>NC_139558.1:84642687-85389273 GCF_965112155.1 Podarcis liolepis
GGCGACATGGAGAATAGAGACCGTTTCACAGCAGAAATTGAAGAAGGCGCTAAGCTGTTAGAGATACCTCCTGCTATTTTATTTTTTTTATATCTCTTACTCGCTCTAAAGGTTAGCAGTTGAAATAACATTTACTTACAGTGGTATAAATAGTGTTGGAGCAGCTTTCCGATTTCCACACGTCTTGTTTTGTTGGGCTTTTCTCCTTGTTCTTTAGGAGAGGACAAGGTTGATCTCAAGGACAACGCGAAACGAAAGGTGGCCCTTGGCGTTTCCCCCCACGGCCTCAGATCTCCCCTCGTCTCTTCGTAGCCATGGAACGGTCCACACAAGAGCTCTTCCTCAACTTCATGATTGTACTGATCACGGTTCTCCTCATGTGGCTTCTGGTGAAGTCATACCAAGACTGAAAGACTCCCTCCTACCCCTTGGGAGTGAGTGAGGGATCTACGTTCAGAAAAAGAATGCAAATTCTACTATATAGGAGCAGTCCTATGCTTGCTCTTTGTCTGTGTGTCAATTTTTTTAAAAAAGAAAACAATACTCTAAAATACCTCTTGCCTATATCTGCCCACAAATTCAAATTGACCTAGGATGATGCAAATATGTAAGCTAGCTACAAAGCAATGAAAGCACTGAAGTATCCTTGTCCTTCACAATCAACACATGGAGCCATTATGGTGACTACGAGCACCTTTCAAGTCTATGTCTGTCTGTTTTCTGACTCCCTCTTGTTTGTGTAGTCAGATTTACATACCTGAAATGTGACCACGTAGCTTCATTCATCCTCTGTTGCTGTCATTTGAATAAAGAACTAAGTAGGATGCATTTTTTTCCCTTCTCATTAATTTTCTTCAAAAGATAAATATGTTGGCTCATAAGGGCAGGGTGGTGGTGGATTCAAAGCCACATTAGGGCAATACCTTTATTAGGTCCACCAAATTGTCACAAAATAGCATGCAAGGTGCCACTCTGAAGAAGACCCTGCTCCTACGCTTTGTAGATGCTCTGTGGAATTTGGGAAATGGAAGCTAGAGAAGGGCCCTTCCTGAAGACACCAGAAGTACACTAGGAGAGAGAACTTTTCTTGAGATACACCAGTCCCAGGTCACGTCAGTCTAAATATATATATTTAATGAAACAATAACAGCGCAATTCTATAGCTGTCGGCCCCATTAAGTTCAATGGCAGATGAGTGGGTATATAATTATGGGGGGAAACTGTAGCTTAGTGATAGAGCATCTGTCTTGTACACAAAAGGTCATAGTTTCAATCTCTGGTTTCTCCAGGTAAAGCTGGGGGAAGCTTCTGCCTGAAACTCTGAAGAGTCACTGCAAGTTGGTGTAGACATTACAATGATCCACAGATGGACCAATGGTCTGACTCAGCATAAGGCAGCTTATTATGTTCCTCCTAAGCTCTCCTATGTTCTTATGATTGCAACCTGAGCTAGCCAACAATAGCCCTCTCTGCAATGACATCCTGTAATTGGAATGGCACTTGGTTTATAACAACCCTTCTCTTATTCCGTACTGAATACCTTTTCAGATAGCTATTTGGAAAGGGCTTTAAGTTCAAGGGTTGAGGCTGAGTGATTGAGCCCATGCTTAACATGGGAAAGGTCCTAGGGTCAATCACCAGCATCTCCTAGTAGGGTTGGGAGAGACCCCCACTGCAACCCTGGAGAGCCACTGCCTATCATAGAATCGTAGAGTTCGAAGGGATCCTAAGGGTCATCTACTGGTCTAACCTCTTGCAATGCAGGAATTTCAGCTAGAGTATACATAACCTTTGCTTAAAAACCTCCCATGAAGGAGAACCCACCACCTCTGTTCCACTGTCAAACAGTTCTGTCAGAAAGTTCTTCCTGGTGTTTGGTCGGGATCTCATTTCTTGTAGTTTGAATGGCCAATGGTAGAAGGCAGCTTCTTATGCACGCCTCATCCATAATCTCTTCTCATCTGAAGCATTAAGATTTAAGACAGGCTTCCTCAATCTTACAACCTCCAGAAGTTGTTTAGCTACAGCTCTCATCAGCTCCAGCCAACATGGCAAAAGGTCAGGATTGATGAAAAGGGCAGCCCGGCAGCAAATGGAGGGCACCTTGTTGGATACCCTCACCTTATTGGCCCTGCATCTTTCTTGGATTACTGTGGAAATGCAAGGCCACAGTTTGGAACCACCTCTGCAGCCCTTCCAGATACTACCCCTTCTCTTCAGTAGAGAAGGCACAGTGTTAGTCTTTACTTCACTTGCATGCTCCCAAGCGTCTCATGTTGCCCTACCAGTGTTGGAAGGAGCAGAGTTGTGAGGTAACCTAAGAACCCTGTCCCAGAAGAGAACTTGGCCTGTGCTAAGTGAGAGGTCATAACCTTGGCACTGGACTCGCCTATCAGGAGAAGCTGCCCACACTTTCACTAATTCTCACAATTCGGTTGCGTGCCATCAGTGGCCTCTGAATCATGCAGCCGCCTCCCGAGAATGGCTAATCATCTGTTTCCATAGGCCGTGAATCCCCTGCAGTTTAATTTGGAAGAGTCTTGTAGTTCACATGCCGTGCCTCTGTCTCACATCAGTGTGCGTGTGTGTCTTCATCTGATATTATGAAGCCTTCCCCTGGCATTAAAATGTTTCCAAGGAACTGCTTGGGAGCCTCCACAGCTATTCCCTTCACAGAGCGACAGTTTCCAGAGGGGTTTAGCAATCAATCCCTCCTCCCAGAGAAATCTGGGAGTTGTTGCTCTGCGAGGGGAATAAGGGTCTCCTAACAACTCTCAGTAAGGGATGCGGGTGGCACTGTGGGTTAAACCACAGAGCCTAGGACTTGCTGATCAGAAGGTTGGCGGTTCGAATCCCCACGACAGGGTGAGCTCCCGTTGCTCGGTCCCTGTTCCTGCCAACCTAGCTGTTCGAAAGCACGTCAAAGTGCAAGTAGATAAATAGGTACCGCTCCGGGGGGAAGGTAAACGGCGTTTCCGTGTGCTGCTCTGGTTCGGCAGAAGCGGCTTAGTCATGTGGCCACATGACCCAGAAGCTGTACGCTGGTTCCCTCGGCCAATAAAGCGAGATGAGCGCCGCAACCCCAGAGTCGGTCACGACTGGACCTAATGGTCCCTTTACCTTTACCTTAACAACTCTCAGCACCCTTCACAAATTACAGCTCCCAGAATGCTTTGTGGGAAGCCATGGCTGTTAATAGTGCTTTAAATATATGATGCAGATGTGGCCTTAATTGACTGACATTCCCTCAGGCCTTATCTATATCACACACCTCCATCATGACGGGCCTTTTAGCAACCAAGTTAGATTTCTTTTCAGGACCAAGAATGAAATAACATTCACAAAGGGCATGTCATCAACAACAGCAACAACAGCATGCCAATCTACATTCCTTAGGACAACAAAGGCAGCATTAAAAGAACCATGGAGATCAAGGGGAAATAGGTCTGTATAGCTTTGTTTGGTGATGCCCCAAAGGCCACAGAATTTTTCTAAAATGCTAAATAAGGAAAAGGTCAGAAGGACCTTTATAAAGCCTTAGTTCTCGCCCAGATGTAGCACCAAATAGGAGTTGAAGTCTGATAAATGTTGACACTTTCAGAATGTCGCCCTCAAAAGCTCACTAAATCATTCCTCACTTCTACAGCCGAGATGGGTCGTCTTCTTTGCCCAGGGCTTATTTTCAGTTTAGCTTGTAGGAATGGGGGCAGAAGTCAGGGGCAGAGGCGTAGCGTGGGTTGTCAGCACCCGGGGCAAGGCAAGTAATTTGCGCCCCCTAACCCGTGGATTTTAGCACTCGAGTGTTGAGTGCCCCCCCAGATGTTGCGCCTGGTGCGGCCGGCCCCCCCTGCACCCCCCACGCTACGCCACTGGGCAGGGGTGGAATTGTATGCTTTCCAAAGTCATTTAGCACAGTTGTACTAGCTAGTCAGCTCTTATCCTTGTTACCGGAAAAATCCGAGGGCTCCCTTGGACAAAAACAAAGACACCAACAAGGATAACTTGGAGCAAAACAGCAGCCTGTAGGCTTGGCCTTTATTGAACTGTTGCAACAGGGTGTTCCCCTCACTTGCAGGAGAGAGGAAAGACAAAGAAAAATGGTGTGCAAGGTCTTATAAAGACTTTTGAAATTCCCATCCTGTAGGTCAAGCCCACCCCCAGAAACATCATGCATACATTACAGAAAGGAGGGGTTGAGGGAGGAGTTGTGGTGGTAACCTGAGTGTCCTGTCACCTGGCTGGTTCCCTTCTCCCCCTCCCCATGAGTCATTTTCAGAAGACAAAAGGTAGTCGCAGTTTCCTGCCCCCTGAGGGAAGATCTGATCATTGCCCTTTGTTCCAGTCCATGCTGAATCCACTCCCATATGGAAGTTCTTTGTGATCTTGATTGTCTTCTGTCTAGGACCATCAGGGTTGGCATAGCAACTGGGCAGGGCTCCTGTGGATGTGCTGGGATGTTCAAGGGATTATGGCTGGCCTGTATCAAACCTTCCCCATTTTGTAGTCCTTCTTTCATGGAGTAAAATAAAAGTGGAACAGTGCAAATCCGATGTATGGTTGATTTTCTATGAATTTATAACAGAAGCGTAGCGTATGTAGTGTGTGAGTGTGAGTGTGTGTGAAGTTTGTACAAACTGAATGATTGGGGGGGTGGTTTCCTGCTACATCCTGAAGCTTAAATATTCAAGCTTTTTTTTTTTAATCTTTAGAACTTCCAAGCTACAAATATTTTGCATGGCGGGGGTATGCTTATTCAAAAGGCATTCATTTTCACTGGGCTGACGTAGAAGCACAGGAATCTGCCTATACTAAGATGAACCACTAGTCCATTTACCTCAGTACTCTAAATGGCAGTGGCTCTCCAAGATTTTCTGACAAGAGTCTTTCCTAGTTCTTCAGAGATTGAACCCGAGACCCACATGCAAAGCAGATGCTGTACCACTGAGCTGCATTTCGCTGTGGCAGTTGCAAAGACGTGTACTTCTTGTATGGGAAGAAAAGGAACAGGTCACACATGAATACACATTTCAAAGTTTGTGCTTCAGTTCTCATAGTTTCAGAAAGTGTGGATTTGATAGATTCACCTTTAAATGTAAACCAAATGAAATTTCTCCCTCATCCTTACAGGTCACATTTATATGCTCCTCTAAGAAGCTCAGGGCAGCATACATGTTTTTCTCTTCAACTTTTTCCTCACAAACTTGTGAGGAAATAAGAACTGTGGTCCATAGTCATCCAGTTCTGCTCACAAGGCATTGAATGGTAAAACAATACTTTTGTCTACATCTACACTGACTTTGAGTATTAATATCCATCATCCCACTTCAGCCAAAGTCTCTTTCATGCCCTCTTTTGGAAAAACCCCCACAGCTTTTCAGAGTGGAACATAATCACTACACCCATCGGTTGAAAAGTTGTATATAATATTCATTCCCTGGGATCAAATTTACAGAGCATCCCATTTTCCATTCTCTCATGCCTGTTGGTCCTGCCTATTTTAAAAGAACTTGAAACGGGGAGCTCAAAAACAGCCTGAAAGTTCAGGCATGTCAAGAGGACTCATGATTGACCCAGATAGCCAGGATCTTTCACACTTCCTTAAAAGGACTTTTACTCAAGTCTACCAAGCTATTGCCTCAGGCTACATACTCTTCAAGTGTTTTCCCACAGCAGATCCATTGAGGCCTGTGCATTCTGCCTGTCAGCCTTAGTAAAGGGGCGTTCTTTTAGTTGTTGGTTTTTTGCAAAGAGCTGTCAAACACATTAGCATCCTTGGCTCGACAATGGCCTGCTTTAACACCAATTCAAATATTACAGAATCTCAGAGCAAGTGGCACCTTGATGCTTGAGATGACCTTACGGTTCAAGCTGAATTATGGAAACAGCCAGCATTTTTGAAATTGGACAAAGCTGCAGGAGGATTGAGCGGGGAAAGTGTAAGAGAATAAAATTATATTCACTAGGTTGGTGCACAGGTCTCCTGATTTGCCCCACCTGCTTTAGGATTAGGGTTAAGAATTTTTGAAACCTTATTTTCAACATAAGCTTGAGAGCAGAGGAGGGGAAGGAGGCAATGCAGGTCCTTTTACCAACCCCCCAAACCAAAGAGGCAGGCTTGATCCTGCAGAGTGCTGATTCTTCGTATCTTCTCTGCACATAAGGAAGCAATTTGTGAAGCACAAAGCACACAGCTTTGAAACTTCTGCTTACCAGTTGGTAAGCAGCAGGATTCGATCCTGTGTGGTGCTGGGAAAGGAAGAGGTCTGGCAGGAAGGGCAGGTTAGGCAGTAAAAGCTTCTACCCACAGCCTGTCTTCTCTCGCAGCAATGCACTTGTTGAGCGCATCCTCCCTTTTCCGTTTCTCCTTCTTCCCCCTCTCATGCTTTTCTCCTTCCTAAAGATTTTTGCCTGGCATCAAAGAGACATGTATAGTTATATAGAACTTCCCTGGTGTGCACACTCCATGGGCAGGATGCCAGAAACAAAATGGCCTCTCTCTCGTCATCATTTGCCTCACAGCAGAATGTGCGGGCAGACAAGCCTGGTCCTACCTTTAGCCAAAGTGGGTTGTCTGCCTCAGATCGTGGATGCTAAGGGATAGGGCGTGGAAGGCAGAGTGGTGGGCCTTCTTCACAGTCTGCCCTCACCCCTTAAATTAGGACACTGCCTTCAAGCATGGTGGGTGCTGTCTCATCACTGACGTTGTGGTAAGACTCAAAATGGCAGCCCAGGTCAGCTTGTATACATGGAATGGTGGAAGGGCCACCAACTTATCCTTTACCTCAGGTAGCAAAATGCCTTAAGCCAGCCCTGAGGGCATGGACAGATGGGGCTTTGATGAGGATGATGAGCGTATGTTTGGTTCCTCAAACCACATGTAGGTAACTAAAGGCTGCGTTCAGCCCATGAACAGATGGAAATTCCCAGTCCTAAATGATAGTGGTACAGCATGTCAGCTGGGATAGCCATTAGGGCATGAGACTCAATCTCATGGCTGTGGGTTTGAGCCCCACATTGTACAAAAGTTTCCTGCATTGCAGGAGGTTGGAATAACGATCCTAGCGGTCCCTTCCAACCTTACAATTCTATGCTGCAGCAAAGTCTACGATTCTACGTTGCAGCATGGCAATGTAGAATTATTGTAACAGTGGACTACAACAGTATTCTATTGTTGGAATAACACTGCATTTTGCAGACCTTCTGTGAAATCTAAGCTGTCACATACCTGTTGGGAGAAGGGTGAAAGGAAAATGAATAATTCATTGACGTCGGGACTGTTTCCAACAAAACAGTGTCTGTTTTTAAATAATTCATGCTATTTTATTAGGCACAAGTGGCAAAGAGATAGTCAAAAGCCTCAGCAAGCATTACGAATAATAGCCCCTGGGCCTCATTAGTACAAATTCCCACTGAACATTCTGACCCAAATCTAGTTCCAAATTACATTTTGGGATGGTTAGTCAGAAGGCAGCTTGTTAAAAAAAAGTGGGAGGGGGAACTGGGGCAGTTTACACACATTTGATGTTGCAGCTGCAATGCTTCTGCTAGTGAACAGAAAAAGCCAAACAGCTATGCGAGGCACTGACGTCCCTTCTCCCTGAAAAACTTAAACCAAGCATTGTCAACACATTTTCGAGCTTGGCATTTTACACGATTCTGTGGCAAATGGTGTTTATTGCAATAGGGAGCATCAGTCGACCCAGACACTCAGATGTGCACCTTTATAATCACAGGTGCTTTCAACCTCACTATTTGTCACGTTCCCACCCTACTTTTAGGTGGATAGCGAAAACCTGGAAAGAGTGAGAATCCAGAGACTTTACAAAAGCTCTTGAGCAAAGCCAATTAAAGTAGTTACCCAAGATGTGATGGGTGGTTCAATCCGAGATGCTACCTCACTATTAGGGGAAATATACCTATTGCTGGACGCGGATGGCGCTGTGGGTTAAACCACAGAGCCTAGGACTTGCTGAACAGAAGGTTGGCGGTTCGAATCCCTGCAACGGGGTGAGTTCCCATTGCTCAGTCCCTGCTCCTGCCAACCTATCAGTTTGAAAGCACGTCAAAGTGCAAGTAGATAAATAGGTACCACTCTGGCAGGAAGGTAAACGGCATTTCCATGCGCTGCTCTGGATTGCCAGAAGCGGCTTAGTCATGCTGGCCACATGACCTGGAAGCTGTACGCCGGCTCCCTTGGCCAATAGAGTGAGATGAGCGTCACAACCCCAGAGTCGGTCACGACTGGACCTAATGGTCAGGGGTCCCTTTACCTTTATACCTATTGCTTCTTCAGAGAAAGCATAGCTGAATTACTGTGCTTCATCCTGCCCCCCACCCCCACCTTTCATGAATGCACCTGGGCAATAAAAACGTATAACTGAAGTACTTGAAGAATAAACCACATACACAAGACAGCTTCCTGTTTGGAGTGACGCAATTTATTCATATAATCCACAAATAATTAGGCAAACCTCAAATTTAATCTTGCTAGGCAAGCAACTTCACAAACTACCCGGAATACTAAACTTCAGAAGGTAAAAAGCTACCATGGGTATGAAGTGCCATGGTAAATACGATTTGATACAGGCTACACATGGTGTCAGAGGTGCTGGTCACAATCCGACAGGGAATGCTCCTCTGCAGGCCCCGCTCCCCACCCAAACCAAATGTGCGCATGAGCACTATTGTATACATATGTACATTAACTAACCATTCCAACAGGGTTGACATGAGAATGTTCCGTAGAGAAAGTGCATGTTTGCTTTTTTTTAAAAAAAGCCGCATTGTCCAATGCTTAACTGCCAGTTACTTTGTTTTCTTCGATGCCTCTTTGTTAATTTATTCCTCTTGGCCTAAAATTCAATACTTCAAAAATGAAGAAAATATAGATTTGTGTGTGTGTGTTTTTGGTCCCCCCTAAAGCAATCAAGCACACACATGATCAATTTGTGTCACATTCTGCCACCTAGAAATGCATGTTATTAGCTCTGCGTTTTCAAAGCAGTGCTATTTCAATTTGGCCATGATAACAGGAGTAGGCTGAACTGTAGGCTAATGCAAACTTGTGAGAAAACAAACCCTCCTTGGATACTCATATAATAACTGGTGTATTTATTTATTTTTTGGTCTTTGCTATCACAATGTGGTCAGTGTTCTCAAACTTGCTCAACACACAGTTTCCCAGAATTCATCCCATGTCCTACGTATGCCAACTGTATCTCCACATTTTAATCATAAACTTTATTTTTAAAAAACTGCATGAAATATGCATGGTTGCTTGGAGAGAGAGAGAAAAAGTATTCGCCTTCAATGTACTATGTTGGCATGAGGTGCAAGTCACATACACTGCCTTCTAAATATTGTACAAAAACAGGACACAATTCAGCTGAAATTCAGTGCTTTTCAGCCTCACTGATTTCACTGGGAATGGGACCGTTAAAAGTACTCCCCTTTAGCTGTATCATAATGTGTGTTTTTTTAATTAAAAAACCAAAAAACATTCTTAGCTATCATAGAACAAAAGCAGTCCACAAATACAAATTTTCAACTCAAATATTCCACATATACAAAACACCCCCAACAGCTAGAGAAATGCCGTTCCTTAATTAAATGCTGAATTATGGGGTGGCACAAGGAGAGTGGTGGGGAAAGTCTAAAAAAACCAGGGGGGAAAACCAAACTTCTTCATACAGGACATCAATTCATAATGTCTTAACACTGCAAAATGCCGCAATATGAGCTCTCATAACTTTATTACAAAACCACCCCCCTCAGAAGCAGTATGAGGAGCTGGCTGGAAAAAGAGAGAGCGCGCGAGAGAGATGAATACTGCACCAAGAAGCATGCATACCATCGCTATGGTCATTCAATACATTAGCGATTTATCTCTAGGATGGTGGCATAACACAAGAATGAGGCAGTGTTTTCAAAAAAGCAAACCAAGTTTCACGGCTACAGGTTGATCAGGCTTTCTGAGGCAGCGAAGTGAGGGCAGAGGGCCATATTCGGATTCTGGAGCTGTTTGAGAATGCGCTTGTGGAACTTCTCTCGCACGCGGTTGAACTCCATGATGTCCAGGGGGTCCTCCTCAATCCAGAATTTATGGAATTCGTGCATCAGATAGCCTGAGAGAGCAAAGGATACCCGAGTCAAATGGTTAGAAATCAGAGCAAACCCAGCCTCCCTTCTCCTAGCTTCTCCTACCACAGGCCTCACTCCTCTCCTCTTGGTTTCACAGCCCCATTCATCTCACAGGGTCCCCATTCATTTTCTGCCCACTATCAGTTGATACTATCTGCCTTTGAAGCCTTCTTCAGTCCCAATTTCTAGGCCAGCCTATGGTTGGTCCTCTCCTGTCTTCCTTAACTTTTGGCACCTGCTTCCTTATTTATTTCATAAAAATTTATAAGCCGCTCGAGCGCAGTTTACAAAGTGCGAGCGGTTTACAAAAAAGCTGAAAACTATAAAAATTATTGCTAATAAAAATTAACAATAATTTAAGACATTTAGAAACTTAAATAACATTGCTCGGCGAGGGGCGCACAAAGCACAATTCAGCTCCATCATCCCTTACAGCTTGGCTAAAATACCTCCAGCGAAAGAAGAGCATATCTCCTCTCAAGGCTGGTCTCTTCTACCTTCCACCAGATCCCAATGTTTAGTCAAAATACACTTCCTTGCGATTTTCAGAATAAATTCCCAAGTATAGAGCTTGCAATCAAAAGCTGTCCTCAAACAGTGCCCTCTCAAATAGCACAAGAGACGCTTAAAAGAAAACCCAATTGGCAAAATCCACAGCAGTATCCTAAACTGCTTTTCTTGCAATCCCCACCGTGCTTTTTGAAGATGTGGAGTTTAAAATACAGTGTGGAAGAGCATCTTTTCAAAAAGTGGGACAAAACCTGGGGGTGCAGCCTCTTATTTTACTTCTACATCGGCTACCATTCTCCATATAACTAAAATGTCCGAAGGATGAATTGGGGGGGAGGGAAATACAATTAATCTGCCAATACATTTTCCAGTGGATCCGGAACATGATATTCCAAACTGCAAACAAACATCCAGGTATAGGCAAGAAGGAAACTGATGTTTCCGGAAATTGGTGAATATATTTCTGACTCTCGTAAAGCTTGTGCGTATTCCATTTTGGAGTTGTGCACCAGCCTTGCATATCAATTAGTTTCAGATAAATAGGGAAGAGCAGTCTACATTGCCTGGAGTGTCAGAAATGCTGCTTCTGTACAGAGGAGGGTGGCTGAGTTCCACACGATCAGGCACAATAAAAGCCAAGGGGAAACGGGCAAGTGCAAAGACAGCCTGAATTTGACCTAATAATTGCAAGGCCAAATGAGTCCAGCTATCATTGCCACACAAACAAGAGCTCGCTGCAATTCTGACACGTTGCCTGGGGAAGTCTTTTTTTAAAAAAAATGTAAAATCTGTGGCTTATCTCCTCAGCTGAACTCAGCGAGTGGAAACTGAGGAACAAGTACACAGCAGTGTTCAAGTAATGTAGGAACACCGTGAATAAATTAATGGATAAAGGACCCCTGGATGGTTAAGTCCAGTCAAAGGTGACTAAGGGGTTGCAGCGCTCATCTTGCTTTCAGGCCGAGGGAGCCGGCGTTTGTCCGCAGACAGCTTTCCAGGTCATGTGGCCAGCATGACTAAGCCGCTTCTGGTGCAACGGAACATTGTGACGGAAGCCAGAGCGCACAGAAATTCCGTTTACTTTCCTGCCACAGTGGTACCTATTTATCTACTTGCACTGGTGTGCTTCTGAACTGCTATGCTGCCAGGAGATGGGACAGAGCCACGGGAGCTCAACCT
Source organism: Podarcis liolepis (assembly GCF_965112155.1). Lineage (NCBI taxonomy): Eukaryota > Metazoa > Chordata > Lepidosauria > Squamata > Lacertidae > Podarcis > Podarcis liolepis. The sequence goes on from NC_139558.1 coordinate 84,654,517, forward strand.
GTCACAGGAATCCGAACCTCCGACCTTCTGATCGGCAAGCCCAAGAGGCTCAGTTTAGACCACAGAGCCACCTGTGTTTGGTTGGCAAAGTGGGTATTTTATTGCTTGTTTTTAAAAAAACATTCCCCACTTTCCCTCTTGACTAAGAAGTTGCGGAAAGCAGCTTACAGATATAAAATAAAAAATAAACACAAAAATCCAACCGTTGCAAAACAAATCACGCAATTGGAAACAGCAGCATATCACACAACGGGCAGCACTAATAATCAGTATACATTAAGCAGCAACAGAACTGCTGTATTGAGCAATGGCCTCAATAAGACTATTTCCTGGCTTAAAGTTCCTGCTCATTCACAACCTCAAGAGATTGCCTGGGGTATCTTTTAACCCTAACAATGAACTTGCCTTCTGAAGAATTTAGAGAATGACTGGGAGGATATATCACACATATGGCTACGAAGTGCTTTGTCGTGCTAGGATATAATTTTTGAGAACACCCTAAAAAATAATGTTGGATCCCTCTGTGCTGCTTGCCCCTTCTGAGCCCAGGTGCTCTGCAACTAATAAGGGTCATGTCACTGCAAGAAGGAGCAGGGAACAGAATAGGGGAACATACAGTGTATGAAGACTCAAATCAAACAGCATTTATTGGCTGTGCAAATAGAGCAGCACCACCTCGTGGGTGAGATGTGTCACTGGCCAGTCAAAACTCAAGTGTTCCAATGCCACAAACGAGTTTTGAATTCTCTAAGGTTCAGAAATGATTCGTTCTGATAAGAAACAAACAGAAAACTTGTCCGCCGGTGTGCATACACACCATTTCTTCACTATTGGTGCTGATCTCCATGTTAGAGGAAGCTGTGATGAACGGAAATTGCTTCATTGCCCCAGTTGAAATGGTGCTCAGCAATCTGGGAGGGGGGAATTGGGGGAGAGGGGGCTTCCAAGGTTCAATAGTGCCGAAAGAGCACCTCTCTCTACTTCTGGTGGGGACACCTGGGGGGCGGGGGAAAGTCTGGTGCTCCTTTCACCGCTGGCTGCTGTTGCCAAAACACAAGCTGCAAGTCCTCACTTGGCTCAGCACGAGAATCACAGTGAAGGAAGGGCGTATGGGATGGAGCAGCTGTGATGGCTGTAGTAGGCAATGCGTTTTTTCTATAAAAAACTGTTTAGGGGGACTCTCGTTTTCCTACTCATATTGAGTAGGAATATTAAGATTCACAAAAAGTTTAAGGGGTATTGCGTACCCCTGCGTCCCCCCAGAAAAAAAGCACCGGTTGTAGGGGTGCAACTTTTTTCTTTTTCATGCAGCATGATTTATTTATTTATTTGCTTTTATACCCATACTGTAGCACCTGGGAAATTTAGGTCTGCTGTAATTAAAGTGGATTAAAGCACTCCGCTGCCCCAACACAACAAATCCACTTTAATAAAGAAGTAACATTTCTGCAGTTGGGAGGAAAATGTATTGAAAAGTAGGGAATGAACAAGATGTATAAACACAGGACAGGGAAAACACAATGAATGCTCGTTTTCATATAACCGCCCCACAAATAATTCAGAGCAAATGCTCAATGAAGACTGGATATAATCTAACCTCCATGTAAGCTATATGCAAGCAAATCAAGACAAATGCTCAATAAATAAATAGGTCCTCTGAAGGACACTACATTTTATAAACATTAATTAGACAATGCAGACATTATTTTGGATTCATTAATTTCCCCCCTTTATCTTAAATATGCCTTCATGCCTTTATATTGTAGTGTTCTTGAAAAATAACAAATGTGTTCATTAAACTTTGAAATAAATAAGAAAGAGTTTTCTATGGTGCCTTTGGATGTTTCCATCCTGCTTCTTTAATAAATAATTTTTAATCTGGGGCTGCATTTTAAGTTGAACACAGGCTCCTTTAATCTCTACCGGGGAGGGTTCTGCAAAATCCATGTTGCTCTTCAGGGACTGGGGCCCCCAGACAGTTCTCTCTCTGTCTCAAAGTCACATAGAGATTCATAGTGGAAGAGAGTCCTTGGGATTGGGGATTATGCCGGCATTCAAGTAGGGAAAATATACTGTAATTGTTAAAAGTGAATTTCTGTTTACTTATTATTTGCTGATATTTTGAGAGTTAGTTTTATTGTCCATTATATTCTGATGGATTATTGAATATTACTTAATTTGATATAAGCCATTTATTTTAATGTTATGTTTTTACTGTGACTTTTTTGTATTGGACCAGATTGTTATAAGGTGTACAATCTTTGTTGTATATTTTGTTTTTTCCTTCAGCTTACAAAACGCCTTGTGTACAGTAATAATAATAATAATAGGAAGAAGAAGAAGAAGTTAAATTTGCATACCACCCTTTATCCACAGATCTCAAGCATGGTAATATAGAAAGGCGGTATACAAACGAGAAAAATGAAATGAAATAACTTCAAAAGGAAAACAAATCAATAAGACAAGATAAATGACAGTATCAGGAAGGAAGAGAAACAGATTATGACACGGTACAGTAATTTTGTTGAAAGGAATTTTGTTTCCAATTACTTTGTGGTTGTTAGGACACAGTCAAAGCTTGCAACGGAAACATGGAAAAAGTTTCTTTGGTTTGAGATTACCAGTTGTCCTACAAAATGGATCATTCCCCAAACAAATGTCATTCTTATTGTAAGGACATAATCTAACCAAAGGAACGCCAGCGATGCTTTGTATAATTGATCACATGAAGCAATTAAGGAAGGCCGCTACCAACACAACAAACACAATTATTCTCTCTCTCTCTCTTACACACACACTTACAGAACGTCTGTTGGAAATGGGATAACGTTGGAGCCTCTGGAGCAACATTGTAAAAGTGTGTTTTCAGAGCACCGCTCACAAGCAGGTTGTACGCAAGGTCTGTGATATTAATGCCAACAATAGCAAAAGAGTAGCTGCAAGAAAAACAGGGCGAAGATTAAAAGATTTGGCGGTAACCAAACAGTCACATCCAGGAAAATGGCGGCACGGAAATACCAACTACAGGCGGTCCTGACTGACAGTCCCCAACACACGAAGTTGCCTTACACAGAGTCACCTAGTTCAGTAATATCTACACTAGTGGTAGATATTAGAAGGCTGATGGATTGATTGATGGACTGATGTACCACCCTTTGGGGGGAGGGTCACAGGGCAGTTTACAGCATAAACACACAAAAATACGCAACATAATTAACAAAAAAAACCCTCCCCAATGATCCCAATTTGGACTGCGAGGCTGCTCCTCACAAACCACACCCACCTGCCCTATGCCTGATGCTATAGGCTGGCCTACCAGCCAGATCTAGTTCCCCCACCCATAGAGCCTGCAGTGGTTTCAGGAATAGGTTCTTCTCAGCCCTGAGGATGTTGGGGGTTTGACCAGGGACCTTCTGCCCACAAAGCTCTATGGTCCTTTGAACTTTCCAGATGTTTGGGCTCAAAGTCTTCTTGAGGAGAGACGGAGCAAAGTGATTCACCACCAGTGTGCTGCTGCTGTTTTAGGGATTCTCCTAACGCCCTCTCCCAAACCAATTTCAGGGGGGGGCTTGAAGGAGGAGAGGAGGGGGAAGCCCTGCTACACAAGTGGAAGCTCTTCTGCAGAGCTTCCCTTGACAGGGTTCGTTAGGTGAATCCCAGCCATTAAGCTTAACCAAGAGTTGCTTGACTGTAATACCCCCAATCCCTTATTCCTCCACTTCAATGATAAGCATGGGGTGAGGAATGTGTGGCCCTCTAGATGTTGCTCATCGTCAGGGATGGTGGGAGATGCTTTACAGAAATATCTGGAGGGCCACAGGTTGTCCATCCCTGTAGTTAAGAATAACTGATGCCAGCGAGCATGAAGGTTGGGCATATGGAAAGGGGGGGGGGAGGTCAAATAAGAACTTCAGAACAGCCTGCTGGAACAGGCCAATGGTCCATCAAGTCCAGCATCTCACCAGGGCCAACCAAATGCCTCTGGGAAGCACATGAATGAAATGAAAGTACCGTAAGTAAAACAAAATAATCAACATGGTAACAACAGCATAATCATGATTTTTTGACCTTGGAATTACATACTTACCCAATGGCCTTATCAAACTTTTTCTTCTCCCATTCAGCCTTGCTGAATTTGCTGAAAAATAAAAAACGGAAGTTGCTGTTCAAATCAGAAATGGTTTTCTCTCTCTGCATGGCAATCGTGAAAAGGTCTATCAACTTGGTATCATAGATTTTTGTATTCTTTTAAGCTCCACAAGATGTAAACTTCTATAGCCAATCTGACCTGCTTGCCTTGTGCCCCAATCCCATGCTCACCAGTGCAGTCTAAAAGAGCTCTATGCCTTGGATATTCCCTGTCTGGTGGTGGACACGAATCAGAGGTCACCTACTATGCTTCACTGCTAAGGTGTTTTTAATGTTAGGGATGTATGTGAGCTGGCCCTCAGTAGGCTCAGTTTAAACCATTCAACACATCTGTGATATGCAGAGGCATCGCTGCATTCCTGAACTGCCCCCAAAGGTCCATTCCTCTTCCAAGAGGGCAGTCAGTGATCAAAGTTTCATAACAAAGTTTTCTCTCACGTTCTTAAGTTACAGTGGTGCCTCGCAAGACGAAAAGAATCCGTTCTGTGATTCTCTTCGTTTAGCGTTTTTTTTCGTCTTGCGAAGCAAGCCCATTGGAGGATTAGCGCTATTAGCGGCTTTTAGCTGCTTATCTGCTGATCGGATCAGCTGATAAGCGGCTTAGAAAAAGGGGGGGGGGAGAAAAAAACCCCAGCAGGAACTCGCAAGGCATTGTCGTCTTGCGAAGCAAGCCCATAGGAGATTCATTTTGCGAAGCACCTCCAAAACGGAAAACTCTTTCGTCTAGCGAGTTTTCCGTCTTGCGAGGCATTCGTCTTGCGGGGCACCAATGTACGTTATTACACTATTGCACATTTCAACGCTCATCATGTTTTCAGTGATATTTAAAGCTACTACTACTACTACTACTACTACTACTATTATTATTATTATTATTATTATTATTATTATTATTATATTTAAATAGCTGATGAAGGTTTTGAAAATCCACATGACAAGACTCAGGACGTATAAGACCTAGGATGATGGTTGCACACCCAACCCAAGTGCGTTGTCTGAATGTCACCCAATGCCTTTCTGCACAATGAGAAAGTGTGTGTCTAGCTGGCTTTTTATTCTGCTCTAGTAGTTTATTTTTTAAGGTGGTGCTGGTGTGGAAGGAAAAACTTGGTAAGTTATAAAGCGAGGTGACCTGATGTATTTCAGATGCTTCTAGTTGATGCAAGACATGTTGGAAATTTCAGCCTCTCAGACTTCCAAATTCAGGGTGGTACATTAAGCTAGTTTCCCCACGCCAACATTTGGGGAAATGATCAAAAATGGTTATATTTATGTTTTTGGGGAGAGCAATGATCTACAGAGGCTTCTTCTAAATTTTGTTGCCGGCTTTAACAGAGATTTTGTTAGCCTCATTTCCCCCCCCCCCTTTTAACTTAAAACCAGGATGAAAGCAAACACACATTTTTAAACATACATGTTGGCTTCCACAGACTTGAGTACATCACACAAGAGATAGCATACAGGAAAAGTCAATAGGGTTCAGCACACCACACAGTTGCAAAAGCGTGTATTTAATATCCAAAATGATGGTTGAAATAACACACACTGTGTAAATATAAAATGTAACTGTATTTGGTATTTCCCACAAGACCTTCAGAGCGGCTTAAGATGGGGCTAACTCATTTCATCCTCGCAATTTTGTGGGGTTGGGGAGAATCTCCACACTCCCTCTCAGTTTGTGTCTGAATGGGGCAGAAACATGGCTGCCCCTGCCACATCTATCTGGGTACCTGTTGGTTTCTGCTTAGTGGTTTTTCAAATTGCTTATATTATTCTCATTGTATTTCAACTGTATTCTAAGCAGGGATTTGCCACTGAATCTAGTGGGCCCTCTGCACACTCGGACCTTATCAAACTATTTCTGGAAGGTTTGTTTTAATCCCTTCTACTAACTTACAAATATGTTTCTGCATCCCTGGGGAGTCTGCTGAGTAACCAGAAACTAATAAACTAATACTAAACCTTGGGTTACAAACACCTCAGGTTACAGACTCCGCTAACCCGGAAGTAGTACCTCGGGGTAAGAACTTTACCTCAGGATGAGAACAGAAATTGCGCACCGGCGGTGTAGCAGCAGCAGGAGGAGGCCCCATTAGCTAAAGTGGTACCTCCGATTAAGAACGGTTTCAGTTTAAGAACGGACCTCCGGAGCAAATTAAGTTGATAACCAGAGGTACCACTGTACCTGTTTCACTTGCCCACCCAGTGAGCTTTATGGCAGAGCAGGATTTGAACCCAAGCCCAATACTCTATGAGCAACAACAGACTGATTCCGCCTCCTGCTCTTCATCAAGAGTGTGATCAGTTCATCAAAAGGCACTACACATACTACTTCTTAATACAGGTTGTCTCCTAGAAAGTCTAAGGTCAGGCATAATATTTTAATTAAATACATGCATAGATATGGTTTATAAGTGTAAATATGATATACCTGGCACACTTGCAAAGGCTAGATAGGGCATTACCATCATTTTGGCTAATACACTGCCTTGGAGTTTTCCTCTTTCTTTGGTGCTTTTGCTATTACAGCTGCTACAGCAGGGGCTGTGTATATTTTTTTCAGACACACTAGAAAGCACCAAACAGTACAAAACACACCTGACAGCAATAATTAAAGCCCCACCCCACCCCAAAGCACGAATCCCACTTCACAGATTAATAAAATATCGACACATTATATTTTTCATTACCACCAACAATATCTCAACAGCAACAAAAAGGCACTCTAGAAGATACGCGTCTCTAAAATTATTTCTGGGTCTGGTAGATGCATTTTATTGGAAAACTGCATGCACAGACATGCACACAAAGAACGACGGGGGATTTGCTGCACCACAACTTTGCCACACAGAAAATGGAATATGGTTTTATCTAACAGTGCAGAAACACAGTAATACACGCAGTCCTGAATTCTAAATCTATTTTGTCATCAAAGCCTATGCCTTTAGCCACCATTTCCTCCCCCCCCCCCCTGCTGAATTTATTTATTTAGTTTAATCCAGGTTTGGACTTCTGTGTGATTTTTGAGGCTTGCCTTTCTACTTTGGCCTATTTGAAGAACTAAGAAGTGAAAAAGAGGGTTGCATTCTTCAAGGAAAAACATATACAACCCTCACTTCTCTCTTTCCTTCTCCTCCCCCAGATTATATAAAACGAATGAATCTTCAAGGAAACGGTGTTTAAACTAGACTGGAAGAAATGGCACTTAAAAAGAAAAGAAAAAAAGAGCACATTGCAAACACCAATAGCTTGTGGTGTATTTGTTGTTGCTTGGCATTACTAGGTGAAAATTCTAAAAATAAAGATGCTTCTGTACTGACTCAGCTTCATGGAGTGCAGTGTTGTCTTAAGCATCTGTTAATAGAGGTAATCTATTAATCTTCCACACAGCGACAGACAGTATGGCATAATGGTCAGAGCGCTGCACTTTGGGCACCTGGATCAGTGTCATTTATCTTATCGAATAACCCCTGGGGGGGGGGAGGGAATACCCTGTGTCATAAATTCTCCTGCTGCTATCAGACATGTCTAGAAGCTGCAGTGTAGAAATTATCACTGCACTGAAAAATATCACATCTGGAACTGCCCTCAGCCACTGTCTGTTTGAAGGCATAAGCCCTTCAGGAGGCTGTCGACATTCTCTCCAGCTCTCCAGAATATTCTAACTGGTTCTATGCCATCTGCCTATTCTTGTGACCTTGGTACGAACATAGTGCTGCTCAAACGTTTCGGTGGTACTCTTGGAACAAAGACAATGTGCACTTCTTCTGGCTGGGTGTGTGGCTGATGAAATTGCACATGAGGGATTCACGTATAATTACTGTGCCCTTGGATTCCCTATTCCACAGAAAATAACAGAGGCGCTATCTGGCATTAGATAATATAACAATTTTCTGTACTTTTTCCTGGTGCTTGCTGCTGGTTTTTAAGCAACTTTTTTTTCCCTTTCAAATTTAAGATAGCAACATTTGGTTTTGTTGCTTTAAGACAGACTACTCAATTACACTGAAAACAGTAACATAAAAAGAACCTTGCAGAATCAGGCCAGACTGATGTAGTTCAGTTCTGTATTTCCAAAAGCGACCAACTAGACGCTTTTGGGAAGCTCAGAAGCAAGGCATAGTAGTGATATATACAGAGAGACCCTCCACACATCCTTTTTACTGTGCATTCTTGATTATTTATGCTCATGCTAGCTATACGCAACTCAACTTTCAATACTGTTTGACCTGCAAAGATTACAGGGTGGGCAACCTGCTCTGTTTCCAATCAGTGCATAAAACCTTTTATGTCATAGTATTTCCAGGGTTGTTGCTTTGTCCTGCTTCTGTTGTGCTATAGTGCGCAGGACAGCAATAATGCTGTAACGTTTGGAAAGCACTGCAGAACAACTGATAAAGCAGAACTGTGTGTGGATGACTCAGTATAAATACACCACTAATGTGTTATTATTGTATCAGTGACACGCTATAGAATGCACACACCTCAGCCTACTGCATGGCCCTTATAGTCCTTTCTCGCTATTGTTCACCAGCAACTGGAAAAGAAAGGCCAACCTGAAGGTTCTATTGGGCCACTGTGACTACTAGTAGCTCTTGCTAGCTTTATCCTCCATGATGTTACCTTACCCTATTTTGAAACCATCTAAGCACGTGGCCATTGCAGCACGAGATTCAATTATGCTTTGATCATGTGTTCTCCCTTTTTCATAGTAAGGTCAGCCGGTCGGAAAGGTACTTTGAAGTGTCCCATGTGTGAAAAATATATCACGGTCCTATAAGGAGGAGGCCAACCTATTGGTTGCTAGTAGAGATGGAGGTGGTCCAGGAGGTCAACTGGTTCAACCCTCTGCCTGATGCAGGAATTCCACAGATACATCCTTAAGAGGTGGCTGTCCTTGCCTCTGCTTCAAGACCCCCAGGAAGGAAAAGTCCACCACCCTTCTGCCTCATTGGTCCAGTTGTCATATTGCTCTTAATGTCCAAAGGTTTCACCCAGTGCTCAGACGAGATCTACTCTCCTGTAACCTAATCCTGATACATCTAGTCCAGGCATAGGCAAACTCTGGCCCTCCAGATGTTTGGGACTACAGTTCCCATAATCCCCAGCTAACAGGACCAGTGGTCAGGGATGATGGGAATTGTAGTCCCAAACATCTGGAGGGCTGGAGTTTGCCTATGCCTGACCTAGTCTTCGGGTGGAAAGCAGAGAGAAAGTCTTTGCCCTTTCTCACTTTGCCTTGTCTTCCCACTAAGACATTATTATATTCTGGAATCAATGGGGCCTTTTTTCTACATCAGCATGCTCTGGCTAGGGCTGATGGAAGCCTGAAACATCTGGAGGGCACCAGGCTGGCAAAGGCTGTCCTAGAATATATATTTTTCTGCTTTAAGTTTTGAAAGGATTATAAAAGGCAAAAGGAAAAAAAAATACCTGAGCTCCTCTTTAGTGACTTCCCTTCATTGTGAAAGATGGGGGCGAAAGGGAAAGGAAAAATAAATAGCTTAAAAATCAATATAAACTTGGATTAAATTTTATGTATTTAACAGTAAAATCAGACTGTAGAACACATGGAAATGAGGCATTTTATCTCTCTAATCTTAAGTAACAGTTCGAGAAACACAGACAATCTTTTATGTTAACAGTAAAAGAGATGCTGAATTATTACAAATAGGATTTATTCATTCGAGCTGGCTGCTATTTCCAGCTTCAAAATGTTACCTGTATTTTGGTTGAAGGGAGTCAGAGAGGATTTGCTGAGCTGCAGCAGCATCACATTCAGCAAAATATCTGGAGGAGAAAAACACATTTCGGAGTTTTACAACATCGCTCCAAACATCTATGGGTACATTTCCTCAAACTATACGCAGATACAGTGGTGCCTCGCAAGACGAAATTAATTCGTTCCGCGAGTTTTTTCGTTTAGCGAATTTTTCATCTTGCGAAGCACGGTGTCGGAAAAGTTTTGGAAAAGCTTCAAAAATCGCCAAAAACCTCAAAAAAGGCTACCACACTGCGTTCTATGAGTTGCTCCTCAAAGTCAAGTCGCAACTGTATTAATGGTGTTAAGAAAAAGGAAACAAACTTGCAAAAAACGCAAGATGTTTTCGTCTTGCGAAGAAAGCCCATAGGGAAATTCGTCTTGCGAAGCAGCTCAAAAACCGCAAAACCCTTTCGTCTAGCGAGTTTTTCGTCTTGCAAGGCATTCATCTTGCAGGGCACCACTGTACCTGGTTTGTACATTTAAAATGTACCGTATGAACCAGGTTTGGCAAACATGTTTTTTTGGGGGGTGAGCTTTTCAACTGACTCTTAACTTCTATCTTTTAAGTCATCATATTGTACATCTTACTTTAAACATGTTTCAGATATTCCTGATATTTTATATCATTTATGTTTTACAACTCACTTTCAGGTCTTTTGCATGGTATGAAATTCTACCTGTACAAATGTTGGTTTTGTTCTGTGTGGGTCCATGACCAATAATAAAGAATATGTAATCTGTACACTTAAGCAAGACAGCCAGTCTTCTTTCCGTGGCTGTGAAGCTGCCATGTGCTGCTACACTCTTTATCTTACATACTGCAGTGTGTGCAATAGACTCCTATTAAAAATGATCTAAATAAATGCATTCACGCATGCTAGGGACAAAGAAAAGCTCCATCAGTGAGCGCATTTGTTTGAGAAATTATGGGGTGGGTTGGGGTGTCACAGATCAATGGCAAAATTAACCAGCTGTGCGAGAGAGAGAGAAAACGAGAGTGATGAGAGACGGAAATTGAATTGCTTTCTTAAAAACTGGATGCCTTAATGAATATTGTTTTTAAATATACAGGATTGGGGGAACCTCTGGAACAGATTCTGAGATGGGTGAGGAGAAAGGTAAAGGGACCCCTGACTGTTAGGTCCAGTCGCAGATGACTCTGGGGTTGTGGCGCTCATCTCGCTTTATTGGCCGAGGGAGCCGGCGTACAGCTTCCGGGTCATGTGGCCAGCATGACTAAGCCGCTTCTGGAGAACCAGAGCAGCGCACGGAAATGCCGTTTACCTTCCTGCTGGAGCGGTACTTATTTATCTACTTGCACTTTGATGTGCTTTCGAACTGCTAGGTTGGCAGGAGCAGGGACCGAGCAACGGAAGCTCACCCAGTAGCGGGGATTCGAACTGCCGACCTTCTGATCGGCAAGCCCTAGGTTCTGTGATTTAGACCACAGTGCCACCCATGAGGAGAAGGAAAGCCCAATTGCTGGGCATGCAGAATGTCTGCTCATGAAGCACTGGATATAACTGGGATGTGGAGAATGTGAAATAAATTGTTCCTAGAAAAGAAAAAGAAATTACTTCTCATCAAGAGGGATGAAAAATTGCAGCAACTGTGGTAGGAACCTACAAGCTATCTAGAATGACAATTGCCTTAATAAAGCCTGAAACATATAAGCAGGAGGATAATTTATACCTTTAGGTTCAACCTTTAAGAGAAACAGAAATATACTTACAATAAGTTATACAGCCCCAGGAGGCCCATTCCTCTGAAATCTGTTTTAGGATCATCGCCTTGGAAACCAATTTCACACCACTGCTTGGAAATCCGGGCTTCCAATGGGAAATCAGGTTTCAAGCATTTCCATAGCTACAGGAGGGGGAGGGGGAGGGGAAAATCACAGGTATGTTACAACTCAGACCTTCAATGGATTGACATTTCTGAAACTAGTGGTTCTCCATGGGATTTTGCCTTCATTGTTATGCACAGCATTCGGAAGAGCCTGGAGCAAATACAGATTGAGGAAGAAGTATTCCTTAGACCAGTGTTTCCCAAACGTTTTTGGGCAACGGCACACCTGTTAGCCGGAAAAAAATCTCGCGGCACACCACCATTAAAGCCCCGCCCCGTGACGTCAGCGCGCAGCGTCACGCCGGGAGGGACGCACAAAAGCGAAAGTTTTTTCCCTCCCCCTTGCCGGGGTGGGAGGAGGCAGCAGAGCGAGGGCAGCTGAGGCGGCGGCGGCTGTTGTGGTGGTGGCGGTGATAGCGGGCGGAGGAGGGGGCGGCGGCGGGAGTTGCTGCTGCTGTTGTTGCTGCTGCTGCCCGGACATGCCGGCCTCCTCCTCCTCCGCTGTCTCGCGATCCTCCCTTTTGCGCGCGCTGCCCCGCCGCTCGGCACCACCACCGCGGAGCCGCCCCCGGCTCGACGCGGATCCTCGCCGCCGCCGCCGCCTCTCACCGCCCGACTCGCCCGCCTTCCTCCCACGGCACACCAGCCGATGTCTCACGGCACACTAGTGTGCCGCGGAACACCGGTTGGGAAACACTGCCTTAGACATAGCAGACATTTGAAATACTGCCTCCTGGAAAACCCCCCCCCCCCTTTTGGCCTAATGTAGAAATGGTGTAAAAACATTGACAAGGGCTCACTGGGCATATTCACTGCCTCTGCATAAATTGGGGGCGGGGACCCTCAAGTTTATTTGGTTGCAAATCTCAGTGCAGTTTCAAAGCACTAAGGCGATTAGCCTTCTTGATTCTCCAAGGCTTGAGAGATCCCCCCCCCTTAAGCCAATTTCACAAGGGCACAAACAAACAAGAAAATAAAAGTGACATATACAAGGAGAGCAGATTCAGGGCCCCTCAGCTTCACAGCCCTACTCCCAAGTAAAAATTCATACTGCCCTAAGAGATGCACAGCAAGAAATGAAGGGGTATTACCTTAGTAATACCCCTTAGTAATACCCCTTAGTAATACCCCTTAGTAATACCTTAGTAATATTTAGTATTAGTAATATTAGTAATATTCAAACCTTGTTCTTTACTATTATTCTTTACTATGGGCTGTGCCCCTGCTTGTGTTGCTTGTCACCTCCGTCTACCTACTACTGTCCCCCACTAACTGCCCCCCTTACCACCTCTGGCCAAACACTCTCTGCTGACAGGACACCCAAACCCCAATACTTTCCCCTCTCCTTTGGCCCACCGCTGTGGCTTTTCACTCCTGTCATTCCCTCATTCTGAGGAAAAGAAAAATTAACACCTTCATCCTCCAACACTCCTCTTCCCTATGGCTGTTTTAAAAGTAAACAGTGTCAGAAAACCTGATCGCAGGTCTCAAACAGACTGCATCATTTTACCCAAACATCCCCTATAGGAGATGTAGGGAACCTGGGACAAGGGAACCAAATCCGGCCCTCCGAAGTCTGTCTCCAGGCCGCATCCTCATTGGCCCTGCTTCACACCCACTATGTTTTTGCATGGGTGGAAAGTGTCCTTGATAAGGCCTTTGCTTGTCTGGATAGAGCATAGAAGAGTTTGGATTTGATATCCCGCTTTATCACTACCCGAAGGAGTCTCAAAGCGGCTAACATTCTCCTTTCCCTTCCCCCCCCCCACAACAAATACTCTGTGAAGTGAGTGGGGCTGAGAGACTTCAGAGACTAGCCCAAGGTCACCCAGCAGCTGCATGTGGAGGAGCGGGGAAGCGAACCCGGTTCCCCAGATTACGAGACTACCGCTCTTAACCACTACACCACACTGGCTCCCTCTGGTGTGAGGGGTGTGCCAAATGTGTCAAGGTAAAATATTATATTTGTTGCTCTGCCCTGTTTTGCCTTCCCAACACTGGCATGTGGGCTCATCAGGAGAAGCCTTGTTGGTGACGCCACCCCTGGAGGCTGCACAGATGGCAGGGCCATCTTGGTGGTAGCTCCCCATTTATGAAACACCTGCCTTGGGTGAGGTGCATCTGTATCATGGACTGGTTGGATGCAGAGGAGGGGGGAGGAGGAAACAACTGGGGAACCCCCAAGGGAAGAAGGCTCAGGGCCAGGGGATTGGTGGTGGTGTGATGGTAAGTGGTCAGAGGGAGGAGACCAGGAGGAGATATCAGAAGCTGAAGAGGTAATAGGGCTTAGTGAGTAGGGGGAGTCTGTGGCAGAGAGAAGTGCAGAATCAGAAGCAGGAGAGAGGTAAACACAGAAATGAGCCGATATTCTGAACAGGAGAATCTTTATTCTGAGTTAGCTTCTCCAGAACATTTTTGTCTCGGAACCTACGTAAGGGCATGTGTCCCCTGGCAGATTAATTCAGAGGGAATGTGGCCCTTGACAAAAGAAAAGGTTACCCACGCTTAGCCTAAAAGGTAAAGGGACCCCTGACCATTAGGTCTAGTCATGACCGACTCTGGGGTTGCGGCGTTCATCTCGCTTTGCTGGCTGAGGGAGCCGGCGTACAGCTTCTGGGTCACGTGGCCAGGATGATTAAGCCGCTTCTGGCAAACCAGAGCAGCGCACGGAAACGCCGTTTACCTTCCCACCAGAGCGGTACCTATTTATCTACTTGCACTTTGACGTGCTTTCGAACTGCTAGGTTGGCAGGAGCAGGGACCGAGCAACAGGAGCTCACCCCATCACGGGGATTCGAACTGCCAACCTTCTGATTGGCAAGTCCTAGGCTCTGTGGTTTAACCCACAGCGCCATCCGCGTCCCTCTATGCTTAGCCTAGATCATGCTAATAAATAAATTGGAGGTAACAAGCTGTTCTCAGTACAGACAATTGTGCGGTCAAGCCTTTTGCGGAGACTGGTTTCAGTTAACAGTCTCTCGGAATGTAAAGAGCTCTTTGGAAGTGCACCTCCACGGCTTACCTTCAGAAGCATTTCTTCATGCTGGGGATCCTCAGAATCATAGGGCTCTCTACGCAGTTTTTCCACCTCTGCAATCAAATTCCTGTACCCTACAATCTGTAGGAGGCAGGCCTGCAGAGAGACCCCTAGCCTAGAGTGAAAAGATGACAAACGGTAAGAACACTACGCTCAGTAATTTAGCTTTGCATGATTGACATTACCTCAGCGTGGAGCTACACTTTTATCCTTTCCGCCATTCATGAATGCGAAAAGGCATGCTCACTGAGGCAACGGAACAGCAACTCTGAACCTATGTTGCGCTGCCTGCACTGATAGCCGAGAAGCTTTGCCACAGGTGATGCCCAGGGCAGGGAGAAAAGCGAAAGAGACTAATGACATTGCTTCCCCCAAGGTCACATCATTTTCAAAGCTCCCTTTGACAACTATGCTCTTTGCTGCTCTCCCATAAGCCTTCACTTCCAGCAGACCTGATTTGCTCTCTGCCAAGTGGCAATGGAAAACCTGGTGTGGATTTTTGTGTGTGGAAGGGGGACATGCTGCCCCACAGTTGTGGCTCAGGTCTACATGGGGGAAAAAACCCACACCATATGGTCTAGAAGCATGGATCCTTAATTCTGGGGAAGATGAACAGTAATAGTTTAATGATGAGGAAAATGCTTCTGAGCATGTGCAGAGCTCACTTTTCTTCAAATAATCTAGGAGCCAGGCCTGGTATTGGAAACAGATACCAATCATCTTTATAATAAGTGAAGCCCTGAGTAGGGCACTATTTTGGGGTGGGTGGGTCTGGGTTGAGATTGTAAATACAAAAAATACGCATGTTTACCATCCCTGTGCACATGAAGAAATGACACAGGCAACATAAAGGTGGCTGGTGAGAACGTAGGCTGAAGGAGAACTTCACACACAACCTAGGAACAGGAGTAGTTCTGTAGCAAGGTAAAAAGGTAAAGGACCCCTCGACGGTTAAGTCCAGTCAAAGCAACTATGGGGTTGCGGTGCTCATCTTGCTTTCAGGCCGAGGGAGTCGGTGTTTGTCCACAGACAGTTTTCTGGGTCATGTGGCCAGCATGACTAAACCGCTACTGGCGCACGGAGGACCGTGATGAGTGCCAGAGTGCATGGAAATATCATTTACCTTCCTGCCACAGCGGTACCTATTTATCTACTTGCACTGGCATGCTTTCAAACTGTTAGGTTGGCAGGAGCTGGGACAGAGCAACAGGAGCTCACCTGGTTGTGGGGATTCGAACCACTGACCTTCTGATCAGCAAGCCCAAGAACTTCAGTGGTTTAGACCACAGCATCACATCATGGATATATGCTGGAAACTTGGGATGATGTGGGTCAGGTAACTAAAGCATGGTCAGAAATCTGGGTGTCGGTGTCTGTGTTTGGCCTGTGTGTATATATACTGGCTCATTTCCACGATTACAAGCCATGGTTCAAGAAGTTGCAATGTCTTGATTAATAATGTGGTTGTTACAGGTGGTGCTTTGCCTCCAGATCTAGTTGTACCATAGACATGAAAGGGCTGAACAGACAGAAAATGAAACCAGACCAAGTCACCTGTGATCATCAGCGGGCACAACTAAAGAATCAAAGCAGACAATACTGTGAACTTATGTGGGAAGACAGACCCCCAAAGAGATGAAGCACACAATAATTTAAGCACACAAAATAACTTTTGCCATCCCACTCCATTCACACGAACTTACTGCGGGTTTACATCTGGATTAATCCTCTTCAGTTCCATGATGGCATCTATAGTTTTTTCAATAGCATCTGGATGAACACTGACTGAATTCTGGAGCAACTGGAAAAAATGTTTTTTAAGGCACATTGGTCACTGCCACAGGAAGTGAAGCACTACAGGAACAACAGAATGCAACTTTGTGAGAAGTATCCCAGCCAATGTGGTGCCCTTCAGCAGTGGTGATGCCACAGATCTAGGCTTCTTTTTATGCATGCGCCATACTGAACATGGTCAACTGTATCAATATGCACACCTCATCCCTCCACCACCAAGTCTACTTTTCCGCAAACTGCATTGAGGTTTGTTTGTTTTTGCAATGGAGGGGTGTATAAATCTCATGAAATAAACCAAGTTAACAAGTAAATTGGCACCAGCTCAATCAGTGCCTTGGACAAGTCACGGTTCCTCTGTCTTTCCTTCCATCTGCTAAATGAGGTAAGTAGAGAGTTGTAGAGGAAAGTCAATCTTTCCATTTCTGTTTCCTTCCAATTCTTATTTCTGCAGTCTTAAGTAGGTTTACTCGTGTTTGTAAATTTTTTACAAAATGAAAGTCTGTTTGGAAATTGGCATGCAATATTGCATACATCTCTCTCCCAATACAAGAACCATTGCATTCCCACAATTTTCCCATGAAAGAATGCATTTTTGTAGATTGCTTTAACTACTCAAAGCATTTTTGGGCCTGCACTGCAAATTTGGAGAAGTATGAGTTTTGAAGGACAGTTGTGTTTGATTCAAATATTGGTTCGGGAAACGCAAATTTTATATGTCTGCATTAAAATACGAAAGATACAAAATTGTCTCCTGGCCTGAGCAGTGTCCTAACTCAAAAGGGTGTTGGGAGGAAAAATGTGGAAAGTTGCAAAATGCCTGGCATCTTAGAAACTGAGGTACAAAACTTAGCAATATTCCTTGATGGTCTTGAAATCTGCGTAGATTATTCTGTATGATATCTCGCTAACATATGCTTGGATAAAGACTGACTAATGTTCTCCTGAATTTTATACCACTTTTCAGCGTACAAAACATTCTGCCAATTACTCGCTCAATTACGCTCACAGACAGTGCTTTGAATAGGGCTTAGCAAGACCCAACAATCAGTTGGCGGTCGAGTGTTGTTTAGTCGCTTTCAGAGTGCTGTGCATGATAAGAGTTCTTAAAGGGGCTTCTCAAGACCTGACAACCAGCTGACTTTGGGTCTTGTTGAGCACTCTGCAGCCCACATGAAAGCCAAGCAGGTTGCCAGAGGAGGGAACAATACAAATATCAGCTCCTCCTCCCACAGCCTGCTTACTTGCCTAGATGGAATTCAATGCACTCACCTGCAAGGTACTCCTAGCTGCCTCTGGCAACCAGGCAAGTAGTTAAATGCAAGGCTGCATGAATGGCCTAATGTGGCCTCATATGTTGGCAAGGAGGTTTTCTTGCTTGTAAGCCTGTGTAAGCTGCTAATACAATCGGCCAAACATGGAGACTAAAACACATTTACTTACCTTGTTTTTTGAACTTCTCAGTGACGATTCTGTCAAGAAAACATTTTTAAAACTTTAACTTCTATTAGACTTTTTGCATCTTCAACAACACAGCCAACAATGAAAATACTATCACAAACCTTTGTAATTCTCTCCTTCCCAACTTTCCTCTTTTCTTATGCAGTTATAAAAATGTGTAGCCAAATCCCCACAAACAGTGAAGAAGCTTCTCATACTGATACCAACGAAAAGGCAAGCTATATTGGTTCAGTAACGTAAAATGCGTTTGCAATTGACTGGGTATGTTGACATTCTGCTCGAGGCTACAGTTTAAAATGCAAGTTGAGACCTAAGCTAATTTTAAAGCTATATACTGCAGTGTAATCTCTCTCTCTCATACACACAGCAATTATGGCACAGAACAACATTAACTACCAGAGCAATGCTTTCAAAACCACTTACCGATTTTCATAGTTCTGCCAGCGCCAGGCTTTGTGCTGTAGCAGATCCTTTGCAACTCGCAGCGTCCCGTCAGTTTCCTCGCCACGAATTTCAGGCAGCGCCATAAGCATTTGCAATAGAAGTACAGGCAAACCTGGACAAGCATTCTGTCAAAAGAATCCTTAGAGTGAGAACTCAAGGAAAGCTCCTGAGGGTGAAGCAAAGTCCCCCTGAAAGAGTTCCATTATTCAAAGTTATCTTTAAGAAGATTTCTAACACACACCATACTACTGGGGCCTACTGTCAGGAGTAAGAATGTTCAAAAACAAAATAATTAAGGTTCCGTTTAGTAAATGAGAGCCTGGCAGCCATTCTCGGACAAAAGGCATGCTGCTGCAGTTGTACATCTAGGGTGATTCACACCCCACTGCTATAAGAAATTGGGGTGGGGGCAGGAGGAGGAACTACAGTTTATAGTTAGAAAATGGTTCAATGGGCCGATTTGAAATTTGGCACTGCATGAGAGGTAAGTTTGAGGGTGATCAATCCTGAACTTAGGGTCGAAAGGATAAGAAATGACTTATTCTAAACAACTGTTTGATGAGAGACTTCTGCAGATGGACAGGAAGTGTGTGTTTGGGGTGGCTTTTGCCGGAAACATTTCTCCAACAGGAACACCTGGAACGTGCTTTCCTCTAACAAAGCGTAAACGTTTCGCAGCTTTTATTAAAAAGCCGTTGCCGAGGCTAATGATAGTCAGCGGGATTTCATAAGAGCGTGGCCCGCACATGCTCAGTATAAACCTGTTCTGAGAGAAGGTTAAGTGGAGGGAGTGGAATGTTGAGAAATGAGAATGGATGATGAGAGACGGACTGCGCTGGAAAATGGCAAGAATGTGTGAGGTTCTGAAAAGGACTAGTCTATGTGAAAAGGGCTGAAGGGCAGGAATGCTAAGTTGGTTTGGATGCAAGTTCATTAGAGCTTCTAATCAAGAGCTTCAGTCTGTAGGGTCTGGAATGAATTTTGGCCTCTTAGGTTGGCAGAAGAAAATGGTGCCCCTCAGGGAATGTCAAGGACCTTGTCCAAACTGCACACTTGATGTAGTTTCAGCTGAAGCCAAGAGAGCCACCAAACAGGAACTGTTCTTAAACCAACAAGTAACAGCATAGTACACAATACACACAACCACCCTATGTCGATTCTACTCCCGATGGCCTACAACTTGGCTGACACAGCACCCAGTCCTGCCTGCAGATGGTGGTGTGTCATAGATACCAGCACAATGAAGATTGCACTAATCAGAGGTACACTGGACATCTGGTCCAGGGCTGGGTAACCTCTGGCCTGCAGTCCATATATGGCCCGTCAAGACTTCCCATTCGGCACCAGGCATGGGGCAGGTAGAGATGTGGCTGCTTCTCCTGTAGATAGCAGGACTGAACCACCGGCACATGAGCTGATGTGTGAGTTCAATCCTGCTTGGTTCAGTTGCCTGACAGAGTTCCTCATATGGAACTCTCTCATGCACCCGAACCCTAAAAGGAGCAGGTCTGAACCCCTGCTTTGTTGCTTTGAACTGAGCCATGGTGTAGCATATTCAAACTCAGGTTCATGGTCTGTCTTGCTTCACACAAACCACGAGCTGTAGCCAAAGTCTGTTCTGTGGCTTAACACTCATAGTTTGTCAAGAGGAGATAAACCACGGGCCCAGGTTCAGATAATATGCTAAGCCAACCCATGGCAGAGCAGAAGTGGAGAAGAAGAACAGCGGCCCAGATGACATCTCTGGGAGCCTGCATTGTCCGATCAGCTTATCTTAAGTACCAACATCAGTCAAAGTGGAGCCAGTAAGATATATCACATTGTTTCTGCAGCACAAAAAAAGCTATTACAGAACACAGCTCACAGTGGATACTACTTAGAAAGCACTATATTATAGCCAGATATCTAAAGTAAGATAATATTCATTTGGTGGGTACCTTTAAATGACACACTACTCGTCCATCTTAAACTTATGACATTGGAGATCTTCTTTAGGAACAAGAATGGAGAGTTAAAAGTATGGAATCTTTTGTTTTGTTTTACAAAAAATAATTCTTGCTTGTAGAAATCCTGCAATGAAAGCACACTATTCATGAAATGGATTACACTTTAAGATGAGCTGACTTTCCTAATTCCACTAAGATCACAAATTAATGCCTTTTTAAAAAGAAAATAAAAGAAGAAGAAGCGTTTTAACATGGCATGGCGTTTTCAGAAAGAGAACTTAATATTTTTAAGAAATTAGAAAGTGGGTCAGCCCTTGACCCAGCACTTTCCCTCTTCAGCACAAACTCAGCTTGGCTGCAGGAGTTGCTGGAAGGAGGTGTACAAGACACCATCCAACCATCTTAGGGACTCCACTTAGGGACCATTTCTGTAGGGTTTTAACGATAGGCTTTTCTTTCCCCCACGATATCCCATAAGGCAGCAGAGATTTAGGATCAGAGTTTTCTTTCTCCTAGATGAGCTACTTTCCCAGGCTGATGAGCCCCATCTGCCCCTCAGTTCCCTCTACAGCATGTGCACAAACCGCCTTCTTTACCATTGGACCCACTATTGATCTTAAGCTGCCAGAGCCTGCCTTTGCATGCAGGGGAAGTCCTTAACTCACATTTGAGACCCACATGCTACCCGCACCAAGTTTGGCCAGCCAGTTGAAGCTGTTCCTGGGGTGTGGCTGCTGTCACATGCTGACAGCTTCTAGGACAGGCATAGGCAAACTCCAGCCCTCCAGATGTTTGGGACTACAATTCCCATCATCCCTGACCACTGGGCCTGTTAGCTAGGGATGATGGGAACTGTAGTCCCAAACATCTGGAGGACTGGAGTTTGTCTATGCCTGTTCTAGGAGCCACAGGTGAGAGCTGAGGGCAGGGTGGGGACCAAAGGTGGACAAACAACCCCGGAAGGATGTGTCCCCTACCAGAGGTACTACCCCTCCGCTAACACTCCCGTACACCCCTTTCACACAAATCGGTAGTATAGCTTCTTCTTGCCCCAAGAGAGTGAGCCACTACTCCTCCAAGCGATGGCAGCTGTGTGAGCAAAGTCCACAGTTAGTTGGGTCCCTTGCTGCTGGCTCTCGCACAGATTTGGGCTGTCAAAATATAGAGGTGAAGGAATGGCTCACAACATATAATATGCCTTGACACAACTCTTTCATCCACCCAAAGACATTATGAACACAGCTCTAGGAAAGCCAAGCTTTAGGCTTAAACAGGACGTGACAGAGAAGGCAATCATTTTCGCTGCTAAGGACTGGTGTAATAAAGTTTGCTGAACCGCACACATTCATTATGACACTCCGATTAGCTTCATTTATGCTTCAGATAGAAAGCAGGAGCTTCCCTGCTTTCAGAAACCTCTTATAAATTTCAGAGTAAATGAATATGCAGATATGACCAGATCCAATGGCTTTTACAGGCTTTATATAAGATTGTCAGTGAAGGAGTCTGCTAAAAACCTGCACTGGGTATTATGAAGAACGGGCTACCTTTCTCAAATGACCTCCTTCTGCATGTTTCTTTGTTTCCCTCAATATTGTACTAAGTAGTAGCCAGATTCTCAGATACAGAGATGAGTGATTTTTCTGTTTATCCATCTGTTTAGATATGGAAAGGCACTATGGCAACCGGAGTTCATAGCAGAGCAAAGTCGTTCAAAAACATTACATACTCTGCGGATTGTCCTCATGATGCAGCTGCCTCAATGATTTCTCTAGATGTGAGCAGACTACATATGAGAGCTGCTACATACATCAAGAGATCAGCCGGCACCAAAAAAACTGCTTGGCAACGTGCAACACAGGTTTTCAGAAATGCCACAACCAACAGTCACAGCAGATTCTAAGAGAAGAAACCTGTTTTGGGCACTCTGAAATCATGTATGTTAACAAAAGCCACAGGATGACTAACAGAACAACCTGCACGCCAAGTCCATTCCCACAATCCTTCTGTCTAAGAAAAAACACATTCAAATGAGCATATCTGAGTATGCCAGATTCATGTGTGAGGCTGTATATGTGGGTAGAAGGCAGGAATGCAAACCTGGACCCACCTGCGGACATACCTTTGTGAAAGGAAAGGCCCCATCAGCTGAGGTAAACATTACTAGAAAAAGAGGCTTGCTTGACTTTTCTCTTTATAGAGCAGCGGTGAGGAACTTCTGTCCCTCCAAATGTTGCTGAACTACAACGCCCATCATCCATGCCCATTGGCAATACTTGCTGGGGTTGGTGAGAGTTGTACTTCAGCGACATCTGGAGGCTCAAAGACTTCCTTCCCATACCTGCTTTACCTGAACATCACTGACTGGCTTGTCTCTCAGCCTCTCTCACTTTCCTACTTTATTGGCCTTGGGCCCAGCATACTTGAAGGAGCCTCTCCACCCCCACCATTCTGCCCGGACACTGAGGTTACAGGGAACCAAGGAGAGGGCCTTCTCAGTACAGTGGTACCTCAGGTTACATACACTTCAGGTTACATACACTTCAGGCTACAGACTCCGCTAACCCAGAAATAGTGCTTCAGGTTAAGAACTTTGCTTCAGGATGAAAACAGAAATCGTGCTCTGGCAGCGCGGCAGCAGCAGGAGGCCCCATTAGCTAAAGTGGTGCTTCAGGTTAAGAACAGTTTCAGGTTAAGAACGGACCTCCGGAACAAATTAAGTACTTGACCCGAGGTACCACTGTAGTGGCGCTCACCCTCCCATCAGATATCAAGGAAATACGTAGACAACTACCTGACTTTTAGAAGACATCTGAAGGCAGCCCTGTTCAGGGAAGTTTTTAATCTTTTATTGTGTTTTTAATATCCTGTTGGAAGCTGCCCAGAGTGGCTGGGGAGGCCTGGCCAGATGGGCGGGGTATAAGTAATAAATATACATATAAATATAAATATAATAATAATAATAATAATAATAATAATAATAATAATAATAAAAATAAAAATAAATAAATCTCTTCCTCTTTATCTGTATTTCCTTACCTCATGTTTTCCTATCTTAGTGTCCTGAGACAAGGAGGAGGATAAAAATGTGTTTGGCAAACAAAATTGAAGGTGGCTGCCTTATTTCCACCATAGAGCAAGACTCCATGATCCTATAGCAGAGGAGGGAAGAAAAGGGATGCTGAAGCTTCTCACTCTGCTGAGAAGCCAGACTCCTCCTTCCATCAACTGGTCACAGCCATTCCACCAGATTGGAGGAAGAGATCCATACCACCAAGAGACCAGCAATTTTTGGCATCTCCTCCCCTCAAATTGCTTCCACCTCAAGCTGGCCATTGGAAGAACGTGTAACTAAGAGCTGCTTCATAGTTCTACTTGTCCCGGGTGCTCTAGTTTTCCCTTGCTCCTTTCCCATGGAAAACCCGCTCTTTAGTTCTAAACCAGAGCAAATGTCAATCTGGGGAAAACCTGAATGGCTGTTTGCTCCGACTCAGCTCTGAAGAGTGGAGACAAAGTGTGGAAAAGCCCTAAGACTTGGCTTATTCTCATTTTTCCTCCCAATCCATTTTACTTTTGTGTGGTGTCTTTTTAAGCTAGTAAGCCTATGGGCACAGACTGCCTTAAAAAAAAAGTGATCTGTAAGTTACTCTGGGAGCCTTTTTTTAGCTGAACAGCAAAGAAGGAAATGTTGAAATGAATAATGAATAAAAGAAGCCTCCAGAGTCCCTCTTGCAGGCTGTAGTAAAATACAACAGAGGGAGGGGAATGGAGATAGCAGAAGCTAGTCAAGCCTAGATCTGCGGCAGAGTCCTAACTAGACCTCTGCATGAACCAGGAAGGCCAGTGAAAGCACTGTTGCCAGGACAACAACCAAGGCCAGTCGGACAACAGCAGCAGCCAGGAACTCCAACTCCAAGATGGCTTTATCCCATGGCTCTGTCTATCATGCAGAGATGGAGACTATCCTCATCTTCTTTCCAAGAGCAAGGAAAATAAAGTCTAAAAACAGCAGCAAAACACACACCAAATAGTGGTTGTGTAACTAGTTCTGCATGATCAGCCATATGGAGTTCTGGGTCATCACTCGTTCAGAACAGATTTATTGGAAGGAAGCTATACCTGAATATACAGTGGTACCTCGGAAGTCGAAAAGAATCCATTCCGGAAGTCTGCTCGACTTTCAAAACATTCGAAAACCAACACACAGCTTTTGATTGGCTGCAGGAAACTCCTGCAGCCAGTCGGAAGCCGCAGAAGCCCCGTTGGACATTTGGGTTCCAAAGAATGTTCACAAACTGGAGCACTCACTTCCGGGTTTGCAAAACGTTCGACTCGCAAGGTGTTCAGGATCCAAGGTACGACTGTAGTCATAATAAGTTCTTCTGTCTCTCTCACACACAGTTGGTGGGGATGGAGTAGAGCCAGCACATAACTCAGTTGGCCTAAAAGCGTGTACTAATTTCCCATAGGCTACTTGGCCAGGTTCACAGTTCTTGGATTAATTTGGTTCAGGACACCTTAATCCACATATCCCCACATGATCATGGAGGTCTTCAGGGGAGTCAGGGGTCCTCTGTGGCTTGGTGCCTGGTTCATATCCACCAGGAGCAGTGTGTTCAGTATTGTGGGCCTAATTCTATGGAACTCCCTCCGGGCTGAAATCAGAATAGCTCCCTCTCTGCTGAACTTCCAGTGCCTGGTGAAGTCATTAAAAATAAATAAATCAGCAGCCCTTTTAATTAAGTTTTCTGATCTCGCAGTTATTTTTAACTGTTTTCACTTTCCACTGTTTTTATCTTTATTGCATCTTCTTAACCTCACCCTGCACTGTTTAGAGACTTGAGATGCTAAACAGTATATAAACTGTTTAACTAAACAAATAAGGCACAGATACATACACAGAGTGAGAACTATAAATTACCTCAGTCTGTTCTTTTAAAAAATGTCGCTGATAAAATCCTGTTCTGTCATACTTGTTTCCAAGAGTTGCCCCCATAGCGCAAATGCTGTTACACACAATATTTTATGTTCCTTTTAAAAAAAGTTACCAATTATGGGTTTTATTTATGGCTTTTAGTTGTAATCCTCTCTGAATGCTTCTGGGCCAAAAAGTAGGGCAAATATACTTTTTGCATACACATAAACAGTCAGGCAACAACCACAAACAATTTTGGCTGAAGTCAGTGCAACTCACCTTTCCCATTACCTGTGTGAAGGATTTAACCCCATTTAAATGCAATCTGCTTGTTTATGTATTATCACTCATTAACCACACAACATGTGCTGATTGGTTTACCAGTTACCGGGATGTCTGTGCTATCAACATTTTATCAACGACTTTTCATGTCATAACCATCACCACCTTTGCTTTTCTGCATCCCTTTTCCTACTAACCTCACAGTTTACAATGTCATCTCCCTGCCTCTCAAACCAAGAAACTGCAACTCAGTTGCAACCTCATGCATCTGCTGAAGTGGACTGTAATCCATGGAAGCTTGTGCCAAAATCAATTTGTGTGTCTTTAATGTGCCAAATGACCCTTTGATGTTTTTATACTCTGCTGCCATCCCCAAATTCTCTTTACTTTGGTCTACCCAAGTAAAGAGGTCATATCCACACTTGGAAACTCACAAAGCTACAACCCCCAGCATCCTTAACCAACTACGGTTCCTAGGATTCTTTGGGGGAAACGATGTACTTTAAATGTATGGTGTGGATGAGACTGTAATCAAGAACATGTGCAGTCAGACCCTCTTCTCATCATGGAAGTGGAGCTGGCTAGGCCTGGAGCCGGGTTTCTCCCCTCCAGTTCCTGCAGCCAGCGAGGCCTGGCCTAATAATAATAATAATAATAATAATAATAATAATAATAATAATTACTTATACCCCACCCACCTGGCTCCCAACAGAATATTAAAAGCATGATAAAACATCAAACATTAAAAACTTTCCTAAACAGCGCTGCCTTCAGATATCTTCTAAAAGCCAGATAGTTGTTTATTTCCTTGACATCTAACGGGAGGGCGTTCCACAGGGCAGGCGCCACTACCAAGAAGGCCCTCAGCCTGATTCCCTGTAACCTTACTTCTCGCAGTGAGGGAACTGCCAGAAGGCCCTTGGACCTGGACTTCGGCGTCTGGGTTGAACGATGGGGGTGGAAACACTCCTTTAGGTAATAAGACTACGGTATAGTGTAAACAAAACTTTTATATGCACTGGGAAACAAACAAACAAGAAGCGGGACTTGCTGTATTGTGATATTCATTTGATTGAGATGGTCTGGTGCCGAACCAGCAATATCTCCTATGTATGCCTGCGTAACAGTTTATAACTCAGGCAGATGAACAGCCAAGCAGCACCATGGAGAGCGCCTGGGAGACTGGTCCATAGAGATCTACAAGCTGCTGCATGCCGTACTGAGATTTAGCTTAGGAACTCCTCAGATCTTTCTATACGGCTCGAAACCAACTGCTTACTGTTTCAAATTAGCTCCTAAAAATACTGATAACTAAAAAACCCCGCCATTACCCTGGTCAAAGACAAAAACTGTGCACAAGGTGTTATCAAACAAACATTCAAAAATTATATAAGAACTGCTAGAGCGTGATCAGACGCCTGCTTAGGAAGAACAAAGGAGGCTGTCTCATGCAGAATCAGACCACTGATCCATGTACATCAGGATTATTTACACCAGCAAAGTGGGCAACTCTCTCAGTCTGCTATTAACGTAGGCGCTTAATTCTTGCAGAACAAAGCTTATGAAGGGTACTATCTGGAGGAGGTCCACAAATGATGACTTGGCTTACCCGCCAGCCATTATCTGTGGTTGCCACCGCCAACTGCAAGTGCCAAGAGACTTGGGACTGGGAGAGAGGAAGATCTGCTCTCATCCCTATTGCAGCTTGGAGAAGATAAGCAATGACTAGCGTCTCCTGCTATTTCTTTTCTTCAAGGAGTGGTGCAAAGCAGGTCTCACCCTGTGTACTTCTCGGTACCCTGCTTGCAAGGTGGCCAGGGAGACCTGCTTCCGGACAGCTGGGTGAATGGACACCTGTCAACATGTTTCCATCAAACATCCAGAGAAACCTTCCTTTCAGAGTTTTTCTGTTTTCTGTAGTGCTTTTAAAGGAATGGGCAGAAATATGTCCCCAATTGCCTTTTAAATGTGTGAAAGTTCAGTGCCATTATTTTCCCAGCTGCTGCATCAACACCACTTTCAAAACCTGGTTGGGGCTTCCTTCTAGAGCTAGCCACAGGCAATCAGTGATAATCTAATTTATTAATTTATAAAATGGTTCATAGATCTTTTTATGTTTTTATTTAAAGATTTTTCATGAGCAACAGAAGTACTTTCAGCATGCCTGTTTTCAAATCGTAGAGTACTTCATACTGTTCAGGTTCATACATTTTAATTTAATAAAAAATCTCTAAGAGGTTTATACGAAAACAACAATGCAACAGCATTCAAGAAAGTTTCCTAAAAAATAGATAAAAACAAAACACAAGTGCAAAAAAACCCACAACCCACCTCAGAGCAGTACGAAACAAAACAAAAATTAAAAATTAAGAGTCAAGAGTTCGGGGAAGCTTGGATATGCACACAAATTTTAAAGAGGCATATAGAAGTCATTATTCTCTTCAACTCACAAATTACCCAAGGGAGGCCATTTCAGATGGTGGGTGCTATAACCAAGAAGGCCTGTTTTTGCATTGTCAGCAAGTGACAATCTGCTGGCCATGGAATAACCAGTAGACACCCATCCCTCAGAAGCTCTTAAAGACCATCTTGCTCTGTAACGGGGGAGGTGGTCGTTATGATGTCATGTTGCATAGCCAATTGAATTTGGCTACATGATGGTATCACCAATGGTAAACAAAACCAGTTTAGAATGAGAGCAATACTTCCTGGGCTGTTCACATCCATCCTGTCTGTCATGAATCACAAACTGCATGAGATGATGTCTCCAAGGTCAAACAAAAAACTATCCAGGGCAATGTTTTTTCAACGGCTGCACGTTTTCATCCCAATTAGCAACAGTCCCTAAAACACATACACAAAATGGCACCCTCTCCATTTGACACGTAAATTTAGCACTTCAGAGACTTGTGGCTTCTGTTCTGAGCTTTCATGCTCCCAGTCCTTAAGGCTGCCAATCAGGTTTGAAAGGCTGAACAACCAATGCCTACTGAGGGCAGTTAATGAAGGTGCTAGGCAGGACATCCGGTGAAATTGGTGTGTCAGTACCCTGCACAGACAATGAGACCATTTATACTTTCAACCGATCACAAGATGGGAGCTATTCTCGACGCAGAAATATTACCTTGGCTCTATAATAGACAGAGTAAGATAATTACTATGCAAGCAAAAATATAGGAGTGTTACCTCAGAAAGTGCTTCATTTTGGTGTTTTTGTTCTTCAGTTCTTTCACTTTCGGGAACTATCCTCAGCTGATCAGAAGCAATGTTTTCTCCAGAAGTTAAATATGCTGCAAAAGCAAGTTGAACACATTTGGTGAAAGAGAAGTAAACAGGGCGCAAGTATAGTTATAGAAGTAAATAGGGCGCAAGTAAAAGAACTGGCAGATGTGATCTCAGAACCACTGGCAGTCATCTTTGAGAATTCCTGGAGAACAGGCGAAGTCCCGGCAGACTGGAGGAGGGCAAATGTTGTCCCTATTTTCAAAAAGGGGGAAAGAGAGGACCCAAATAATTATCTCCCAGTCAGTCTGACATCAATACCAGGGAAGATTCTGGAGCAGATCATTAAGCAAACAGTCTGTGAGCACCTAGAAAGGAATGCTGTGATCACCAATAGTCAGCATGGATTTCTGAAAAATAAGTCATGTCAGACTAACCTGATCTCGTTTTTTGACAGAATTACAAGCCTGGTAGATGAAGGGAACGCAGTGGATGTAGCCTACCTTGATTTCAGCAAGGCATTTGACAAGGTGCCCCATGATATTCTTGTAAAGCAGCTGGTAAAATGCGGTCTTGACTATGCTACCACTCAGTGAATTTGTAACTGGCTGACTGACCGAACCCAAAGGGTGCTCATCAATGGTTCCTCTTCATCCTGGAGAAGAGTGACTAGTGGGGTGCCACAGGGTTCTGTCTTGGGCCCGGTCTTATTCAACATCTTTATCAACGACTTGGATGATGGACTCAAGGGCATCCTGATCAAATTTGCAGATGACACCAAACTGGGAGGGGTGGCTAACACCCCAGAGGACAGGATCACACTTCAAAACGACCTTGACAGATTAGAGAACTGGGCCAAAACAAACAAGATGAACTTTAACAGGGAGAAATGTAAAGTATTGCACTTGGGCAAAAAAAATGAGAGGCACAAATACAAGATGGGTGACACCTGGCTTGAGAGTAGTACATGTGAAAAGGATCTAGGAGTCTTGGTTGACCACAAACTTGACATGAGCCAACAGTGTGACGCGGCAGCTAAAAAAGCCAATGCAATTCTGGGCTGCATCAATAGGAGTATAGCATCTAGACAAGGGAAGTAATAGTGCCACTGTATTCTGCTCTGGTCAGACCTCACCTGGAGTACTGTGTCCAGTTCTGGGCACCACAGTTCAAGAAGGACACTGACAAACTGGAACGTGTCCAGAGGAGGGCAACCAAAATGGTCAAAGGCCTGGAAACGATGCCTTATGAGGAACGGCTAAGGGAGCTGGGCATGTTTAGCCTGGAGAAGAGGAGGTTAAGGGGTGATATTATAGCCATGTTCAAATATATAAAAGGATGTCACATAGAGGAGGGAGAAAGGTTGTTTTCTGCTGCTCCAGAGAAGCGGACACGGAGCAATGGATCCAAACTACAAGAAAGAAGATTCCACCTAAACATTAGGAAGAACTTCCTGACAGTAAGAGCTGTTCGACAGTGGAATTTGCTGCCAAGGAGTGTGGTGGAGTCTCCTTCTTTGGAGGTCTTTAAGCAGAGGCTTGACAACCATATGTCAGGAGTGCTCTGATGGTGTTTCCTGCTTGGCAGGGGGTTGGACTCGATGGCCCTTGTGGTCTATTCCAACTCTATGATTCTATTCTAGTTGGGTGGTCTTTACAAATGTCTTTAACGTGTGTGTGTGGTGGGATATAATCAAAGCCAAAAGATGCATCTAAGCACTTGAGGTCAGATTCAGCATTTGCAGAGTAGAATGGGTGACCCTCAACACATTCATGTTAAATGAATCCCTTTCTCGTTCAGGAGAAGGTAAAAACAAACTGTAAAATGGCTTTGTTTTCCTGAGTGTTACAGTTTAAATGAGAAAAAGTTGGCTAGTTCTTGTGACACTGCTACACAGATCCGATCCAAGCAAGCAAATATACACCTATTTTTAAAAGTTGTTTTTTTAAAAAAATTACAATGGGTCAACTAAGCATTGAATTACATATTGCTTCAAATAAAATAAAATAAAGTACCGGTAAGTAGGCAGCCAGGTGAAAGGTGACAAAATGTTTGCTTGCTGCCGCCACTGAATTAACCTGTTGTTCGTTTTATCTATTTAAAGTTTATTGTGGGTGCTTCAGACAAACTCATTTACTGAGCATTCATCCTGATCTGTTCGTAAGGAGGTTAGACAATGGCCACACCCGTACCCTACATTTAAAGCAGTATTTTACTAAACAGTCATGGCTTCCCTCAAAGAATCCTGTGAACTACAGCAGTGTTTCCCAACCGGTGTTCCGCGGCACACTAGTGTGCCGTGAGACACCGGCTGGTGTGCCGTGGGAGGGAGGCGTGCGAGTCGGGCGGCGAGAGGCGGGGCGGCGGCGAGGATCCGCGTCGAGCCGGGGGCGGCTCCGCGGTGCTGGTGCCGAGCGGCGGGGCAGCGCGCGCAAAAGGGAGGCGCGCGAGACAGCGGAGGAGGAGGAGGCCGGCATGTCCGGGCAGCAGCAGCAGCAGCAGCAGCAGCAGCAGCAGCAGCAACTCCCGGCGACGGCTCCTCCTCCGCCCGCTATCGCCGCCACCACCACAACAGCCGCTGCCGCCGTCCCTCAATCCCTCGCTCTGCTGCCTCCTCCCACCCCGGCAAGGGGAAGGGAAAAAACTTTAACTTTTGTGCGTCCCTCCCGGCGTGACGCTGCGCGCTGACGTCACGGGGCGGGGCTTTAATGGTGGTGTGCCGCGAGATTTTTTCCCGGTAAACAGGTGTGCCGTTGCCCAAAAACGTTTGGGAAACACTGAACTACAGTTTGTTAAGGGCGCTAATATTAGGAGATGCCTAGTCCCCTCACAGAGTTAAAATTCCCAGAGTTCTCAAGGAAGCGGGCTGACTGCTAAACCAGCCTGGGAATTGTAGCCTTGTGAGGGGACTATCTTTGATAGCGTGCATGTAACTAACGTCTGTAAATAATTCAGAGATACTTGAATAAAAGGTGCAACTTTTATCCAAAACTATACCATCATTATGAGGTTCTGATTTGAGATTATCTGGGTCCCTACTATGGAGTTCCTGAGGGCAGGACTTGTAGTGCACATCTTGTAAGTCAGAGAACTTCTGTTATAAGGAAGCCTGCTAATGAGGGAAAGGTGAATCTGTTCGTGTCGTGAAATAAATGACATTGAACAGCTTCACCATTTCCTCTCTGTAATGGAGCAAGAAGTCTCCTTCAGGCTTTCTTGATGTTATAATTTTTGTTGCTAGCAGAAAACCGTTGCACAAGAGATTGTCCAATCTGTGGTGCAACGGAATTGCACCAGTTTATCCATTCTGCCACACGATGCGCCGCTGGTGCAAAACATTTCATCACAACAGAACAAAGTATACCGTTAAATGACTTGTGACTTAGCACTACTTTGGATGCAACCCAAAGTGTGCGACTTACATGCAAAGACTATCTGAGTAACATCCTGGTGAACATTGTCAGTGATTTAAGAGCAATAGGGGTTTCACCTTCTTTGTTACACCCCACAGTTGTGGAACTCCCTGCTGCTATTTGGAAGAAGTTTTTTGGAAGAAGTTTTTGGAAGTTTTTCTTCACGACTGCTTTCAGAGAGGGCGTGTACATATGTTACAGTGGCATAGGCACTAAACCAAATAACTAGAAATCCAAACAGAACTTCAAATCGATGCATTGCAAATCTTCGTTAGAAAAAAGAAGCAGGTAGACTTTCCTCCCAGACACAGTTTTCATTTAGGGGAACAGAAAGTTTTTGTGCTGGGCTAAACCCCCAGATCCAATGGGGCTCCATTTCCTGGCCTAACTCCAAAAGCACTTGTGATGGATTGATTTGGGGCTCTTCCAAACCAGCAGAATCAAGAAGTTCTGCCTCTCCCTAACTGTGAAGCAGCTGGGAATAGCATGAATGTGGTTCCAACCAAATCCAGTAAAGTGGTACCTTGGGTTAAGTACTTAATTCATTCCGGAGGTCTGTTCTTAACCTGAAACTGTTCTTAACCTGAAGCACCACTTTAGCTAGTGGGGCCTCTTGCTGATACCGCGCCTCTGGAGCACGATTTCTGTTCTCATCCTGAAGCAAAGTTCTTATCCCGAGGTACTATTTCTGGGTTAGTGGAATCTGTAACCTGAAGCGTATGTAAGCTGAAGCGTATATAACCCGAGGTACCACTGTATTTTTAGCACAGGCGGACATTTCATCATGCTACTGCAAAGGCGTTTTGGAGCCATCAGGAAAGTATTAAAATTTCAGTTCACCTGTTGGAGAGGGACGCCTGGGTTCACTGTTATGTGACCACATCATGGTATGACACTCAATCACTAAGGATTCTGCACATGAAAAGACTGTAAAAGGGCAGACATGCACCCATGTCTACTGACCCTCCTTCCCAACATTTTGAGCACACTTGGGATAAAAACATGGCCAATTGTACCATACAACCCAGAGAGGCAGTGAGGTTTTTGTTTTCGTTTGAATGCAATCCTTTTATCCTGCCTACTGATCTCTCCCCTTTCTTCTTCTTTCAGAAAGATCTGTGAATAAATTATAATGTCACCTGCTAAAAGGGAAAGCACTCTAAAGCAACTTTCCTGTTGGATATCATGTGAGTGCTCGCTGCAAAACTACGCGAGCCCCAGCCGGCAAAAGCCTCTTTCATCAAGATTGCTTCTGACTGCCTGGTTCCTGCTGCTGTCCCTGAATTTAGCTGCAATTACTACTGACAGCAGTGGCACCTGCTTGAGGACAACGAGGAGGAGAAGAGAAAGAATGGCTAACAGCAAACTGATTTCATTAATGCCTCGGCAGGCAAGCTTGGCTTCTAACACTCCCTGAAGATGCCTTTGATGTTCCTTATGTTGTACCAAGACGGGAGGTGGGGAGAGGAGTAGAAAAGCAAAAAAGGAAAGGTAAAAACAAGAGGGAAAGCTGCCTGCCCCTCTTCCCTAATTTGACAGCGACCTTAAGTTGAAAACAACCATGCACATCAGTGCTCACTTTTTCTCTCTTGGGACACGCAGTCTAATTAACAGCTGCTTCCATAGATTTACTCAGCATCTGCAGACATTCCTGATTGAGCCAGCCATCCAATTCTTTAAGTGCCCGGAATGTGATTTGCAGTTACTTGGCAGGGTGAAAGGTTAAATAGGTTTGGCCTTTGGTCTGAAGCAGCCTTCCCCAACCTGATGCCCTCCAGAGGCTGCTGTGTTATCTCATCCTGCATGGCCAATTGTTAAGAGTCAGGGGGTGAGATTCAATTTAGTTTGCCAAATGGATCAAATTCGCAATTTCTGGAACGATACGAGAACCAAAACAAGGCAATGCTCCGAAATTCACAGCCGTTCGAAACTTGCTGTGCGTTTCTCCAACCAAAGAACTGAAAAGTCAACAGGTGCAAAATGCCATCACCTTGACGCTTGTAGGGGTGAGGCAGTAGGAACAGCTTACCCAAATATCAAACCAGTTGCCCTGGTTGCTGGTGCATTTTCAGGGGCCCAATTTATAGTACTTATGTCTTTACCTTTACATCCTTAAATTGGGGTGGGGAATGCTTGGCCCGAATTTGGTCCACCAGCCTCCCCATTTGGCCTGCAAGACTGTTCCAGTCCAGCCATGCCCACCTGCCCCAGATCCCAGCATCATATATGACATCAGGTGAGGGGCAGGTAAAGCTGGGGGTGTGGATGAAAGGGGCTTTGCAGGAACCACCAGCAAAGGCACATTCCTCAGGACCAACTCTTAGGATGAACACACATGACCAGGAGCCAGACAGAAGCTGTTTCAAAAGCTTGTTATGCTGCATGGACTGGTGGCTTCAC
The DNA here is from genome assembly GCF_965112155.1 of Podarcis liolepis. Lineage (NCBI taxonomy): Eukaryota > Metazoa > Chordata > Lepidosauria > Squamata > Lacertidae > Podarcis > Podarcis liolepis. The sequence goes on from NC_139558.1 coordinate 84,689,189, forward strand.
CTGTGGCCTAGTCTAGCATTACCATCCTGACCATGGGTAGGCAAACTAAGGTAAAAACCTTCTAAATCTGGCCCATGGACAGTCCGGAAATCAGCCTGTTTTTACATGAGTAGAATGTGTGCTTTTATTTAAAATGCATCTCTGGGTTATTTTTGGGACATAGGAATTCATTCATCCCCCCCCCCAAAAAAAAATACAGTCCGGCCCCCCACAAGGTCTGAGGGACAGTGGACTGGCCCCCTGCTGAAAAAGTTTGTTGACCCCTGATTCTGACACTTCTAGATTATGTTTAAGACAAGGAAAAGCAGCTCTGGAAGGTGAGAATTAAAAGTGGCAGTGGAAGGTATGTTTAAGTGTTTTACCTCATGTGTTGGAGACCTCCAGGTGCTGCTAACCTAAAACTCCCATCATCCCAGATCATCAGCCATGTTTGTTAAGGCTGATGGGAGTTGCAGTTCAGAAAAACCTGGGGGACCAAAGGTGTCCTGACTCTTTATTTTACCTCAGCATAAGAATGTAAGAAGAGCCTGCTGGATCAGGCCAATGACCCATCTAGTCTGGCATTCTGTTCTCACAGTGGCTGACCAGCAGGATTCGAACACAAGAGCACTCTCCCCCCTCCTGTGGTTTCCAGCAACTTAGTATTCCAAACATCACTTTTCCAGTGATGCCCCTCAAAGCTCCTTAAGTGCCTCCCCCCACCCAAAATAGTTTCAAAATGGCACCTGATGTCAGAGAAGGAGAGATGAAGGCATTGGGTTTATTGTGTGGCTGGAAGCCGAGGAGGTGACTCTGGCAGAAATCAGGATGAAGATGGATGTGGCAGGCAGTGGGTTAAGGCACCATTCACTGGCAGCACACCGTAGGTCCAGATGTATTTTTAAAATACAAAATGTGCCTCCAATGTACACTCACACAACCGCTTCAGAGATGGACCCTGCCTCTGTTGCATCATGGTAGGACAATTCAACCTCTGCCAAAGCACAAGGAGGAAGCTAAAAGAGGTCCTTTTGGCGCAATCAAGAAAAGAGCAGATCCTTCATCCTGGCAAGATGCTTAACTAGGAGGGGGCGTGTTTTTTAAAAAATGCAAGGTTAAAAAATATGCTAAAGAGGGGGAGATCTAGAGGAAGATAAAAGATGAAAACAGAGAAAAAAAACAGCAAGGAAAGGTAAGGTGTAAATTGAGTCATTCCGCTTCCTGATGTGCATTTTCAAGAGTGTTTGTCAACAGAAGTAATGGGATTTTATTTTATTGCTGCTTATTTTAAAAAATTAATTTGCAGCTGAATTCCTTGGCTTTATTTGCAATTAAATCAACAGAATTCAGAGCCAACAAACAGAGACATCTGTCTTCCTGTTTTCTGATCAAAGAGATGTCAGAAGAAAATTAATAGCAGCTCCTGGAATGAGTTGTAGGCATTATTGACCTGATCACATTTTATTCTGCCCGTTCCTAAGAGACAAGAAAAGCCCTGCTTGGGCCTCCTGGGTTGAACAAAACAGGAGCAAGTGATGAGCTGTGGCAAGGAGTCACCAACCCTCTTCCTCATAAAGTCCATGTATACAAATGTTTGTACCGTGATGCCTTTACACATATACAGGTAGATCTCCTCAGACACAGGGGTTGAGTTCCCGGCTATCGCATGTAGAAGCAAAATCATACAAGGCCAGAACGGCCACACACAACCATCTTCACCTGTCCGAAGCTGGTGCAGAGTGGTCCCTGCCCCCGCCACACAAGGAGGTGGTCTTTTTAAGCCCCCCCCCCATGAGAGATGTCAGATGGCCCTTCCGGGGTTTGTTTTTTCCTGCTCTCCCACCCCTTTGTATTTATTTTCTGAGTTTTCAGACACAATATTTTCCCAGCCCAACTTGGAGTGGCCAGGACTTGAACTCAAGATTTCCAGCTCTATCACTGAGCCACAGTTCTCCCCGACCTCAATATTATTTATTAACTGCCTTCCACACATGTCTCAAGGTACAAAATCAAGCAAAACAGCTAAAACACGGTTTAAACCAATACGAAAAAAATGTAATTTAAAAACAATATGAAGCGAACACACATGACAGAGAGACCTATTCATCCAATGACTGCCATTACAGTATCTAGTTTGTTACAGAGCAGAGGGGCATGAAAGATTAAGCTCAAAGGCCTTATCAAACCCTTTCCGAAATTTCAGTGCAGCTCACAGCACTTCTTCCACACGAATGACTGAACTATCTTCAGGGCTAGCTGTAATTATTTTCTCAGTGTCAATATCCTTCCAATTACTTGATAAACCAGAAACAATACAAAGCAGAATGAATTGCTGTGCAAGTGAAAAAAATAGATAAATAAGCACACCCCCCCCGGCCCTTTAAAACTCGTGGACAACTTGTGGGCGAGAAATTTGGCCATCCCAGTTGATTCGAGTTTGGCACCCGTACTACCTATTCCCCTCACAGAGCCATAATTCACACAATTTCATGAAAGGGATTGGCTGTTAGCGCCCTCTGCAAACCATAGCTCTCTGAGGGGAATAGGAGTCTCCCAATATCTGTCAGCACTCTCAACGAACTGTAGTTCCCAGGACCCTTTCACCATGGTTTTTTAAAGAGACATGGTGCTACTTTTAATGTAGATCCAGACTTCATAAGGTAAAGGTAAATGGACCCCCGACCATTAGGTCCATTCGCAGATGACTCTAGGTCTGCGGCGCTCATCTCACTTTATTGGCCAAGGGAGCCAGCATACAGCTTCCGGGTCATGTGGCCAGCATGACTAAGCCGCTTCTGGTGAACCAGAGCAGCACACGGAAACGCCGTTTACCTTCCCGCCAGAGTGGCACCTATTTATCTACTTGCACTTTGACGTGCTTTCGAACTGCTAGGTGGGCAGGAGCAGGGACTGAGCAACGGGAGCTCACCCCGTTGCGGGGATTCGAACCACCGACCTTCTGATCGGCGAGCCCTAGGCTCTGTGGTTTAACCCACATCGCCACCCGCTGTGCATGTATCATGCTGTGTATTAAAGAGCATTCCAAGGGCCCCCAAAGCACAGCACCAAGCCAGAGATGAGACCCTTCCCCAAGTTCTCCATCAGCACTCAGGGAAGGAACAAGGCTAACGAGGGAAACTTTTAATGGTTAATAGATTATTGTATTTTAATATTCTGCTGGAAGCCGCCCAGAGTGGCTGGGGAAACCCAGCCAGATAGGCGGGGTATAAATAATAAATGGTTATTATTATTATTATAACGACAACAAATAGTGGCTACCCAAAACCTGTGAACTTCTCATGGAAGTTCTTCCTATACAGCTGTTAAATGGCAACGCTCCTCAACACATACTCCAAAAAGAAGAGGAAATGGCAGAAGCAGCAGAGTCCAAGAAAACCCTCCTTCAGTGCTTGTGTTGATGTTCTGCAAAATCTGGCGCGCGGTGTCCAGGCTACAGTAAGTTGGTAAAGTGAGCCACAATGATGGTATCTCAACTCAAGGGGTGACGTCTCTCGTCCATTGCTGAGCTCCTTTGGCAGAAAGCACTAATTATTTAGCAGCGTCTGTTTCACTACAGACTGCTGGCGTCCGAAAGACAGCCAGTGGAAAACTTACAAAGCTTTTATTTTGTCATGGTGTTTATACCACACCTTTCCTCCAAGATGCTCAAGGAGGCATAGATGTTTTTCCCTTCTCACAATGACCCTGAGAGGTAGGTGAGGCAGAGCTGAGAGAGAGCACGCAGATTGAGGGTGGAATTTGAACCCTGGTCTCCCACATCCCGGCCCAGCCATCTACCCTTACAATGACTCTTCTGTTACGACAGCTAATTTTTAAGAAACCAGAGTGAGTGCTGTGGGCTTTGCAGATAAGGAGCTAGCACTGGGATACGGAACAGGTAGCACCACAAATCACTGGGAATACAGGAACAGGGATGGCACAGCTTTTGGCTGGTCTTTGTATCTGGCCAAAATTTGCAACCACCACTAACGCCGCCTCAGGGAAGGCTCTGGGCCTTGCCTCTGATGTTGGCCTGAATTTCAGAGGCAATCAGAAGCAGCCAGCCTACAAAGACTCACACTGAACATGTCTCACTTCAATCTGGGGCAGGCGCATTCCAGAATGAAATAAATATTACCCTTGACATTTGGGGATTCCTCTAACAAAGACACACAATTTATTTGTATCTATGTTACAGGCCCACTTTTCCCTCCAGGGAGTTCTAGACAGTATGTACAGAGTGGGCCGCAGGTGGCCCTCTATTTAATTTTGTGAAAGGGGGGGTGGGGAGATGCCGGGTGTGTAAAAAAAGAGATGGAGAGAGAAAAGGAGGTGGCAACAAGACGGAAAAAGGGGGATAGTCTCCACTCATTCTGGGCTCCATCAGTTATCTGGTCCTGGGCAGATTCTGCCTGATGGAATGTGGCCCTTCACCAAAACAGCACGTCCACCTCTGGCACCTCTGGTTTGCCCCATTTTATTTTCACAACCCTTTGATGTAGGTTAGGCTGAGAGATAGCAACTGGCACTGCAACCCAAACCCTCGCTGGGTAGCAGTGCATCTTAAGGGAGTGGCAGAACCACTGCTTCCTCCACAGTGCAGCCACACATGACAGGTAAAAGGTAAAGGACCCCTGGACGGTTAAGTCCAGTCAAAGTCGACTATGGAGTTGCGCCGCTCATCTCGCTTTCAGGCCAAGGGAGCCAGCGTTTGTCCACAGACAGCTTTCTGGGTCATGTGGTCAGAATGACTAACCCACTTCTGGTGCAACGGAACACCGTGACGAAAACCAGAGTGCACAGAAACACTGTTTACCTTCCCGCCGCAGCGGTACTTATTTATCTACTTGCGCTGGTATGCTTTCAAACTGCTAGGTTGGCAGGAGCTGGGACAGAGCAACAGGAGCTCACCCCGTCGCGGGGATTAGAACTGCCGACCTTCTGATCAGCAAGCCCAAGAGGCTCAGTGGTTTAGACCACAGCGCCACCTGCATCCAACCACAGCGCAAGGGTGGGAGTAGGCAAACCGCTGTGCCAGCCTGGCACAGTGATAGGGCCCAATGCTGTGACATGATGGTAGCAGGGCCAGCGCCCCCAACTTGACTCAATCCCTCCCAAGAATGCCTTCTCCTCCCAGGCCTTGCTGCAAGCTACTGCTGGCAGGAATGCTGCAAGCAGCAACTGCACTCACCTGCACCTTTGGCAGGTGGAATGACGAGCTGTGCCAGTGGAGGCCCAGCAGGGCTGGGCAGAGGGACACCTCTGCCCGATCTAAACCTACCACCAGAGGAACAACCGCAGCTTAATCCAGGGTCTGCTAGTGATCTTGATGGTTGAGTGGGGGTTTGAATCTGGATTTCGCCACTATGCCACACTTGCTCTTAAATCACTTCCGATATCCCCTTTATATCACCTGAGGGAGGTGGACCCTGTTCTGGCGAAACAAATCTCTGGAACTCCAGTTCGGGGCTGAGCTTCCCTCCCACTGCTTCCCCCCGGAAAATCATTCCCCACCGCCAATCCATCACCAACCTTTTGACAAGAGACCCAGATTCCACCACCAAAAATGCAGTTCCGGCCTCAAATCTACAGGCTTACTTGAGCACTTGGCAAGCTAAGTGTGCTGCAGGGTCTATATATTATATACACAGCAAGCAAAGCTACTTGCTATGCTCACTAACAACTCATGGCTCTGCAAATAGCAGGAACGACGCCAAGAAGCAGATTTTAGATTACCTGTTTTAAGACATCAGCTACCATCTGGAGCTATGTGTATATTCACACTCCCACTGCTGGGACTATCACCAGCAATATGTGTGTGTGTGTGTGTGTGTAAAAATGAAAAGGAAAGTATAATCAGCCTATGTAGCACCACCTTGGCGTTTTGTAACAGGAATGTGGCTTAGCTGCCTAGTTCTATTAGATCTGCCAGCCCCAATAGGTTAGGATCCCCAGGCAAAGGTAACATAGAAAATATATTTTGTCATTCAACAGACACTACAGCTCAGAGGAATACTTTAGTTGGGTGCATCATTATTTAATGCATCTTTTATCCTATAGAGCCTGATGACTGCCTAAGCTAAATTAAACACACATTAAAGTGTCAAAATCCTTTGATGACATTCTAGATTGTGTGGCTAGCAATCTAGCCCATCAACGCAACCCTCACAGCATGCTTCCAGAATATTTTCTGCAAAAGGGTACGTTTGCAGTTATTACCATCAAGTGGGCAACCAAACAAATGCAGGTTTTTGAAAGACGATTACAAACAAACACAAAAGGTTTACAACCAATCTGGATGCAGAGTTTTATAGAAACGAAGTAAAATAGGAAACCACAGGTCAAAGAAGTTGCAGAATGTGTTTCGATTTAAAAACGTGCAAAGTTGTATTTTCAGCACCATGTAAGTATACAAAGCTATAACATGAGGGGAAAAACACCATGTAGTTTGGAGATTTAAGCTGATCACAGCTTCAGAAATTTACTCTCGAAATATTAAAAGGTTATCAGGCTAGGAGATTTCATCTTCCTGTAGTGTTGCTTACACGACATGAGTTATTTATCACTGCGTAGTAGAATGAGAAGGAGGCAGGAGACGCTGCTCATATATTTATTGCAAGCAGCAGATTTTTGCTTCTGATGGAATCAGGCCATAGCTAAGTGACACTGCAGCCACTCTGAATATATTTTCCATTTAGCTGTATCATAAACTAACAAAAGACAAGTGAAATGTCCCGTGCATGCAAATCTATTTGGGGGAGGGGAAGAAGGACTGTGCACACACACACACACATACACGCAACAAGCAAAGCAAAGTCTTTGAGGCCATAAACTTATATGATTCAATAATTTTGCAAATACCAATTACAAAAACAAGCAGCAAACAGGGTTATATTTAAGCGTGCAGGTGAATTTTTTCAACCCCCTTTTATAAAAGAAAGTCTCCCTTTGTTGTGAGAAATGGAGATGGGTGACCTACAATAAAAAAGGATCCAGCAACTATCATGGTGTCAGTCTTTGTAGGTTCCCCCATCTTCACTAACCTATTTTAAAGGGACAATACAGGCTGGCAGGACTGTTATCTAGAGCTGCAACAAGCTTTGGCACCCTAATGATTCCCCACTGCAAAACCTAATTCCTAACAGGTTGGAGGCGCTGCCTGTGAAAACAGAAATTTCTGTATCCTGCTCATACAGGTCCCCTTCTCCCTCTCAGGACCAAAACCTCTTCCTAGATCACCTCATATCGTATGTTGCTATAATCCAAATTAGAAGCAATCAGGTGTTGCTTCCTCCTTGCAGTAGCTTTTGTTACCTGCTTCCCACCATATTGGCTGCTCCACTTGTGCTGAGAGCTTGTCAAGCCATCAGCACGACACACAAACACACACTGCAGAGCAAGGCACCTGGGATACCAGCCCAGATCCTAATTTTTGTTTTTCAACCCTTTGCTGAGCAAATGTGGTGGGCTTTATTTACCTCATTGTTCAATTACTGCCTTGGGAGCAAGGATGCTACACAGCATCTCTGTGGTCCTGAGTCAAAGATATCCCTGACCACGCAAACCAAAGGAATCACTGAGTGATCTACGAACTACTGTAAAACTACAGGTTTCCATACCAACTTAAGCCACATTAACTTTAGGGATGGAGGGGTCTCAGATCCAGGCCGCAATCCTGCGCACACTTGCAGGGAAGTAAGTCACATGAGCAAAGGGGGACTTGCTTCTGAGTAGACATGCCCAGGACTGGGCTGCAGTATCAGGCAACCTTATGAAGGAGGAGGCTGCACTGGACATAGCGGGACTTACTTCCGAGAAAGTGTGTGGATGAGATTGGGGGCTGCACCACCACTTACTTCCAAGGAGACCTCTTCTGAAGTCACTTTTAAGCTGAGACCACACACCATTCCCAAGTTAGATTTTGCTCAAGAGACTATACCTGTGGGTGGGGGCTGAGCAGGAAAGTGGAGGGGGGGGGAAGGGAAAAACATAAATCCTCTGGAGCCAGCCATGAATTATTGGGGGTCTCCCCTGCTGAAGCTAAAACCAGCCACCATTCCTGCACCACTTGAAATTGTCCTCCCTTACTGCTTTGCTATTTTGCTGCTCTTTGGTGTTCTGCAGTTTTTTTAAAGATAGGCAGGTTAAAACTCCTACCTCTCCCCCCCGCCCCATTATTTCATTCGGGTTTTAAGGCGATTTTTAAAATCATACTGTTAATTGTTCAGCAAGTCACTTGGAGGCCCATTGGAACCAAGCGGCAAAGGCCCCCAAAGCGATGCTACACAACCCTACATCCAAGCAAGGCCCACGGATCTCAAGCGGGCTTACTCGCATGTAAGCTTGCATAGGACTGTAGCCTGAGGCCGAATGAATGGGCTGAGGTGAATCCAAGCCACACCAAAGGCACGCTCTTGCACGCGCCAACTCAGAAGGCAAAAAAGGCGTTTTAATTCCACCCCCAGCAAAGAAGACATTGCACAGCACCTCTTTAATGCCCTGTTAACCGGCCAATGATAAAATAAAAGCATGCAAAGAAAGCAAACCCCCCTCCCCCCCACTAATGCTTACCTTCTTCGCCCGCCCACCCTCAACTGAAAGGAAACGCCAGGAGTATTTTGCAGCTTGCCAGAAAGTAACACCCAAAGCGCCTCGCCGGCAAATGAACCAGGAACCATCAATGAAAACAGACCCCACCACCAGCCCGGATGCCAGAAGCCACGATCAATAGCCGCGACTCGGCCACGCCAACTGCTCCCTCCTCTCCGCCCATCTGCTCGGCTCGGCTGGTGCAGATGGCGGACCTGGGTGCAGGGCGAGCGCGGCGCCCCGGGAGCTCGCGCCGCTCGCCATGATTAATTGATTGCTGGTCGCTAGGCGACCCCGCGCCGGGCTCGAGGCTTTTGCAAGGAGCAGCACCACCAGCAGCCGCCGCTGCCCCCGCCAACCCCAAAGCAAAGGATGCAGGGGTCAAATCGCGCCGCCCAGGCAACGCATGCATGCATGCAAGGGTATCTATGCAGCACTGGGAGCAATGCAAAAAAATAAATAAATGCAAGCAAGCGTATTTATGCAGCACTGGGAGCAATGCAAAAAATTTGCAAGGGGTTGCAGTGGGCGAGGAAGCGGGATGGCGGCGAGGCTCTAGATTTTGCAGAGAGTTGCACTGAGGAACGGAGGTGGGGTGCTGTGGTTAGGAAAGCCTGCCCTGCCCTGCCCTGCCCACCCCTGGCTGGCTGGCTGGCTTACCTCCTCGCCGCGGGCTTTCTCACAGTCCCATCGCGCCGCCAGGCAAGCTGGCGAAGCTTCCCTCCCTGGAGCAAGCTGCGGCGGAGCTCCGGCAATGTGGGTCGCCGGAGGGATCAAAGGAGAAGGGAGCGCGCAAGAGGCAGAGCCGCCGCCGCCGCCGCCGAGCCCCGGGAAGGTGAGGCGCAGCAGCCTCGGCGAGCTTGAATGGAGGGAAAGGGACACTGCGCTCGTGGCGCATCCTACTGGCGAGGACTGCGAAGTGCGAGGCGAGGGGGCCGTGGGGGGAGATGCGCGCTGCCGCCCGTCGTGCCAGGGTCAGGCCCCGCTCTATTGAGGCCTGTTGTTCGCCCCCCCCCCACTTATAGGTGACTACTAAGGCACTTTAAAACACATACCCCCCAAAGGACGTAAAATATGCATGTGCTGAGTTATATATATAGATGTGAATTTAGAAATAATCACTACTTCTTAAAAAATTGCAATGCATCTCACAGATCCTCCCATAGCTGTCAACTTTCAGATTTGAAAATAAGGGATCAGCAGCCTCGAAAATAAGGGATCAGCAGCCTCACCTGTCCCAGGGACAGTCTACGGGATATCTAACAATCCGGGATAGCAGCGGGAAGCAGCGGGAAACGGTGCTGGAATAAGGGAATTTCCCACAAAAAAAGGGAAGGTTGACAGCTATGGATCCTCCAAGTGTCCCTATTTTCCAGGGAGGTCCCTGATTTATAGAAGCCATCCCGGTTTCTGATTTGATCCAGGAATGTCCCACTTTTCCTTAGGATGTCCCTATTTTCATCAGTGAAATGTTGGAGGGTATGGAGTTATCCGAGCCGCCTGAAGGCAATCATGTACAGTGGTACCTTGGTTCTCAAAATTAATCCGTTTCGGAAGTCCGTTCCAAAACCAAAGCGTTCCAAAACCGAGGTGCGCTTTCCCATAGAAAGTAATGCAAAATGGATTAATCTGTTCCAGACTTTTAAGCACAACCCCTAAAACAGCAATTTAACAAGAATTTTACTATCTAACGAGACCATTGATCCATAAAATGAAAGCAATAAACAATGTAGTGCAGTCACGCAATCAATCAATCAGTAGCTGAACTGGGTTCCACACAGTCACAAAAAAGAAAGAAAAAGAGCCACAAAAACGCAAAATAAATAGAAAAAACAGACAGATCTCAGCGTAATACTCAAAACAGAAGCGTGGCACTCAAATAAGAAGCATAACACTCAAAACGGAGCATGTTCGCCTTCCGAAAAAAGTTCGCAAACCGGAACACTTACTTCTGGGTTTGCAGTGTTTCGGTTCCAAGTTGTTTGAGTGCCAAGGCATTTGAGAATCAAGGTACCACTGTATAGGGAAGTTTTAAAAAAATGTTTAATGTTTTATTATGTTTTTATATACGTTGGAAGCTGCCCAGAGTGGCTGAGGCAACCCGGTCAGATGTGTGGCGTATAAGTAGTAAAATTATAATTATGGAATGTGACATCCTTGTTTTGATCGGACAAATGCTGGAGGGTATGATCTCACCATATTAAGGGATTCTGTGCTGTGGCCTGTATTCCTGCTTATTCGGCTGACTAGGGGTTGATCAGCAACTTCAAAGCTCCTGCCCTTTATTATTTTATGGTCCTTTATCTTTAAACTGGACTTGGACCAGACAGCCACTCAAATAGAGGAGTGCCCTCTGTGAAGTAGGACACACAGACCCCTTGCAATTTGTGCAATGGTTAATTCCTTTTTCTTTTTTTGCTTGGTGTGTAATTCCTGCCTATTTCCTACTGAGGTGGTCAACCTGTATTTGACCTGGCATAGTTGGATGTTCCTCATACCTCCCCCCCCCCCAAAAAAATCCCTGCACGTGGACAGGTAGTTTGTCAGGGTGCTAGCCTAGCCTTCTTCCTGACTTGCTAGTTTTCTATGCACAGGGAATTTTTACCAAGTTGCTAGTACAGTACAGAGGAGCATTGTTTGTTCTCTTCCACACACAACCCCCCTCATTAGTCTGAAGTAGTGCAAGTCCTGGGGAGACCTAGGCCTTGATGATTGGCAGCTGAATGTCAACCCCTGCGCCTAATGAAATGCCTTTGGGTTTGAAGTGATGTGAGGAGATGCAACAGTTCTCACTACCATGTGTGTATCTGTGATAGCCCATATACAAATCATCACACAGGGCTGCTGTGAGGCTGACTTCAGATTTCCCCAACAGCCGGGAGATTCTCCCAACTCCAACAGCCTTTGTGGCCAAGAAGATAACTAGAGCTTAAGCCTCAAAATTTGTTCTCACCCTTGGGATAGTGGAGGCGATTCATCCAGTTATATGCAGAGTGTTTTTTTCCCCATGGTTCACCACAAAGGAAATAAAAACAGAACATTAGGGATCCTCTGACGGGGGCACTTCTGATGATTCCCCCATGCGTCTGTGGCTCTTTCAGCTTTGGCTAGAGCCTTTAAAGCCTGTTGTGGAAGGGGAGATTGTTGGGTTGTCTTTGCTTTTGCTTTTATTATGCATTTTCTGTTTTTTATACAGTGGTGCCCCGCAAGACGAATGCCTCGCAAGACGAAAAACCCGCTAGACGAAAGGGTTTTCCGTTTTTCGATGCGCTTCGCAAGACGAATTTCCCTATGGGCTTGCTTCGCAAAATGAAAAAGTCTTGCGAGTCTTGCGATTTCCCCCCCTTCCCCCCTTTTTCTAAGCCGCTAAGCCGCTAATAGCCTTTTAGCCGCTAAGCCGCTAAGCCTTTAATAGCCGCTAAACCGCTAATAGTGCTAAGCCGCTAATAGGGTTGCTTCGCAAGACGAAAAAACCGCTAGACGAAGAGACTCGCGGAACGGACTAATTTCGTCTTGCGAGGCACCACTGTATTGTGATTTTATGCTGTGAACTGCCTTGAGATCTATAGGGCAGAATAATAATAATAATAATAATAATAATAATAATAATAATAATAATAATAATATGGACCTAGCCCTGTGGGACTCCCTGCCAGTAGAAGTTTGGCAGGAATCATCCCCACTTTCTTTGACATGCTTTCTGAAAACTGTGTTATTCAGGCATTCCTTTGCCATGTGAATCTCTTTTTACCAACCAGCATTTACTAGTGCTTTTATTGATGTTGAGATGTTGGTTTTTTATGTTCCACCATTTCATGAAGCTGCAGCCTATACATATTTAAACAAATAAACCATCCTTGGGAAAGACGCCTCAGCTCCATGGCGGGCAGAGCAACTTCCAAGCTGCTTCCCAGCCTCACTCCATGGCCTCAAGAGGACATCCATGGGACCTGTTCCCTGCCAACTGTCAGAAAGGGAAGACCTGCCTCCGAGTTCCGAGATGATGCTCCACACCACTGCTTTATCTCTGAGGACCCTGGTGAGAGCTTTTGCTGAGAAGTGGGAGGCTAAAGGGCAACCCTGGGCCTGGGGAATACAGTGGTACCTTGGTTCTCAAACACCTTGGTACTCAAACAACTTGGAACCCAAACACTGCAAACCCGGAAGTAAGTGTTCTGGTTTGCAAACTTTCTTCAGAAGCCAAACGTGCTCCGTTTTGAGTGTTACGCTTCTGATTTGAGTGTTATGCTTCCAATTTGGGTGCCACACTTCCTTTTTGAGTGTTATGCTGAGGTCTGTCTGTTTTTGCTATTTATTTTGCGTTTTTGTTTTTGCGGCTCTTTTTGTTTTTGTTCTTGCGACTGTGTGGAACCCAGTTCAGCTACTGATTGATTGTGTGACTGCAGTACCGTATTTTTCGCCCCATAGGACGCACTTTTTCCCCTCCAAAAATGAAGGGGAAATCTGGGTGCGTCCTATGGGGCGAATGCAGGCTTTCGCTGAAGCCTGGAGAGCGAGAGGGGTCGGTGCACACCGACCCCTCTCGCTCTCCAGGCTTCAGGAAGCTCTGCGCAACCCTCGAGAGACCGGCTCCGAGGGTTGCGCAGAGCTGCCTGCAGTCCCCGGCTTAGTGCCCCGCTCCAGATGGCGGCGCAGAGCTGCCTGCAGTCCCGGGACAGTAGGCAGATCTGCGCCGCCATCCGGAGCAGGGCGCTAAGTCCCGCCCCGCTCCAGACGGCGGGGCAGAGCTGCCTGCCATCCGGGGACTGCAGACAGATCTGCGCCGCCATCCGGAGCGGGGTGCTAAGTCCCGCCCCGTTCCAGATGGCGGCGCAGAGCTGCCTGCCGTCCCGGGATCAGCGCACTTCTCCCCATCGCCAGCCCCACAAGTTCGGGGGACAGCGGGGAGGCAGAGCGTGCCTTCCCACTGTTCCCCGACCTGGTTCTTCCAGCCCCGCACCTGGGGGGGAAATAAATTTTTTTTTCTTTATTTCGCCCCCAAAAAACTAGGTGCGTCCTATGGGCCGGAGCATCCTGTGGGGCGCAAAATACGGTATATTATTTATTGCTTTCATTTTATAGATCAATGCTCTCGTTAGATAGTAAGGTAAAGGTAAAGGTAAAGGTAAAGGAACCCTGACAGTTAAGTCCAGTCGCAGACGACTCTGGGGTTGCGGCGCTCATCTTGCTTTACAGGCAGAGGGAGCCGGCCTTTGTCCGCAGACAGTTTTTCTGGATCATGTGGCCAGCATGACTGAGCCACTTCTGGTGAAAGCAGCGCAGCGCACGGAAACACCGTTTAAATTGCTGTTTTAGGGGTTGTTTTTAAAAGTCTGGAACAGATTAATCCATTTTGCATTACTTTCTATGGGAAAGCGTGCCTTGGTTTTGGAACGCTTTGGTTTTGGAACGGACTTCTGGAATGGATTAAGGTACCATTGTACCAAGGATTTTGGTAGAAAGTGCCTAGGCAGTATACGGGCACCAGTGGGCAGAATGAGGCCTCAGGTGGCAGGTGAAGTGGGCTGTGAGGAGCAGTCCCCCGGTCATTCCGCCTGAGCCTTGCAGATGTTTCCTTCTGCCGAATGACAGAGCTTTGTGTGGCGCAGCAGTGTGGGCCCCCTAAGCTAGCCTGCTTCCTCAGCAGCGGATGACGCTGGCCTGTCACCGGTGCCAAAGTAATAAAATAATGCACAAGTTATAAAAACAAAACTGAAATATACTTGGAGTCGAGAGTGGATTTCATGCTCTTTATTAAGCTTATAGTGGTGAGGAGGAATAGAAGTTCCCCCAGAATGTCTGCTTTATATACATTATTTACACAATGGGCCCCATGTGATTGGCTAATTCCAAGATTCTCCTGTAGGCCAATCAGGTCGCGGATTCATTTCCACCTGGAGCTGGATTGGGGGGCTCCTGTGGACCAATCAGACTGCTGCATTCTGGAGCCTATTGTTCTAGGACCAATCAGGCTGCTGCATTTTGGATCCTATTCAACTCAGTAGGATCCAAACTGCAGCAGTCTGATTGGTCCTAGAACAATAGGATCCAAAACGCAGCAGTCTGATTGGTCCTAGAACAATAGGATTCAGAATGCAGCAGTCTGATTGGTCCTAGAACAATGCAGCAGTATGATTGGTTGGCAGGAACCACCCAATCATTCTCCAGATAGAAGCGAATCCACAACCTGATTGGCTTACAGTAGAATTCCGGAATTAGCCAATCATGTGCAGCCCATTGTGTAAATAATGTATATAATACTTTGAGGGGACATTCATTCATTCCTCCTCACCACTATGAGCTGAATAAAGAGCATGAAATCACTTTGCGACTCTGAGTATATTTCAATAACAAAAACCATGAAACAGAAACAGTTCCTTAGAGAAAACAATGAAAAACAATCCATATTTGAAAATATAAAAACAAAGCCATGCATGTAAACGGTTAAAACTAGTTCTGGTACAGATAAATGGGATAAATATCTCCGCTTAAAAGGCTTGTCGAAAGTGGAAAAGACAACAGAGACAGCACCTGCCTAGTAGGAGGAAAAGCCAGAGGATAGGTGCCACCTCTCTCAAGTCCCGATTCCTTTGCAAGCTGGCAGCATCATGTGTCCTCACAGCAGGTCAAGGTGCTGCTGCTTCCCATACATTTAAAAACATTTCCAGTTTTTTAATTTCTCTTGAAAGTAAGTAATGAGGAAGGCTGACACACCTCACGACGGAGGGCATTCCACAAATTGAAACCACCACCGAGAAGGCCCTGTTACAGGTCGTTGCAAATGTCCCCAGTGGATCAGGGAGTCTTTCTTAACCAACTGCCTTACTTCGCTGAATGCTGTGGCTCCAATTTACCCAATGCAAGGATTACCCTTTATTCAGTCTGGAAAGTTCCCCACTAGCATTTGCCTTCTGAATCAACAAGGTGTGTGGCTTTTTTTCTACAGCGTTGAAGTGGGGATGTCCTGGTCCTTTTAAGAGCTCCAAGAATGCAAACCTTGCTCAGTTTTGCCAGGCTCGTGCCAAGGAAGAATTCAAGGATGAGACAACCAGGTTACCACCCCAGTGGAGTGAGTAATCCAGGATAAGTTACATTCTTAAGCTTACAAGGAGGGCCTTGAATCCTTTACTGGACTGAAGCCAGTAATCCTGCGACCCTGACTCTCCTTAAACCAATGCGAGCTACACCATAGACATAAGCATCAATTCGGATTTCGGCGTGTTCGGTACATCACAGGACCGTTACAAGAGTCACACAACAAGCCAGTATAGACAGCAAAATATGCACCTCTCCCCACACCCCCTCCTGCCTTCCTGCTCATTCTGGGCATCTTTCTGAATGTCTGTTCTGATAGAACCACTGCTTATGTGTAAGCTCCTGCTCACAGCCTCCTTGACAAGGGATGGGATTGTGCCCTAAAGAGAGAGAAAATGCCAAAAAGATAGCTTCTTTAGCACAGCTAGCATGAGAATAACCAGCGAAAGTTGCACAGCCTTCCAGCTGCCCACCGAATCCTAATTGTTTGTGACAGAACTGGGTTTTTTCTCAGGTTAATGTCACAATTTTCCTTAGGGGTGGAAGAGTATTCTGTGATATTAACTTAAACCAGAGAAGTTTTGCAAAATATTGGCCTCGTCTCTCCCCGCTGAAAGGAGAGACTATTTTCGTAACTGCAAAAAGCTTTTAAGTTATTCTTTTCTTTTAACCTGTAGGATCATTCTCTTTGAAGAACTGGCAACAATTTGCAGACTTTGATGTGCCAGCAAAAGGGTTTTTGAAAAATAATTTTGACATATAAATGCAGTATGTTTACATCCCAACTCAACGTGAATAGGACTGAGCTGCACATGTACTGATTCTGCCTAAAGATAAAAGCTTATCCAGCCAAAGAGGAATATTGGACTAGGAAACAAAAAGCCACTGAAAATTTCAAAAAAGCATTTCTGTTCTACCATAGCCAGCCTTAGGCTAACAGCCAGATACTTATTTTTATTTGGGCTGGCCTTTTAACCACCTTCTTCAATTCTAGCATGACAATGCAAAGTCATACAACGGGTTCTTGGTTATGGGGCCAAACAGCAATTTAGTAAGCCATGCCAAACTGGAATAATGTGTGTTCACCATCTCCACACTATTTATAATTGTATAAATGTCTACCATGTGGGTCATTGGTTGTCTGCGGGCCCAGCAGGGGTCCTAATTTGGCCCATGAGACTGTTCTATAAGGGAACCTGACACCTGATTCCATAACTTCTAAGCTTTATTAGGTGAGAGATTTGGGGCTCATCTGTACTGTCATTTAATATACCTCCATTAATTATCCCTTGCTCTATGACAGGGGTCAGCAAACTTTTTCAGCAGGGGGCCGGTCCACTGTCCCTCAGACCTTGTGGGGTGCTGGACTATATTTTGAAGAAGAAGAAAAAGAACGAATTCCTATGCCCCACAAATAACCCAGAGATGCATTTTAAATAAAAGCACACATTCTACTCATGCAAAAAACACACTGATTCCCGGACTGTCCGCGGGCTGGATTTAGAAGGCAATTGGGTGGATCTGGCCCCCGGGCCTTAGTTTGCCTACCCATACTCTATGACATTCTCCTCTAAATCACTGTCTTCCCACACTTTCCCTTCCCTCCATAGGCGCCAACTCCTAGGGGCCCAGGTCCCTTTGCCCCCCACAAGCCCCCCATAAAATATCTGAGGAGGCCAGGGGCCCCCAAAGTTGATTGCCATTGCTGCCTCCCCTCCTTTTTTTCCACATTTGGCCTTCATTTCCCATCGAGCCCTGTAAAAGAACTTGTAAAAGGGTTGCTGGATGCAAGAGAGCTGGGATCGGGGGGGGGGAACCTCATTTCTTACAGCCCTTGCAATTGGAGACAGACAGGAAGAGAAAATGAAACTGTGCGCTCCATGGGACAGATTCATGGAGCTCTGCTAGGACAAAAGAGGAAGCAGCTCCCTGGTTGCTTGTCATTTTTAAAAATTAAATTCAAGACATGCTTTAAGAGCCAAGGGAGGAGGACATTGTCAAGAGCTTTGCCATTTACTTTCAAACTTCTTTTCTGCCATCCCTCCTATGTCCTTTTCCCCCTACCTCCAATATCACTGTCCTTGTCCGCACCCCCCCCCCCATATTTTATTCAAGTTGGTATCTCTGCTTCCCTCAATCTGGATTTCCACATACCCTCTCCTTTCTCAGAGTATCCCTGGTATAAGAAAATCTGGATCAATGGAGGGGAAATTGTGGGAAGGCAGTAATTTGGAGAAGCTTACCATCCACATTAAAAGACAGAATGAATGAGCCCTTTCTTAAAATCTTGCACTTGCACCACCTTGAAAGTTGAAATGTAGGAAGAGCAAATATAGATAAGCATGGACTTTCAGAACCAGCAGTTTTATCAGGACTGGAGATAATAGTGATTTTAATATTGCTTTTGTCATACATTCTGTCCCATTGACATCTCAAGTCAAAGATGGTTGAAGCAATACTGAAACAAAATGAAGGATCCATTTCAAAATCTGGTTGTGGCATTACACAACCAAATTTCTAGCTCTCATGGCTACGGACTGAAATCTGAGGAGTTCTGAGAAATCAGAAAGGGCAACAAGCACCTGAACAATTAGTTATTAATATAAGGTAAATGCAATGCCAAATGTTTTTAATACAATTTGGCTTTCTCCTTGCAAAACGGGGGATGTTTTTATATAGAAAATCTAGCCCTCCCTGCAGGCGTTAGATAATACCAGTCACAATATGAAAACCTGACTGAAATGCTCAGATGTAAAATCGACCTGACACACAGTGCAAGGCTTCTCTGGGTAACTTTCTAAAGAGGGATAGCTCAAGCCTCAGCGGAGTTACAATAGAGAATTGGTCTTCCCTGCCTGGAAGCGGGACTCTGATTTGAATTTAGGTCAATGTGTATTTTGTCAGATCTCTTTCCTGCCATGCACTTAAATGTGGCTACGAAACATTCTGCTGCCGTCCCATTATTTACATACAATAGGGAACAATCCGGCCCAACGTAATGGCAGAGTCCCAGTGATTTCAGTGAGGGAGAACAGAACATATGCTTAACTTAGCTCAGGTGTTGCCAACTTCCCCGCCCCACAGGCCAATTTGCACACTGGAGAAACTGTCATGTTATAATTCCTGCTCCATGATTGCAGTCATGGGATTGTTGTCTTTCACATGACGGTGTATGTTTTGACTCCACAGAGTGGGAAGTGACGGAGACAGGATGTTTGTGTTACTGTGTTCTGTGAAGTGGGACTATTGTCCTTTGTTCTTTTCCTCTTTGCTCTCTGATGCTAGAGAGAGAGGGAGCCATGTTGCAGTGCCCCGTGTGTGTTTATATGTAAATAAAGTAATTAGCCAAAATGTTGCTGAGGTCTGTCATGCAAAGCTGTGAAGACTCTGCAGCTCTCTAAGTGTGCCGGTGTCGGTTGGCATCAGTTGCTGTGATGTTTGGGCAGAAGAAAGCTTTTGAAGCCCCTGAACAATTGACCAGGAGGGAGAGAACATGCCAGTCGGGCATGTGTCTCTGCCAGGGTCCTACTCGAGTGTAAGCTGAACTCCTGACACAACACACGCACATGCGCGCGCGTACACACACACACACACACAGAGTACACACCACAACCGATCCATTAGCTACAACAGAATGTCTCTTTCAAGCCAAATTTCAGTGGGGGGAGGGGACCCTGTAGGTGCCAGGAAAGGGCCTCTATAGGTACAGATGTGGTCACAGATGCTGGGCTGGCAACCCCTGGCCTCAGAATTATTTGCGGAGCAGCAAGCAGAAAAAAGATGGAGAGAATCTCCAATAAGCCAGTGGGCAAGCAGACGTGCTCTTGGAGTTGTGTCTTGAATCCACAGGGACTGTTTTGAGACAGGGGAGAAAGAGTGGAGAACAAAAGAGAAATTGAAGGGCTCCACCAAAAGGCAATATATGGTTTGAATCTGAGAGCAGCTGCCAATTAACTTTGACTGAGAACCCACCTGAAACCCCAGAAAAATGATGGTGATGATAATCAGGGTTTTTCCCCAGCCAGAACTTGGTTCTGGCACGTCTTATAATGCCATTGCCATTATAAGAGAACAAGAGAGGCACTCGTAGTGATTTCTGGCACCTCTATTTCTAGAAAAATACCACTGATAATAAATAAATGAGAAAATAAATCAGATTTTTTTTTTGTTGGGGGGGGGGGCGGGAATCGTATGTTTATTGTATTGGCCAGGATGCGACGTGATCTCGTTTATATTTTTACTTTTTTCTTATATTATTTTTTAAAAAAAGCATTTACAAAAGAATTACTCGTTAAGGTTTTGCTTTAAAGCAGGAATATAGGAAGTTGCCTTATGCCAAGTCAGACTGTTGGTTCATCTAGCTCAGGGTTTCCCAAACTTGGGCCTCCACTTCTTTTTGGACTACAACTCCCATCATCCTTAGCTAGCAAGACCAGTGGATGATGGGGATTGTAGTCTAAAAACAGAAAAGGAAGAAAAAGTGGTATATACAGTGGTACCTCAGGTTACAGACGCTTCAGGTTACAGACGCTTCAGGTTACAGACTCAGCTAACCCAGAAATAGTACCTCGGGTTAAGAACTTTACTTCAGGATGAAAACAGAAATTGCGTGGCGGCGGCAGCGGGAGGCCCCATTAGCTAAAGTGGTACCTCAGCTTAAGAACAGTTTTGGCTTAAGAACGGACCTCCAGAACGAATTAAGTTCTTAACCCCGGTACCGCTGTAAATGTAATAATAATAAAATGAAGCATGGCCTCCAATAGTTCACAACGATGATAGGAACATGCTCGACGATAGGAACATGCTCGTCACATGAAGGGGAACCAGGGGAGAGGGAAGTACCACTTGCAAACTGCAGAAACAAAAGAGGCGACTCTCAGAAGGGGCTTGGTGATAATGACATGCTCTCTCAAGCAGCCTCCATCCACGACATCAACCAGGTCTCATGTTTGGGCCCTGAAATCTCAGGGTCTGGGGTGCTCCTGGCAACCCTAGTTTAGCATGGCAGCACCTACCCCTTTGGAACTCCCTGCATATTGAGATCAAGGCACCTTTACTGTACTCTTTTCGCACCTGCTAAAAGCATTCCTGTTTATAGACAATCCTTTAGCCAGATGCTTAGAAAGTTGAGGTAATTTTAATCTGCTTTAGTATTTTAACTTTTGCATGTTTTAAAGCAGGGCTGTATTTTTTAATTATTATTTTTTTGTAAATCGCTTTGAGGTTTTTCTTACAATCAAGTGGCCAATACATTTTATGAAATAATGAAACACTTATGGGGGTTTTTTATTGGTATGAGCTTAGGTATCTGAAGAAGTGTGCATGTACACGAAAGCTCATACCAATAACAAACTTAGTTGGTGCTACTGGAAGGATTTTTTTTATTTTGTTTTGACTACAGCAGACCAACACGGCTACCTACCTGTAACTAGACTTCTGGGGGTGATCATGAGGAAAGCTTGCACTCCAGAATTCACCACTACAAAACTGCATGTATACATGTCTGTTTAAGTAATTGCTCATCCATTCCCATTACCCTTTTGCTGATTTAAAAATAAAATGCAAGAGTTATCTTCTAAGTTTAATGTTGAAGCCAGTTGCACATTTTTGCCTGGAGGAAAGCATCATTGAACTCAGTGGAACTTATTACACATTAAGCCTATAACGAAATTGCAGTCCCCCCCCCATTTTTTTAAAGCCACACATATTGGCTGCAAACACTTAGAAACTTAAAATGCAGAGAAGGGTGCGGAATAATGCTGCATGATTTCCACCAAAACCTAACCTTCCTTCCCCTCCATCACGCTCAGGGCTCTGAAAAACAAAGCAGTGTTAGCTTTACTTAATCTTTATCCCATCGAGACACAACGTAGTTTGGAGAAATGAAAAAAGAACTCTGCAACGTGACACCGCATGCGTGTAATGAAGGGGTTAAAAGAAAGCCGGGAGTTTGCAAGGCATGACGGGAGTTGTAGGCGAAGAGCTTCATGGGAATTGTAGTTGGGCTGTTTCCTTCAGCATGGCTGCCCTCCTGTAAGGTAAGCCAGTTTCTTTTCTCTGATTTGCTCTGCTTTGCAGAAAGGCAAATGGCAACATCTTTTAACCAGGCTGCAAATTCGAACCCAAGACAGGACGGATTCCTCTCCTGATTTCAGACTTGCGTGGCGTCTCCTGCTCCCGAGACACTGAATCAGCACTTTATTAACAGGATGTGGTCATACTAACTCAGTTTTGGAAAGAGTGTTGTAAGGATCGTAGCCTAAAATTCCTGTCCAGACATAACAGCTGCTGTTTGCAGTGCACTCCTTTTTTTGAGGCTTTGGGGGTGGGGGTGGTGGAGCAAAGGCAGCAAAAATAGACACCACAGTCGTGGCTTTGATCCCGTGTAAAATGAAGTTGAGATTCCTGCACTGCAATGGGGTTGTAGTAGATGACCCTTCCAGCTCTCCAATTCTGTAATTCCATAATTCTATGAAAACAACAGCAACCTTGAGCATGTTTATTTATCCATCAGTACCGCTTCCATGAAGGGATGCGGGTGGCGCTGTGGGTTAAACCGCAGAGCCTAGGACTTGCCGATCAGAAGGTTGGCGGTTTGAATCCCTGCGATGGGGTGAGCTCCCGTTGCTCGGTCCCTGCTCCTGCGAACCTAGCAGTTTGAAAGCACGTCAAAGTGCAAGTAGATAAATAGGTACCGCTCTGGCGGGAAGATAAACGGTGTTTCCGTGCGCTGCTCTGGTTCGCCAGAAGCAGCTTAGCCATGCTGGCCACATGACCCGGAAGCTGTACGCCGGCTCCCTCGGCCAGTAAAGCAAGATGAGTGCCGCAACCCCAGAGTCGGTCACGACTGGACCTAATGGTCAGGGTCCCTTTACCTTTATCTTACTGCTTCTATGCTACGTTTAGCCACGTGTGAGAGCAGTTGGAGTAATTCTGTTCAAAGATCGAGAGAAGCAAAGGGCCTCCCATTTCATGCCAACTCACTCAAAGTAACTTCCATTGAGCTGAATGGGGCTTATTACTGAGTCAGTGGTTTGTGTCATTTCAATGGGTTGCTTCATTTGTGGTCAGATCCTATGCTTTATAGAATGGTCTGCTGAATTCAAGGAACTCGACCTTGTTAATGATGATAATTTTTTTTGTTTTTTTTTAATATCCCGCTCTTCTACTTAAATGCACACACAGTAGCATACAACAAAACCAGAAATACGGCCCTAAAAATTCTCTCTCTCTCTCTGCAATAAAAATGTCTCTATGTGCATTTAGGGACCTGCAGGTAGGGAGACAGCTGTTTTCCTTGTGTTCTCTTGCATGCTTTCTATACACATCTGGCTGGCCACTATGAGAACTGAATCTGATCCAGCAAGACTCTTACTATGGTCTTATATTTTTAAATTTCTAAAAGCAATAGCTATACGAGTGTGAGAGATGTGAGCATATATATCAAGAAGACTTGGAAGCACAGTTTTCTGTATGCCTTCCCAGAAGTAAGCTCCATTGAGTTCAGAGGAACTTACTCCCAAGTAAGTGTGTGCAGGGTTGCAGTATTGTTCTCAAGTAAGTGTGCAAAGGATTGCAGCCCTAGGGTGACCAGGTGGGCGTAAGAACAGGTCTTATGTGCTTTCAACATCTAGGTAGAAGAAAAAATTGCTGCAGATACAGCTTCTCGTGCAGATTTAAGAAAAGTTGCATCAGTTGAAGTTCCCACTTCTGTACAATTTCTCTTTGCATCTGGTTGTGCTAACCACGCTCATTGACCAAGGAGCTGTTCTTATACTGAATCCAACAACTGATCCAGGAGATAATGACTGTCTACTGTGTCAAATGCTTTTCCATGCTGGCATCTTCCTCAGCTTGGGGGATCTTTATGGGTACCAGTGAACATGCCACAGGTTCATACTAGGACCTTTCAGATTTGTTTATGTTTATTTATAAAATAAATTTCTGTCCAGCTTTTCCTTTCCACAATAGGGGTACCCAAATGGCTTACTAGATGCAGGACACGTCTTCTGCCACTGAGTCAGTAGAGGCCACTTCTAAAGCCCTGTTTTTGTTTATTTAAAAACCTGCTTTAGAACAGCTTGCTATAATAGCTTAAAGGTAAAGGGACCCCTGACTGTTAGGTCCAGTCGCGGACGACTCTGGGGTTGCGGCGCTCATCTCACTTTATTAACCGAGGGAGCTGGTGTACAGCTTCCGGGTCATGTGGCCAGCATGACTAAGCTGCTTTTGGCGAACCAGAGCAGCGCATGGGAAATGCCTTTTACCTTCCCGCCGGAGCGGTACCTATTTATCTACTTGCACTTCGTGCTTTCAAACTGCTAGGCTGGCAGGAGCAGGGACCGAGCAACGGGAGCTCACCCCATCATTGGGATTCAAACCACCAACCTTCTGATCAGCAAGCCCTAGGCTCTGTGGTTTAACCCACAGGTTGCTGCTAAATGCTCTGCTACTTTACCTCTTTGCTTTGTTTTAATGGCAACTCCAGGGCATTTGCTAGCTAATACCAACCTTTTCAGAAGGCCTCAAGTTTTTCACTTGCGTTAAGATTACAGCAAAGTCAATTTTTTACTCCTGTGATTCTGTAAGCTAGGAATGACCAGAAATAAAAGGAGAATAACGTTCAAGAGCGTGGGGAATTATAAATGGGCAGAGTGCACCATCTACTGGTGCAAAGGAGACTCTCTCTTTTGTCAGTACAGTGAGAAATAGTCCCAAAGGGGCTGAATCAGCTTGTTCCATCTCTAATTGTGGAGCTCAACCCAAATTTTTTTTGCTGAGGAAAGAAATTGTGTTCACTGGAAATTACTTCCCAGTAAGTATTTGCAGGAGGGCAGTCAGTGTTGGACTGTGTTGCAGTTTCAGCAGCCTTATTTTGGTTTTAGGTGCTGTGTTTATATCCTGCTCCCACAACCAGAGGGCTCCTACAGTGGATTGCAAATAAGCTACAACAATAAAACAGAAAAGCAAACAAACATAAAGGGCTCAGGGGAAATCTCATGGTGCTCATCTCTAACTTCATGAGACATATGAGAATAATATCAGCCAATTTCACAGGGTTGTTATAAGGATTAGGGAGCAGTCCTATGCGCAAGAAGCTGGTGTAAAGTCACACCAGATCAAAACCCTGGTCAGCAGTGGGGCTGCTGTTCTGCCTAACCCTGGCAGAGGGAAAACAAGCCATTAAAACTGGGTTCTATGCAGGGTTGCCAGGTCACGTGACCGAGCTGAATGCTCCCACCATGCCCCTGGGATGAGCAAGTTACACTGGTTTGTATCTTCAGACTGAGGATTTAATGCCATATTGGGTGTTCTATAAAGAGCTTTATAGGTCAAAACCAGGATTTGTTGCTGACTGTTTTTGTTCCGTTCAAGGGATTTAAAACCTGGTCCTTTCTTTCCCCCAGATGGCATCTTCTCCGTTGACCTTTTCATCATGGAAACAGACGGCATCGGTCAACAGAGACTCAGTAAAGCAGAGAAAAAGCTGCGGCAAAAACAGATGAAGGCCAGGCATACCCTGCTAAGGCACGAGGGGATTGAGTGCGTGTCGTACCCCACCAAGGTGATTTGGGAGTTGAAGTTGCTCCTAGTTGAATGTGAATTGTGTTTTAAGTAGGTTTACTAAGAGATCGGTCCCACTGATCTTAATGGGGCTCATTGGCCAGGCTTGCTGTGGCTAATGGGATTTGGAGTTCAGCAACCTCTGGAGGGCAGCAGGTTGGAGATGGGGAAGGCTGGTGTGGAACAGATCACATGGCAGAAATCCAAGCTGTTGGTGAAATGGACAACTACCCATCCTGGATTAATATGTCTTGAGTAGATTTTCCATAAATGAAAGCTGCTATCAATAATTATATATGGTGCAAAATTCAGTGGCCAGGTTGCTCACCAGAACAAGATGGTTTGAGCATATAATGCCAATTGTGACCCAACCCAACTGCACTGGCTGCTAATTATTTTCTGGGCCCAATTCAAAGTGCTGGTGTTGACCTATAAAGCCTTACACAGCTCAGGATCTCAGTACCTTAAGGACCGCCTCTTCCCATACGAACTGACCCAGACCCTGTGCTTGTCATCTGAGGCCCATCTCTATGTCCCCCCGCCTTGAGAGGTTTGGAGGGTGGCAAAACAAGAGGGGGCCTTTTCTGTGGTGGCTCCCTGTCTGTGGAATGCTCTCTCCAGTGAGGCTCGCCTAGCACTATCATTAAATGTATTTAGGCGCCAGGTGAAAACATTCCTTTTTAGCCAGGTTTTTGACCATTAAATAATCTATGGCCTGTTAAAGGTGTGTGCATGTGTGTGGATGACTGTTATTATGATAGTTTTTATGGCTATGCTGTCTATTACCATGCTTTCTTTTATGTTTTTATTATTATGCACTGTAAAATATATTTTTTATGTTGTCCACCGCCCTGAGATCTTTTTATAAAGGGCAGTACAGTGGTACCTCAGGTTACATACACTTCAGGTTACATACGCTTCAGGTTACAGTCTCCGCTAACCCAGAAATAGTGCTTCAGGTTAAGAACTTTGCTTCAGGATGAGAACAGAAATTGGGCTCCGGTGGCGCGGCAGCAGGAGGAGGCCCCATTAGCTAAAGTGGTGCTTCAGGTTAAGAACAGTTTCAGGTTAAGTACGGACCTCTGGAATGAATTAAGTACTTAACCTGAGGTACCACTGTATATGAATCAAAATCATAACAAAAAAAAAAATCTAGCTATTTCAAATCTAAACATTTCATTTTGTTTTTCAAACAGAGCAATTCTGGGATAAGAGCCTAATTTCCTCTTTTATTTCTCCTATGTGTTTATGGAATGTTGCTTTCAGATGAATAAATTAGTGTTGATTACTCATGTCTGTGTCTCACTTGTCCTCCCCCCCCCCCCTTCCACCGCCCTCCTCTTTATCTCCCGATAATTAGAGCCTGGTGGTTGCCAACGGAGGTCTGGGTAATGGTGTAAGCAGATGCCAACTGCTCGGCGTGGTGCAGGATTGTGGGCTGGTGAAAGCTCTCCTAATGCCTCCCGGTAAACCATATTCATTTGTGAAATACGGAAGGACAGAAGACTCCAAAAAAGCCTATGACTCCCTCAACGGGAAGGAGATAACGGTGGAGGACTCTGGCCAAACTGTCGTTCTCTATTTCAACTTTGTGGGAAAAGGTATTGCTGCTGTATTTAGCTAATAATAATAATAATAATAATAATAATAATAATAATAATAATAATAATAATAATTTATTATTTATACCCCGCCCATCTGGCTCAGTTTCCCCAGCCACTCTGGGCGGCTCCCAATCGAGTGTTAAAAACAACGCAGTGTTAAATATTAAAAACTTCCCTAAACAGGGCTGCCTTCAGGTGTCTTTTAAAAATAGGATAGCTGCTTATTTCCTTGACATTTGATGGGAGGGCATTCCACAGGGTGGGTGCCGCTACCGAGAAGGCCCTCTGCCTGGTTCCCTGTAACCTCATTTCTCGCAATGAGGGAACCGCCAGAAGGCCCTCGGAACTGGACCTCAGTGTCTGGCCTGAACGATGGGGGTGGAGACACTCCTTCAGGTATACAGGATGGATAGATGATAGATAGATAGGTAGATAGATAAATAAATGCAGGTTTAATAAATAAATAGAGCCAGCCCACCCACCTAGGGCTTCCACCATTAAATGCATCATACTTCCAGTGGAGGCTGCTCCATTAGGGCAAATGGGGCACAGCCCCATAAACCTCAGACTGCCCTCAGCCAGCTGTCCCCCCCCATCTTTGCCTGCCTTCTTAAGCACAACCACTCTAAGAAGTTGATCTGCCTGTCTGTTTCCTCCTCTTTGGTCTCAGTGTTGCTCTTGTAGAGCTCAGGAGGGAGGAGAATGGCACTGCCTGTCTGGCACCATTTTCTGCTGGTCTTCCCACCTTCTTCCCCACCTGTCATCATTGCATACCTCTGTAAACCCTGGGGTTCATCCGCGCTGGCTGATGCCTCCCTCTTGTGCGTGGGTGGTGCTGTTTTGGCTGCATAAGCGATGGTATTGAAAGCCCAAACATCAGAAATCGAGGGAATGCTATCTTATTTTAAGATCAGCTTTTAGGAATATAGCAATGCCACAGGTGAAATGTGTGCAGGTACTTATTATTTCTGGATTATTATTTGAGTTACTGATCAACATTAAAGGTGAAGGTAAAGGGACCCTTGACCATTAGGTCCAGTTGTGACCGACTCTGGGGTTGCGGCGCTCATCTCGCTTTATTGGCCGAGGGAGCCAGCGTACAGCTTCCAGGTCATGTGGCCAGCATGACTAAGCCGCTTCTGAGCATGACTAAGCCGCTTCAGAGCAGCGCACGGAAACGCTGTTTACCTTCCTGCCTATTTATCTACTTGCACTTTGACGTGCTTTCGAACTGCTAGGTTGGCGGGAGCAGGGACCGAGCAACGGGAGCTCACCCCATCATGGGGATTCGAACCGCCGAACTTCTGAATATATTCTTTTGATTGTTTCCATAATCTTGTGGGCTTGCATTCTTTTTGCACGGCTGACAATCTGTGGCAGGCAGATAGGGGAAAGGGGGCTTACTGGAAGGGTCAGGTGCACTGCTTAGGGGGTTTGGGGCCATAGGCTGCATGCATTTAAAGCACCCCCAAAGAATATGAGGAAGTGTAGTTTGTTAAGGATGCTGGGAGCGGTAAACTACACTTCTCTGGTTTCTATGGGGAGCAAAATGTGCTCTAAACATATCTTCTTCTTCTTTGGCGATCACTTGTAAGATTGTCTTCCATAAACATTGTTTTAACAGTAAGTCCATAGGTGACTGTGGAGGCCAATTCTGGATCCACATGTCCTTCCACAGTGGGGACATTGGTTTCCGGGCGGGAGTTGATCATGGTGAGGATTTGCCAAGCGTCCCTTCCTCTTAGCGCGTTTCTCCCTTTCGTCTTGAGTTTGAGCGTCTTCAAAACCCATGATACCTTTGGTAAAGGCTCTTCTTCAAATGGAGCGCTCGCACACTAGTGTTTCCCAGTTGTTGGTGTTTATACTACTTTTTTAAAAAAAGATTTGCCTTGAGAGAGCCTTTGAACTTTTTTTGTTGACCACCGGCATTACGATTGCCATTTTTAAGTTCGGAATAGAGTACAGTGGTACCTTGGAAGTTGAACAGAATCCGTTCCAGAATTCTGTTCGACTTCCAAAACATTCGGAAACCAAAGTGCGGCTTCTGATTGGCTGCAGAAAGTTCCTGCAGCCAATCAGAAGCCCCGTTGGACATAAGGCTTCCAAAAATAGTTCACAAACTGAAACACTCAGTTTGCAGTGTTCGGGAGCCAAAACGTTTGAGAACTAAGCTGTTTGAAAACAAAGGTTTGACTGTAGTTGCTTTGGAAGATGATAATCAGGCATCCACACAACAATGACCAGTCCAGCGAAGTTGATTTTGAATAATCATTGCTTCGACACTGGTGATCTTTGCTTCTTCCAGTACACTGGCATTAGTTTGCCTGTCTTCCCAGGTGATGTAGGAAATTTTTCAGAGACACTGTTGATGGAATTTTTTGAGGAGTTGGAGATGGCATTTATAAACATACGGTGTATATGCAACCCTAGTCCAAGATCCAAAGGAAGTAAATTTTGTGACTTTGAGCAACTGACCCTGTTCCCGTAGCGTTAAATGGCTTTTGAAACTCCCTTCAGCTGGGGAGGGGGCTGCTAAAAATGTCTAACTCGCTTCCACGCACCTTTGGGCTCAAAGATTTGTCATTCTTTTGATCCTGGACGTAGCATTTAGACATGTCTTCTTTCCCCGCTCTGTATTCATCGCCTGTTGGCCACAAACAAACTCTCAATCCTCATGAGAAGTCCTGGGAAGAGACAATCGAAGGCAGCTGACATCTCACCTGGAACAGCCGGGGGAAATGGTGACCTTTTCCTTTGACAAAGCAGTCAGGCGTTTGAATCTGAAAAGCAGCCGGGTTCTCTGGTCCTAAACAGAAGGGGGTTTGCGTGGCACAGTGTGTGGGGGACCAAGCCTGTGGCGCATGACTAGAAGGATTACGGTCTCCGATTAAGCTTGCTTTTGGCTTTATCGCTTAATTCACTAATGCGCTTTCCATAAGAGGTTTTCCAAGATCTTTCTAGTCAGGCAGGGGCTTGAGATGAGTAGGTTTCCCCCTACATCTACTTCTTACAGCACCTTTCTGTCAATATATTATATGCAATTCTTAACCATAGTTTGTTATTACAAGAAGAAGCCTAGTCTTTCTTCTGGGCTTGTGCAGCCCCTCTCACTGTTCCTGCTGCAAGGATGAGATTGGAAGCTTTACCCTTGACCTTATAGAGGACACACCGGTTAGCATATTATTCAGACCCTAAACTGTGGTTAATCATAACTGTGTTTGGTGAAAGTAAGCCAGCTTTATAAACTGTGGTTTGAAGTTGCCCTGTTTCCACTTACCAAAATTAAGATTAACCACAGTTGTCTGAGTGAGGATAATAAGGCAAGCTTCAGTTAACTAAAAATGGAAGTAAAGGCTTAGAAACTACACCTGCTGGCTGCTTCAGAGGGGAATGAGGCAGCATGGAGGGGTAGGAGTGGGTAGCTAGGCTCTTTCTGGTAATATAAACAACGGTTTAGTGTTGCTTCCAGCCAAGCCCTAGATTTAACTGCTTGGTCATTTTTGATGTTGCTACCTGCCTAGAGAGCATTTAAAAATTGGCAAAT
The DNA here is from genome assembly GCF_965112155.1 of Podarcis liolepis. Classification (NCBI taxonomy): domain Eukaryota; kingdom Metazoa; phylum Chordata; class Lepidosauria; order Squamata; family Lacertidae; genus Podarcis; species Podarcis liolepis. The sequence goes on from NC_139558.1 coordinate 84,719,504, forward strand.
TTGAACATCTAGATAATTAGAGAACTTGTTTGTTCGAGAACTGTATGTTTATGCAGCTTGAAAGAACAGCATGGGGAGTTCTTCAATTTTTTATACTCCTAGTTCCTTGGGAGAACATGACACCTACAGCCTTGCCTCCTGGCCTGAAGATAATTGAGGAGTTGGTTTTGCCTGAGGAAGAAAAGGAACTTTTAGAAAGCATTGATTGGGCAGAGGATGAAGTCACCTCAACTGGTAAGTAATGCTTCATAAGAATGGCTGTTATTTTGGATGACTGCCAATCACATATTTGCTCATTCTTTGAGGGGATTTTGTTGTTGTTATGGTAACGGGTTCAGCTCCCCAATTTTGGGGAATGAGGCCAGGGATTTGGAGCAAGAGAAGTAACTTTCCTCAGAGCTAGTCCCAGGTACTCCGCTTATGCCAGAAACACTGGTGCAAATGGGGCCTGTTGTGGCAGGACTTTCCTGGCCTGAGGAAATGCTGTTTCCCACATGAGATTCAGCCTCGGAAGTCCTAGTGGATCCACAGGTTCCTCCTGTCCCCATTGGAGCTAAGATCGTGAAAGTAGGCTTGGCCCTTTTAAATGAGGAGGCTCCTCATGCTAAAGGCAGAAGTACGGTAGTTACTCAGATAAAGCAGGTCCTCTTTGAGGCTGGCTGGTGATGAGCCAACATTTGAGGTTCTGCTATAATGGCAGTTCCAGCCTGAGTGCTGCATAGAGCTATCTTTCAGCATTTGGAGTGAAAGCACTCTGCAGAAGTAGAAAATAATAAAGCTTTGTTTCTTTCTGCTGGTTCCCTCACTGCGCGAAGCAAAGTTACAGGGAACTAAGCAGAGGGCCTTCTTGGTAGTGGCACCCTCCTTGTGGAACGCCCTCCCTTCAGATGTCAAGGAGATAAAGAACTACACAACTTTTAGAAGATATCTGAAGGCAGCCCTGTATCGGGAAGTTTTTAATGTTTGATGTTTATTATGTTTTTATATATGCTGTAAGCTGCCCAGATGGGTGGGGTATAAATAAAATAATAATAATCAATTAATGGAAATACTGTCTTGATAGGAAAGATTCTAATTCTATCCAACCAAGGTAAAGGTGTTTTGAGCAATGCTTGTTCTTAATCCATGGAATTTTGACAGTTGTAGGTTTCCATCTTGCTAACTTTTTAGTTGACAGGTTGGGAATCCTCATCATTCCTAGGCATGATGGCCGGTTATCAGATATAATGGGGATATAGTCGAACAGCATCAGAGTGTCAAATGCTTCCTTTTCCTGCTGTCATGGTTTTGGACTGAACAGTGCTGAAATTTGGGCTGGACAATGAATTATTTGCCTAAATACTTGCAAGTGCTGTGAGACAGGAACTGTGAAAATAAAGATGATTAATTGTTTTAAGGATTTGCATTTCCGTTCCAAGAAAATTCTGCTTGAGGTGTTTTACAGCAAAAGATAAATGTGCATATTCATCTTATCTGTGTAAGCTTCCTTAGTTATGGGTGGGTAACTTGAGTTTCCGTGGTGCAAAATCTGGAATCATTTTGGCAAAGCATTTCAACCTCTGTGGTTTTGATCAGTTTAGTTGTTTGCTCATGGTACTGGTTTATAACAGGCACCCTTGCCATCATCTACATAGACAACAGTGACTTAAGAGCTGGTTTGGAGGTTTAACTGCAGTACAATAGACAGCAGATGTGAAGTTCACTGGTGCCACCTGCAACCTTTTTATAAAGCAATGTGCAAATCTCTGGCACACACCTGAGACCAGACACACAGGCTTGAGGATTCATGAATTTGACCAAGTGACTCATTCTGTGCAGTGGAAGCAAATCTTTCACCTGTTGTTTGTGTATTCATTGCGGCAATTGCAGCATCCAAGTTGTCTTGAAGGCTATTTATTTCCAATGCCTCTTTATGTTATTTAACCATAGTAAGAACAAAAACCGTAGTAAGAACAAAAAAGCTTTTTGTGGGAAAGAATATATATATATATATATATATATATATATATATGTATGTATGTATATGTGTATATATGTGTGTATATACATACACACACACACACACACACACACACACACACACACACATATGTATGTGTATATTTATAAATGTGTGTGTGTGTGTCTGTATCTCTCTCTCTCTCTCTCTCTCTCTCTGTGTGTGTGTGTGTGTGTGTGTGTATATATATATATATATATATGCAGGTTTTGGTGTCTTCGGGTGTCTTCCCGTGTAAGAGTTGGGGTGTCTAGGCGACGTTTCGACGAGGTCTCACTCGTCATCTTCAGGCTGGTGCTTTCGGCTTCTTGTTACTGGAACAGAGCTCTGTTCCAGTAACAAGAAGCCGAAAGCACCAGCCTGAAGATGACGAGTGAGACCTCGTCGAAACGTCGCCTAGACACCCCAACTCTTACACGGGAAGACACCCGAAGACACCAAAACCTGCATTCCTGTACCCGTGAAAATCTACGAAAGCATATATATATATATATATATATATATATATATATATATATATTATATAATGTTTTGTTTAGATTGTTGTAAGATGTGTGATTCCTGTTGTATATTTTGTTGCTTGTAAACTGCCTAGAAAGGCAGTGTGCAAATTAAAAGTGAAATGAAATGAAAATGACTCTAGTTGAAAAACAGGATTACTCAATAAAGTATAGCACTTCAGCTTACATAGCCCTCTGGTTATGTAAACTTCATGTTACGAAAGCAGCAAACCCGGAAGTATAAGACTGGGTTTCTCCACACACGCATGCACAGAACAGTGATCCTCAGGCTGCAAAAACCTTGGGATCCGGCCGGACCTCCGGAATGGATCCCGTTTGCAACCGGAGGTACCACTCTACTTCACAAGCATTATCTAGCAATCTGTACAACAACCCTATAAAGTAGGCTATTATTATTATCCCCTGATCTTGAAGGTGGGAGGGACTGAGGCTGAGAGAAAATGTGGATCATCAGAAACCACAGAGTGAGTTGAGGGCACAGGGAACCTTCAAACTCAGAACTTCCTGAATTCTGGCTTGGTCCTTAAGCCACTATGCAACAGCAGCTCAAAATATATATTGTGGTTTTTTAATTTTTTCTCCCCTTCCAAACATGGTTCTGTTTTTCTTCCTTTCCATTTTCGCAGCTCAGAAGTCTCTGAAACACAGGAGGGTAAAACATTTTGGATACGAGTTTCGATATGATAACAACAATGTTGATAGAGACAGACCGTTACCTGGAGGTGAGCATCCCGATGGAATGCCTGTTATGTGTGTCTTCCGTTGAATAATCAATACAGTTTTCTTCACTGATTAGTAGTGGTTGCAATTCTATATATGCTTACTGGGGGGTAACTGTTGTTGAAATCTGTGAAACTTGCTTCCAAGTATACAATAGAAATGGGCTTGCAGCGCAAGGCTTCCATTCACCTAGGTTGTAATCTTAAACATGCGGTTGACTCCCAGGTAAGTGGGTCTTAAAGGACTTTGGCCTAGATATGTGTTTGAATCAATTTCCTTTTAACGTGTTTAGGGAAGAGTCCAGAAAATGCTTGACAACGAGTAGCTTTGAAAATCTGACATGCATATGAGATGCACAAAACCTGAAGAAGGTAGCAGGAGTCTTGGAAGACCAAAATATTTTGGAAGATCCAACATTATAGATAGTGTGGGAGTGTGGAGTATATGGGATGTTAGGGGAGGGGTAGTACCTCTGGTGCCGGGGATACATTGTGCTCCTTCTGGGGTAGTTTGTCCACCTTTGGTCTCCACCCCATTCTCACCTGTGGCTCCTAGAAGCTGTCAGCATGCGACAGCAGCCACACCCTGGGAATGGCTTTGACTGGCTGAGGGTAGCTGATGTGTCTCAAATCCTCAGTGAGTTAGGGACTTCCCCTGCATGCGAAGACAGGATTGAGCGGATGAGACCAATGGTGGGTCCAGGGGTCAAGAAAGCGGTTTCTGCATGTGCTGTAGAGGGAAGTGAGGGGCTGATGGGGCTGATCAACCTGGGAAGGTAGCCCATCTAGGAAAGAGAAAACTCTGATCCTAAACCTCCACTGCCTTGCGATATATCTTCAGGAGAAGAAAGGGCTAAGGAGTAAAACCTACACTATCCAGAGTGGAGTGAGAGCTGGCCCATAAAGAAGGCTGATCGCCGAAGAATTGATGCTTTTGAATTATGGTGCTGGAGGAGACTCTTGAGAGTCTCATGAACTGCAAGAAGATCAAACCTCTCCATTCTTAAGGAAATCAGCCCTGAGTGCTCACTAGAAGGACAGATTGTGAAGCTGAGGCTCCAATACTTTGGCCACCTCATGAGAAGAGAAGACTCCCTGGAAAAGACCCTGATATTGGGAAAGATGGAGGGCACAAGGAGAAGGGGATGACAGAGGACGAGATGGTTGGATAGTGTTCTCGAAGCTACCAGCATGAGTTTGACCAAACTGCGGGAGGCAGTGGAAGACAGGAGTGCCTGGCGTGTTCTGGTCCATGGGGTCATGAAGAGTCGAACACGACTAAACAACAACAACATCCAGAGTGGAATCCCTAAGGCAGTTGGATGGCACCTTTCATGCCTCCATCTGGCAACTCCTGCAGCCAAGCTGGTGCCAAACGTATTGCTCTGATTTTCTTTGGACCACAACAGTGAGGCTGAGAGCGGGGTCTTGTCGTATGGGCAGCCCAAGACCTCCATGCACACTGCCCACGCTTGCGCCCCAGAGAGGTCACTTCGGTGCTGCTAATGCAGTAGTGTAACTTCACCCTCAGAGGCGCATTCCATTCCCTCTTGAGGCAGACGGATGCGAACAACTGCGGGAGGATGGAGTTGTAAGCGACTCCTAAGCACTTTCCCCTCACATTCTATTAGGAGACGAAAATTTTGCTCACAGCAAGAAGTAGCCGTGCGAAGCCTGATCGTTTGCACATTAAGACAGTATACATTACAGTTCGCTTCATCCCTTTCCCTGCGCATCAGAATTAGCTCACTCCAAGCGAGAGGCACAGTAGGATAATCTCAAATTCATTAATTTGGCAAATAAATTCAAAGTTGCCTTCTCCAACGGGCACGCCAGTAAGCAAACTCGTGCTGTGATCCAGGGAACACCGCCCCCCCTCCCACCCCAACTCACGCTTATAAAGATGCCGAGACCATTTAGTTGCAATTAGCCTGTTTCTAATTGCTTTATGCTGCTAGCGCATTTAAGAAACATGAAAACAGTCCCTGTGAAAATCCCAAGCTGCTTCCTTCTACAATAGCATCGAGTGTAATGTTTTCAGCTATGGAGCAGAAATGTGCAAGGTGAATAGCCATGGCTACATTTGTTTGATTATTACATTTATACCCTACTTTTCCTCCCAGGAGCTCAAAGCCACAGGCTTGTCATTCTCCCTCCTCCTCTTAACAGCACAACAGCCCTGTGAGGTAGAATTAGGCTGACAAATCGTGAGAGGCTTAAGGTCACTCAATGAGCTTCATAGTTGTGCAGATTTAAACCTCTGTAGTCCTTGTCCAACGTTCTAGCTACAACGGCATAATGGCAAAAACCCCCAACACAACCCCATATAAATGTAACTGACATGTTTTCCTTTTTGTGGTGTATTCTGTATGAAGAATTTAAGAGTTGAAACTTCGCAGCTTTCCTAATTGTATGCTTTATTTGTTTTCTGATGTGGGAATGTTTTGTTGTGGATGAGGGAAAAGAGAGAACACCTTCTGCTTTCATATTTTCTCACCGCCTCAGGTCTCCCAGATATCTGTAACAAGCTTCTTGCAAAATGGTTGAAGATGGGGCACATTAAGGAGAAACCTGATCAACTGACTATAAACCAGTATGAACCTGGACAGGGTATGTACACGTGTTGCACTAACATCTTTAACCTGACACAAACACCCCTTAATCAAAATGCCTTGGCAAATGCAGGAGTATTATTGGACATATGGGAGGTGTCAGTTCCTTGGGTATATGGGGCAAGCCCTCCAAGGTCTCCAGTTGATACCCAGTTGAAACTGAAGACCTCTTGTTAGGAACATTGAAAGCTGTCTTATATTATCAAGTCCATTGGTTCATTTGGTTGGGCATCGTTGACAAAGTTGATTGGTAACAGCTTTTCAGAGTTTTAGGTAGGAGTCTTTTCCCAGCCCTTCTTAAAGATGGGGGAAGAAATTGATCTTTGTGTGTGTTTTGTTTAGGCAAACCTATCTAGACATGTTACTGTTAGTGCAAATAAAAATATATACAGTGGTACCTCGGGTTACTGATGGTGAGGAAAAGTTGAAAAATAGATTCTCACATGTACTGAACCACAGCTTTGTTTTATGTTGCAGGAATCCCTCCTCACATAGATACGCATTCTGCTTTTGAGGATGAAATCATAGCTCTAAGTTTAGGAGCTGAGGTAATTTGTATATCTTTTTCTGAGTTTTTTGAGTAGAGGCAAGTTGGGTTCCTCCCAGCCATTAGGGAGAATGAGGGGACTGCCTCCCGCAGCAGATGCCGAGGGACGGGGAGATGAAAAAAGTATGTGTTTACTGTAGTTTTGCACCACATCTGAACTGAGCCCAGTATGCAGTCTCCTTTGACAATACTGCCAACCTTCCTTGTAGTGCACTCATGCCTCAACTTGCTTGGGGTGAGGAACTAAGCTCTGTGCCCTATCCAAATTTTCAGTGTTGCTTTCCGGACAACAAAAGTATTTCTATGCTCTGAACGCTTGTAATTTTGTGTTATGGGGGGAAAAACCCTCCTGGTCTTAAAAATAAGGACTGAGACAGACTTGGCCATCTCTTTTCTTCACCCTGAAGCTATTTAGCTACACCTGTTGAATTTTTAAAAAATATGAGATGAGGATTTCTTAGAGGTAGCTGTGCCGCTGGTGGAATTCTTGCAGGGAGCTTTGCCTGAAAATCCTTTGTGAATAAAAAATAATAACATTTAATCCCTCTGTTTCATAGGTTATTTTTGAGATGTACTGGCCTTGAAGTACTTTTGTCTGTCTTGGTCCGTCCTGATCCAGGAACTAATGGATGCTTCTTATCTTCCATTGTCAGTTATGAAAGCTGACATTGGTGTACAGAAGCCTTTTCTTAAGAAGAGACAACAAAAGCAGAGGCGGGGGGTTGAGCAGGAAGGACACCTGTGCGTTTTCGAGATTGTGTTGTTCATATGCTGCAGCTAAGCTTTTTAAAGCAGAGTGCTCTAAATGAAGTGGGTCTGTCGGCTGATTGCGTTTTGCTGAAACCTTTAACAGGGGGTTCAAAACATGGGAAGCAGCGATTCTTCGTTCATCTAGCCCATTTATTATCTACACTGATCCTGTCGGCACTCTACAATACATTTTAAACAGTCACGGATTCTATCAAAAGAATCCTGGGATGTGTAGTTTGTTAAGGGTGCTGAGAGTTGTTGGGAGGCTAATAATAATAATAATAATAATTTATTATTTGTACCCTGCCCATCTGGCTGGGTTTCCCCAGCCACTCTGGGCGGCTTCCAACAAAGATTAAAAATACATTAAAATGTCACACATTAAAAACTTCCCTAAACAGGGCTGCCTTCAGATGTCTTCTAAATGTCAGGTAGTTGTTTATCTCTTTGACATCTGATGGGAGGGTGTTCCACAGGGTGGGCGCCACTACCGAGAAGGCCCTCTGCCTGGTTCACTGTAGCTTTGCTTCTCGCAATGAGGGAACCTAGAGCCTTCACTGAGCTAGAATTTCCAGAATTCTCAGGGAAGAGGGATTGATTGTTAAAACTCACTCAGCATTGTAGCTCCTAACAACTTTCAAGACCCTCAATAAACTGAAGTTCCCAGGGTTCTTTGGGGGGTAGCCATGACTCCTTAAAGGGTTATGATACAGCTTTAGAGGTATATTACAGATGAGGCCTAGGTTCTCAGGCAGAGGCCTTTGCCATCACCTGACCCTTTTAACTGAAGATGCCAGGGATTAAGCCTGATGCACAAGCACAGTTTGAGACTGCTTGGGAAACATCCGGGAGAGGATGAGCATTAGAGAGGGTGGAAGGCAGAGGCCTTTAGTCCTGGCAAGTGTTCCATAGGGCCAAGGCCTGCTGGGAACTGTTGCTGAGTTGCATGCTGTTTCCTTGAATACAGAGTCAACTTCACTGACACCCGAGCCCTGTGTCTTTCATGTTGACCCATGTCTGACTCCAAGCCCTGACAGGAGTGTTTCCTGCCTGAAACCCCAGAGAGTGGCTTCCAGTCAGTGTAGACAATGCCAGTGGTCAGACTTTCTATGTTCCTATAACCAGACTTATTTCACAGCAGTTTTGATCACTTAAGAAAGGCAAAAGTTGGGAGTTGGGCTCTGTAAACAGGGCTTGATGGGGGTGGTCTGCTTCTTCTGCCCAGTTCACATAGCAAGAATTTGGGGAAGTGGCAGAGACACATGCCAGCTGCTAAACTGAGGACGGCAGGACGGGTCTTCGTTTCACTGCTGAGATACCCTTGTAAGTTCCACCCAAACGCAGCCATGTGTCCGGCAGAATTCATGGTTGGTTGTTTTTTTTTAAAGAGAGAGCCAGCATCCACATTCTTTGCCTTGAAAAGTAACTGTGAGAGATGAATCTCGTCAACAAAATGCCCTAAAGCTCCTTCTCCGTCCAGGTCTTTCATGCCATTTTGTAACAGAATATTAATACCCTGCTTTGGTGAAGGCAGCTGCAACAGCCCAGTCATTGCCTGATGGATCAGTTGCTGCTGTGGCAGCCTTTGCCTCTGGCAACATCCTTGTTCCTGGTGATTCTGTAATATGTTTTGTACATTGGTGCATTCATTGTAAAACATCCGGCATAGAGTGTTGTGTGGTTGTAAAAGTCTTTACAGATTAAAAAGCTGTGTAACTGGTGATTAGTAGCAGCCAGAGTAGTGAGCTAGTGAGGGTTGTGTGTGTTTACATCTTGGTCTCCTAGGTGCCAGAGGTGGAGTGGGTGCTGGCTTGGCATCAGATTTGCTCCAGCCACCTTCCCTGAAGAAGGAGGTCCCTGTGCGATGGGGCAGGGGCCAGAGGAGGATCTGAGGCGGAGGGGCATGCTTGGAAGGGAGGTTATGGGAGGCAGTCCTGAGAGTTTGCCTGAGCCTCCTTTGGAGGGTAGAATCCCACCCCCCTAAACTGCTGCAGTCCTCCTGGGATCAGACATTGCTAAGAGTTTATAATCTGTAACCTCTAACATGGTGGGTCCTCCAGGTCTAACTCTCTGAGCTCCTTCTCCTCCGAGTCTGACCACTCACATGACATTTCAGTGGGAACTCATGACAATCGCCTTCATTTGGGGTTCCCTTACTTCCTGTTTCCATAATAGGAGTCCTGTGTATATCAAAATTACACCAAGTTGCTGATACCACTCCCTTGTACATGGGTGGTTCCAGGGAGCGGGTGGCGCTGTGGTCTAAACTACTGATCCTCTTGGACTTGCTGATCAGGTCAGCAGTTTGAATCTGTGCAACGGGGTGAGCTCCCGTTGCTCGGTCCCAGCTCCTAACAACCTAGCAGTTTGAAAGCATACCAGTGCAAGTAGATAAATAGGTAGCCAGTGTGGTGTAGTGTAGTGGTTAAGAGCGATAGACTCACAATCTGGGGAACCGGGTTCGAGTCTCCACTCCTCCACCTGCAGCTGCTGGGTGACCTTGGGCCAGTCACACTTCTTTGAAGTCTCTCAGCCCCACTCACCTCACAGAGTGTTTGTTGTGGGGAGGAAGGGAAAGGAGAATGTCAGCCGCTTTGAGACTCCTTCGGGTAGTGATAAAGCGGGATATCAAATCCAAACTCCTCCTCCTACTGCTGCGGCGGAAAGGTAAATGGCGTTTCCATGCACTCTGGTTTCTGTCACGGTGTCCCATTGCGCCAGAAGTGGTTTCGTCATGACCCAGGAAGCTGTCTACGGACAAAAGCCAGCACCCTTGGCCTGAAAGCAAGATGAGCGTTGCACCCCATAGTCACCTTTGACTGGACTTAACCGTCCAGGGGTCCTTTACCTTTTTTATTTTTATTTTTACATGGGTGGTTCTGTTTTGGCTGCATAAGCAACAAACCTAAATATTTGAAGAAGAGGAAATGAGATAACAGTAATTATTATTAATCGGAACGTCACCGAACAATTGGATACATCCTTTGATTCACATTGTGATGTGCACATCCTCATCTGAAATTATGTGTGACTGTAAGTCAACTGTAAGCAGATACTCTGTAGGAAACCATCTTAGCCCATCCTTTAAAATGTATTTGCTCTGCTTGAAAAATAATAATCCTAGGCCTTCTTCATTTTGCAAGTAATTTATTACCCTTTTTTATATCCTTCTGTTGCATCTTGCATTGAATTTGCACTCATAATTAAGAAAATCACATAATAAAAACTGGGGAATGGATTGTACTTCCCAAAAGGTTAAAAAACACACCATGTACATAATGTCTAAAATTCCACTTGATTTTTCTGCAGTTCAGGTTTTTAACCAGACCTCCAACCATGAAGGCAAATGAGCACTTTGAAAGTTTATTGCAGTTTATTGCATTACTGTGAAGTGGAGAAGTGCAATTATTCTCCTGTCGCAGACAGAAAACACAGTGGCTAAACAGCTTTCGAGAACTCTGTAGAAAGGTAGGGTATTATAGCTAGGGTTGTGTGGGTGGTGATTATGATACAACCAGAAAACATAATAAAAAGGGAGAATGCAGCATTAAGAAAAACCCGCTTTAAACCAGTGGACTTAAAGCTTCCTTTCTCAAAGAAAACCTTTGCACATTGATTTATCTGCTGAGGAATCTGTCTGCCTGTGGGTGTTTTGTGTAAGAACCTTCCTGGGGCTTGTCCAAGGGGTGTAGAGTTCAGGGGGCTACTTACACATCACACACACACGAAATGCACCAGCAAAAACAGGTCAAAATATATGGCAAATATTAGCATATAATTTGCATATGCAACTTTATGTGTTTAGATGCGAGTTCAGAAATAATTTCTAGAGTTTAAATAGAAATGCAGCACATTTCATCATAGTGGGAAAGATAACCTGTGGTCTGATGCTCGATGGGAAATTCCAAGACCTCTGTTTTCCTTTGTTATGGTTCTTTATCCCTGTACTGGACTGGGACCAGGCAACCCTTTAGATAAGAGAACTGTCCTCTGTAAAGAAGGATACATGGCCACTCTGGGCACAGTCCGTTTAAATGGGGTGCTGGCCATGCCTGTTCAGGTTGATCACTGCTCTGTGATCAACCAGACTATGCTGGCTCTAGGATTTTGGGAACCCTCAGCCAAGATACACTCGGTCTATCCCCTTACCTGAGACAGGTGTGGCATTTCTCTCAGGCTGCCTTCGACGTTCTTGGTGCTCCATGAAAAGGAACAATGGTGGAACTATTTGGTCAGGGGGGCATTTTTCAGTCTTGGGTAATGACTAAAATAGTGGGATTTCTGGTCACAGAATACAGGGATCTCTTAAGTTCCAAATTCAGATTCCTACCTAGAAATACTCAAATGATTGTAGCTATTCCTACATGGAGCTAACACAATAAGTTGGTCATGATAAATACAATTGTAATCCTCATTTTCTTTCTGCACATCAGAGACTTGGGATTCCCCTGCTCCCAGGACGCTATAGTAATTTCTTTGCCTAGGATAGCTCAGTTGGTAGAGCATGAGACTCTTAATTTCAGGGTTGTGGGCTTGAGCCCCACATTGGGCATTGCCAGGGGTTAGGCTAGATGGCCTTTGTAGTTCCTTCCAACTCTACATTTCTATGATTCTACTGTCAAATTGTTCTGTCTTAAAGGTAAAGGTAAAGGGACCCCTGACCATTAGGTCCAGTCATGGCCGACTCTGGGGTTGCGGCACTCATCTTGCTTTATTGGCCGAGGGAGCCGGCGTACAGCTTCCGGGTCATGTGGCCAGCATGACTAAGCCGCTTCTGGCAAACCAGAGCAGCGCACGGAAACGCCGTTTACCTTCCCACCAGAGCGGTACCTATTTATCTACTTGCACTTTGACGTGCTTTCGAACTGCTAGGTTGGCAGGAGCAGGGACCGAGCAACGGGAGCTCACCCCATCACGGGGATTTGAACCGCTGACCTTCTGTTCGGCAAGTCCTAGACTCTGTGGTTTAACTCACAGCGCCACCCGCGCCCCTTGTTCTGTCTTACTGTCAGTTAAATAAGCAGTAGCCTCCTGATTTATGTGTTCCTGATAAAACAAATGCTTGTGTTGCAGCTCACTAGCAATTGCGTACATGCTGCTTCCCCCAAGGAAATAACCTATTTGCTTGGAAAATGCAAAGAGGCAGACCTGCAAAATGGCCTTTTCTTAAGCTGCCTGGTTAGGTGTGACTGTTGTATTCATGGCTTCCGGATGGTGTCTCTAGAGATGCACAAACTGCCTGCATGTCTGCTTTGTTGCGGGAGCATTGCTTCAACTCAGGCTCAGCTTCTGTCAAGCTCTAAACAGATTTCAGTGACGTGAGCCTACGGAAAGAGTCGGGGTCCCATTTTGCAAACTGCCAAAGTAGATGTGACAGATGAAGCTACGTTTTGTAGAGCTAAGCATCCTTAGGGACGGGGCTCTAATTTTTTGTTTGTAAAAAGGTGTTTTCGAGAGGAATTGAACCCTGATCCCTCCTTGCCTCCACTCCGTACCATCACAGGTACTCCCGCCCCCAAACCCTTCTTGCAACCAAGCAAAATCCCCTTCCCAGACAGGATCCCCCTAGATAAGTATCTGCCTTGTATTCACAGCCACTAGATCACTTAGGAGCATGGGAAGCTGTCTCACAGCAAACCAAACTGTTTGTCTGTCTAGCCTAGTTTTGTCTGTTCTTGCAAGAAGTGCCTCTCCAGGGTCCACGGCAGAGAAAGGTCTTTTTCATCCTCTGTTCCCTGCTTGAGACAAAAGCTTCCAACTTTGTGATTTTGTAATTCTGTACCAGTCTATCCCAGGGGGCTTCTCAAGGCTCCTAACAGGGCTTTTCAGCAACTAGTTTCCACTGATGCAAAAGGCTCAGCGAGTGGCGAATGTGGCCTCACAATGAGAGCACACTTCAGCCCAGCATGTGGGTCCCTGTATTCTCTCTCCCCTTTTAAAAAATAAAAATTAAACAGGCTGTTCTGTTAAGACACTTGCCCTAGTTTATTTCTTTTGTCTCTGGCTTCTTTATATTCCCACATTTCTCTCAAAGACTCATCCCGCAAATCTTGCATCCTGCTGTTGGTTCTTCCATATATATATATATACCGTATATATTTATATATGTATGTATATGTATGTATGTATTGCAAGGCTCCTGGAAAGGTATGGTTTCAGCTTTCATTCTGATCCCGCAAATCTTGCATCCTGCTGTTGGTTCTTCCATATATATATATATATACCGTATATATTTATATATGTATGTATATGTATGTATGTATTGCAAGGCTCCTGGAAAGGTATGGTTTCAGCTTTCATTCTGATTCTTCAAAAGGAACCCCACGCTGTAAAATTCCTCAGCTCATCAGCCTCACACACAAAAACATACCTGCCTTCATCTTCCTATGGCGATGCTTGTTTCTAAGTGAGCTTCTCTTTTAAAGCCAGAGTTAAAACTACAGGCAGCCAGTGAGAAGGGTGCACAGACTAGAATCTGTGTAATGAAAGAGTCGGGTATCTTCACTCAAAGAGACAAAAATATAATGTGCCTATTTATATATTTCATAAAATGTTGATTGTAAACCCCCCCTCAAAGAACCATAATTTTTAAAGCAGTTACTTTTGAAGGGCTCTGTTTTGATGGATACCTGCATGTTCAATGAGACACAGATACTTGTTCTTTGTAGGAAGCATACAAAGAACCAACTCATAGGGGCTGAGGTCTCTTTGTCCTCCCATAAAATATTTGAGGGGGCCACCCCCGCCCCCCGTTAATGGACTTTGTCATTCAAATGATGTGAGGGTCATGTGACCGATTATGCAGGGTGGGGCTTATCTGTCCCCCCCCCAATATTTTATTCAAGTTGGCACTCTGGTAGAAGGATCCTCATTGGGTGTTTTGTACTATAATTTAAAAAATATCCTGAAAATTGCAGAGTGAGTTAAGCGCTCTCTCTTTTTTAATGCAAAGTTGCAGAATTACATTTCTGTTGACTTTGCCACATCATTTTTCATTTTTTGCCGCAGGGTAATCGCAGCCACAGCAAAATCCAGAAAATGCTACTTCTGCTTAAATTGTGTCTCCATGGGGGAATCACTGTCCATCTTTCAGACACCTTCAATTGTCCATTTACTGCAAGGCGAGAATGATTGGGAGCAGTATGCTTCTGAATTCCAGCTGCTGGAAACGTCAGGAGGAGAGAGTGTTGCTGCAAATTTAAGGTCTTGCTTGCGTGTTCCTCCCCGTAGGCATCTAGTTGGTTACTGTGATAACAGGATGCCAGGATGGGCTGATGCAGCAGGGCCCTTATGTTCTTACTGTCTGTTATCAGGCTCAGCCCTTCTGTACTTCACTAATCAATACAAGTACTTGTCAGATTGTAGTGAAATCCTATACACTTCCACCAGAAGTAAACCCCATTGAAGTCAGTGAATCAGATGGATGTCTCCTTCCCAAGGTACATAACCAGAGCAACTATTTCCAGATTAATTGGTCAGCGTTTTCTCGACTTTCTGTCTTGTTTTTGTCGTGTATCTCCTTTTTTAATCTCATCATTACTACAAGACAGTGGATCGTGCTGTGGAATTGCTTTAGCACAGCAGTGGCTAATCTGTTGCCCTCCTGGTGTTGTGGGACTCCCAACTCCCAACATCCCAAACTGCCCTGGCCATAATAATCAGGGATGTTGGGAGTTGTGGTCCACCAACACCTGATGTCATTCACTGGCATTCACAATGCAGAGGAGTGGTGGGAGGCATCAAACTGGGGATGGAATGACAATGAATGGTCCGATGAAGAAGAGGGAGCAGACTGGGAGGAAGGAGGTGTTGGAAGCTGAAGAGGTGACAGGGTTTAGTGAGCAGGGAGAGTCTATGGCAGAGAGAAGCCCAGAAGCAGAGGCAGAAGAGGAGAGGGAACAGGAGACAGTGATGAGTCAGGCTGCTGAAGAATCCAGGGAGTCTCCCCCTCCTCCTGCAACCAGCCCCTGTCTCCCCTGTTATTCCAGAACACACAGAGAAATTACGAGGGTGGAGCAGGGCAAAGACAAAGAGGCAAGATGAAGGAGCCTCAGATTGCCTGGGAAGGAACTGGGAGAGGAGCCTTAGGCAGCAGTGGGAAGGCAAGGTCCCTCAGTCCTTGCAACTGCCTCATTGGGGCAAGACCTACTGAGAAAAGTTGTTGTGATCACAAGGCCTGCGCTGTTTTGTTTCTTTGAATAAAGAGCTAAGTCCACTGACACCAGGTGTTTTACCGCTGACCTATGCCTGTCACCTGGAGGGCCAAAGGTTAGCCACCACTGTTTTGACAGAGAGCTTTTTGTAATATTAGGCGGTGAGATAACAATCTTCTTATTAAATACCGCCCACTATGTGTAATGCACATATGCTGCAAGGATCTTGGAGCAAGCTCCATCCTCCGGAGAAGGCCGGGAGTGAGGAGGAAGGGGAAATCCCACAGATATTGAGGAGCGTGCTCTTGTGCTCAAGTCCTGCTTTCAAGTTTCACACAGGAACCTGGTTGGCCATTGTGAGACTAGGATGCTGGACGGAATGGGCCATTGGCCTTATCCAATGGCTCTTCTTATGTTCTTATTTATATTGAGATAATTTTCCTCACACACATTAATACTCTGCCTCCCCTTCCCCCTGTTTTGCCATTGCCTCTGTTGGAGCAGGTTTACAAAAAGACTCCAGGCTCTTTTTGACCAAGGCCTCTACTGAGGTAGGAGAATGCAGGTCTCAGTTGCTAGGCAACCACTGTTGTTTCTAGAGGATAGGAGGGTGGCAGAAGTTGCCTGGCAACCGCCATGCAGTTTTTCTCCCTTTCATCCTAGGCTTGTGTCTTAGTGCTCCATTTTGTGCCTTCAGGGCTGGGACTGAGGGGCAGTTTCCTAGGTTACCTGGCCTCTAAATTGAACAGTTGGGCTGTTGGCATGCTTCTGCCCATCCATCCGTCCCCATTTGCCTTTCCTTTATTATATTATATTTGACATTTTAAGCCTGTGTTATCCTCATCCCTATTCTTACTGTTCCCTTTTTGCTACATTCTTATTATGAATTATAAAGGGTTTCAGTATCTGTTATCCTTAATTATGCAGGTCAGCATTTATATCTCTTTCTCCCTCCCTTAATTCCTCAAGGAGTTGCAAGCGCACTAGGACTTAAACCCCCCAACCCACTCAATAATAGTTTTAATTTCTGCAAGAGCTCTACCAGTGGTGGCTACTTAGAACAACAACAAACAAACAAACTTTCAGAGCTATTTTTGGAAGATCAGAGCATGAAATGAACCTGGCTGCAACTGATGCCTGTCAGAATTGAGCAGCAGCTGAGCTGAACTGTGGAGCATTAGAAAGTAGCTGTTGCATTTCAGCAGTATTCAGCTCAGGGATTGACTAAGAAGGGCTAATTTCATCGAGCCTGTGACGTCATTCCCCCTTTGTTTCGAGAGTCTATTTTAAGGCTGTGGCAAATTTTGTCGGAAAAGTTTTCTGCATACAGATGGAGGCTGTGGAATGATAAAACCAGAAGGAGGCACAATTGGTCTTTTGAGCAGCGAAGCGAACTTAAATTGGCAATCACTAGTTTGGCGGTATTGTCCCTCCGGGATGTAAAATGGACTTGGATAATATCTTCAACACAAAAGCCGTAGCCCCGGGGATTTATACTTCCATTACTATGCCGGGATAAAATGTCCTATATACAGCAGTGTCCTTTTGAGCCCTGAGGGGAGGTTTTAGAACAATATGTCGAATATTTGTATAACTAGCAAAACCACATTTATGAATCTGTATACCAGCGCTATAGTTTGTCAGATGGAAATTCCAGCCAAAGTATATTCTCGTTGCTTTTGCTTTTGATGCGGTGTAATATCTGTTTATATCTGCCCAAGAAAGGAATGTTGAGCCCACAGGGTGACATAGGCACTATCTTACAACGTCTAGGGCATCTCCCCTGTGGGATGTGCAAGTTATTCTTCGGCATGGGCAGTGCTGAGTGCGAATGCTGTTTTGCCAAGCACTAACTACAAGTGTGTACATGTGTACCCACAGAGAGGTGGGGGAGCAAGGTGCACAATTCAAAGCACTGATTTGAATATTTAAACGCCCTTAACAAGCTTGGGTTGGACATGCCTCCAGAGACCTCTTAGTAACACTGCAGCTGCTAAAAAGCAACTGGAGACATCATTTGGATCGTACCACCTGTTGCAACAAACGTGAAGAGCAGCGATAACACAACTGTGAACTTCCTTTCCTTAGAGGTCTGTTAACAATCAAAGAACGAATTCCTTCTGTAGGATGTTCTTCTTTGTAGTGGCAGCTCCAGGAATTTCAAGTGCGGGGCTTGTTAGGAAGTCATTCTGCAAAGAAACAGAAAAAGGTGTTTGTAGCTTTAAAGAAGTTTTCATTAATCGTTAGGAGTGACAATCTAGGTTGATTGGTTACAGCTGGGTATAAAAATACAAAAGGATGTTGCAGGTTGCACTTGCCTGCAGGAGGAAAGAGTACCCACATGCAAAGATGTATGTAAATAGTTTTGCATATAATCGCTTGTGAACCAGCCAAGAAATAAAGTAACTCATGACTATTTTGCACAAGTCTTATAGTCTCTTGTCATCTGCCACCAGGAAGAAACTCTGCTACAAGCTGTTTAAAGCAGTTTTCTAGAGGAGCCACCACACCAGCAGCAAGGCGCAGTACAGTGGTATCTCTGGTTGCGAACGGGATCTGTTCCGGAGGCCCGTTCGCAACATGAAAGGAATGCAACCCGAAGCAGTGCGTCTGCGCATGTGTGGGTTGCGATTCGCCGCTTCTGTGTGTGCCTGTGACGTCATTTTGCGCGTCTGCACATGCGTGAGTGGCGAAACCCAGAAGCAACCCTTTCCAGTACTTCCGGGTCACCGCGGGACGCAACCTGAAAAAACGTAACATGAAGCAAATGTAACGTGAGGTATGACTGTAGAAGTGTGTGGGCAGCAACCTCCAATAGGGCTTGGGCAAGGTGCAGTCTAGGCCGCAGCCTGAATGGGCTTCTTTGCTGTCTCTGCAATCTGTTCACTCGACCAGTCCACCATGCAAATGGAGGGTGTTGCTGCATCTCCTTTCTCTTGTCACTGCTTGCATGTTTAAAGAGGCCTGGTGAGCAAGGGCCAGAGAGAGGCCCTTTCTCATGAATGAGCCTAGCCATATGCTCAATAATGCCTACCATTGATGCCAGCTTTGCTTCAAGGCCCAGGATTGAGCAGGTGTGGCACAGCTTATTAACCTGAGGAGTTCTGTGCGTTGTTTTGACTGCTGCTACCTGTCCCCAACCTGCTGAGGAGGGATACGAAAGGTTTCATCTACCTATTTCAAGTTAAATATATTTCTTTTATTTTGCATATAAAATAAGAATGTATGTCTTTGAGAATGCGGTATTTCATATGTTTCTGCGAATCCCCATTTTTCTTCATTAGGAGTTAAGCACAACTGTAAGAGTGTTGCAATCTCAGAGAGCAGTTTCCCCAAATGGGTTTTTACAAATCCATTTCAAAAGCAAGCCATGCTGCGTTGAAATTAAATCCACATGTTTCCTATACGATAACGTTGACCGAAGTGATGGCTTTCATTAAGTTTGTGGGTCTTCTTGCTAAAGAGTAGTTTTTCTTTAAACATATTCTTGTATTTCAGGCCTGGAGAATCCTCCATGATACTTTCAAACAGGAATTTCAGGGACCCTTATCAGTCTAGGTTTTTCCCCCCAAGCCATGGAAATTCCTGCTTGGAATCATCTTTCCCCTCATGCTACACCCAAATTCCACCCATAAGGAAAGAAGGAAGGAAAAGAGGGAACATAGCAATTGTGACTTTGTGTGGTTGTTTGGGGGCCCTACAATAATAGACGTAAGAAAGTGTTTGCTCTTAGGTGGAAGGAAGCCCTCACTGGGACTTAACTCCAGAGCGTATGTGCTGAGCTGAAAGGGACATAAAAGTGTGTGTGTGTGGGGGGGGGGAATTAAGAAATTGGTCCCCAAATGTATGTTGGGATTAAAGTGAATTCCAGGTCTGAAAAGGTTGAAGTCTGTGATTCTGCATTGACTAGCAATAGCTCTCTGGGCTTTGAACCTGAGCTGCAGCCCCTGTGAGCCTCAGAAGGGAAATGTACCTGGGATGGAGCTGCAGGTATAGCAAGGAGTGGTACCCAAAGGAGGAGGGGGATTAGGTGTGCATATGGTAGATTTGGAGGAGTAGATACCCGCTGCTGGGACAAAGAGAAGCAGAAGGACATAATTGTCATGCTCCGCTCGTAAGCACACTGTTCTGACATTCAGAAGAGAATAGTGGACTAGACAGACCTTGCTCTGGATCCGGCAAGGCAGCCCTTATGTTCTGATTCATCCAGAGGGTCTGATCACGTCAGAGGTGGCGGCACTTGCCTGCATCAGTGCTAAATTTATGGGTTCCGGGCATATTCCAATGTAGTGAAATCCTCTCAAAGAGGCAAACAATACAGAGACTAAACAGCATTAAATGCTTCTTGTTTGTAGAAGGAAGGCGGCTGAGGAAACAGTGGGAGCCTTTTGTAAGAAGCTGAGCGTGGGCAGTTGGTGAAATTTAATAAACCAGGCTATGCTGGGAGCCTGGCTTGAATCCTTGGCTTTGTAATCGCACAAGGTGCCCAAGGCCTGCATTACTTTTCCTGGGGGGGATTAAGTTCTCGCTACACCAGTCAGCGTGAGAGAGATCAAGAGGCAATGAAAACTGTTAAACTCTTGGCCTCAGGAGCCAAAAGTTCCCGGCAGCAAACTTTCAGCAGCAAATACTTTGTGGCTTAGGGCAGGCAGACTCTAATTCCAAATAAGCAAATCGATAGGAAGGAGAAGTAGGGGGGCCTTGTGGCCTGGTGTTATCGGACAAGCAATAAGATGGCAAGTTGTGTATTGAAGACATGTGAGGTCAAGTCATTTGTATGTCATCAGGTGGGATTTGCCTGCCTTCCAAATTGGCTGGCCACCAGCTCCTCATCTGTTTTGAAAATTAGGGCAAGGTCTAAATTTGTTTTTAGAGAACCAAAGAGCATGTAGTGGTAGTTGCATCTGTCATGTTGGACTCGAGTTTGGGCCATAGTTTATCCTCATCCTCCACAAGTTTTACTAATTTCAATGAGCCTGCTTCGAGTAGGACTTAGTTGGATACAACCCAAACACTTTCCCTCTCCTGGTATCTGAAGAAGAAAGACATCAGCACGTCAGCCGATTTAGATCCCGTTTCCTCTTTCTTGCTCTAATCTACACCGGCTACTGACCCATCTCTTGCTTCGCTCCCATCTGATGGGTGGATGATACACCGGTTTCGATTTGAAAGTTCATTCATACTGCTGCAGTTCTTACTGCAGAGAAAGGTAGCCAGGCAACGGTGTCCCATGTCCTGGTTACCTCCGTATTGCATTATTGCAATGCACTGCACATGAGACTTCCCTCGAGGAGGACTTGGAAGCTCTAACAAGTGCAGAATGCAGCAGAATGCAGCAGCAGGCACTAAGTGTGCTCTCACACTTGCTTGTTCACACTTAGTCATGGTTTAGCTTAGTGTAGTGTACAAATCATGCCAGTATAAGACAGCTTTCTGTGTTCAAGAAGTGTAAGAGCAGAGACATCTATCTATCTCTATATCATCTATCTATCTATCTATCTATCTATCTATCTATCTATCTATCTATCTTCTATCGTTGTTGTTGTTGTTTAGTCGTTTAGTTGTGTCCGACTCTTCGTGACCCCATGGACCAGAGCACGCCAGGCACTCCTGTCTTCCACTGCCTCCCGCAGTTTGGTTAAACTCATGCTGGTAGCTTTGAGAACACTGTCCAACCATCTCGATATCCTGTCGTCCCCTTCACCTTGTGCCCTCCGTCTTTCCCAACATCAGGGTCTTTTCCAGGGAGTCTTCTCTTCTCATGAGGTGGCCACGGTATTGGACCCTCAGCTTCCATCTTCTATCTTCAGCATCTATCTATCATAGGAGATGTAATAGATAAGCAGGTTCCATTTCAATAAAGGTTTAAAATAGGTGAGCTGCTGCTCAACCCCCGTGGTAGGAGTTTGCAAGCTGTTGAGTCCCTCAGATCTGCCGAATGAAGAGTTAAGTGTAATCTGGAAGTTGGCCTACAGCTGCAGAATTTGATCCAAATAAAGGTATCACTTTGCAGGGCTTTTGTTCCTCTTTCTTTCTTTCTTTGTTAAAAAAATCACATTGCATCCCTTATTCTCCATGCCAATGTTATAGCTATCATTATCAAACAATGACTCACTTACTATATAGCCTCTTTAACAATGATTTCCCCCTCCTTCTCTCTCTCTCTCTTTTTTGTCTACATGGCCTGCCAAATGCAATTTCACCTCTGTGCAAGCAGCCTTGTGGTACTTTCCTAGCTCTAAGAAATGCCCCTGTCTCTCCCAGCTGCTCTTCTCTTTGAATTCTCTCCCCCCACCCCACCTCCCCTGCTCCCCCCCTTTGCATTATTTTGCCCATGCCTTTAGCAGTGGGAGCAGCCTTCAGAATGCAAGCGCCTGCTCTGAAGTCTATCTAGGCATCTTTGCATGCTCTGCCACGCATTCCCTCGTCACGAACGCTTGCTCCAGCGTCATGTTTACACTGCAGAGTGGTATTCTTAGCTTCATGCGTATCGCTCACGCTTTTGAGGGAAGGGCTGGGTGTGAAGACACGCTATTCCGACCCCTCCCCCCTTTGAAAGAAACATTGGAAAGCATTGTGCGAGATCAAATATCCAGCATTGCCTCCCATAATATAGACACATATAAAAATTTGTATATATAACACGTATTATTGACTGCAGTCCTTAGCGGTGCACAATGGGCAAGCTGGAAATTTGATCTTCATTGGTTTTGCCACCTCCGAGAATAAAGAAAATGGGTAGAAGCGAAAATAGTAATTGGAAATCGCTCCTGTGGAGGAAAGCTGTCATGAGAGGCGGATTGATTTGGCAGTGGCAGAAGTAGCGCTATTGATTGCTAGTCCTTAGTGAATTAAAAAGAAGACCAGGAGCCTTAATGCACCTCCCTCCCTTTCCTTTTGTGCCTGTGGGTGTGGGGGGGACGAGACAAAGAAGTGGCGACTTAGATTGCACTCCTGGGATAAAGACTTACAAAGAGGCAGGGAGATGCTGTCTGGCTCCTTCAGTGAGTGGCCTCGGCAAGGCGGAGTCAGAACAGAAGCCTTCGAGACTGCAAAAGGATTATTATCATAATTATTATTGCTATTATTATTAAAAGTGGGATAGAAATTACTTTCTGGAAGGCTTCTACGATGGCATTTGAGGAGGCGGAACTAGGGCAAAACCCTCTTGCAAAATGTGGATGTATACTTGATACTCTTTATTTTAAATTATTTCATTCCATGACATCTTCATAACACACTTTACAGTACATTTCGAATTACAGCTATTTTCAATTCTATGTGTATGTATCTAAATAGCTTTTCCTTATTCCTCACCCTGTGACTTCCCTCCACCACCTAACAGCTTCTTCTGTTTAACACTCTGTTTCTATTGTGTTGTGAATATTGGTTTTAATTTTCCCCCATAAGCCATCTAGCCATATTTTGCCTTTACAAAGTTTGGTTGATGCATATCAATAAATTTGTTTTGGAACAATGTTTTTCCATGTATTCTTCTACACATATTGCCACTATAATATCCACTGTTGGAGGCAGCAATGCTTCTAAATACCAGTTGCTACTACGCACAGTTCCTACTTGCAGGTTTCCCATAGGCATCTGGTTGGCTGCTGTGAGAAGAAAATGCTGGATTTAGATGGGCCACTGGCCTGATCCAGCAGCTTCCTGTGTACAGTGGTACCTCGGGTTACAGATGCTTCAGGTTACAGACTCCACTAACCCAGAAATAGTACCTTGGGTTAAGAACTTTGCTTCAGGGTGAGAACAGAAATCGCATGGCGGCAGCAGGAGGCCCCATTAGCTAAAGTGGTATCTCAGGTTAAGAATAGTTTCAGGTTAAGAACGGACCTCCAGAACAAATTAAGTACTTAACCCGAGGTACCACTGTATTTTAAACATTCCATGTATAAAATGACCCCCAACTTTAAATTTAAAAAATTTGGGGGGAAATATAGTCTTATACACGGAAAAATACAGTAATTTCATTTTCTATTTTGCTCCATGTGTTGTCCATACAACCTGCAACCCACCAGGTTTTGCACAGCCCCACCAGCCAGATATGGCAGTCCTTTACTAAGTCCTTAAAGTCCCCCCCCCCCCGCCTACCTTGGACTGCAAAACCAGGGTTGATGTCTAGGCCCTGGCAGGCCACCCTAAACGTCAATGAATGGCCAACTAGATGTCTTTGGGAAGCCCACAAGCAGGACACGAGGGCAATAGCTCTGTCATGGTGTACCCCAGCTACTGGTATTCAGAATCATACTGGCTTTGATCCTGGAGGTAGTATGTCATTGTCTTGGCTAATAGCCATGGATAGCCTTGTTCTGTTGTATGAATTTGTCCAAACCTGACAGAAGCACATCAGCAATAGCTCACACGGCTTCAGTTAACTCTTTATTCAAAGAAGCAAGACAGCTCAGGAGGCCAGGCCTAGTGAGCAAAGCAACTCATACCGATAAAACTTGCTCCTATGAGGCAGTTGTGGGGACTGAAGGTCCCTGCCTTCCCACTACTCCCTAAGTCTCCTCCTCCCCGATTCCTTCCCAAGCAATCTGAGGCTCCTTCGTCTTACCAGTCTTTGTTCCACCATCATCATACCTCTTTGGATTCTGGGAAAACGGAGGGGAGGGGAGCTGGTCGCAGCAGAAGTGGGGGACAGCCCGGCCTCCTCATGAGCCTGACACGTTGCTGCCTCTTGGCTCCACTCCTCTCCAGCCTCTGGTTCTGGAGTGCTCTCTGTCACAGAGTCTTCCTGCTCACTAAACCCTGTTGCTTCTTCAGCTTCTGCCAGCCTCCTCCTTCCAGTCTGCTCCCTCTTCTCCCAACTGGTGCCTCCAGCCAGTCCATCACAAAACCCCTTGTAAAATTGTAGGGCAGTAGCTTAGTGGCAGAGCTTTTGCTTTGCAGTCAGAAGGTTCCCAGGTTCAATCTCCAACATCTCCAGGTACACCTTGGAATGTCCCATTCCTGAATACCTGGAGAGCCACTGCCAGTCAGTATAGGCAGTACTGAACTTGGTGGACCAATGGCCTGACTCTGTACAAGGCAGCTTCTGTGTTCCCAAAGACTGTGTGATTCTGAGTGCAAATGCCTACTGTGTCCGTACACACACAATCAAAATGCTGATTTCTGCGGCAAATCTTGCCTGTTGTTGTTGTTGTTGTTGTTGTTGTTGTTGTTTAGTCGTGTCCGACTCTTTGTGACCCCATGGACCAGAGCACACCAGGCACACCTGTCTTCCACTACCTCCCACAGTTTGGTCAAACTCATGCTGGTAGCTTCAAGAACACTGTCCAACCATCTCCTCCTCCGTCGTCCCCTTCTTCTTGTGCCCTCAATCTTTCCCAACATCAGGGTCTTTTCCAGGGAGTCTTTTCTTCTCATGAAGTGGCCAGGTATTGGAGCCTCAACTTCAGGATCTGTCCTTCCAGTGAGCACTCAGGGCTGATTTCCGTAAGAATTGATCGGTTTGATCTTCTTGCAGCCCATGGGACTCTCAAGAGTCTCCTCCAGCACCATAATTCAAAAGCATCAGTTCTTCGGCGATCAGCCTTCTTTATGGTCCAGCTCTCACTTCCATACATCACTACAAATCTTGCCTACTTACAGTTAATTCTCAGAAATAACAGATGATTTCCCCCTCTTTTCCACAGATTGTTATGGATTTCAAACATCCGGATGGACATGCCGCAGCAGTTATGCTGCCTCAGCGTAGCTTGCTGGTAATGTCTGGAGAATCTAGATACCTCTGGACCCATGGGTAGGTGTTGACAGTCACAAGTTAATGATATTACATGCATAAAAGTGGCAGAGCAGACTGGCGGCAGACTTCCCTTCTTGTTTCTTTAGCAGTCACCAGTTAATGATGATAATCCATTTGCCGTTTTTTGTTTATTTACAGCAGGTCTAGGGAGTCTGTGGTCTTCCAAATGATCCTGGACTCCAACTCCCATCCTCCCTGATCATTGGCCATGCTGGCAGGGGCTGATGGGAGTCGGAGTCCAACAACAGCTGGAATACCACAAGTTCTCCACTCATGAGGAATAGAGGTGATAGGCAGGGGTGTGGGCCCTTTGAAGATATGCCCATTTATGTTGGCTTTAGAAACCAGGCTAGATGTTATAGGATAACTAAAAATGGTGAGGTAGTGTGCACGGGTATGTGGTTTTTAGGTCTGCTTTGTTCAAACTCGCAAAGCAATGATTTGATTTGCTGCAGTTTATTCTGCCACGGCTGAACTTGGCTCAGCAGCATAGAAGTCAATAACAGGCTGAGCGCTTGTCTTGCTGGGAGTCAAGTGCTGATGACTTTTCAAGTCAGCAATTCTGAGGGGCTCTCAACTGGTCCCCTGGACAGATATATCGCCTCTCCATGGCAAATTCTGCATTAATGAAGCTTGTTTATCAAGTTGAGGGGGGAAAGGCTGGACATGAGAAAGATTTGGAGTTTTCCCTGAGGAAGCTCAAACAGACTGTACAGAGGGATACTTGGGCAACATAGTTCCCAAGATTCCTTTTCCTGTACCAGACAGATTTATTCATTATGTTACGATCTCACCAATCCTCCCGGGTGCTCGAGAATGGTATTTATGGGTCTTTCCTCCCACTTTCATTCTCTCAGCCACCGTGTGAGGTAGATTAAATAGAGAGGCAGCCTCTTGCCCAAAGAGAACAGCATGGCTGATCAGGGATTTGAACCCAGGCTCCTTTGAGGCACTATCCAGGGCATTGCCCTTGCCCTGAAAGGTCTGCATTGTGGGCAGTTCTTTTGTCAATATCAAGGTCCGTAAATAATGTCAGCAAATGAGGTATGCAGATCCAAGAAGGACCTGCAGCAATATGTTGTAGTGCACAGTAATTCAATTTAGCCCGGCAATGTCATAGTCTCGAACTCTGAAGAGCAGGAGGAACCAGCTGTCTCTGGGGGGCTGTTGTACCCCCAACTGGGCAAGCTTCTGATGCTGGTGTTTCAAGAGCTGGTGGCCCGAAACCTGCAGAGCCTGAGATGGGTCGTCCCCCCAGGTACATAGACGTTTAGACCCTTGTCTCATTATTTCACAGGTTTCCATGAACCATGTCACCTAATATGTTTGTCATGTGTGGTGAGCCAGTGTGGTGTAGTGGTTAAGAGCGGTAGTCTCGTAATCTGGGGAACCGGGTCCGCGTCTCCGCTCCTTCACATGCGGCTGCTGGGTGACCTTGGACCAGTCACACTTCTCTGAAGTCTCTCAGCTCCACTCACCTCACAGTGTGTTTGTTGTGGGGGAGGAAGGGAAAGGAGAATATTAGCCACTTTGAGACTCCTTCGGGTAGTGATAAAGCGGGATATCAAATCCAAACTCTTCTTCTTCCTCATGTTAGATAATAATAATAATCCTAGCTTCTGTTTTGTTTTAAAGCATCACACCTAGGAAGTTTGACATTGTTCAAGCATCTGAAGGACAGAAAATTGGAGCCGTCACTGCTGACATTGGAGATTTAACCTTGAACAAGAGAGGGGAAAGGACATCTTTCACTTTCAGAAAAGTGAGGAGAAGCCCTTGCAATTGCTGTAAGTTCTAGTTATTCAGATGTAAACAATGGAGCTCGTTGGGTCCTACTCCTTTAAGGCTATGGTTCCCCCCACTTAGCCCTCAGCTCTTAAAGGCATGGCTGGATTAACTGCTCCTCATTAAACCTTGTGCCATGTTCATTCTACACTTGTACGGAATCAAATGCTCATGGCAGTTCTGACTCTGTGGAACTCCCTGCCCATTGATACCAGACCAGCACCTTAACCATACTGTTTTTGGCACCTGCTAAACAATTTCTTTTTCTTCAGGCAAGTCTGGCCAGCTATGTAAAGTCAACATATATTTTAATGAGTGATTTACTTTAGAGTGAGTATTTTAACTGCAGATCTTATTTATAATTTTTAAATTATTTGGGGTCAATTTGTTTTCAACTTCTGACTTTTATCAATAATATTAATGTATATTTTATGCAAACCGTTTTTACAGTTAAGCAGCATGTGAATTCTGTAGAAGAAATGCATTTTTAAAAAGCAACCTTCAACATGCCTTGCTTAGGCTACAGCATCTTGGGACGCTTACCAAGTATTGCAGCAGTAGCCACGTGGTACCCTGCAGATATTGCGGACTGCAACTCTGGCCTTCCTCGCCATTGACCATGCTGCTGTCCGGGCTGATGGGTGTTGTAGTACGGCAACATTGGAGGGCACCATATAATCTATCCCTCCTGTATCCCAGGAGGGTCAGGCACTCATCTCTGGGCTCTCCTGGCCTCCGGTTGTGGAACAAGCTGTCTTGGCAATATGGGAGCCCCAAAGGAATAAACTAGGGCTGAGTGGAAGGTCTATGAGAGCTAACATCCTGCAGTAGGGGCACTTCTTCCCTCTACTCTGGATATTCTTTCCAACCATGCCCTAGGGCGTGACCAGTGGTGACCACTACATTCCTACTGGTCCCATCCTCCTCCCCACTCCCAGGACTCTCCTGGGGCTCTTTCAACTTGTCATGGATCACCCAGTGCTGATCCATTTCCTCTGCAAACCTTAATGCTGTCCCTTCCAAAGCCCACCCTCTCTGATTGGATGGGTGGAGCAGCAACAGTAGGTGAGCAGTTAGATTCCTGCCCTTTTGACTGGGTCTGGGCTTTTATTCCTTGGTTGGTCTGCTGCTGCTACACAATATTGATTTCACCCGGAAATAACCTTTTTTCTTTGTTGTCTCCTTTTAAAAACAAACCACTACCCCTTCTTCTCGGCTAGCGACAAATTTGTCTTTGAAAGTGCAGCAGGAGTAAGCAATATTTCCCACCTTTTAGCCTCCAGAAAGCATTCCTGTGGCCAAAGAACACCCTTTAGAACAGGATGAGCACCTTAATCAAAGTAAGGCTTTTGAGTCGAGCATAGCTCTAGTAGTTCAGACAGTTTTGCAAAAACCATCTGATCGATGTGTTCTGAGGAAAAAAAAGATTTTTGATTTGCTTCTTATGGTGTAAACTTTGGGAATTGCTGTTAAGGTTTGTTGCCACATCGGCACAGCTAGGTAGGGTGGTTCTATGTAGTCACCCAATACAAGTTTGGGCTTTTTGTTGCTGGTGCTACACCACACCCTGAAGCATCCTGTCTTCGCTCTTATTTAAACTTGTACGATGCAGTTGTACCATTTATGCATGCAACGTGGTGCAGATATAGCATGGAAACCATGGTTTGCAAATTGAGATCCAGCCTAGGGGCACACTCTCACACTCCTCCCCTGCTCCTCTCCCCAAAGAGAAGTCTTCCTTCCCATCCTATCTCAACATGAAAAGTTTTGAAGAGTTATTTGTACACTGGTGCTAACTACGCAACAGTTTCTTCTAACCATGGTTCTCTTTTGAGCCAGAATTTGGTATTATGGTTTCATTTGAACCATTAACTTCGGTGCAATGTAACTTTAAACCATGGTTAATGTTGACAGTTACGTGCAGACATGCAAAGTGGGTCTTTGTAATCAGGCTTATAGGGTTGCTAATCTTCCCTTCCAGTAGAAGCCCCTTACGCCTTGAGAGATGGCACTCCAAAAGATCCCCAGAATTTTGGAGGGTGCACAGGGGGCTCAAAGTACAAGGGGTAGGATCTGGAAAGCCCCTATGCATGGGTAGAAGACTTCTAGTGTTTTGGATCCTAGCCATAGTGTTTTTCAGATACAGTTCCTAGGTTGTAAACCTAGGTCTAGTAACTACTCTGCCCATACCATACTCTTGTACCCTGATCCTCTTAGAGTATCTCAGTTTAAACTGTTTAAACAGTTTAAACAAAGAGATATACCTTTTAGTTCAGTGTTTCCCAGACTTGAGTCTCCAGCTAGCTAGCAGGACCAGTGGATGATGGGCATTGTAGTCCAAAAAGAGCTGGAGACCCAAGTTTGAGAAACACTGATTTAGTTCATCAAATGTATACAGTGGTGCCCCGCAAGACGAAATTAATTCGTTCCGCAATTTTTGTCATCTAGCGAATTTTTCGTCTTGCGAAGCACGAAATCCCATAGGAATGCATTGAAAATCAATTAATGCGTTCCTATGGTCAAAAAAAGTCCAAACAAAGCCAAATTTGGTACAACAACAGTTCATTAACTGCTCTTTAAAGTCACACATACTGTAAAGAGCAGTTCAAAAATTGAAGGGAAAATAAATTAACTTTATAAACAAAACATGTCTTTGTTTTTAGACAAAGAAAACAAAGTCGCGAGACGTTTTCGTCTTGCGAAGCAAGCCCATAGGGGAAATTCGTCTTGCGAGGCAAATCGAAAACGGAAAAACCTTTCGTCTAGCGAGTTTTTTGTCTTGCGAGGCATTCGTCTTGCGAGGTACCACTGTAGATTACTGTAGATCACTAACTAGGTAATAGATGTGCCATTATAAATTCAATTCAATTCAATTTTAAAACTGAAACCCAGAATGTGCAATTTGGTTTGTGGTTTTCAGAATTCTCTGTTAATCCAAAATGGACCGCTCTGGTTCGGAGCACTGTGTTCTGTTTACGGACAAATAAATCGTTATCCTTTCCTACCCTGTAGCTTATCCTTCTGTGTGTGACAGTCAGCGTAAGGACACGGAGCCCTCCTTCCCGGATAATGAGAGTGAGGCCTCGAAGCTAGAAGAAAAGTATGTCCACGAGGTGTATGAAGGGATTGCCACGCACTTCAGTAGCACAAGACACAGCCCATGGCCGCGAGTCGTTGAATTCCTGAGGACTTTGCCGTGTGGGGCTGTTGTGGCTGATGTCGGCTGTGGCAATGGAAAGTATTTAGGAGTCCGCAAAGACTTACATATGGTAAGGAACTATGTGGTTTCAGTCCTCCTTGCTTTGAAGGGGATAGTTAACCTATCAGAATTGCATCTCCTGTGACATTTTTCCTGCGTGGAAAGCTTTCTCTCCCTTTTTCTTTTTCTTTCTCCTCCTTTCCCTTCCCTCCCAAAAAGGTCCCACAAAGTGACTTACAACACAGTAGTTCAGTTTCGAATACATAGGCTGGAATCAGGGGGAGGAGCCTGTGACTAATGTTTCCAATCCCTCAGATGGCGATTCTGACTTTTATTTGGCTTTGGAAGGTCACCTGAGTTGAGCCAATATTCAAACAGGCCATTCAAAATGATAAAGAGTTCCTAAAGCCCAATAAAGCCGTTGTAACAACTGTGGCATGTGTCAGAACCAGGCCAGGGTTGTGGGTGGCTGAATCTGAAACCTGGAGCATGTGCTTGCCATCACGATGGGATCCTGGCTGTCAGTTCCTGGCACTGGCTGTAATGCACTCGGGTGCAAATTATGGATGTGGAGAGGCAAATTGGCACTCGCTTTTGAGATGAATAAAAATGAACAGTATCCCTTTATCTTTGAGTGAACTCGTTCCTTCCTCCTCCTTTGAATTGCAGGGCTGCTTTCCATGGTGCTGAAACTCCTGGCTTCTCTTTCTTGTCCAGAGTCCACCAGCACAAAGCCAGCAGGGGCAGCTGTAGCATCTTGCCTCCTGGTGGGGACAGAGATATGGATCAGGACACTTATACTGCCTGCTGTTACCACCAGTGTTTCACATCGCTGCTCTCCGTAGAAGCCCATCAAGCCTGTGCAGAAACAATTGTTGTAGCTTCTTAGGCTTGGCCATAGACCTAGACTTCTGCAGTTCTTGGTTCCAGCTGGGGATCCCCCTGAAATTGTGCCCCCAAGTCCCATCTTGGCTTTTCCACTGCCTTGAAGTTTTTCCTCTCCAGTGTGTCCTGAAACTGCTGCATCTGTATTTTGACAACTAAATTTTGCCATTACGAGCCTAACCGGTTTGGTCGACTGTGCCTGGATTCATGCTATATTACCATATAATGATACCTGAGGTTATATGTAATATTCCCAAGAAAAGTCAAGAAAATGTGATACCACAGAGAGCAAAGTTCCATCCCCCCCCACTTTCAGGCAGCGCTTGAAGATTAAAACCCCAGGAGAGCTGCTTCAGCTGTAGAGTACTTTTCACAGTTGCTGTTCAAAGTACAAAGCCAGAGGGGGGAAAAGACAAAGTAGAGCAAGGGTAGGCAATCTGTGGCCTTTCACATTTTGATGGACTTCAACCCCCATAATCCCTGGCCGCTGGTTGAGGTCCCCTGAAGGGCACAGGTTCCCTACCCCTGCTCCCAGAGCAAAGGTGACCAATTTCTGTTGAGAAAAACAGAAATTGGTCACCTTTGCTCTGGGAGCAGGGGTAGGGAACCTGTGCCCTTCAGGGGACCTCAACCAGAGGAACCACATTGCCTTCCAAACCATTGTCAAGTCAATAACAACAACAACAACAACAACAATAATAATAATAATAATATTTGTACCCCGCCACTCTGGGCGGCTTCCAACAAAGATTAAAAATACATCAAAATGTCACACATTAAAAACTTCCCTGAACAGGGCTGCCTTCAGTTGTTTTCTAAATGTCAGGTAGTTGTTTATCTCTTTGACATCTGATGGATGGATTCCACAGGGTATAGCTTTGCTTCTCGCAGTGAGGAAACTGCCAGAAGGCCCTCGGCGCTGGACCTCAGGCAGAATGATGGGGTGGGTGGGGGTGGAGACGCTCCTTCAGGTATACTGGGCCAAGGCCGTTTAGAGCTTTAAAGGTCAACACCAACACTTTGAATTGTGCTTGGAAATGTACTGGGAACCAATGTAGGTCTTTCAAGACCGGTGTTATGTGGTCTCGGCTGCTGCCCCCAGTCACCAGTCTAGCTGCCATATTCTGGATTAATTGCAGTTTCCGGGTCACCTTCAAAGGTAGCCCCACGTAGAGCACATTGCAGTAGTCCAAGTGGGAGATAACTAGAGCATACACCACTCTGGCGAGACAGTCTGTGGTCAGGTAAGAGCTTCATAGCTCTAATAAAAAGGAGCTTAGACATTGCCAAGGAATTACATGCACAGTTCAGAGACGTGAAACATGACATTGTGGAAGAAAGTCCCTCACTTTCATTACTGCACTGGGGGCGAAACGTTAACCCCACACTGATTGAAAGTAGGTAGATTGCCAGGGGCCAATTAAAATTGCTTTGTAGGGCAGATAAGGCCCCATGGGTTGTGAGCTGGCCACCGCTGCTTTAGAGCACAAACCCTACATGCACAAATGTGTTTCTGTGGTCTTCTTTCGGGTGTCCTTAGTTTGGAATATTCCAGGAACTTTAATCAGCTCAGCACATAGTGAAACTATGGAACTTGCTCCCACAGGAAACAGTGATGACCACTAACCTAGATGGCTTTAAAGGACAGATGCATGAAGGGAAGGGTAATCAATGGGCTACTTGCCATTTTGACTGTGTTCTGCCTCCACAGTTAGAGGCAGCAATGCTTCTGAATGCTTCTTGCTGGAAACCACAGGAGTAGAGAGTAGAGAGTCTTGTGCTTGAAGAGGTCTTGTGCTTGAATCCTGCTTTTGGGTTTCTCATAGGTATCTGGTCAGCCACTATCAGAATACAGTTCTGGACTGGACGGGCCGTTGGCCTGATCCATCAGACTCTTCTGAAGTTCAGTCGACATATCTGAAGTCTTCCACTGGCCTACCTCTTATGATGGTGGCATATTTGGCTTCTGCCAGTGTAGCTGATCTTCTACCAAATCCTATGACATCTCAGCTGATAGACCCTAGCCTTAAGATTGCTCCCTATGAGTAATAAAATGTTAACTGGCACACAATTTGAAAGCCACTTTTAGACAGTAAGCAGACCCCAAGCTGACTTGCTCCTGAAGAGGCCAAGAGAAGCTTTATTGTTGCTTAACTTTCTCCTTCTTCGCAGCAATCCGCCATTAAGATTTGTCTCTCCAGCAAGCTCTCTCATTCAGGAACTGGCGTCTGCAATGTAGTTAATATCCCAAATCAACTAATAATTATTTTCAGGCTACAACATTCAGGCATAAACACGCCCACTTATAAAGCAGTAGATTCCTTCTGGTTAAAAATAAATTGCCTGAAGCAGATGCATTATAATTCCAGACAGGGAATTATAATAGGAATTTTTATTTTATCAGTGAGCAGAAAGAAGGGAGATAAACATGCCTGCCAGTTATAACGATGATAATAATAAACATACATCAGGTTGCTCCACTATTATTGCAGCATCCCCGGCAACATCACAATGGCTCACTTCATAATTTTGGTGTGGTTTTAGCTTGGGTCTGAATTGTTTGACAGAGTGTGTGAGAAATAGCCAAAGGAGTATTGAAATTACCAAGAGATTTTTGAGAGAGACTCTTGGGGATTGGAAGTGAGTGATAGATTTGCTACACTGGCCAAAAGGCAAATGTGGATTTGGGATGATGGGAACCTCGCACATCCTTTCAATCAAAGTATTGCTTTATTAGCTAATGAAAAGGGAACATATCTTGCAGGTGAAGGACTCAAAACAGCAGACAGGTGAAAAGAAAGCCAAAAATAAAAATAGGGAGCCCACTGGGTATATGACACAATTCTCCTTTTCGTGGCGGCGAGAGATGGCCTTCTCGTTTTTAGACGCAGCCCCTTCTCTCTGAAAGGTGACGCAGCAGCTCTCTGTGCGGGAAAACAAAACACTACGTGAAAGAAATGTTAAAGGTCTGACTCAGAACAAGTGAAGCAAGGGAATTTCTCTCTCCTTTCTCTGTCTCGCACTGTGGCTGCATGCTGTCATCTTTCTTGCTGTGTTTGTATGAATTTGCCCGAATTTAATTTGCTTCCTCGAGACTCTCATGCTATTAGTTATAGCTGAGATGTTTCTCTAGGGAGCCACATAATTTCATTTGGTGGCTGGATTTCAAAATTAGATGTAGTTCTCTCTCCATCAGCTTTCTGATGAGTCGCATCAATCAGGTTTCAAATGGACTTAAATGATCTAATTCCACCAGGAGGAGTTAGTTATTGTGAGGTAAAACTAAAATGACCACAGTATCCTGTGGTTCTTTTTGTTCCCTGAGCTTGGGGAGATAATCAGCATCTTGTGGATGGCAGGCTCCCTAATAATTATTATATTTTGCATCTTCCTATCTCTGTCGCTAACCTGGTAATAGAAATAAGTGTGGCCACTGCAAAAAATAAGGCTCTGTTCTAGGGTGAAACCATGGCACTTTGGTTTCTTTCCTTCACAGCCTCAAGAAATGTGGACAGGAAGAACAGAACAGCTCCTAAGATTCTTTGGGGAAAGCCATGGGGGACCATGTGTTGAGATTCCTGCATCTCAGGGGGTTGGACTAGATTGGGCCCGTTCAGCTCCCAAGAGACTGTGATCTACTCCCAGTATGAATAAACTGGCAGTGATCAACCCATTGTCATTGAGGATTGACCAGAGTTGTTGAGCTTTTTTGGGGGAGGATTGACCAGAGTTTTTTGGGAGAGACAATAGTTGTTGAGCTTTTGGGGGAGAGGATTGCAGTTTACTTAAGCCCGTGATCAACCAGGATCACCAGGGGATCTACCTATTGATCGTGGTTAGCCGGTTGGACATGTCTGGATCCCTTCCAATTCTATGATTCTATGACTGTTTAAAGTGGTATAATACTGCTTCAGCATCTTAAAAAGTAGAGACATCACCTTGCCAACAAAGGTCCATATAGTAAAAGCTATGGTTTTCCCAGTAGTGATGTATGGAAGTGAGACCATAAAGCAGGCTGATCGCTGAAGAATTGATACTTTTGAATTATGGTGCTGGAGGAGACTCTTGAGAGTCCCATGGACTGCAAGAAGATCAAACCTATCCATTCTGAAGGAAATCAGCCCTGAGTGCTCACTGAGAGATCCTGAAGCTGAGGCCCCAATATTTTGGTCACCTCATGAGAAGAGAAGACTCCCTGGAAAAGTCCCTGATGTTGGGAAAGATGGAGGGCAAAAGGAGAAGGGGATGACAGAGGAGGAGATGGTTGGATAGTGTTCTCGAAGCTACCAGCATGAGTTTGACCAAACTGTGGGAGGCAGTGGAAGACAGAAGTGCCTGGCGTGCTCTGGTCCATGGGGTCACAAAGAGTCGGACATGACTAAACAACAACAAAATACTGCTTCAAATGTATGGTTATGGATGTGCAGCAAAGGCACTCTGCAGATGCTCAGGAGTGTTCATCTTTGTTACTTCACCCGCTGCAAGGCTAAACGTTGGGATTTCAGACGGGATGATGGGCTGAGCCAGATGAAACCTTGGTTCACATAAGCATGGGGGGAAAGAGAGAATGAATTAATTAAAATAATATGAAAGTGCCTCTGATAATCCAGTAAGATCATTACACCTTCTTAGCAACTCGTAATTATCTGTGTCCAGTCATTATGGGCATGCCTGCAGCTCCCATCGTATTATTTATATCAAATGCAAATTTAATCTGAAGCCTGTGTAGCCTTTGCAGTTTCTTCTCTGCATCTCAATTGAGGTAAGCAATGCTCCTGGGTCTTCCCCCCTCTCCCAGTGCAAGATCTAATCTTTTGTTTTGGGCAGTAGTGGATTCGCTTTAATACATAGGACGTTACAAGTAAGCCCGACTTCACAATTATTTGATATAATTTAGATGCAAATTAGGAACCTCATATTCTGCCGGTCGTAGGCTTTCTTCCTCTTGGTTAGCTTAGCTGCAGCTCATTACATTTCATCAGAGTACAGTGTTGCCTCTTTTCAAGGTCACTCCAGTATTGTCTTTTTGATTGAATTCCTGCTTCCCAGTCAATTTATACTGTACATATTTAGGACAGAGTGTGATTGAAATCAGAAGAATTGTGCCTCTTTTTTTAATCGATACAGTCGATGAAGCACTCACTTTCTCCTCTTTTCAGCTGCTTGTTTGTACGTGGAACCCTTTCATAGAATTGTTCAGAGACTTCTAGAGGTGGAAGGGACCCTGAACATCATTTAGTCCAAGCCCTTGCAATGCAGGAATAGGCAGCTGTCCCATACAGGGATCAAACCTGCAGCCTTGGTGTTATCAGCACCGTGCTTTAACCAGCTGAGCTATAAGGCTACTTAAACCTTTGAACCTCATTGGACTCTTAATTGCTTCGGCTTTATTGGCCAAAATGCCTGTTTGAAGTTGAGTGGTGCCTTAAATTTCTTTAATCTTTCTCAAGATTTCAGGGAGGGAGTCCTAGCTCATTGGTAGAGCATCTAGCGTCCATGCAGAAGGTACCAGCTTCAATCCACAGCAACTCCAGTTGGGCCTGGGATGGAATATCCCTGTCTGAAATCCTGGAGAGCAGCTGGCAATCAACACAGACAGTTCTGAGCTAAATAGACTATATAAGGCAGCTTCCTGGTAGAAATGGCTGCTGGTCAAAATTTGCCTTGTTTGCAATGCTTTTTAAATTCTTTTTATTAAATTGGATTTTAAAAAAATAAAAAATAGGTGTTAGCTTCTACCAAAGGCCAACCACATTTTGAGGAAAGGAAACCAAATTATTTTATTCTGGGAGTAAGTAGCACTTAGCTTTTGACACCCTCTGCAAAATCCAAATAATAATGAACTACTTTACTGGGACATTGTGGGACAGAGGAGGCTCAGAAGACAAGACAGCCATCGCAGTGTAGCATTTCAAAGGAGATGGCATTTCTACCACACATGCTGGAGAAATGCAGAGGTGCCATTTGAGCGTGTCACATCTCGACAGTCCTCTTTTATTCCTCCTTTCCTATGCAATTCCTTTTATTCCTCCTTTCCTACGCAATTCCTACGCAAGTATGCAGTTAAAATTTTGAAGAAGTGAGATCCAACCTTGAGATACTCAATTATTTCTTCCGCAGAGGAAAAAAATGTGCCATAAATTCAAAATACTTGCAGGCTTTGTTGGGGGGGGGGAATGCCTGAAGGAAAGTAGATCTCCTGCCTGTAGGTGACTTTTGCAAAATCCGCATGAAACTTTTGTATGTATCTTGTTAAGAGTGCAAAATCCTTCCCATTTTCTCTTGCAGTTTGGCTGTGACCGTAGCATGACTCTTGTTGACATTTGTGGAGAGAAGGGATTTCAAGCCTTCGTGTGCGATGCGCTCAGAGTACCAGTACGAAGCGGCTCATGCGATGCCTGTATCTCCATTGCTGTCATCCACCATTTTTCAACAGTGGTAAGTTAAAACTCTTCCCTATGATTTGTTGCCATATCCTTTACACAGCAGCACTGGATGTCTTATACAGTTGTAACTTGGTTCGTGAACGCCTTGGTACTCGTACATTTTGGCTCTCGAATGCTGAAAACCTGGAAGTGTGTGTTCCGGTTTGCAAATGTTTTTTGGAAACCAAATGTCTGACATGGCTTCTGATTGGGTGCAGGAGGCTCCTGCAGCCAATCGGAAGCTGTGCCTTGGTTTTCAAACGTTTTCGGAAGCCGAATGGACTTCCGGAACGGATTACGTTCGAGAACCAAGGTACGACTGTACTGGGTCAGATTGCTTGTCCATCTAGTCCAGCATTGTTTCTTCCAAAGGACAGCAGCTTCCCAGGGGTCTCGGGCCAAATCCCATCATCCACTTTGGCTTTCAGTGGCTAAGACTGAGCCGATATGAGCTGGTTTCTGTTGCACTTTCATTTCCAATGATGGGTGGGGCTAGGCCATCAGGACACCCATGTTTAACTTCTCAGCAATTAGCTGGCTAAGAGAGCCATCCTAAAGCCAGATGAACCAGGGTGGGCAGGGTTAGGATCCATCCAGTGGGTCTCTGGTTGAGCTGGGAGGTTTCTGGTGCAGCCAGGCTACATTGGCATAACACCCCATTCTTTGCTCAGCCAGAGTACCTTCCCCATCCAGGCTTAGCTAGGGCCCAGCTGGCTGAGTTGAGCCTGCTGGATCTTAAGCCATTGTAAGCCCTAAAAAGGATGTCTGGAGGGGGCGACTCAGGCTGGATCTTAAGTAGGGCTGGGCGATATCTGGTTTTCAACATCACAATATATCACCAGCTAAACATTGTGATATACTGATATATTACAACGTCTGAAATAAGGATGGAACTATGTAGAGGCACTAGGCTGGCTTCAAGGTTTTTTCCACATTGTGATTTTTGCATAGCACACACACACACACACACACACACACACGCCACAATTTGCGATATATTGCCAGGTCAAAAACTATGAAGCCGATATGGACTTCAAACCAGTTTTGGATTGCCCAGCCCTAACTCCTAAGCCTGTTCAGAATGGTCATGTGACCCGGCCACCTAGCATAAATTAAACCAGCAGAAAAGGTGGTGTCACTCAAATACTGTCTTAAGTACTTGTTTTCCCTCTGCCAGGCTTAGGCTGGCTCATTCAGCAGTAGTCCCACTCCTAAGCAGGAATTTGAATCTGGCATACGTCACAGCTGCTTAATTTATGCCAGCTTGCTTTACTCCAGCGTCTTGTGTCTAGGGTTGCTCCTATATGCAACAGACACACGTTTCAGTGTACGAAAAGCTATGGTGCCCAAGGCTTGGTGCTGGATACCCGAAGGGCTACTTCTGCCCATATGAACCTGTGCACACACTCCAGTTCTTAGCAGAGGAGGCCCTGTTCTGTATCCTACCACCATCTGAGATGCCATTGGTAGGTGGAAGGAACAAACCCTTCTTGCATAGAAGAGCCAGGGCCCAGATCATGGATTGTCTTGTTATGAAACATCCAGATTTAGGCACCAATTGTTATCTTTTTTTTCTTACTTGGGCACACCTTACAACAATGTGCTTACATCTGTGACGTTGGTTGCTCCTTTTTCATTTGAGCAAGCAATCATAAAAATGGCAAGCATAAGCAGTCTTTTAAGAGAAAAGCAACAACGTTTAAATGGAGCTTGATAATTGCCGTGGGTATTACAGAGCAGGAAAAAAATTATTTTACCAAATAAACAGATAAAGAGCAGTACAGGTGTTCCTGATTATATAAACCACTAGAGCACATCAGTTTTCCTTTGCTGTACTCGAGGCGTTGCTCTCACTTGCAGTCCTGCTGCTGTTAACCTTCGGACTGACTTGTTCTGCTTTCCCCTTGACCAGGAGAGAAGGCTGGCTGCTCTCTGCGAATTAGTCCGGCTGCTGAGGCCAGGTGGAAGAGCCCTCATTTATGTCTGGGCTATGGAACAGGAATATAAGAACCAGAAGTCTAAATACCTGAAAGAAAAAAGAGCCAGTGGTGGTGTGTCTGAAGAGCTCGGCAGTGACCCAGTAGAGGAAACGGGCGACAGTGACTGCCAAAGTTCAGCGCACCCCAAGAGCAGGTGTTGCAATGCAAACCAGGCCGTTCATGCTAAACTGCCTGTTCATACCAACAGAACATCCTTTGGCTCCCAAGACTTGCTGGTCCCTTGGCACCTGAAAGATGGCATGAAGAAGAAATCCAGGCATGTCCAGGCTCACCGACCTGTGGGATGCTCTGCAGACTCGCAGGAACTTAGTCCCATATTTCACCGTTATTACCATGTCTTCTCCAAAGGAGAACTGGAAGCGCTCTGCAAGAGGCTAGATTGCGTAGAGGTGCAAGAGAGTTACTATGACCAAGGGAACTGGTGTGTAGTTCTTGGAAAGCTGTAACTTATCAACAAAACCTTGCAGGCTGCCAAAGTGGAAAGGGAACGTATTTGACATAAATATTTGGTTGCAAAATGGTATTTGGGCGGCATCTGGCTTTTAGCCGTGGCTTTATGTTTATAAAATAAATATTGTTTTTACAGTGTTGCTGGGATTATTTTACTTACCAGCTCTGGCTTTACCAACCAAGTATATTTCAT
This sequence comes from Podarcis liolepis, assembly GCF_965112155.1. Taxonomy (NCBI): domain Eukaryota; kingdom Metazoa; phylum Chordata; class Lepidosauria; order Squamata; family Lacertidae; genus Podarcis; species Podarcis liolepis. The sequence continues at coordinate 84,759,505 of NC_139558.1, forward strand.
TTCTCTTGTTAAATTTGGTATTCTGCCTTTCTACACTGAGGGACTCAAGGCAGTTTACACCCCTTAACAAGGACAGCCCCAGCGGCTGCATGAACACACAGTTGAATCAGGACTTGTCACTAAATGCAGCACCTGCAACTTGAGTCAACCAGCGGAGTAAGACAAGATGCCGAATAACAGTAAACGGGCCTAAAGTGAAGGATTGTCTAGGACAGTAAAAATAAAATAAAATAAAGTAAAATGGTGGTTTTGGAACGGCATAAATAAATGAATGGGTGCTCAAGAAATCAGAGGAGGTTGAAGAGAATGGATCGTGAAGTTACATGGAAAGAACAATTAAGAGCATAAGAGCAAATATTTGTCCTGAACGTAAAAGTTTATTATATAAAGTTAAGTAGCGTTGGCAAGTAGAAAACAAACAAACAGAAGAACCCATTAAAAAAGGCAATATAAGCAGAGACTTATAAACTTTAAACTAATCCAGAATCACAAGAGACCATAATGTTCAGCACAGTCATTGGCTCATTTCCCCAGTTTCCTTATGTACAAATGTTCCCCAACTCTTTACAGTGATTTAATTTTCATCTCTGGTTCTCAGCAATGTTCCCATTACCTTCCACAATCTTTGTAAGCCTGACATTTTATTTTTTAGATGGAATGCAATGGATTGAGGGCTGGGTTAAAAGAGGCAGGGCTCCAAGGTTTCTGTAAGGCACCAAGTAGGTCTCGAACCATGATTTCCAGCCCCTGCTCTCCAGCTCCTTACTTCTTGCACCACCCGTCCTCCTGAGGCCAGGCAGAGTAGGCTGTGTGTGCACGCGCCCTCTAAAGGTAAAGGTTAAAGGGACCCCTGACCATTAGGTCCAGTCGTGACTGACTCTGGGGTTGCGGCGCTCATCTCGCTTTATTGGCTTCCGGGTCATGTGGCCAGCATGACTAAGCCGCTTCTGGCGCACCAGAGCAGCACATGGAAATGCCGTTTACCTTCCCGCCGGAGCGGTACCTATTTATCTACTTGCACTTTGATGTGCTTTCGAACTGCTAGGTTGGCAGGAGCTGGGACCGAACAAGGGGAGCTCACCCCGTCGTGGGGATTTGAACCGCCGACCTTCTGATCAGCAAGTCCTAGGCTCTGTGGTTTAACCCACAGCGCCACCCGCGTCCCCGTGCACCCTCTAGGCTGCAGTTTTAGCCCAGATGCTGTCAGCTGATCCTCCCAAGTCCACTTAGACACATCTGTTGCTATAAAGCCAGCTCATCAGCCTAAGCATCTTGACTGTAAAGATGTTGCCGCTTCCTCTTCCCGACAGTTCGCTGAGACTGTGACGAATGCCTGCCTGAGGCCTCACATCCACTTCTGGTCCCTTTAGTGCTGTCATCCTTCCTTGAAACTCAGCCTTTTGCATGTCTCTGTCCTTGACTCTGACCCTTCAGTCTTGGTCTACCTCTTCTGGCATCTGACCTCTAGCTGTTCTACAAACACATCTCTTGTCTCCGATCCCTTTGCTCCTCGCGTCTGCCTGACCTCTACCCCAGCTGCTGGCTTTCTAGTCTTCCTTTACATGGAGCTAACTGGACCCCCAGCTGCAGCCCATCTCAAAAGTAGGTCAACACCTAACAGCTTCTTAGACTACTTGACAAGGCTCATCTGAGGTATGTGTGGTGCTCTTGGGTATCTCTTTGCCATGATTCTCACAGGCTCTTGCCAATTAAAGTGGACGAACAGATGCTTTATTGCTGACATTAACACGGGAATAAACTGCTAAGGTTTGTAAGTGTAGGTGTAAACACATCTGTGTGCCAAAGTAAGAGAAACTGATGTCTTGGAGATGTCCAGCGCTTGGCAGGAAATATGTGATAGCTTGAACTACCTTGAGAATCCTCAGCTCAGCTCTTTGATGCTGTCTCATGTTGGGGTGAGGAGAATATTTTTCTCTCTCTTAACCCTGAGAATGTGTGGGCGGATAGGAATTCTCATTGGCTTTAAGACTGCGCGCTTATAGCCCTGAGGGTAAATCAATAACCAATTACTTTCCTTTGCATTTGCTTTCATTATTGCAAATGCATTTGCAAGGCCCAGCGAGACTGCCAGAATGACATAGCAGACAACTCAACCACAACACAATGCAAATGACAATATAAAGCACACTGCTCAAGCAATGCTGTAGGCACACTGGAGATACTCAGCTGCTACACCAGTGGAATGGCCTGCCTATCCAATATCCACTCTGGGAGGGGAGGGGAAAAACACACAACTGGAAAATCCTCAATCAGTGGGGGAACTTTCACAGAAACACCACCAAAGTCCACCAATCAGGTGCCATGTTGGTGGTGACACCCACATGGTGCCCCCCCAAGCAGCCAACGAAGTTGTATCAATGGATAACACAATCCCAATACATAATATCGTGTGTCATTTTACGGGGTGAAACTTAATTTTTGCAAATTTCTTCAGCGAGCGGTCTTAAGAATACGTTTTTTGGATGCTGTGGAAACTTAAACCAGAAGACGTGATTTCACAGGTCGAAGGATCATAATCTATGTGGGTCTTTTTGGTCGCAGGTGCCGAAACAATGGCTTTATAGGCAGGATGAAAGGGGAAGGGAGAAAGGGTGAAACTGGCGGCGCCAACCATGCCTTTCAGAAATATATGTCTCCTGCTAGAATTCCTATGATGCTTTCCCCCTAATTATCTACAGATTATGCTTGCATGTTTTGTCTCTCTGAGAAAACAGAAATAAATTAGGGCCCTGCTGCTGACACTGCATAGTTTGAATTTCAAATGTAGCCACACAGAATCCTCATTAAGTTTGCCTGTAATGTGGAATTGTGTAGATACACACACACAAATATATATGACTAATAAAATACCTTTCGGCCTTCTCAGCACCTTGAAAGTTTCCACTCTCGTGAGCCACCAAAAATGAAAGAATTCAAGGAGGCATGTGCCGGGGGGCAGGGGTAGAAGGGACACACCCAGTCAGTCAAACAAACAAACAAACAAACAAACAAACAAACACAAATGGCCTAGAATTGTGAGGCATTGCCTTATCTCAGGAAATACTGATTTCACCCACGAGGATGAACAGCCTCAGGACTTGCCATCAGGGGTCAGCTTTATGAGGCATCTGCTAAGGCCCACAGGGCACCCCCACAATCTCCTGCCCCCACTGCTGTTTCTCCTATTGTCACATCTGAGGAATCAGGCGGAAGTGGGGAGCCTCAGTTTTGAGGCCCAAATGCAGCCTCCCAGGTCTTTCCATCAGACCCTTGGGGGTCTCTGCAGGTCAGATGCATCCAATCAACCCTCGTGCCAGTCCTAATTTAGTATTGGGGTTGGTTGTTGTTATTAGATTTATATTGAGATTTATAAAAATATAAGGTAAAACCACAAGTAAACAGGGCTTTTTTTCCGGCTGGAACTTGCCGAAACTCAATTCTGCCACCTCTCAGGTGGGCGCCATTGCCATTCTAAGAGAACATGGGAGGCTTTCATAGCGAGTTACGACTGTAGAGTATTGGTTTTTGACTGGGTGAATATTGTCCTTGAACTCCGATAATGCCACTTGCTTGTCTGCATTGGGGAATAAGAGAGTTGTGTAAGGGTGTGCAGGAACTAAGCAGCTGTGAAAAGGTAAAATTTACCATGATCCCTCTGCCCCTGGCCCCTTTTGGGTCCCTTGCCCAAAAAGGTAAGATGCCCTAGGGATGAAAAGTATTTCCTACCCTGCAATGTCAGTGGACTTATGTTGTGGGGGTTCTCCCAAAGAAAGTGCAGTTGATAACTAAGGAGGAACAAAGGGGAAGAGATAGATCAGTTAGGTACCTCCAGGAAGAAAGCAATGATAAAACAGCAATAAAGCTGCATTGTTTATAATATTTTTTCTGTGGTTTCTCTTCTTTAATTGCATTTTTTTAGCTTTTTGAACAAACTATATGTGTTTTTTAACAGACAAGAAATGAAAATAAAAGTAATGCATGAAATATGTTCCTTGATCATTGCACATCATTTAAGGAGTTCAAACAGAGGATAGTGACTATTGTAATTTATAATATTTACAAAGCTTTGCAATAACAGTTTTTAAAATGCAGACATTGATTTCCATTGGGCAGCTTTCCCCTGATGTGAAGCAAACGATGGGCTAATGTGAATTAACCAAACTGTTTGCTTGATTGTCTTCAGCTTTTCTTAAGCACTCGAAGAGAACCCGAAGAGTTTGGGAGTGGAGGCTGTGAGCTCTTATAAGCTTATTTCACTTGGCTGAAAATGAAACTTCTTCACCCAGATGCTAAACATGTACTGGGAATCTGAGTCATATGCCAGATTCCTCCAAATTTTTAGGTCAGCTTCTCCCAACCTGGTATCCTCCAGAAGTTTTGGACTACAAGTCCCAGCAGCCCCAGCTAGCATAGCCAACACTCAGGGGTGATGGGAGTTGAGACACCTCATTGGAGTAGTCAGGCTCCCCGACTTACTGGCTTAGCTCAGGAGAAACTGGGTTGATGGTCTAAAGTCATGGGTCACCATTCTTGCTTTTAACAGGGACAAAGCTGGCTTTTGATGACCAGGGATAGGGTACAAGATCATTCATACATTGCTGCCAGGTCTGAGTTATTGGGGTGCCCCTTAAAAAGGTAAAGGGACCCCTGACCATTAGGACCAGTCGTGGCTGACTCTGGGATTGCGGCGCTCATCTTGCTTTATTGGCCGAGGGAGCCGGCATACAGCTTCCGGGTCATGTGGCCAGCATGACTAAGTCACTTCTGGCAAACCAGAGCAGCGCACGGAAACGCTGTTTACCTTCCTGCCAGAGTAGATACTATGTATCTACTTGCACTTTGACATGCTTTTGAACTGCTAGGTTGGCAGGAGGAGGGACCGAACAACGGGAGCTCACCCCATCGCGGGGATTCGAACCGCCGACCTTCTGATCAGCAAGCCCTAGGCTCTGTGGTTTAACCCACAGCACCACCTGCGTCCCGGGGTGCCCCTTAATATATCAATAAATGAAATAGATAGAACAATCCCTCTGGATAGCCTTTCCTTTTTTCCCTTGGGAAAGGCCCTACACTGCCCTCTTAGACTGAGTGGTGTGTATAAATTTATGAGAATAAAAAGTTGTCAATGGAGGAGAATGGGAAAATTCACTACCTGGTGGAGAAAGGGGAAGTGGGGAGGATGGGTAGACCTTTGGTGAAGGTCAAAGAGAGAGCTGCACGTTATAAGGTGAGGCACTAGCCAGCAGAAGAGCTGGGAGGCTAGGAGAAGGTGCAAAGTGAGAGAACTGGGTTAATGCAGCCGCTGCAGCCGCTGTGGGTTAATGGCACCAGATAAATGAGCATGACAGTGGGAAGCTGAGACAAATGGCAGCCAATTAAATGGAGTCAGCCCAGTGGAATGGGAACAGAGATGGGAACAATTAAAATAAATGACCATGGTAGATATTAAATATAGCACAGAAGCACAGCCATCACTCTGCATGGCAGCGGGAAACCGAGAGGCTGCTCAAGTAGGTTAGAAGCAGACAGTTGCAAATGTCCATGGAAGTTCTAGCTAGAGGCTGAAAAGGGACATCGGGGGCTGATTCTGAAAACCCTTGCACACCTTTGTGCAAAACCCGGTGTCACTCTGAAAATCAACGATTTAGTTTGGCCCTGCCTGGGAAAGATGCAGAATTGCCCACTAGTTTGTGATGGCAATTGGAACTCTATGGGTAAACTGGGTTTTAGATTACGTACATCACCATTCTCCAAACTAGGGTTGCCCATCAACCATTAAAAAAACCCTCATGCTGTCTGATGTTGTGCTTCAAACAGAAGCTTGATATGCAGAAGAAAGCAGGTGCAACTTAAAAAAAAAAGTTAGATATATAAAGGTAAAGGTAAAGGGACCCCTGACCATTAGGTCCAGTTGTGATCGACTCTGGGGTTGCTGGGCTCATCTTGCTTTACTGGCCGAGGGAGCCAGTGTACAGCTTCCGGGTCATGTGGCCAGCATGACTAAGCCGCTTCTGGCAAACCAGAGCAGTGCACGGAAACGCCGTTTACCTTCCCGCCGGAGCGGTACCTATTTATCTACTTGCACTTTGATGTGCTTTCAAACTGCTAGGTTCGCAGGAGCAGGGACCGAGCAATGGGAGCTCACCCCGTTATGGGGATTCGAACCGCCGACCTTCTGATCGGCAAGCCCTAGGCTCTGTGGTTTAGACCACAACGCCACCCGTGTCCTTACAGAGATATAAGTTACCTTTATTTACGATGTTTTGGCATGAGTAGCGAAAACAAAGCCCTGGCTGTGCACAAGAGAGATTAAGTTGAACGTCGGAAGATTCAGAGGAGACAAAGCCCTTATTTACACAGTGGCAAAGTTAAACTATGTAATTCGCTTTCGCGAGAGGCAGCAATGGCCACCAACTTGGATGGCTGTTAAATTCAGATCAGAAAATTCATGGCAGATGAGGCTACCAATGACTACTAACCACAATGGCTATGTTCTGCCTCCATTGTCAGAAGTTTCTGAATGCTAGTGGCTGGAGACCATAGGAGGGCAAAGGTCGGTTGCTCTCAGGTTCTGCTTGTGGGTATCCAATAGGCACCTGATTGGCCACTGTGAGAACAGGATGCTGGACTAGACGGGCCATTGGCCAGACCCATTGAGCTCTCGTAGGTTCATCTGAGGATGGAGTGACCCCCCCCCCATGTCTTTGCTGAAAGGAGATTTACTTGGGGCTCCTGACTGCAAGACTGTTTTTTGTATTATGCATCAGTAGACTTGGGAGATCTTCAAGATTAGCAGAAGTCTGAAAGATCTTAAGGGGGAAAACTCCTAAGGGTGCATAGGTGTGGCAGGGACAGCGAAAGTGGCTCAATGGCTGATCTGATGTGTCGGTGTATAGGAGCACCCCGCACAGCAGGAATTTATTGGAGATCCCGCTTGTTGCTATCTACATTTACTGTTGTTGGCCTCTGTCTGCCTCGAGAGACAATGGCATGCACCTCTGGGGGTGAAGTCAAACCACTGGAGAATCACAGCTCCTGCTGTGGCTGCAGAGACCAGAAACTTGCAACTGCTGCCTCCCATATTGCTTTTGCTGTGTTAGCAGCACAAAAGTGACCTCCCCAGGGCTCAAGCCTTGGGCAGTGTGCATGGAAGTCCTGGGCTGCCTTGACGACAAGACCTACCCACCCCCCTTTTGGCCTCATTGATCTGGTCCAAAGGAAAGGAAAGCAATACATTTGGCACCAGCTTGGCTACAGGGGTTGCTAGATTAAAGGCACAACAGTAGAAGTCAGCTGAGAAGTAAGGTAAAGGTAAAGGGACCCCTGACCATTAGGTCCAGTTGCGGCCGACTCTGGGTTTGCAGCGCTCATCTCGCTTTACTGGCCGACAAAGCCGGCGTATAGCTTCTGGGTCATGTGGCCAGCATGACTAAGCCGCTTCTGGTGAACCAGAGCAGCGCACGGAAATGCCATTTACCTTCCCGCTGGAGTGGTACCTATTTATCTACTTGTACTTTGATGTGCTTTCAAACTGCTAGGTTGGCAGGAGCAGGGACTGAGCTCACCCCGTTGTGGGGATTCGAACCACCGACCTTCTGATTGGCAAGTCCTAGGCTCTGTGGTTTAACCCACAGCGCCACCCACGTCCCACCAGCTGAGAAGTAGTCAGCCCCATATAACAGCCAGACAAGATAACAGAAGTAAGAAATAAAGCATAAGAACCTAAGAACCACCTGCTGGATCAGCCCAATGGCCCATCTAGTCTGGCATCCTGTTCTCACAGTGGCCTATGGAAAACGCTCAGGCAGAACCCAAAGACAAGAGCACTCTGCCCTCCTGTGATTTCCAGCAACTAGTATTCAGGAGCATTGCTGCCTCTGACTGTGGATCCCATTAAAAGGCTCAGGTTGGCATGAATAAGGCCTAAGCAGTCAAAAATTTAGATAAAGTACTCTGCCAAGCAAACTCTGAAATATGAAGTAAGAAGGGCAACATTTGAATTAGCCGAAATTCAGATAAATGGTGCAGCTTGTTTATGAATTCTGGGATGACCTTTCTAATGTAACAAAAGCAAAATGATAGTGGTGGTTCATTATGACAGTATTGCTTGCAAAGTTCATTGTCACACATGCAGCGAAATGAGGTGGTGGAGAGACACTTCAGGCTGCAGGGGGAAACCACACATCTAATTCTCCTGTATAAGCTAAAGTTTCCTGCAACAAGAGAGCTGGCACACCCTGCTGTACTCATTTTCTTTCTTGTCTCCTCCTCCTCCTCTTTTAATATTATTAACAAAGAGGAGCATTCAGAAAGACAGTTCTAATCACCTGCAGTCTAGAGTGGTACAGTCTTTTTCACAGCCAGGCAGGATTGGTGGGGAGGATCTGTAGAACATCAAGACCCCTATTGGTGGTAGGTTCCAGAGGAATCCAGCCAGCTTCTGTGGGGAGGGGAGGGTCTGTATATTGTCAAACACACCTCCTGGAAATCTTCCAAAACTGAGAAAGTTGCAGAAAGGAGCAGCCAAAATGAACAGAAAGGTTGCAACATTCGTGACATTTTAGTTTAGAAGAAAGGCAAGGTGGGGAAGGGGAAGGGGAAGGGGAAGGGGAAGGGGAAGGGGAAGGGGAAGGGGAAGGGGAAGGGGAAGGGGAAGGGGAAGGGGAAGGGGAAGGGGAAGGGCATGCAATAGAAGGGTGCAAAGCAATGCATGGTTTGGAGAAAATGAACAGAAATACATTTTGCTCCCTCTTTTATAATACTAGAACCTGGGACCATCCAGTGAAGCTGGATATTGGAACATTCAGGACAAAGACAAATACATCTTCACTGCTGGAAACCCCAGGAGGTGAAAGTGTACTGTTGGGTTCAGATCCTGCTTGAGAGCTTCTCACAGGCATCTGGTTGGCCAATTTTAGAACAGGATGCTGGACTAGATGGACCATTGACCTGGTCCGGCAGGATGCTCTTATGCTGTAATCACCTATAAAGAGGGCATTTATCCCCAGTTTTAGGTCAGGTCTATCTTTTCCCTTGCTGGTGTTCTTGCTTGAAAAGCAGTCAGTGGTACAGTGGTACAGTATTGCTTTTGAATGTGTTCTATTGCAAGTTGCTGTGAGATTGTTGTTGTGTTGTTGTTGTTTAGTCGTTTAGTCGTGTCCGACGCTTCGTGACCCCATGGACCAGAGCACGCCAGGCACTTCTGTCCTCCACTGCCTCCCGCAGTTTGGTCAAACTCATGCTGGTAGCTTTGAGAACACTATCCAACCATCTCCTCCTCGATCATGCCCTTCTCCTTGTGCCCTCAATATTTCCCAACATCAGGGTCTTTTCCAGCGAGTCTTCTCTTCTCATGAGGTGGCCAAAGTATTGGAGCCTCATCTTTAGGATCTGTCCTTCCAGTGAGCACTCAGGGCTGCTTTCCTTCAGAATGGATAGGTTTGATATTCTTGCAGTCCATGGGACTCTCAAGAGTCTCCTCCAGCACCATAATTCAAAAGCATCAATTCTTCAGCGATCAGCCTTCTTTATGGTCCAGCTCTCACTTCCATACATCACTACTGGGAAAACCATAGCTTTTACTATATGGACTTTTGTTGGCAAGGTGATATTTCTGCTTTTTAAGATGCTGTCTAGGTTTGTCATTGCTTTTCTCCCAAGAAGCAGGCATCTTTTAATTTTGTGGCTGCTGTCACCATCTGCAGTGATCATGGAGCCTAAGAAAGTAAAATATCTCACTGCCTCCATTTCTTCCCCTTCTATTTGCCAGGATTGTAAAAGAAAAAATAATATGTAGAATCAATCAATCAATCAAATCAATCAACAAACCTTGCAGGGTTGCCCTGGAACCTCTCACCGCTAGGGGAACTGAGGTGAGCAGGTATTGTTGTTAATTGGTGTTGCAATAGGGGGGGCTATTGGGCTTTTTTGTTTTTATTATAGATTTTGTGGTTTTATATCTTGATTTTATTCTGTGAACTGCCCCGAGACCCCCGGGTATAGGGCGGTATGTAAATTTGAATAATAATAATAATAATAATAATAATAATAATAATAATAATAATTCATTCTATTCCTTGCCACTTTGTAGGCCAGTGCTATGTTTCACAACATGCTGTGGGAAAGGACAGGTCGTCCATCACTGCGTTAATTTGATGAGCATACTGATTCACTTATCTGGAATTATCCCATTAGCAAGAGCCTTATGTCATTAACAAGAGCCATAATTTCATTCTGTTGCACAGATAATCAAATTGCACTGTTAATTAATATACAGCTTCTAGGCCTAGTTCTGCATATACAGCTTCTCATTTATTGTACTGTATCTTCTTGTTTAAAAAAGGAAAAACTTTAAACATATTATCGTCGCTAAATCCAAGCAAGGACCCCCCTCCCCAACTGCTGACTTTCACAGGGGTGGGGGGAAGAGCTTCTTGCAAGATCTCAGGTTGACTTAGGTGGCCTCCAAGAACCACTCCAACTCTTATTATTCTATGTGTGGAACTCCATCTGTCATAGCTGGCAGTAGAAGCCAGATCCATAGTTTCATGGTGTAAGACCCTGACCACTCTTGGTCAGAGGAGAGCTCCAAAGACTCCCTAGGTGGACTTGATTGGATCCCTGAAACTCCCCAGTAGGGAGGCTTCAAAATGATGACCCCAATAGAGGCTTCAATGGAGGTAAAGGCCTAGCAGTCGGGAAGAACTCCTTCCCTGGCTCCCAATAATGTAGCTCTGTCCTTGGACCCAGAACCACCTCCTACAGCAGAATGGCTTCCTCCTTTACCTTGCCATGTACAAGCTGCAGAAGGCACTTCAGCACTGTCAGAGTACTCACCTATTGTGCTGGTCCCGTGGGTTAACCGTGAGGCAAGGTCCGAGTCCAGTCCAAGGTCGAGGGTGCAGTATGGAGGCAGTCCATCAAAGCTGAAGCTGGGTCCAAGGCAGGGAGTCGGGTGAGGTCAGGAGCTCCGGCAGAAAGGCAGAACAGGGTGCAAGCAGGAACTGGCTACCAACAATGTTGCTCCCACAACTTGGGACTGGGGCTGGCTGGCTTTTATCTGCCCCGAGGCATAGGGCGGCCCCAGTCCACAGGTGATTCGCCTCTCCTGGCCTGGAGACGAGCACTCCTCCTGCGGGAACTTAGTTCCCTCCACTTCTCTGCCCTGAGTCTCTGCAGCTCAGGAAAGGCTGGACCCAGAGGCAACCTCAGCTTCCTCTGACGGGGCTTGGAGGAGCACCTGCAGGCAATGGGTCCTCCATCACCTCAGGAGCCAGAGCAGACTCAGCTGGTGCCTGCACCTGAGGATCCAGCACAGGTGAGGACCCTTCAGGTTCATGCCCCAGCCCTGGCTCAGCTGGTTCTGGAGGCGGGGAATCCTGTGCAGGCTGGGATTCCTCAGGTTCAGCCTCCGAGTCCGAATCCCAGGCTATAACACCTATAATCCGGCTCTCTCTAGGGAAATAGTGCTTGGAACCCATGTAGCTGAAAGATTGCCTGCTTCCTTATATGTCTGCCCAGGCTTTGAGGTCATTGGGGGATGCCATTCCCACAGTTCTGGAGTTCTCTGAGATGTAGCATGTAGTGACTAGCCAGAGGGCATTCTCAACAGTGGCCCCTCAACTCCTTTCTCAGCTGTGACCAGCACCAGTACTAATAGGGTTCTGATGCCAGATTAAAAACATGGCTGTTCACCCAAGTATTTGGCCTAAGGGGTGTCCCTCACATGGCTTATGTTGTTAGCGCAATGTTTGATTTTGTATGAAGTTGCATTACATTAAATTTTGTTTTGTTTTATTTTTTATGTTGTTTCTTGCTCTGGGATTGTGTGAACAATAAGAGCGGGTTATAATTTACATCCATCAAGGTCTGCAGGACTTCATGAAGTTGGGTCAGCTCCTGACTAGTGCTGGAGCAACATTCCTAGTTACCATCTGATGAATCTACATTCAGCCAAATTCAGAACCTTATTCTACAAGGGAGCTTTCCATGGTCCTGACACTGTGCTTTCTGACTGCACCTTGACTTAGTCTGCATGAATACCATTCCCAGTAGTTCTAGCCTTTACAGGGGACACATTTTACACTCCATGAATTAAAATGTCAGATGATCCTACTTAAATCGGTCCCTGTGCATACAGCAGGGATGACTCCACGGCCCAGAACCTTATCAGAATTGGCCTTGTGGGCCAAATTTGAGAGGTGGGCAGGGCTGCTCACCTGTCAATCACCTGGCAGCTCAATGACACCAGATGATATGATGCTTTGAAGTCCCCAAGTCCTGCACACCAGCTGTCACTAGCCCATTGTAGTAATGCCATCTGATTGATAGGCGAGTATGGTTTGCAAAAAAAAAAAAAAAAAAAAAGTGATTAGAACACTATGAACCCATACTCAGGGTGCATCCTCTGCTGGTATAATTAATGTGTAATGCATCATATTAAGACATTATATTTAATGCTGCATGTGTGGGAACTAGGACATGACACCCATTTAACAGGTAACCCTACACAGGTAAGTTTCTTTTTAGATAGGCTGCTGATCCCAATAAACAAAGGAAGATGGGGTACTCATGTATAGGGTTGCTTTTCAACAAGCAATACAAAAATTAATAGCAATTCCTCATATTCTTGTATCCTCACATAGAAAACTACAAGAACTGAAGTTGGAACTGCATTGCTCAATCTAACACACGTCTGTTCAAAAGTAAGCTCCCTTAAGTTCAATGGGAGTTACTCCCAGGTAAGTGGATCCTTAAGGGATGATTAGAGCAAAACTAAAACCAGTTAAATAAGAGGAAATTCTGCTTGCTGGGTAAATGTTCTAGGGTATATTTTTTTCTGGTGTGAACTTTGTAGATTTCTTTATGGCTAAATATCTATCCTAGCACAGAGATTACGTTAAAAACCTGATACAGGGCTGTTAGCGTTATTCCCTAACAATGACTATCTGAAACCATCTGGTGTGTGAAATTTTAATCCATCTGTTTAAATGTTACAGTGGAGGCATTTACGTATGAGGTCCTGCCCTCTGGATTGTGAAGATGTTGGCCTCGCGCTCTTGTGTGCATAGCAGCGCCTGAGACTCACACACATTTCTCACGATCGGTGACGCATAAAATGAAGCTGTGTGTATTTCAAAAATGTTTTTGCTGCTGAAGGCTTTAAACAATTCAGCCACTTCAATCTATGGTCTCTCCCGCAATAGTGCGTTTCCCTGCAGCTGACCACAAACAACCTAAAAATTACAAAGTTGAAGGACCTGAACTTGCTTTTCTTAAAGCTCCTGGCACAATAGTGTCTGGATGTCAACATGTGAGGTTCCTTGCTCTGGACCCAAAGTTGATTTGTGTGTCTTTTAAAGTTTTGCACAGAAAGGAAAAATTTCACCAGGTGTAGCTTTTGCAATGATAGGATAAGCCATATTAGGCAGGGTTTTTTTCTTTGATTCAACTCTTACTGGTGCAGAAGGTCTGTCTAGCTGGGACCATAATGGGGCACTAATATGTATGTACACAGATCCATTTTTTCCTGTAGACTCTTCTGCACTTTTGTCCACCCACATTAACATTCAATTTTATATCCATCTTGATGTTTTGTGTCTATACTAGGGGATAGGGCTTGGTGGGATGTATTCACATGGTATAATCTTGTCCTGTCCCATCAATTATTACTTCCCCACCTTCCAATTCCTTTTCTGCACACCTTCATTCATTCATTCATTTAAAAATGAGTATCCAGCAATTCTAGAAACCCAAACTCCATTGTGGGGATGTAGGCAGGTATCTGCTTACCTGTGCATGCACACCATAAAAAAATAAATAAAAGTTTTGCCATTGGAATTGTGTAATAACAAACTTCCGCCAAAGCAAATGCCTCAAGCGTGCTTCACAGTGGGCAAAATGGAGGGTTAGGTGCTTATAGGGAGGAAGGAAGGAAGGAAGGATTTTAAGGATAATGGGTTGTGTTCAACATAGCATTAAGCAGATTGTTCCATCGGTGCAAGGATTTTTCCTTGTGCAATGGAATGATCTGCCTCTCTCCTCCCCTGTGCACACCTCCTAAACCTATTCTGGGTTCGCCCCCCGCCCCCAGCCTCAAATGGAAATTTTGTGGCTGGGTTGAGGGTATGCACAAGGGGTAAGGGAAGGAGGAAAATCCCATTGCATTAGTGCCAATCCTTTCACTAGGACAACAATTTAGTTGACTATCACCCAATGGTAATAAAAAAGTGTGCACCACTTCACCTCCTCCTCCTCCTGCTGCTTTGTACATCTTCAACACAAGCACCAACACAGGAAAAAATGGGAAAGAGCCATCCACCAGTTCCGTTCATTTCTTTGGGCTTGCTAGCACAGATTCCCCACACATAGGAACATAGGGAGCTGCCTTATGCAAGTTAGATCATTGGGCCACCCAGCTAAGTATTGTCTACACTGACTGACAGTGGCTCTCTAGGGTTTCAAGCAGGGATCTCTCCCTGCCCTACCTGGAGATGCTGAGAACTGAGCCAGGGGCTTTCTGCATGCAATGCTGTTGCTTTACCATGGAACTAGAGCTCACGTGTCCAGCAATGTGCAAAGCAGGGGAGCTGGGTGGTTTTTGGTTGTTCGTATGATTTCTCAATAGACTAACTCTATTTTTTGTTTTTATTTTGGTCAAGACATAAAATAACCCCAGTTCAATCCAAGGGATCATATTCAAAAGCAAAGAGACTGATCTGAGAAATGGAGCATTCTCAGAAACAAACAGAATGAGATGGAGCCCATTTTTGGTCTTCAGAGCTGCCATTTCCCATATCACCCTGTCCTACCACTTTCTGTCTCATGGGTTATGGCGTTTTTGCTCTCTGAATTATGTCTGGAGTTCAGATTGAGAGCTCATACAGCAACATCCAGGCTTTACCCATTAAATTTCAGCTTTCGTCGTCATTGTCTCAAACAAAGCACAAGCTCCCCGAGCAAAAAGAGGGAGAAGCATTTCCCTCCCGCCTTTGACACCCTGGTGAAACCTTCCATTTTGCAGGAGCTGCTCCCCACAATGCCCCCACTCACAGACACTGAACAATATTTCTTCCTCCTGGCCTTTTATATATATATATTTAAAGAGAATGATTGCCTTTTCTGTGAATAACGTTGCGCATGGCACTGAAGGAGGCATGTGCAATCACTCATTGTGGAAATCGCCAGTGGTTCATGCTGAGAGCACATAAAACTCTCAGCTAAATGGGAAATGGTGACTCACACTGCAAAGGTTAATGCCTCCCTGTTGGAGTTCAGTTATGGGGAGCAATGCCACCGGAGACCATTGTCTTTTATTAACATGGCTGTTCCTCCCAGTAGGAAGGATTATAGAGCAAAGGTGAGCAAAACGTCACCCTCTTGTAAACATGAATCTATACTTAGGCAAGATTTTTAAAGCAGGCAGTTGAAATAATGCCCTCTCCCTCCCCTTTATCTTTTTTATTATTAAAAATGTTTTTCCTATGGTTATTAGAGAGCCTGAGGGAGGACTTGCAGGACATTTTTCCCCTTCAAAAATGACATAAGTAGGATTAACCACCTCACACTTTGACAATGCCCTTTATATTGTTTTAGAAACGCAATAGGTGGGATAAATATTTGAGTGAGAGCAATCCTATTACAAGCCTGGGCCAGCTCCTCTTAAACCTTCATCATGTTGCTGATTATTGAGGCAACTACAGTATTTGTAATTACAAGAGGGCACTGCAACAAAATATGCTTCTGTTTTGGGCTCCTACCAGCCAGCTCTGCAGCCTTCATGTTGTTTTCTTTTCTATTCCCTGCCTCCATTTTGTTTTGTCCCCCACTCCAACAGTTAGCTGGCATTCCATGACACTGAGCATGCTCAGTCCTCATTGGGCTATTTGGGGGCTACCCGCTCCCTTTAGGATTTCCTCCATGTTGGAAATAAAGCATTATCCTGGAAAAAAGTGACAAGTGGGGTGCTACAGGGTTCTGTCCTGGGCCCATTGTTGTTCAAGATCTTTGTAAATGACTTGGATGAAGGAATTGAGGGGATGGTCATCAAATCTGCAGATGACACTGTTATACTGTCCAATTCTGGGCACCACAATTTATGAAGGATATTGACAAGCTGGAATGTATCCAAGCCTTATGAGGAACGACTAAAAGAGCTGGGTATGTTAAGCCTGGAAAAGGAGAGACTGAGGGGAGATATGATAGCCATCTTCAAATATCTGAAGGGCTGTCACAAGGAACATGGAACAAGCTTGTTTTCTCCTCCTCTGGAGGGTAGGACTCAAACCAGTGGCTTCAAGTTAAAAGAAAGGAGATTCCGACTAAAGATCAGGAAGAACTTTCTAGTAATAAGAGCTGTTCCACGTTGGACTGGTCTCCCTCGGGAGGTTGTGGACTCTCCTTCATTGGATGTTTTTAAGCAGAGGTTGAGTAGCCATCTGTCATGTATGATCTATTTGAGATTCCTAGCATTGCAAGACGTTGGACTAGATGACTCTTGAGGTCCCTTCCAACTCTACAATTCAATGATTCCATGATCAATGCTTGCAATAAGTTACCTGAATCAGTGGAGGGCGATAGAAAGAAAACCTGGCCAACTCAGAACCACACCTCTAAGGAACAACTTGGATTTGAAAGTAAAGTATGTGTGGCTGCGATGGAATGGTATATAATTAGCCCTGTTACATTATCTGGGTCTCAGATGCCTAATCCAACTTCTGTGCCCACCCCCTTGTGATTAGGTGTCTAAGAGGAAATCATTTTTAAAATATGCAGTGGGAAGCAACTTCAACGTGTAATGTTACGTGTCTAAGGGTGTTTGAAGAGAAGACAAGTATCACAAGAAAATGTCAAGGGGGAAATCTAGCTTAAATATCTTGAAAGTTAACCTTTAAGGACACACACTGTAGAAACTGCTACCCTTTCAGGGGGCGCTCAAGGGCACACAGTACCGACACCTCTCTTTTGTTGTTGTTAAAAAGTTTGGCACTTACTGCAACAACTTCACGGTGAGTACCGGCACCTATTTTTCTAGAAAAACTTTCAAAATATTTAAGCTAGATTCCACCCCCCCCCGACATTTTCTTGTGAAGCTTGTCTTCTCTTCAAACATCCTTATGTTAACAACAGCCCTGCAAGTTAGGTGAAGAGGGAGTAACAGGTCCAGTATCCCCTAGTGAGCTTCATGGTTTTGAATCTACATCGCCTCAGTCTTGGTCCAACATTGGGTGGGATGTTTTCAATACATTTCACCTCTCCTTGGCTTTATTGTACAGTGGTACCTCGGGTACTTAATTCGTTCAGGAGGTCCGTTCTTAACCTGAAACTGTTCTTAACCTGAAGCACCACTTTAGCTAATGAGGCCTCCTGCTACCGCTGCGCCCCCGGAACACGATTTCTGTTCTCATCCTGAAGCAAAGTTCTTAACCTGAAGCACTATTTCTGGATTAGTGGAGTCTGTAACCTGAAGCGTATGTAACCCGAGGTACCACTGTATTTATGTGAGGTTGGGTTTTTTTGGTTGCAAGTCGCTTTGGGTTTTGCCTTGTGCAAGAAAAAAAAGCGACTAACAAATGTAACAAATAGTAATGAATAAAGAATGCCGCTGAGATGATCTCCCTCTCTTTCTTTTTAAAGAGAAAGGAAAACAGTAACTCCCTAATGAAGCCTTGGGCTGTTTCCTTCATTTGACCAAGGCTGGTGGCGCCTCTCCATCCAGCTGCTGGACGTCATCAGTTCGAACGCTGCCCTTCAGGCAACCAGGAAAAAGGGGTTCCATGGCAACGCCTAGGAACACTGAGCACGCGCGAGGAGCAGGAGGCGGAGACCATTGACGTAACCTTTCGCTCCTCCCTCCGTCCCTCGCAGTTTTTTTTTTACGTCGGTTTTTTACATGCTTGCGCACGCGTACTAGCGCGGGGTGCAGGACCCGGAAAGAGGGGCCGGTTTGCTTTACGGCGGCGCTCGGCGTTTTCCCTTAACAAGCATGGCGTCCGGGTTTGAAAGCGAGAGGACTCTGGCGGCGCGTAAGGAAGAGAGGCGCCGCCACCGCGAGGCGCTGCTACAGCAGGTGACGGACCGGCTCGGCTTGTCAGCCCGTTGCTGGGCCCTGTTCTCACCCAACTTCCGAAGGAACCCTCCTTCTCCTCCTCTCTTTCTCGCTTCCCTCCGCCCCCATTCAAGCGTCGACGGGACGTTTTTCACCCCTTTTTTGTCTTTATTGTGTAAATAACATGAGGTTCTCGCTCCCCCACCCCCCTTTAGCCCTTGTTTTGAATCGCCGCCCCCCCCCCCAGGTAATAGGGCCATTTCCCTATTTCGGAACAGCAGTTCTCTGCAACGGCAGGACATGTTTAAATTCCTCTGTGATTGCAGGAAGTATCCCCGAGAACTCTGGGAAATGTAGTTCTCGGAGTTGGGCTAAGGACCTCTGCGCGGTAGTTCTGAGCACCCTTCCCAAACCGCAGGAATCTTTGGGTGAGGAGGTGGGAGAGGAGCAATTGCAGTTAAAACTAGTGACAAGCCAATGCGGGTTTATCTTTTTGGGGGGCTGTCCTCTTACCTTTAGGACATCTTCATGAGGACGTTTGTCTCCATCTATGAATCCTTAGATTTTTTTAAGTTGAATTCAGGAAGCACCCTTCATCCGAAGACCACAGGGCCGGGATATACGTTTATCGCCTGCGCATTTATCGGCTGAACTTCTGTGGTTTCTGTGTATGCATTTCCACCTAAAGTCATACCTCAGGTTGAAGTAGCTTCGGGATAAGTATTTTCGGGTTGCGCGCTGCGGCGACCCGGAAGTAACGGAGCATGTTACTTCAGGGTTTCGCTGCTCACGCATGCGCAGACGGTCAAAATGACGTCATGCGCATGCGTGGAAGCAGCAAATCACGACCTGCGGACGCAAGTTGCGTTCGGTGCTGCATGCGAACAGGGCTCCGGAACGTACTACTGTACTAGAGGTCAACCGGTCCTAAGAGTTGCTTTGTACATCACAAAGCTTTCCTACACAAAAGTTGTGTGAAAGAAATTGTTTGTAAATCCCCCCCCTCATAATTTTGTCCAGTGTGGTGAATGCATGTGCACCAAATAGATGAATTGTGTGTTAAGGATTGTTAGGAAAGGGATTAAAAACAAAGCCACCGATGTCATAATGCCACCATGCACATCTATGTTGTGACTGAACTTGAAGTGCTGTGTACAGTACTAGTTTCCACACCTTAAAAAGGAAGCTGGAGGGCTGGAAAATGTTTAGAAAAGCACAAGTAATATGAGGATAGTTTTGGTTGATTGTTGGTTGGTTCTGTGGGATTTATCCTTTGGGGGAGATATTCAGTAGAGATTGATCTTGTCATACATTCTGTTTCACATCTATATGAAGCTGTTGGGAGGCGAATCTGGGGGTGATGACATCCAACTTCATTATAATTATTTATATTTATTACTTGCTTTACTCTTAAAAGTGACTCAAAATGACTTACAGCACAGTATTACTGCTAGAACCATTTAAAAGAAGCAAGCCAATGAAAAGGCTTTAAAAAATCTATTCCAATAAAAGAGAGGTCTTATGGAACCTGCCCCATTAAAAGAGGTCACAAGTTCTTGAAACCCTTCAAATAAGGGTGAAAAGCCCAGGTAAAAAGAAAAAGTTTTGCCAGGTGCCTAAAAATTAATCAAAATGGTGCTAGGTGATCCTCCCTGGGTGGAGCACTCCCCATAAGTGGGGAGCTACCACTGAAAAGGACCATTCTTGTGTTTCCAGCTTCTGACCTCTTGTTGATGGGGACCATGGTGATAGGTCTCAGATGATAGTTGCAGATGACCTTTGTGGGGCACAAGCCTGGACTGCCCATATGACAAGTCCCCACCCTTTCGGCCTTGGTGATGTGGTGCAAAGGAAAGCAGAGCAATACATTTGGCTCTAGCTTGACTGCAGGAATTGTTGGAAGGAGGCATACAAGGCGCCATCCAACCATCTTAGGGACTCCACTCTGGAATTGTGTAGGGTTTACTTTCTTAGCTTTTTCTTCTCCTGAAGATGTCCTGAAAGGCAGCAGCTACAGATTTTTCCTCAGGGTTTGCTCCCGAAGTCTTTCTCATGAATCGAGTATAGCCTCAAAGTAGTGGAGTGTATAGGATTACAGTGGTAGAAAAGGCACTCCCAAGTTGAGTTCTCCTTCTCTTCCACAACATATTGGATTATTTACTCCATGTTGTGATAGCACATGTTTTCCCCCATTCCTGCTAGTGGCAGCCCATGGCGTGAAGGGAAATAGAATATCATGATTTGGGATAAGTGATGCTACATGTTAGTGGGAAAACACGGTGCAAGGATGCTGTCTTCAGAAAAGGTCCCCTGACTGCTGTAACCCATAGTTGTGCTCTTAAAAGCAACAGTTTTCTTGGTTTGTTTTTTCTTGTGTAAATGATGGCAGTATGCAAAACACATGATCCAAACAGCTTTGAACAAATGGCCTTCATACCTGATAAATGCAAGGTGGCATGGGGCTGAATACTGAGGAAGTTTGCTAGGGATGTTGCAACATGGCAGATTAAAAAATCCTTTAGTGCAGATTGCCTTTCTGCCTTGGGGAAAGGCTATTTAGAACAGAGTTTCTACCCTGGAGAAGATCAGAATGTGTGAAAGAGAAAGTGACAATGCTTGGTTGTGTTTAGCTCATTGGTTTGGATTGGGGCATCAAAATAGAGACTGGTTTAGTAGAATTGCAGTTACCAGAGTATTTTTTGAAAACAGTTGTGATGCCTGAGGGATGTCATCATGGGTGCATCAGCTGGCGCTGTCAGACATTTTCAGCACCTGTACTAGTATTTCTGAAGGTATCTGATTACTGTGGAAACAAATGCAATGACCAGGTTTAATTTTGAATTGACATTTCATACAAAAACAAAAAAAGCTGTGTATGATCTGCTTTAGCCTGTTAGAAAGGAAATCATGAGATTAATCTAGTACTTGTGTGTATTTTCTTGGAGGTAATCTCCATAGAGCTCAGTCAACCTGACTCTCATGTATTGTGCATAATATTGTAGAATTTAACAAATAATTAAGTTATTAGTATTAAAGATATAAGTAACAAAACAGACTTAAAGCACCTGGGGTTTATTTATTAGAACTGAATTCCAATTATCCAGTAATTAAAAGGTTCATGTTTGACAGTCCAAGTCACTATGTTTTCTCCTTCTGCCTATCCTTTGTAGATTTGCTTATGAATTCTATATATGATCTGTGTTTGAGAAGATGTGATGTATTTGCACTTAATTTTTATTTATATTGTAACTGAACTATGGTGTGAGCAGGCAATGGCTTTGATCTCAAGATCTATTAGTTATTTGTGGCTGAGAGGGATTTGACTTCTGTTTTGGCTTAAACGTTTCCCCCCACCTGCCATGGCCTTACAGGATATACCATTTTTAAAAGCGAGAGGAGTTTTAAAAGCAGTTTGTTTGATATGGTGTGGCATCACAATAACCCTGTAAATCATTGTTTTTAAATGCTACTGGTCCTCTCGGAGCCCTTTGTATCTCAGCCAGTGTTGCAGCAGACAGAAATTGTAGTGCATTTTACTGTTCCTTCAAGTGCATTAGAAATTCTTTTTCTATCCTGCTTGTGAAAAATGTGAGATTTAGCAATGCTTCTGAGAACATTGAAGAGGGCCTCCTGGAAACTATGTCAACTCTCTCAGGAATATAGCTATAATTTTATGAAAAATGCCTCTCACTCCATAGAGATATTGGAGCTTTTGTGCAGGATTTAATAGACCATAATATTCCTTTGCCAAATGGTGGTAAAATGGTGATTTTCACTGAAATTTCACAGAGAAGGGGTTTTGAAAGCATTTTTAAAAGTGTCCTTTTGTCTCCATCTTTGTTACATTTGTTCTGTTTACGCAAGAACTTTCTAGAGTGGCTTCTATATTCATTTGCAGAGGTGAACATAGTCAAATAGTTAACATTTTGTCCTCCAAATAATTGAATATAATGGTGTTCCGTTTTCTGGGTTTTTTTGCTTTTAAAATGTACTAGTTTTTCCACCTGCCTGCACAGTGGGGTTTCTAGAGTCTCTTCTTCCTCCAGGAGAGGAGGACAGTGATTTATGGGCTTTGGCGCTGCCTGCAAGGCAGGGAGGGGGAAAAAGTATGGTCAGAGCCATCAGAGATGGAGATGAGCACACAGGACATGTCGGAGGAAAAGGCTGTTCAGGTGAGTGACAGGCTAGTCAAATCCCTGCCATCCCTCTCACCTCTCTGTCTCCTAGAGCCAAGAGGGGCCTGAAGAGGGAAGAGCAGCGAGGGCTTCCATTTAGGAGAATCATAGAATCATAGAATCATAGAGTTGGAAGAGACCACAAGGGCCATCGAGTCCAACCCCCTGCCAAGCAGGAAACACCATCAGAGCACTCCTGACATATGGTTGTCAAGCCTTTGCTTAAAGACCTCCAAAGAAGGAGACTCCCCCACACTCCTTGGCAGCACTCCTTGGCACTCCTTGGAAGTCTCAGGTTGCTTGTGTGCACCCCGCCAGATGAGAGTGCAGAAGTTGGAGGGGGAGTGTGGTCCCACTGCTGCAGCAACTGCTCTGCAGTTTCCACTCACTATACTGAGAAGACATCTTATTCCCAACCCACCAATTATTACAAAGCAAACTTTGGGTGTACAAAAATGTAGAGGGTGAAATACAACATTGTACTCTTCTCATTGTTCTGTCTGCGCAAGTATTGCAGCTTGCCAGATGGAATGAGTCCTCTCTCTCTCCCTGCTTACGTGCTATTCTAGGGTTTCTCCAAGCCCCCACAAGCCAATTTTGGTGTGTGAGGGGAGGAAAGCCCCATTGCGCAAGTGGAAGTCCTTGCACAGAGCTTCCACTGATGTGGCTGGTTAGGTGAATCTCGCTCATGGCAGCAATGAAGCATAATTTATAGGCAGCCTATTTATCCACTTCCACCTAGGGCAATTTAGTATTAAACAAGTGTTAGCAATTTCACTCCTTCGATGCTGCAGATGAGGTTGTTGTAAATCACATGCCTGTCTGGGACAAGTGTGGGAAACAGAAGACAGTCTTATGTCTTCCTCTGTAATGTACTTTCACTTTTATTTGTTCTGTTTGTTCTCTCGGAGCTGGAGAGAACGGACACTATTATGCTTTTGTCTGTACATAGTGTGTAAATAAACAGTAGATTAGCTCTATGATGTCTCACTCTTCTTGCTGAGGAAGTGCCAGAAGCATCATTCTGATGTATGTTGCTAGAAGCACACTGGAAGAGAAGGGAGATGCCTTTTCCAGAGCTGCGTGTACCGGAGGACCACTCTCTTTCCATCTCTCACCCAGATAGGACTGCACAGAAAGCCCACAATTTACACACATTTAACTTGTGTACATTCAGCTTTACGTGCGTGGTAAAAGATAAAATTAAAAAGGGGGTGGAAAATGGGATGTTCTGAGGAAAATGGCTTTGGCAGTCCCAGCCACCATTGAACCCAGTGTGTTTTGACTATACTGTACACGATTTTGACTTTAGGCGCAATCCTTGGAATGTAACCCCTACGTAAACTGCTGGCTTCCTGTGATCTATACCTGTTCAGTTTCTCATGGAGTGGCATTCAGCATTATTGAAATACATTTTTTTTAAAGCTAGTAGTTGATCTTTTATCAGCATAAGTGACTAGATAGGTACTGAAATATACACTTTCATAGCCAAAGCACGAAATATGGTTGGTTTATGCCAAAGGTTATATAGCTGATCATGGTTCTTGCAATGTGAGGTTGTGTTGTCATGAACTTTGAAGATTATGTTGTGAAAATAGTGAGTCAGGAGCTGGAATTCATTGACACATTCCAAACATGACCTTCTGTTATCTTGGTATGTCCTCTCAGAATGTGTTTAAGAATCTCTAGAGGCCATTCCACTTATGCAACAGCAAACCTAGCTACTAGAAGTTCCTGTTGATACATTTGTGCATTTGTGTGCGCACATCTGTGAGGTGCATTTAAAGCTTTAGACTTCCTATTGTGCCTGGAACAATAGAAGTTAAATGCAGCCAGGCTCATGACATGAGGCAAAATTACTGGAAGGTATAAATTAATCTGTAAGGGCAAAAGGAAAATTGGCAGGTATTTCTGCGGTATTGGACAGCACTAATGAGCTCTGGCTCAGAATGAAAAACTTGCACCGGGTGAGAGTTGAAAAATGTGAAGTAATTAGGCTTGGCTTTTGTACCACAGGAAAGAAACCAGCAACTAGCAGGGGGATTTAATTATAAAATACAGAAGGGAAGAAAGAGATTGATGTCAGTAAGCTTTGTGTGATTGTATTAGGCTAATGGAACAAGAGGTCACTGCCTGATTTTTGTTTCTGCTTTAGTCTGGACGAAAAAAGTTTTCAAGGGGCTAGTTTAAATGAAAGTGTAACAGACCTGGATATGGGAGTGATGGAATACTGTAATTTAGGAATGAAACATGTATAATGCAGCCATAAAAGGTAAAGGGACCCCTGACCATTAGGTCCAGTCGTGACCGACTCTGGGGTTGTGGCGCTCATATTGCTTTATTGGCCGAGGGAGCTGGCGTACAGCTTCCGGGTCATGTGGCCAGCAGGACTAAGCCGCTTCTGGTGAACCAGAGCAGCACACGGAAACGCCGTTTACCTTCCCGCCGGAGCGTTACCTATTTATCTACTTGCACTTTGACGTGCTTTCGAACTGCTAGGTGGGCAGGAGCTGGGACCGAGCAACGGGAGCTCACCCCGTTGCGGGGATTCGAACCGCCGACCTTCTGATCGGCAAGTCCTAGGCTCTGTGGTTTAACCCACAATGCAGCCATAGTGGCCTCCAAATGTTGTTGGACTACTGCTGTCATCCTCCTTGACCATTGACCTTCTCGACTGGGCTGATGGGAGTAGGAGACTAATATCATCTAGAGCAGTGTTTTTCAACCACTGTTCCGTGGCACACTAGTGTGCCGCGAGATGTTGCCTGGTGTGCCATGGGAAAAATTGAAAAATTTGAAAGATTAAAAAAAAAAGTCAAATTTTCGCC
This sequence comes from Podarcis liolepis, assembly GCF_965112155.1. Lineage (NCBI taxonomy): Eukaryota > Metazoa > Chordata > Lepidosauria > Squamata > Lacertidae > Podarcis > Podarcis liolepis. The sequence continues at coordinate 84,784,554 of NC_139558.1, forward strand.
CACTAGGCGGGCGCCGGACTGTGTCCACCCTATTTTCCATCCGTCCTGGGTGGGGATCAGATCAGATGGGATCGGATGAGAGCGGACAGATGGTCCGCTCTCATCCGATTCCCCATAGAGAGCAAAGGGGCTCTGACATCTCCCTCTCCGCACACAGTAGTGGTGTGCCTCATGATTTTTTTCATGAAACAAGTGTGCCTTTGCCCAAAAAAGGTTGAAAAACACTGATCTAGAGGACACTAGGTAGACAACATCAACATCCATCAACTACACCCACACTCACTTACGGACTCACTGTTAAGACCGTGTTCATGGAAGACAATCTTACTTGGCTACGAGTGATCGCCAAAGAAGAATAAAGAAGAGTAGGTAGAGAAAGCGCTGTAGTACACAGTTCTGCGATTAACACCTGAACTATGTTTTTGGCCTGGCATTAATTTCAATGAAATATCCCTGAGTGACCAAGCTTGTAATTGGACATCAAAGAGTAGTTCCCACATATCCCCCCCCCCCATCCCGGTTACTTCTAGTAATATAAACCACTTGGTCACACCATTGCTTTTTCCAGCTAATTTAATGAGGCAGGGAGATTTGTAGTACAGTGATGTCGCATCACATACTTTGCATTACTGGATATCTTTTGTGGGGTGGGGAGAGGAGACCGCAGCATAGGGCTGTTTGTTGGAGGAGGAGGAGCTATACATCACCAGTATCATCTAGTCTGGCCTGAAACCTGGTGACCAAATCTTTGCTAGCAAATCCTCCTGAGTCCTGAGGGTGTGTGTATTTGTGATGGGCACAGAGTTACTTGAGGTACAAGATTAGTTGGTGGCTTTAAGGATGGCACCTGATTTGATCAGGATGTCTGGTGTGATTTCCTTGTTGCCATTGTCCCACCACTGCCTTTCCTTACCCTTCTTCAGGAAGTCAGCCTGAAGACGTGAGGACAAAAATTGGGCAGGGCATGCCTCCATCCTCCTTGGGCGTGTCTGCTTCTAACCTTACCTTTCTGCTTTGGGTGAGAAAGTATGGGAGCGCTTCTAAATGCATCCTACTGATCATGCCTAGAAGTCCCTTTCCAACCTTTGTGCTAAAGATGTGAAGGTAGCATACACTGAGATGTTGTAGGTTTAGCCTGCCCTGAGCCCCCAACACACGCCTAGCCCTTGTGCGTTCAGACTGAATCTCTAAAGAGGGCACTTGTATTGCGGCATGTATAACCCCTGTTATCCATTTGGTAAAGGTTTTGTAGATAGCAATAGTGCTGATTTACATTGCTGTACTAGTTAGAAAGACCTAGATCAGCCTACAGCCCTAGTGCAGCACTGCAGGTTGTAATGTTGCACTGGTACAGTGGTACCTCGGTTTACAAACACCTCGGGTTACAAACACTTTGGGTTACAGACTCCGCTAACCTGGAAGTAGTACCTTGGGTTAAGAACTTTGTCCCAGGATGAGAACAGAAATCGTGCGGTGGCGGCACAGTGGCAGCGGGAGGCCCCATTAGCTAAAGTGGTACCTCAGGTTAAGAATGGTTTCAAGTTAAGAACGGACCTCCGGAACGAATTAAGTTCGTAACCAGAGGTACCACTGTACGTATAGTACCCCAGAGGTACTATAGCAGTGTCTGTACTCTATTGTAGGCATTTATTTTTCAGTGCAGTAGCTCACAGGACCAGATAGCGAACTTTTGTGAAAGCTTTTGTAAAATGAGTGAGGAGGTAACGTGGTGGAAGTTAGTGCCATTTTATCATTCCTTGGTTGAGTGAGTGAAGTGATGACCCAATAAATCATTGTGCTTTGGCTGATAAGCCACCAGGTGCTCAGCTTGTTCCACTGCATCCACTCTCTAACACTTTGCTTATGTTGCAAAAAAAGAAAATGGGGAAATTTATACATATTTTGCACTTATGCTCAAACTCTGCTTTTAATATGGGCCCGGAATCTTTAAAGTGTTGCAGGATGACTTAATTATGTTTTTGTTATAATAGACTAGATTGGGAATTCAGTTTTTGCTTGTGTGGTCAGATATAACGTTACTTTTCAGATCTTAGTCCAGCTTTCAGTGAAGAAGCAATGACTGTAATTCTTCTATTTTTAAAAAGCCCTTATCGCTATTCTGATGCACCAGTGGTCTGACAAATTAAAGTAACAAAGTTGCATACTTGCCCAGAATTAGAGTACTGTATTTCACCAAAGTGAAGTTGATTTTTCTCCTTTTCTCTTAATTAAGGCAAAAGTAGATTATGAAAAAGAAGAGCGACGCAAAGAACTGAAGCGACTGCGAGGGGAGGATACATGGATGCTGTCTGATGTGAATGAACGTTTAGAGGAATTGGGAAAGGTGATGTTTGTCACACCAACTAATAAATACTTGTGATTTATGTGTAATGACTATGCTAAAGCAGCATCACATAAAATGATGCTGTTTTTGGCATTGCGGTTGTATTCATTTGTTCTGTAAAAAGGCTTTCACTTGTTCCTGTTGCAAAGGTATGCAGATAGGTAACAATGGTTTAAAGGCAAATATCAAACGTGCTTAACTGTCTGTTTCCTGATAGGTAACCAACTAAAACTAAAATATACCACCTGCTGAAATTCTCAGTGACTTCAGGATGAAAAAGAAAGTTTCACTAGATTTCAAATTAAAACACCAACAGTATAATAATAGTAAAAACAATGGATTAAAAAGTTCTTGGCTAATGCCAAAACAAGCATCACTTACATAAGAGGCTCTCTATTCATTATTGTCTATTATATCTCTGAAGCCAGAGGCATCTGGGGAAGGCCATCTGAAGAAGATATTAAGGACCATGTGATTCATATAGGAGAAGATGGAGGCTTCTTTAAACAGTAGATTAATATTTCAAACAAATCTTCTGCAAGATCCTTTTCTGTGATGGCCCCATCTTTGGGTATTTCCATTTACAGGATGTATGTGACTGTTTTTAACTGTTTTTAAATGGGTTGCTTGTATATACCTGCATGAGCTTTAAGACTGACACCTGAACCCCCAAGATCTCCTGGATTGAAGTTTCCCGCTTCATCGGAACATGTGTACAATTTCTCACAGAAGGCAGCTGTGGACCCTCGTATAGCTTCTCGTTCAACTTTTCCAAACTGTGTTAATCTCTGCTAATCTAATCTGGGATACGATTCAGGAAATCTCATCATAACAGTTTGAAGCTTCTGGAAAAATGGTTGCACAGCACTGGCTACAACTTATATCAACATACAGTGGAACCTTGGTTCTCAAACTTACTCTGTTCCGGAAGTCCGTTCCAAAACCAGAGCGTTCCAAAACCCAAGGCGCGCTTTCCCATAGAAGATAATGCTAAATGGATTAATCCATTCCAGATTTTTAAGAACAACCCCTAAAACAGCAATTTAACATGAATTTTACTATCTAATGAGACCGTTGATCCATAAAATGAAAGCAATAAAGAATGTACTGCAGTCACACAGTCAGTCAATCAGTAGCTGAACTGGGTTCCACACAGTCACAAAAACAAAAAGAGCCGCAGAAATAAAAACGCAAAATAAATAGCAAAAACAGACAGATCTCAGTGTAACACTCAAAACGGAAGTGTGTAACTCAAAACGGAGCACATTCGGCTTCTGAAAAAAGTTCGCAAACCGGAACACTTACTTCCAGGTTTGCAGCGTTCAGGTTCCAAGTTATTTGAGTACCAAGGCGTTTGAGAACCAAGGTACCAGTGTGTATGTTTATTTCACATGTAGATTCATATTGCTGTTTCATAAAATAAGGTGTGCCTTATTCTTTCAAGTCTTGTAGCCTGACGTGTTGATATCGGTGTTTCTTTAGGAACATTCTGTTACCAAAAAGAAGAAAAAGGAGAAGCGTTCAAAAAAACATAAAAAAGAAAAGAAGAGCAAGAAGCATAAAGTTGAAAAAAACAATGATTCATCGGATAGCACCTCTGTAAGTTTTAATAATCGGAGTCACCAGTTGGTCGAAAGCTATTGCCACCAGTATTTGACATTGTCGCTCATAGGACCCTCGTACCTACGGGACCGCCTCTCCTGGTATGTCCCACAGAGAAATTTACGGTCTGCAAATAAAAACACCCTAAAGATCCCAGGCCTCAGAGAGGTTAGGCTGGCCTCAACTAGAGCCAGGGCCTTCTCGGCCGCGGCTCCAATCTGGTGGAACGCTCTGTCACAAGAGACTAGGGCCCTGCAGGACCTGACATCCTTCCGCAGGGCCTGCAAGACAGAGCTGTTCCACCAGGCCTTTTGTCAGGGCGCAGCCTGACCCCCTCCTCTGGCAATCTGCACAAAATTTTGCTTGATGGTTGCCATTAATTTGATTTCAATTTGATTTAATTAATTTTATAATGAATGTTTTAGAATGTTGAACTATTTTGATTGTTGTTAGCCGCCCTGAGCCCAGCTTCGGCTGGGGAGGGCGGGATATAAATAAAATTTATTATTATTATTATTATTATTATTATTATTATTATTATTATTATATATTTTTATGTACTTCTAAAGGACAAATATGTTGTACGTTTAAAGTACTATTGCCAGTACAATACAACATAAATCCCTTTTAAAACAAAGAGTGTCGATTCAGTCTCTGCAGTAACTGGATAGCATCTGAATTAAGGCTGGTAGCATTTTGGTGTCTCCTAAAAATCTTAATCTCTTGGGCCTTTGCTGGGCATTGATACCAATTGGGTGCAATAAGCATATCTGTTTGGGCTTAAAGTTGGCTGCAATTTTTTATTTTGTAAGAAAGTTTTAATGCGATCTTAATGTATTTTTCTACACCAAGAGAGCACTTTCTCTGTTGTCATTATAAATCCTCTCAAACTCAACACCAGTGGCAGATACAATTTGTTCAGCGAATTGACAGAAAGTTGAGTTCACAGCAGTACATCATCAAGTTAGCACTCATTCCTGCTCACATTTGCGGGTGTTTCTGGAAGAAGCAGAAATAAGAGGCAAATTCCTCACTGTGTCTCTCATCACATCTCTGTAGTAGCCTCAGCACAGATGTCAGTTAGCCATTAGATATGTTGTCCTGCCAGGCAGAATGATGATGGTGGTGCTTTTAGTGGGATGCTTGGGGAAGGAAAATATTTTTTCAAATTTATTGCTTCTACCGATGCATTTTCAGTGGCTGTGATCTGTGCCATAGTGCTGCTCAGGGGAAACATCATACAAAATTAAAGCATGTGTTTTGCATGTGCAAGGTTCTAGGTTCAGTTCTTGGTATCTCTAGTTAATGGACCTCAAGTAAGCAGAACACTATTGAAGAACTACTGCCAGTCAGACTCCATTATGCTTGGCTAGTTTCACCACTGGTTTGACTTTGTGTAAGGCAACTCCTTATATCTGATGGCCAGGATGTTTTCTCTTAGTCTGTGAATTTACTTCGACCTGGTCTTATTTCAGTGTTTAGGTTCTTCTCATATAAAATCAGGGGTTGAATCAACAATGCGGTTATATTTGTAGTGTTTTAATTCAGTACTTCTGAATTAAATTTTCAGTGGTTTTTTTTTAAGCCCATTAAATATAAAATGTAACATGAATCAGGAACTATGGAGAGACCTGGTCTTATTAGAGATATTGGATTCCTAGAATCATAGAATCATAGAGTTGGAAGAGACCACAAGGGCCATCGAGTCCAACCCCCTGCCAAGCAGGAAACACCATCAGAGCACTCCTGACATATGGTTGTCAAGCCTCTGCTTAAATACCTCCAAAGAAGGAGACTCCACCACACTCCTTGGCAGCAAATTCCACTGTCGAACAGCTCTTACTGTCAGGAAGTTCTTCCTAATGTTTAGGTGGAATCTTCTTTCTTGTAGTTTGGATCCATTGCTCCGTGTCCGCTTCTCTGGAGCAGCAGAAAACAACTGTCTCATTACATATGCTAATCATCTGCATACTATCCCTTGCTTTTTCCTGTAGGACTAATTTCAGTCGTCAGCAGGTTTACCATACCCATTGAGTCCATCACCAATCTTCTACTACCCTCCTGAGAAAAACCCCACCCCACCCTCCCACTATATATAAGGGTCTGGTGACTTCTGTTTCAGTGTATCTGAAGAAGTGTGCATGCACACAAAAGCTCATACCAAGAACAAACTTAGTTGGTCTCTAAGGTGCTACTGGACATTTTTTTTCATTTCAATGTATTTCGACATTTCAATGTATTTCGACATTTAAAAAAACATCAGTATAAAACTGTAGCATCAAAGATATGCAAAGCACAAAAACATGTTCTTAAAACTCGAAAGGCTGGGAAAATTAAAAGGGCTTCACATGATAGCAAAAAGACTGCAGTGTAGGCACCAGGTGAGTCTCTCTAGGGAGGCTATTCAATAATTGTGCTACCCTTGAAAACATTATTTCCTCCCATCTTGCCTCTTTTGGCAGAGACACAGAGAGGGCCTCAGACGATGGTCTTATGGTCTGCAGGCATAAATGGAAAGACAAGAGTCTTCAAGTGACCTGGCCCCAAACGGTTTGATTAGGTTTCTCTCCTGAATGCCTTCTTAATTCTGCCCCCATCTCATTTAAAAGAAAAGAATTGAAATGCAGTATTAATGTTGCCATTTCTCTCCTCACCCCCATTCTATAGTGCTATAAACCCAGTTTTGTAAGAATCAAATGATACTGGGAAAACCTGCCTCATTTTTAAGAGGTCATTTTAATACAGGGATTATTACATACATCATTATTCTTTGAAGCAGTGGGTCCAAGGTTCAACAGTCTGCAATCTTATTTAGTGTTGTATCAATGGTGATGGCATCCAAGCTAATAAATTGGTCCTGCTTTTCTTTTTGAAAAAAATTGCTTTAATGCATCTCAGCCATTCCTGACTCAGACCCCTTTTATCTGCATGTCTCCTGCTCGGGAATGCATGTAATGCCACCCCAATTCTATTAATTTGAAATTTCTTTCTACTTCCCTTTTTCTTCATGACATAAGGTAGCTCTCTGAAAGTCTGTCACTATTTATTTTTTTTAAACTGGACTGATTTTAAAGGCATAAGACCTTTCAGTCCTCTACAAATTTTCGATTTACACCCCGCCTCCCCAATTTGTCTTTAGGATTCATCAGAGGAATGGGTGGAGGCTTCAGTTTCACAGTCTTCGAACACAGAAAAGGCCTGGAACGTGAGCAAGAAAGAATCAGATGATGCAGGAAGTCCCAAGGCAGTTCAGGTAAGCACCTGTGGTTAACTGTTCTGAAGTATTTAGGATTTCTTTTAAGAGTTAAGGCCGAAACAGGTGGTGGTTTTCTTAACTTTCAGGAAACTTTCAGGAGAGTGGAGAGTTGTTTTGGATTGGAGAGTAGGGATTTTAATGCTTTTCTTCATGGCACTCATCCAGCTTATATTATCCATCCAGCAGCTGCACTCAAGGAATAAGGCAGGGAACCCACATACTTTTCTCTGCAGCTATGAGCAGGTTAGAAAGGTTTAAATCAAGAAAACGTCACGGGAGAGCAGACGGCTCAGTCCCTCCCTTTGGACTACCCCTGAGTTTCTTTCTTTATTAATTAAATTTCTATCCTGCCCTTTCTCTCAAAGCAGCCTATGGTCGGTATAATTAAAAATAAAATACAGACGTGTTTAAAGCATTTACAAACAGTTGCACATTGTCTCAGCTAGCTAGTACAGTGGTGCCTCGCAAGACGAAATTAATCCGTTCCGCGAGTATCTTCGTCTAGCGGTTTTTTCGTCTTGCGAAGCAACCCTATTAGCGGCTTAGCGGATTAGCGCTATTAGCGGCTTAGCGGCTTTTAAAGGCTTAGCGGCTATTAAAGGCTTAGCGGATTAGCGGCTAAAAGGCTATTAGCGGCTTAGCGGCTTAGAAAAAGGGGGGGAAGTGAAAAAAAATCGGAACACTCGCAAGACGTTTTCGTCTTGCAAAGCAAGCCCATAGGGAAAATCGTCTTGCGAAGCAGCTCAAAAACGGAAAACCCTTTCGTCTAGCGGGTTTTCCGTCTTGCGAGGCATTCTTCTTGCGGGGCACCACTGTAATTTCAAGCTAGCCGCCAAATGCCTGGTTAAACAGGAATCATAGAATTGTTGATTGGAAGGGATCCTGAATTAATAATGTAGGGGACAGGTGTACCTTACCAGGGTGGGTGTTCCACAAAGGGGGGGCTGCCATGCAAGTGTAAACTTTTTATTAGCTGAATAATTTTCTGACCAGTTATATAATTATTAGAGTTATTTCTATGCAGTAGAAAAAAATCTTGTAGACCGGCCTAATTGACTCAAATGAATTTACCGTATTTTTCGCCGTACTTTTTCCCCTCCAAAAATGAAGGGGAAATGTGTATGCGTCCTATGGGGCGAATGCAGGCTTTTGCTGAAAGTTCCCACCGGGCGCCGCAGGCTTGCGGATAGCTGCCCTAAGCCCGGGGTGCACAGTGGGCTACAGCGTCGCGCTCCCCGGGCTTCAGATAGCAGCAAGCTCCAGGAGCGATGGCGAGGTTGAGCGGACTCGTTCTGGGGGCTGGGGTCGGGGGAAGCTCGGGCTTCCCCCGCCCCCACCCCGGCAAGCTCTGGGAGCGATGACGAGGTGGAGCGCAACCTCGCCTTCGCTCCCGGACCCCCAGCCCCGAGGCTAAAAACGAAGCCAAGACAGCGAGCGGGATCCATCCCGCTCGCTGTCATGGCTTCTTTGCTCTTTGAGGCTTGGGGGGGGGATAATTTTTTTTCTTTATTGCCCCCCCAATAACTGCGCCCTATGGGCCGGTGCACCCTATAGGGCAAAAAATACGGTAATATTTCTGAAACAAAAATGTGTATCCTGTGCAAGTGTTCTTGTTTATAGATTAATACTGATTGCATGGAAGTTTCATGGACACTATGATAATGCTTTATTTTTAATCTGCAAGCTGCTCTGGGTGCATTTAGGGTGAAGAGGAGGGCAAAAATGCTTCAAATCTACCATATTTGAGCCTGTGTGGGTTTCCTAACTGTTGACTCCTATTCTAGCCCTCCTAATCATACTACGAATTAGGTATTCCATTTTGCTGACGTACCCTTGAGGAATTGAATATGAGATATGTCAAGAAATCAGTGAGACAGGAAGAGAACAGCTGAAAAATTCTGTGTGCTGGTCTAATTTAAAAAAGAATTTGGCTGGTTATAAATCTACTTGAATGCTAATATGTGCTTTCTGGAATTCATATACACACACAAACTTTATTTTTATGAAGTGAACATTCTGTTTTCCTAAACCTGTATTACAGTTTTTTAGGTTGCTTGTTCATCTATTTGTCCACATTATAATAATTAGAACATGTTTTAAAGAAGTCAGTTTATTTATTACTTCATGGCGAGAGGAAAAAGATGTTGGGGAGAAACAAGTGGGCCTTATTCACTTATGCATTGGGATCGTGATAGCACCCGAGGCAGTACAACATTCTGCTCAGGCAGCCATGTGCTTCACCAAAGTTTAGAAAGAGGTGGATCTGTTTTCAAACGCTTTATTTCTGGTTGATTCAACAGAAGTGTGGCAGCATTTCTCCAGTGATTAGGACTGTGAATGCACTGTGGTTAAATGTCCACATGCTGTCTTGGTTTTCTTTCATGTCACATGCCTTTGCATGTGACATGGATTATATGCAATCCTTCATGGATCCAGTCACATGGATCCTTCATGGATCATTGCCTTGTCGTGGTGAAGGGGCTTGAATAACTCAAGAGAAGCTCTGAGGTATACTGTGCAGGGCCACCCATGACGGACAGGTCATAGTGGAGAGTTTTGACTAAACGTGAATCACCTAGATCAGGAACCGGCAAGCCACTCCAGTATCCCTGCCAAGAAAACTCCATGGACAAAAACAGTAAGGAAATCAGCCCTGAGTGCTCACTGGAAGGACAGATCCTGAAGCTGAGACTCCAGTACTTTGGCCACCTCATGAGAAGAGAAGAGTCCCTGGAAAAGACCCTGATGTTGGGAAAGATGGAGGGCACAAGGAGAAGGGAACGACAGAGAACGAGATGGTTGGACAGTGTTCTTGAAGCTACCAGCATGAGTTTGACCAAACTGCGGGAGGCAGTGGAAGACAGGAGTGCCTGGCGTGCTCTGGTCCATGGGAACATGAAGAGTCGGACACAACTAAACGACTAAACAACTAGCAACAACTATCTACTGTCCATTCTTGTTCCAGGGTCTTTGGGGGACATAATTGCTCTCTAGGTTTCTCTGCTGCTTTATCATGTGAAGTTTTCACTCAAGGTTTGCTAATTTATATGAATTTTTATTCCCCTAGGCACTTGTGGCTAGTGGTTGATGATTCCATAGGCCACTGTGAGAACAGGATGCCAGACTAGATGGGCCATTGGCCTGATCCAGCAGGTAGTTCTTAGGTTCGAGAGCCAGTGTGGTGTAGTGGTTAAGAGCGGTAGTCTCGTAATCTGGGGAACCGGGTTCGCTTCCCCGCTCCTCCACACGCAGCTGCTGGGTGACCTTGGGCCAGTCACACTTCTTTGAAGTCTCTCAGCCCCACTCACCTCACAGAGTGTTTGTTGTGGGGGAGGAAGGGAAAGGAGAATGTTAGCCGCTTTGAGACTCCTTCGGGTAGTGATAAAGCGGGATATCAAATCCAAACTCTTCTTCTTCTCTTCTATTGCCGTAATGTGGATTTACATTTTATTGTAAATCCCAATGCATTCTTGCTGCACCTTCCCTGTTCTGCCTTCTTGCTGCCCCCCTCTGTGTCAGGAGTGCATCATCTTGTCTGTCTGGTGTGGCAGGTGCTACTGTACAGCTGCCAGTATCATCCCATTCATTTTATTTTTGTCCTAGGCTTCTGAAATTGCTTTTCTTGAAAGGCCTTCAACCCGGCCCTTGACACTGTAGATACAATTTTGTGCTTCCAAATGAAGGCGCAGATAAACATGTACACTAATTGGAACCACTTAATGGTCCATCTGATGTCTGGGCACAGTTTTGAGTAGCTACGTGTCATGAGAGCTATGTAGTGCACCTGTGACCCATGATGGATGATGCATCTGCCAAATTGGCCTGGACACATACTGAAGCTGCGTGCAAAGAGAGCCATCTATTTTTCAGCACTCTTGGGTTTAGGGGTATGCAAATTCTCCTGGAGGAATGAGTCACAAAATATAAGACCCAAATGGAGGAAATGAAAAATCCATATTATTAATCTTGATAGGAATTTGCATATGTTCTCACTCCCACATGTACCACCACACAGAAACACACACACACACAATATGTTAAAAAGTATGAAAACAAAGAATATTAGAGGAATCTTGTCTATGAATTCTCATAAAACCTTTTAATGAAATTCCTATTTTATGTGTACCAAAAAAAAGTATTCAAAGTATCGACCGAGCATTCTGATTTCAACATCACTAAGTTTGGCTTTGACTCCCAAAAAAAGTCTCAGACTAGGTCATTACTGAATTTGAGTTGGTCATAATGTGCAAGAAATTATCTTGTTTTATTTACAGAGGGATGAGTGGATGTCCTTGGATTTTATGTCTGTGAAAACATTGTCTTCAGCAGCATTGAAGGCTGAAAAGCAAATGGAAAAATTACTGGAGAAACAGAAAGCACAAGAAGATCAACAGGTATGTTAGGTTCTTAACTAGTGTAGTGCTATGAGAAATTAGTAATTGTTGTAAGCTTACGGTTCTTATTAGCTGCCTTAAACAAAAATTGGATTTCTTCAAGTAGCAGCCTTCCGTTTTGGGACTTTGGCTGTTTTTTATTGAACATTAGCATCAGGCATTGCTCTGCAAAATAAGTCATTGGTTCTTTGATTAACTTTCAGTAGACAATTTTGGTTGGCAACCTTTATACTTCTTAAAATGTTTAAAACAGCTCCCCACGGGCCCTAAACAAACTTGTCCAACAATCCTGATTTGTTCTATATTGGGTTTCCATTTTGGTGTCTAAAACATATCAGTCATGTGGTAAGAATATTAGCAAAGCACTCTATCATTTATATCAAGATAGTTTAAGTAAACCAATTCTTCATTTACCTTTTATTTGAATCTTCGATACTGCAAAGAAGTGATTGGATCACCCCCACCCTTATTTAATGCATTACAAGTTTGATGAAGCTAAAGCACTCTCCATTTTCAGTTCAGTTAGGGAATTTTATATTTTTTAAATGCTATTGATATTTTTGAATAAATTAAGAATCTTTATTGTTTAAAGTCACAGGCTATCACAATATAAGTACAGCAAACAATCATTTCAACTCATTAAAAGAAAAAGCAATAAATAAAGGAAACAAAACACACACACACAAAGGAAAAATAGAAAACAGAAAAATAGTATTCTCTCCAATATAGATCATATGCAGAGTAAGGTCTATAGGTATTTAAAAATGCCATCAAACAAAAGGACACCCCAGCTACCCACTTCCAGGGTTTTTGAATCCTGGTTCATATTTTTTTAGCTGCAAGAGCAAATTTTGTTTTTTTTGGGTGGTAGTGAACACATATGTGCAGGCAAGCAAAATACATATCTGGTCCAGGAGGGCTCAATATGACAGGCACCAAAGGACACAATTAAGGAATTTGTGCCTATGGTGCTCATATAAAAGACCACTTAGTAGCAGTAGTGGCTGGCAGGGTGGTGGGGGTGGGGGTCTCACAACTTCCAAACATGGTTTCCGCTTACTGGGAGTGTGAGGGGCAAGAGACCAGGAAGCTTGACACAGTGTGGGTGTGGCAATGGAGCCTATCTTCAGTTCCTTCTTACCACACATGCACCCCCTAACTTCTCCCCCTCTCCCTCCTGGGAAGCATCAGTGGTGCGTGGTGTTGAGAAGCCGGGAAGGCAACTGGTAGCTGCTGCTTAGTAAGTAATGGGAGACATCCTCAACCTCGCTAGACTTCATATTTTTGCAGCCACATATTTTTAAAAGCCAAAGCACAACATTTATTGAAAAAATCTGATGCTCCATACAGAATTATTTAAGATGCAGCTAGTATCGAAGTGTGCTTGGTATGGGGGTGAAGGGGGCTTCCACAAAGCTGCCGTTGATCTTGTTTCTGTTTTGTAAAAAGGCCATTCTTTCTGAAAGAGAGCTCAACCCCTACTGGAAAGATGGAGGCACAGGCTTGCCAACGCAAGAGAGCACATCAACAAAAGGTAACATCTTTTTATGCAAGTTATAGGGCAGCTCTGTTTCTCTTCTCTGCAACCCCTTATTCATGCTAAAAGAAAACTAAATATTTGCATGCAGATTCTACTACTACGATCTCTGGATTAAAATCTTAGCACATAGCCTTTCAGAATATATTTTTAAAACCTTGAGTGGCTTGACCTTCAGTTTGTACAGCAGAATTCTTCCTTGTGAACTAATTAAAACAGAAAACCTGATTGCGTTAGGACATGATGAACTGTTGTCATCTCATTTGGTCTCTTTCATTCCATTACACACATTGTAGCTTTAAAATATTCAGCCGCTGAACTCTGTGAGTCCCATTTTCAGTGAAGTGAAATTGGGATGCAGTTGGTGAAGAATATTATTTATGTAACCTTTCCCCCCACTGCACTTCTTCCTCAAGGGTTATTTTGTCTGTTTGTGGTAAGAGCAGATGAGGGGAAAAATGTACTTTTCAACACATTGTATCCACTTTATAAAATTGTACAAACAGTTGTGTTTTGAATGGTAGAGATTGTCGTATGAAAGTTATTCCTCTGCCCTTTTAGAAAGACTTAAGAGGAACAAATCCCATCTACCTATTATACCATCAAGAGAAATGTTTCGATATTTCGGTTCTGTGTATGTGCTATGAAAGAGCCTTCTTTGCTTGGAGGTGAAGAGAGGTGGAATAAACTACCAAGGTATCCTTCTGGGGTGGCGGTCTGAGTTAGGGGAGGGTGGTTCCAGTCCTTTGCAGTGGTTCCAGTCCTACTTGGATAGTCGTTTCCAGAGGGTGATGCTTGGGGAGTGCTCTTCGACCTCATGGAATCCTGAATGTGGAGTTCTTCCAGGTTCTATTTATCCCCCATGCTGTTTAACATCTACATGAAACCGCTGGGTGGGGTAACCTGGAGTTTTGGAGTGCATTGTCAGCAATATGCCAATGACACACAGCTCTGCTTCTCCTTTACATCTGCAGGTGAGGCAGTGGATGTGCTGGACCGTTGGTAACGGACTAGATGAGAGGCACTAAACTCAAGCTCAATCTAGATAAGATTGAGGCACTGTTGGTGGGTGGTTCCCTAGACTGAATGAATAGGCGGTTGCCTGCTTTTGACGGGGTTACACTCCCTCTGAAGGAGTGGGTACGTAATTTGGGGGTGCTTCTGGATCCTTGGCTGTTGCTTGAGGCTCAGGTGGTCTCAGGAGTGTAGAGTGCCTTCCATCAGCTTCGGCTGGTGGCCCAGCGGTGCCCCTATCTGGACAGGGATAGCTTAACTTCTGTTGTCAATGATCTGGTAACCTCTAGGTTAGATTACCACAACATATTATACGTAGGGCTGCCTCTGAAGGTGGTTCAGAAATTTCAACTGGTGCATAATTTGGTGGCTGCAGTGTCTGACAGTTAGATTCTGGTCTGAATTCAAAGTGCTGGTTTTGACCTATAAAGCCTTACGCAGTTCAGGACCGAAGTATCTCAAGGGCCACCTCTCTCCATATGAACTGATCTGGACTCTGCAATCATCATCAGAGATCGTTCCTTTTGTGCCTCCTCTATAAGAGGCCCGGAGGGTGGCAACACAAGAGGGGGCCTTTTCTGTGGTGGCTCCCCGTTTGTGTAGTCCAAAACATTTGGAGGGCACCGGGTTGGCAAAGGCTGTGATAGAGCCAAATACTTCAGACTAAGAACTGCATTTGGGAAAGTAAGTAAGCAAGGGACATATTTTGGCCATTCAAGTTTAAATGGTTTAGATGTACATCTATAGAAAGAGGAATGTATGAAATAACCCTCATGCTTCCGAACCCAAAGGGTGCTCATCAATGGTTCCTCTTCATCCTGGAGAAGAGTGACTAGTGGGGTGCCACAGGGTTCTGTCTTGGGCCCGGTCTTATTCAACATCTTTATCAACGACTTGGATGATGGACTCAAGGGCATCCTGATCAAATTTGCAGATGACACCAAACTGGGAGGGGTGGCTAACACCCCAGAGGACAGGATCACACTTCAAAATGACCTTGACAGATTAGAGAACTGGGCCAAAACAAACAAGATGAATTTTAACAGGGAGAAATGTAAAGTATTGCACTTGGGCAAAAAAAATGAGAGGCACAAATACAAGATGGGTGACACCTGGCTTGAGAGCAGTACATGTGAAAAAGATCTAGGAGTCTTGGTTGACCACAAACTTGACATGAGCCAACAGTGTGACGCGGCAGCTAAAAAAGCCAATGCAATTCTGGGCTACATCAATAGGAGTATAGCATCTAGATCAAGGGAAGTAATAGTGCCACTGTATTCTGCTCTGGTCAGACCTCACCTGGAGTACTGTGTCCAGTTCTGGGCACCACAGTTCAAGAAGGACACTGACAAACTGGAACGTGTCCAGAGGAGGGCAACCAAAATGGTCAAAGGCCTGGAAACGATGCCTTATGAGGAACGGCTAAGGAAGCTGGGCATGTTTAGCCTGGAGAAGAGGAGGTTAAGGGGTGATATGATAGCCATGTTCAAATATATAAAAGGATGTCACATAGAGGAGGGAGAAAGGTTGTTTTCTGCTGCTCCAGAGAAGCGGACACGGAGCGATGGATCCAAACTACAAGAAAGAAGATTCCACCTAAACATTAGGAAGAACTTCCTGACAGTAAGAGCTGTTTGACAGTGGAATTTGCTGCCAAGGAGTGTGGTGGAGTCTCCTTCTTTGGAGGTCTTTAAGCAGAGGCTTGACAGCCATATGTCAGGAGTGCTCTGATGGTGTTTCCTGCTTGGCAGGGGGTTGGACTCGATGGCCCTTGTGGTCTCTTCCAACTCTATGATTCTATGATTCCTTTATGAATGCTGTTTTTATCTGTGATAATGAGTTTGCTTTCTATAGATTCCCTTTCCACATTCCCAGTTTCTCAAGCAGAAACTGAATAACAATCTTCTTTCGGAGCCTGTTCTCTGAATTTGCTAGAATAATGATTGGCAAGAAGATGGGGAGCCTGTTAATTCTGCTCTCGACACATTTGAAATAGGACTAATATTAAAGCGAGTTGGGCTGTGTTTCCAAATAAGTGTAAGAACATGAGCTCAGAATGGAGAGCCGTGCCAGTGTGAAGTATATTTCTGGCAGAGCTAGCATATGTTACGTCTATGACGCACGACATATGTAGTTAGTGATAAGGTTATGATGTTAACTTGTAGTATGCAAATATCTCAATTAATTGCTTTCTTTTGTAGTGACAGCAGTCGAAGATGGTGGGTTAAGTTGGCTGAAGAAATCCTACCAAAGAATGAAGGAGCAGTCTGAGAGAGAGAAACGGGATTTGGAAGATATTGTGGCTGAAAGATATGGTGTAAGTTCTGGAAGCGTACTATTTCCCCCTACCATAAAATATTAGTGCAGTGGAAAAACGCTGTTCCCTCGTAAAGCAGCAATAAGTAAATCTACCTTGTCTCAAGCAAAAAAGAAGGAAAGAAAGAAAGGACCAATGCAATCCAATCTTAATTCATATGGTTTCAGTAGATATTGATGTAGATATAAAATTATAATTTATAATTGGACTCACGGGTATAGGTCCAGTTCTATAAAAGTAAGTAAACACTTGGTTTGTGATAACATATAGTTTATGTTTGGTAGTGTTCACTTCATGGCTGCCGTCCAGCTGTGTGTGCATTAGTCAGAGCTGTGCAAGTGTAATCCTGTGCACAGAGTAGTCTATCTGTATTGGGCCACACATTTCCTCCAGTATCTCTAAATGGTTTCTAGTGTATCAAGATCAGTACATTGAAAACCAACACTTAGGATTGAATCCAGTGCGGCACTAAGTAACCATCCCATTAGTGCAAGGATTTGTGCTTGTGCAATGAGACCCTACCCCGCTCCCCAACACTCAGCCAGCTCGCCTGTGTCTGCCCAAATCTGCTTCCGAGGATTAGGCAAACGCTCATATTAGAGAAACAACCACATCTGGTGCTGGTGGGTGGAATAGAGGGAGTGGAAGTCCTATTGTGCAAATGTACATCCTTTCAGTGATGGGACAATTACTTAGTGCTGCCTTGGCAAGTCTTAGCATTGTAGAGGCAGCTCACAGATATGGCTAGGAGTGATAGAGAGACCAAGACGTGAATCCAGACTTAGAATGGACCCATTGAAATTGATGGGGTGTAAGTTAGTCATGACCTAGTTCTATTGATTTCAGCTGGGTTTTTTGTAAGCATAACAGAGTCTGGATTCAGCCCCATGGAGTTAGCTTTGGAATATCTCCTGTTAAAACCAGTGGGGGGATTGTTAGCAGACTTATATAGCTTGTGTGTCCATTTCAAACATAGTTTGTTTAAGAATGGACCACGCTGTTTTCATCATGCACTTACGTTCTCAATTGCTGCTTTATGCTTTTTTTTAAATAGATATTTATTGAGAATTTTCCAAAAACAAAAAAAGAAAAAAAGAAAATTAAAAAAAAACATATACAGTTTACAATCCTTATTTTTCTATAACATATTGCTGCTTTATGCTAAAATGTCATATGCTTTCCCTTCTTTCTTGCAGTCAATGGAGCTATTTCAGTCAAGACTTGAAGAAGCCGAAAAAGCAGTAGCCCCCCAGAAAGCTTATTATAGGAGAGGATGGCAGAAATGTAAATATTCTAGAAACGAATGTAGTACAAGACAGGAGGAGGAAAAAGGGGAGCAAGAGCAAAGCAGTGTAGAAAAACGTGCAGTGAAAGAACAACTGGAGGAGAGATTTAATAAAGAATATTCTCCAGAACAGAGAAGTTACAAGAGAGACAGACCAACAGAAGATAGAGAATCGAGGCATAGCAATAAAGCCTTTCCCTATAGAACTGCAAAGGAGTCTTATCAGATAAGAAATTATGATAAACCTTTTTCAAGCCCTTTCAAAGCTGCATTCTTGAAACCTAATGATGATGGGGACCAAGGCAGCAGGCTGCAGAGTCCTGCATCCCAATTACTTACTCCTAGTTTGATGAGTCGTGGTTTCAGAAAGCCTGGCTATAGCGATGATGCTACCCCAAGATGGCGCAAAGCACAGCCCAAGGAAGAGGATGCAAGAGCCACCCTGGATGAAAACCCACTAAAAACTGAAATGGCTGTTACCCATAGAGAGAAAGATTCAAGAAATAAACAAGAAGAGATACCAAAAGGTGCCGTTCCAAGATGGCGCAAAGCACAACCCAAGGAAGAAGAAGCAAGACCCACCCTTGATGAAAACTTGTTAAATACTGAAATGGCTGTTACCAGTAGGGAGAAAGATTCAAGAGAGAAACAGGAGGAGATCCCCAGAGGTGCTGTACCAAAAAAGGAGCCATTGGACAGCAAATCGTCTATAGGGTATTTTATTTTATTTTATTTTGTGGGAAGGTATTGGCTATTTTTGCTTGAGGTTTACTTTTTAGGATTGTAACCTTTTCGTTGCTGTTGATCATCACTTTCCTGCCTACATCCTGGTTAAGTACATGCCACGAGGCTTGTGTAATTTTAAAGAAAATAAACATTTTTTTAAAAAAAGCTGGTGCTCAAATCAGCCTGAAAACAACTTCCCGTTTATCTGGAAGTCCTTCCCTCTAATTCATGGAGCTCTGTAGTTACTCAGTGGCAAGAGAAACATGCACTGCATTTGCTCAGGGGAACTTTAATCTATTTTTCAAATTCTGTAAGTTGAGAGCTGGCCTCGAAAGCAAATGAAGCCTTGCAATTAAACAAAAGGGTATCTTAAATTATGCTCTGTGTGCCTGGTGGGATTAGGCTTCCATCTCGGCCCACCCACCATCCACACATATGTCAATATTTGTTGCAGAGACTATCACTGTTATATACCACCCTTCATCCGATGACCACAGGGTATCTTACAGTATAAAGCCTAAACTCATAAAGGTGCCTGGTTACTTGAATAGAAAGGATGGGGGAGAGGAAACGTCAAAGGGGGCACCGGAAATAATTCATTTAGTCCAACGTGTCCCTGAAGAATCACTTGACTTAATCTGAATATGTGTTGCAAGACTTGAAACACATTGGACTAAATCCTGTTCGGTGCTCTTTGGAGGTCTTTTCTGTCTCCTGCCCCCTGGTCCTTGGATAAAACATAAGAGATGTAAAAAGTTGTAGGAGGCACAAAACAAATACCGAGGGTATGATGCTAGTGGGTGCTGTTTAGCTCTGAACTTTTTCTTTGGGAAAAATCCACAGAACCTTTTAAGTTAAAAAGCTATTAGCCTTGGTATAAACTTTATCTCTTAGTAGTATGTTGATTTCATTTGTATGCAGACAACATGCTTTTCTTTTCAACTTGGATGGCAATTGAGTGTGTCTGTACATTGCGAAATAGTTTTTGGTTTTTTTAGTATTCTGCCCAAGAGAAGGGATGTGGAGCAAAGTGTTTCTGATTCTTCAGGGTGAATGGCACTACCTAGATGCGAAGTTGATGATACCACTTACTTGAAATACTTGGAAGACTGAAACACTTTGTGCTACATTTACGATGCACATTTAGACAAACCTGAGTTGAGTGGATTCACTTTCTAACCTCTTTCTCCCAAGCATTTGCATTTCCTGTACAAAGAACTTTTAAGTCTGGAGAAACACAAACTTCCTAGAATCATAGAATCTTAGAGTTGGAAGGGACCACAAGGGTCATCTAGTCCAACCCCCTGCAATGCAGGAATCTCAGCTAAAGCATCCATGACAGAGGGTCATCCAACCTCTGTTTAAAAACCTCCAAGGAAGGAGAGTCCACCACTTCTTATGGGCGTCTCTTCCACTGCTGAACAGCTCTTACTCTCAGAAAGTTTTGCAACTTGAAGCCATTGGTTCAAGTCCTACCCTCCAGAGCAGAGGAAAACAAGCATGCTCCCTCTTCCATGTGGCAGCCCTTAAGATATTTGAAGACAGCTATCATACCTCCTCTCAGTCTCTTTTTCCCCAGGCTAAACATACATAGCTCCTTCAACTGCTCCTCATAAGGCTTAGTTTCCAGACTCTTGATCATCTTGGTTGCCCTCCTCTGCACATGTTCCAGCTTGTCAACATCCTTCTTAAATTGTGGTGCCCAGCATTGGACACAGTATTCCAAGTGTGGTTTGACCAAAGCAGAATAGATCTGGGCACTATACTTCTGTTGATGCAGCTTAGAATTGCTGCTGCATCACACTGTTGACTCATCTTAAGCTTGTGGTCCACCAAAACCCCTAGATCCTTTTCACATGTACTGCTAGTAACCCAGATGTCCTCCACTCTATATTTGTGCATCTGGTTCTTCCTGCCTAGGTGCAAAACCTTACATTTGTTCCTATTGAAATTCATTTTGTTAGTTTGCGCCCAGTTCTCCAGTCTGTTAAGGTCATTTTGAATTCTGATTCTGCCTTCTGTAGCATTAGCTACCCCTCCCAGTTTGGTGTCATCTGCAAATTTGATGAGCATCCCCTCAATTCCTTCATCCAATTTATTTATAAAGATATTGAACAACAATGGGCCTAGGACAACCCTGCGGCACCCCACTTGTCACTTTTTTCTGGGATGATGAGGGACCATTTATGACTACTCTTTGGGTTTGGTCAGTCAACCAGCTACAAATCCACCTAACAGTCCACCTAACCTCACGAGAATATCATGGGGGACTTTGTCAAAAGCCTTACTGAAATCAAGATACACTATGGCCACAGCATTTCTCTGATCTACCAAGTTTGTAATTCCATCAAAAAAATAAATCAGATTGGTCTGGCATGACTTATTTTTGAGAGACTCATGCTGGATCTTAGTAATCACAGCATCCTTTTCTAAATGCTCACAGACCAACTGTTGGATTATCTATTTTAGGACCTTCCCTGGTATCAATGTCAAGCTCACCGGTCACTAGTTACCTGGGTTTTCCTTGAAGATGGGGACAACATTTGCCTGCCTCCAGTCTATAGGGACCTCACCTGTTCTCCAAGAATTCTCAAAGATAATAGACAAAGGCTCTGAAATTACATCTGCAAGCTCCTTTATTACCCTTGGATTCAGCTCATCAGGCCCTGGAGATTTCAATTCATTTAAAGTAGCTAGATGTTCCCTTACTACCTCTTCTATCTTGGGCTGCAGCTCCCTCTTTACATCATTTATTCTTTTGTCCTAGCTCCTCTGGTCTACTTCTCCTCCCAGAATCAGTGTCTAAAGTTGAGAGCATGGAAGCAGTTTTGCAACTCTAATGACAAAGTGTGTTTTGTGACTGTCTTACTTCTGTGGATCACATTCCTCCAGGGTTAGACTCTTGCAATGGGCAATCTTTATCCGCCCGGGGGGGGGGGGGGCACCCAAACTATCTTGGTGCTCAGTCTCAGCCAACTCAGCTCTCTATCAAGTAACTCTGCATGTTGTCCTGGTGCTTGAGATGTGGCTAGGCAGGACTCAAGTTGCTGCACCCTCACTTCCAGCAAGACAACCAGCTTCTACTTGCTGCAATTGTATTGTTGCTTGTTCTCTGGCAGAAGGACAAACATGGCACAAGGGTTACAGGTCACTGCAGCAGCTCCCTCACCCTCCATGTTTCTGGTCCTATGCACACCAAGAGACAGAACTCTGGGCCTCCCCCGCTAAACGCCCTTGCAAACACCTCAGATTGCGAGGTCTGTTTGCCAGCTCCCAGGATCTGCACTGAGCAAAGTTTGCTGCTGGTTGCTAACTCCTCCCTCAGCCTGGGAGTTAGGAGTACAACTTGCGATGTATTGGGTAGCCCACTAGAAATGCATTGGACTTGGCCTCGAGGCATTGGCAAAAATGATGTGTCCTTGCTTAAATTTAATTACAGAATTAAGTTTAAGGTGCTACCCAGTAGACTTTTTCATGTGCTATTTTGAGGCTAGGGCAAGGAGAAGGTTATAATACAGTGGAAATAAAAGGCATGGTTAAAAAAATAACAAGCCACCATGGAGCCATTAACTAGAGCCAGTTAGCAATTCTTCTAAAGAAAGAATTTCTTTAGTCTCATATAGCTGTGGAATTGTAATTGAAGGGGTCGGATTTGGAAGACAACCCCTAAAGATGTTTCTCCCATGACTTGGAGCTACTAAAATGTGCATTAAATGTGCTCATTAAGTTCATCTTTGAACAAAGTAGCCTCTCTTTATAACGGGGAGGAGAGACAAATATTGATTCAGTTGTCTTTAAGTTTCAATTAAATATTTAGAAGCCTTAATTAGCTGCCCATTAATTTTCTTCTTAAAGCTGCTTTCATCTTTATGAAGTCCTGCAGCCAAAAACATTAAGAAAAGGGGAGTGGCGTGGGGGGAATGGGAAGAAAAAGTCATGAGCTTGGTGCTCTAATGTGTGCAGATATCAACCACACTTGTTTCTGTAATACTGCAAGAGTATAAAAATCTGATACAGTAACACATCGTGCAATGATTACTTTATTAATGAATTGTGATAAGGGGGTGGCTTACATTGTTAAGGGCTTATAAAATCCACTTCTTTTACATCTGGAGAAGCAGTTCTTTCTAAACTTGAATAAAATACCAAGTCAGAATTGCTTTACTAGGGGATGACTCATTTGTGATTCTTCACTGCTGTCATGGGTCTAACAGATATTTAGCAGATACTTTCTTATCAATTAATTTACAGAATTTTACGATAGCATTGTAAACAAATAAATATCAACTATGTAGGTATAGTAATAGAAGAAAAGAAAAGAAAGGTACTTTGTCTATAACAACATTCTCAACTTTGCATTGGCCTTAGTGAATGGGGGTGCATGTGTTGATTATGTTTTCTCTATTTCTCCTCTTCTGTATGCTGAATGGCTTATGTGGGTTTGACCAGGTCTGTTTCAGAGGATGAAAAGCCCCAAATTCTTAGTGATGAGGAGATGAACAAATTGGGAGCCAAGATTGTAAAAGCAGAATTGATGGGAAACAAGGTATGTAGAACAAGAGTATTGAGTGTGCTTAATGTATTGCTATATGTTCAGACTGAAGCACTGAGAGTTGAAACGTATACTAATAAAGAGAGATCTTTGTTCAAAGCATCTGGGAGCCCTGAAGCCTTCAGATAATTAAGCCCATTTACCAAAATGTACATTTAATTCCTTCAGTGGGTTTCACTGATTTGCCTTTGGTACACATAGCAGCCAGAAGTGAAAGCTCTTGATGCTTGTAGTAAGGATTGTTGACTGCTGCAAGGTGTTTCTTGAAAAGTGGCATATATAAAAATGAAAATCTGTATATGATGCATTTGGTATTGCTAGTGAAACAAAATTCAACAATATTTGTTCTCTTTAAAGGATTTAGCAGGAAAGCTTCAGACCCAGCTTGACAATGCACGCAGGTTGAAAGAAAGCGGAGCACAGACTCAAGCTAGAAAGTTTGAGAAGGAGGTAAGGAAACCATGTCCTGTATGTTTTTTGGAGTCTGGAACAAAAGCAGCAGTGACAGAATTGCAGCACCTAGAGCTGTGGTGTCGTCGAATATGGTTTTTTAGCATCGGGAGAGAGTACCTACAAAACAATCAGTAACCAATGTTGTGTGCTAACATATTATCTTCTGGCGTGAAGCTGT
The DNA here is from genome assembly GCF_965112155.1 of Podarcis liolepis. Taxonomy (NCBI): domain Eukaryota; kingdom Metazoa; phylum Chordata; class Lepidosauria; order Squamata; family Lacertidae; genus Podarcis; species Podarcis liolepis. The sequence continues at coordinate 84,808,212 of NC_139558.1, forward strand.
GAAAATCTTTAAGACACAGTTGAGCACAGCAAATGCCATGTTCAACTAAGTTTATACATTCAGTGGAGAAGGGATGTGGCTCAGCGGTAGAGCCTCTGCTTTGCATACCAAAGGTCCCAGGTTCAATCCCTGGCGTCTCCAGGTAGGGCTGGGAAAGGCTTCCTCTCTGAAACCCTGGGGAGCCACTGCCAGTCAGTGTAGACAACTCTGAGATGGACCCAAGAATCTGAATTGGTATACTATCCTCCTAATCTGCATGAGTGTTTGCATATCTTGTACATTGGGGGATAAATGTTGCTGCTGCAACTATGCCATTAGTGTATATGGAGCTCCACAGAGTAGCATAAGCCAAAGTCAAGTTCCTGTCTGAGGAGTTTACAGTCTAAATGTAGGCAGTGGTGGGAAGGAAGAGGTAGGATAATGAAGCGAAGGATGAATGTGAGCAAGTACGGTTTCACATACAGTACTTAGGCTTCATGCCAGCTGATGAGGAGGACTAAAGAGGTTAAGCCAAAAGGCCTTAGCTAAATAAGTGGCTTTTATGCTGAAGTCTGAAGGAGGAGAGATAGAGAGGTAGCACCACCTTAGTATTATGAGTTCAAGGTTTGGGAATATCCAGCTGCAAGAAGATTGGATGGAGTCTTCTAAAAGATCAAGAGACCAATTTCTCTCTGAGAATCTGAGAGATTTGTGGCTTACGGCTTGGATACAAAGAGCTACACTAGTAACACAGTCGTTGACTCCTCCACTCTCTGACGCCTTGCTTTGCAGCCGCATTTTAAAAATTTTACTTTTGTCTTCTATAATTGCTGTGTGTCAAATTTTCTTTAGAACAAGATTTGTAACTATCTGAAGTTGATTTGAGGATTCTAATGTTAAGTCAGGGAGCGTAATTCAACCTCTTTGGTATCGCTGGATATTTGTGCAACATTGTGATTCGTAATTAACAGTTCACAAACTTGGGCATTTATAATTCGCAAAAATCTTTCTTTGTCCCAGTTCTGTTACACGAATGCTTAACTAACGCCAGTGTTAAGTAAATTAGGGACAATCTTAGGGAAAATGCATTTTTCTCCTTCTTCTGTAAGCATTAAGGCCTGGAGATTGCATCTTGCTGGCAGGTTGCTTATCTCAGTATCCAGAGCTTAATCTGATGACTCCTGGATGCATCCCCAGGGAATGGTGATATTCTGCAACAGCCCTGGCCTACTGGCTCTCTGTTTAATAGCAAACATTCATCCCACGTCCCATTTAAAACCACCGCTATCTTGATTTTTTTCGATTGTGGCATATTGGGGTCTTTGGTTAGGAAGAGCTGTAGGCTGATGATACATGTAGTGGAATTAATAATATTCTACAGTGCCTTTGCTTCCATTATTTCAGTAGTCATAGAGATGGATCAAGTCTTGCGTTGGAGAGGAGTGATTGTATCAGGCTTGATTAATTTGTTTATATGCTCAGCTATGATATGTTTGTTTTAATAAATATACTTGATAGAGGAGTGTGATCCACGGTTTGTAATAGCTCTTTCTCATTCTTTGTCCCCAACATGGACCAGAGCACGCCAGGCACTCCTGTCTTCCACTGCCTCTCAGTTTGGTCAAACTCATGCTGGTAGCTTCGAGGACACTGTCCACCCATCTCGTCCTCTGTCGTCCCCTTCTCCTTGTGCCCTCAATCTTTCGCAACATCAGGGTCTTTTCCAGGGAGTCTTCTCTTCTCATGAGGTGGCCAAAGTATTGGAGCCTCAGCTTCAGGATCTGTCCTTCCAGTGAGCACTCAGGGCTGATTTCCTTCAGAATGGAGAGGTTTGATCTTCTTGCAGTCCATGGGACTCTCAAGAGTCTCCTCCAGCACCATAATTCAAAAGCATCAATTCTTTGGCGATCAGCCTTCTTTATGGTCCTGCTCTCACTTCCATACATCACTACTGGGAAAACCATAGCTTTAACTATATGGACCTTTGTTGGCAAGGTGGTGTCTCTGCTTTTTAAGATGCTGTCTAGGTTCCAAACATGATCCACCTGGAGCAGGAACCGGCAAGCCACTCCAGTATCCCTGCCAAGAACACTCCATGGACAAAGACAACATGCTTCTTAGAAGTGCACTATTTGGTTGACATAATTTTTTTCAAAGGAGTTTTAACCTTCCCACCTCCAAAGATTTCATGTAGTTTTATGGTAGATTAAGCTTTTAAATACTTTTCTGTATTGGTAAGGTGCCTAAGCTTTTCCTTGTTATGATGTTCCCTGTCAAAAGTAAGCATTTTAAAATTGTTGAATCTTCAAAGAAGCATTAGGAAGCAAACTGAACTAAATAAATGAACATGCGTAAGCTAGAAGGAAAAACTAATTGGCAATCTAGGACACCTTGATCAAATTTCCTGCATTCACACCTCTAAAGTATGTCAGTATCTGACATCAACCTAAACTTCACATTGTAGACCTGTAATCATAAATCAACATCCTGGTTTCAGTGTTGTTAGCTCAAGAGCTTTAAGGCAAGAAATACTAATTTTGCTTTCAAGACTGCTGGATCGACTGGAATTCGTTTGTTATGCAAAAGTTCTCCTTAGGATGACACATAAATGCACACATGCAAAAAAATCAAATTAGTTAAATAAAAGTCCAAAAGTAGCTTTTGACCTCCCAAGTCTACACAGTTATAATACAGAAATTCCTGTGACAATTCTTCTGTAGTTTTTTTAAAGCTGGCTACTTCAGTGATGTATAGTTTTAAACAGCCAGCCTTTCCTTTTATTTTTGGCATTCAAATAACAAAAGCAAATCTCTTTACTCCAATGTGATTGTTTCAGATAGTTCTTTAATAATGATGCATGAGCCGTAAGAAGGAAATTAACTGAATGCAAGCCAAAAACAGAATTTCCGGTAAAGTTTCCTTCAATCCTTAAGAGAATATTTATTTATTTTCCCCATTTTTGTTTAAAAATATATGCTTATTTGCAAGTAAGAACACTCAGAGCTTGCAGTAGCTGTTTCAGAGTGTATATGCTCTGAGATCTTAACAGGATTAGTAATTCGACTATGGCATTGACAGTTTTGTAAAATTCTGGGTATGTTTTGAAAGTTGATTGTACACAAGAAGTATTTGAAATTTACCTTCAAGACTGAAATCATCTGCTGCCCCTTGAGCATGGTACCAAATTGAAAAATCAACTTAATGCAGATTTGTGGTGTCCCAAGGCTGAATTACAGTTTCAAAATTTCTGTTGATTGTTCTCTCTGAATCTGTGCAGTTCTCCTCTTCTTTAGGGACCACTGTAGATGTAATGATTTGAGCATTACCTCCCTGGAATGAATTCACTTCCTCCCACGTTAAGAGAAGCTAAGGGACAGGCTGCCACACACATTAATCACAGTTAATTAAAATGCAGTTCTATGCATGCTTTCAATAATAGTTCTTATTGAATCCAGTAGGGCTTACTTGGTAAATATGCATAGGCTTGACTAGTTAACCGACTTCAAATGCTGGTTAATTGGGGGACTTGGTTAGATTTAACCAGTACTATTTTTCTAGAAAAAGAGGTGCTGGAACTCACCATGAACACCTCCCTTGTTCTCTTCGAATGGCAATGGGGTCTACCTGAGAGGTGCCGGAACTGAGTTCCTGTGAGTTGCTTCTGAAAAGCCCTGGATTTAACACTGGTTAATATAACCCTTCCATTGTTTAACGGGGGGCGGGGGAGTTGGCAGTCCTGCAGCACACTCCTAATTTCTTAAATATGCTGATAAGATCCTTCCTACTTATGTCTGCAACAGCCCTAAATGTCCTTTGTGCCTCCCTGAGCAGTTAAACTTCTGCCTCTTCTACTTTTAGAAGCTACTAATGCAGCAAAAATAATAATGAGCATGTCCCGTCCCCCCCACCGCCGCCCCAATTCATGCTCATGTTGCCAAGGACAATGTCACCTTGTGAAACGTGGACATTTAATTTCAAGACACAATAAATGACTTCCTCCAGGCTAAGGCCGGAATCAACAACAGGAGATGCAACTATTATAGCTAAATGGGGCGCAGGTTCTGATCCAAATAATGTTGTAATTAGTGTGGTTTTATATTCAATATCCTGTTGACGTTGGAAGGAAATGACAGGAGCAATTACAAAATTAAACATCCTAGAAGGTGCACAAAGTTGATACAGGCACTGTAATAGAGGCTCGGGTTAAATACACAGCACAAACTGAAAAAGTCAAGCTGTCGAGTAGAGGCAAAGGGGAAGAAAGCTTGCTTAAAATGGAAGAAGCAAAAGCAGGTGAGCTGTGCCTGCAAGCATGACAAAATGCATAATAAGGCAGGCAAACTCTGCAATTTGACAAGTGACATGTCAGAGATATACTAGTAAGAATACAGTTCGTTTTATGAATCTGCCAGAGACTTCTGGGGACTAAGCCATCTTAGGAAAAGATAAAATACATCATATATATTTGTACCACGGCAGTGAATACGCTGTTCAGGTTCTTCATAGCAACAATGTGTTCTTATTGCAGACATTAACAAGAAAAATTTATGCCAGGGATTTTATTACAGGTGATTAAATCTTGAATGTTTTTCAAAAATTGCACCACAAATATAAGAAACGACATTGTGAACAGTTTGTCAGTAGTACTGGTAGTTAATGACAGAGGCAGAATTGGTCAGATTCTCTTTCTTTCCATGTCTCTAAATTTGGGGTTGCTTTTAGACAATCCCTTCTTGTAGTTGTGCCTGCTTTCAGTCAGTCCCTAATATTCATTGAAGAGTCCTGGGTCCTAGGAGAGCCTCTAGAATTGCAGGTTCTGTGCCAAATGGACTGCCAGCCAGATCTTTTATGAACTTACCCAGTCAAGATTATTGTCCGAACCTATGCTCAGAATAATGCCAGCACCTTCACAGGTGAGATGAATAGAGACAAGACAGGGGCTTTCAGGACCTAAAGCACCATCATGGAACTTTCTGCCAGATTACTAGACTCAGTTGGCATAGACAACCAATAACATTGTTCGTTTTAATGGGGCTTGCTGCAGCTGTTTCGTTGACACGTTGGTTGAGTTTAATCTGCTTAATTTTGTTGCATTTTCATATTTGTGTTTTTTATGTTGGGAATCTTTGAAGCAGAGAGGAAGGATGCCAATATTTTACATAGATAATATGGTTGAAAGGAGAGATTATTATAATGCCATTTTTACTCCTCTGGAGGCACTTCTTGAAACTATGGGTTGTATGCAAAACAATGTCAGTGGAGTTCCCCTGGGAACTTACGTTTCCTCTTCTCCCCCTGCTTGCCCACCAAACTTTCTCCAGTGGGTTCCCCATCCCCTCATCTGATTTTAAGCGTATGCGAGGGACTGCAATGGAGAGGAGAAGAGGGGAAAGTTCTGTTCCATTAGTGAAAGTCTCTTCCCTTTGAGGTTGTTCTCAGCCCTCCTGGTCTTCCAGTGCTGTGTGTAAACTTCTCTTTTTATTTGTCTCAAATGGATTTTGTTTGTTTTGCTTGCTGCTGTCGGTTTTCCTGATACGTTTGCCTCTCTGCTGTTTTAGCCATTTTTTAACACCATCTTTAATTGCCCACCCCCCCAGCTGTTTTGGATATTTGTTTTGAACACGAACGTAAGACATAAGGATTTTGAAATAAAGATAGTTTGGATGTGCTCAAGAGCTTAAGCATACCCAGTGGAATTGAATTGTATTGTATTGTATTGTATTGTATTGTATTGTATTGTATTGTATTGTATTGTATTGTACAGTATTGTATTGTATTTTTCCTGGTAGATCTCTTCCTTCTACACTGCCCCTGTTGTATGGCATACTCCTTTTAAGACTATCCTAAAAGAGGTTTGATGTACACCATGGGGCATTGCTGGGAGAATAATAGCCCAAAGTTCCCTTGGGCATGTGAAACAAGTCAGAGGGTTCTTTGGATCCTGACTACACTTGAAATATAACAGCATGATGTGCTAAGCCATGACACTCTGCCCTTAACATTTCTTGAGAAGTAGGAGCGGGATTCGCCCAATAACCCCACCAGTAGAAGGCCTTTGCAAAGACTTCTGCTTGGGCAGTGGGCATTTATTGCTGTCCTGTCCCTGCATCCTCCCAAATTGGCTCTGGACAGGGTCAGGGGAACCCCCAGAACAGCATTGGGGGAGAAGAGGGGTTCTCATTCTATCTGTCAGGCCGCAAGGCTTGTGAAGACAGAACATTCATTGAAGCGCAAAGTTCGATCCCCCCCTAGGTTTTTTAACCACTTTAATCAAAGATAAATTGGAAACATTTCTAAATATTATACCCAGGAAAATAGTATTGTTTGTCAGAACTAATGAGATTTTGCATCCTTGGGGTTTAGTAATGAGATAAGTGCATGTAATGCAGGCAGCCTCCTACAGAAACTTGGATGATAGCATGCATTTAGTAACAGATGGGTTGTGGCCTGAATACCCAGTTGCAAATGTTTTCCAGCTCTTCATAATTTTTAATACCTGCCAGTTCTTTTGCTTGAATTTTTCAACTGAAAAACGCATTTCTCCCCAAAAGTCCTTTAGCCTTTGCTTTCCACACTGCTATTTCGTTCTCTTATTTATGCAGAGTGAGCTTAAAGAATGTGCATTTACGAAAACCAGAAATAATTGTCAGCTACAACGCGAGTTGCTCAGCTAAGTGATCTGTACCAAGGACAAGATAAGAAAGTTAAAACTCGCCTCTGGAAAATACACCAGCCAGCCATTCAACAAGAACAGTCTTGTTTCTTAGTTAAGCAACACATTTGGTGAATTACCACTGTGTTTGTGCACATACAGATTTTTCACTAACGTTTATTTGGTTTTTTTTAAGGGCAGTATTAGGGGAAGAACAATACTTTTCTTTTAGAAAATGAGAAGAGAGGGGGAGTAGACACAGCATCAGTTTCTGTCTTATGCTGCCACCATTAGAAGCAGATGGCTTGTAATGTTTGGCTTCTGATAGCTGTATTTTTTGTTTATTTGGCACCTCTCTGCGTTGGGGGCATTGCTTCCCTCTGATCTGCAGGCAGCCCAATTTGCCTAGCATTGGCTGCGGCCAATACTACCATTTATTTAAAAAGCTCATTTACCTCTGAGTAAGCCCCGCTCAGCTTAGTGACACTTATGTAGGAGTAAACATATACATGGACTTGATCAGTTAGATTATAAGCCTGCTATCTTTCAAAAAGTGAGAGCAGGCTAAGTATGAAATAAAAAATTACCGACAACACACAGTTCATGGATATTATAGAGTGGTAGAACTAGAAACTCACTGTTAGGTGCCCTTTAAGGTTTTAGTTTTCTGTAGCTCAGCGGTTCCCTCCATTGAGTTGCAAGTTAAGCTATGGAATAAGTCAGCTGCTGGTATCTAGAAATGGGTTGCTTCGCTAATCATTCTCAAAACTGATCTTGACTACAACAGTAAGTTTGGGGTTTTTTTTGGGGGGGGGGCTGAACTTCTCCAAGGAGCCTGAGTTGCTCCCAGCCAATATTGGAGGGCTCCAACCCACTCTGCCTTTCTCTTCTGGGGTCCTAAAAAGATTAAGGGCTGCCCTAGACATTACATTAAATGCAATGAAAGGCTTAATACTCCCATTCGTCACAGTCCTCACCACCTCTTGGCTGTTACTTAGAAGGACAAAACTAGACACGTTAAATTAAATCACATGTTAAATATCACGCCAGCTTTAGACCTAAGAACTGCCTACCTTCAGAGTATATATATTTCACAGTTACTGCATGAGTCACTGTTCTGAGCATGCTTCCTAAGGGGAAGGTGTTAAGTTCAGAGTTCATGTAGAAAAGCAAAGAGCATCATCTGCCCTTGTGTCCTGCAAATCTGTATTGGGAATGATTCTGCCATTTAAATCTTACTTGATGCACAGAGGCTGCTGAATTACCTGATCCCAGTGGAGGTTGATTGGAACGAGGGCAAGGCCAGGGCAGTGAGTCATGCAGGAATGTAGTAGGCAATCTTCTCTGGGTGTGTGGTTCTTCAGTTTTACAGGCTTACAGCCTTATTTAACCATATGACAGGTTGGCTGTGTTTCAGTGAACAAAAGCAAAATATTGTAGAACACGATTACATTTTATGAACCACAGGAAGGGCTTGTTCAAGAGTGTGGTTCCTAGACAATAATATCATACTACTCTTGAAAATAATTGTAAAGTCTTAAAAAGTTATTAAAGTAGATGATTTCCACAGTATTACTTTTTGGTTTTGTACAGAAGCTCTGAGCAAAACTTTAGTGTGTTCATCCTGTCTAAATGAGCACCATTAAATGTGGCAGGTTGAACGCTCATAACCCAAAATTAGATTATTTCATAAAAGGCATCAGTTTTTCACTGCTTGTTTCCCACATTTCAGAGACTGCAAATATTTGAGGGCTACAAAACCATGTGTGGCCCATTTTCAAAATCTAAACTATATGTTAACTAAACATTAATTTGGTACATCCCTGTTTCTGTGTTGATAAAATTGAAGATGCTTGAGTTTTGAAAATCCATTAAGAAGGAAGCTCATCAGTATAACAGTATGTGTAATTGGTGTTCTAAGGTTCATTAGTCAGTAGTCTCCAAAACGTAAGGAAAACACTTTCATGAAACTAATTACACAGTTTAAGATGAGTAATTAAGCTATATTCCTTAGATGAAGATGTTTGGCTTTTAGCCAATGCATCTGGGGTGTGTGGAAGTTCTTTCAATTAACTGCACAGTTTGTAATATGTGCATATTTAAGTACATTTAGCTGATGGGAGCCTGACAGCTGAGGTTGCCTATCTGGGTAGCAACTACTCCTGTTCTCTTTCACCATTCAGACATTTGGTCTTGATGCTGTTGCTATTACTATTATTACTGAACTGGTGGGTTTACATCTTTGGCCATTAATGTTTTATGTTCTTTCGTATGGCGATTACTATTGACTTCCCCTCTACTTCTTTAACTGACGGCTAGATTGTTAATTGTGCTATTTCAGATTTTGTAAGTTTCTCGAAGGCTGTAGAATCTTTTCTACAAAATGTCTGGCCTAAGGAAAGACTTCAGTGCCTAGTGGTAATTCCTACTCACCAAATGAACCCAGACCAGCAACTATTTCTAAGGCTGCTTTTGAAGTAGGATGGTGTCCCACAATGCAGAGTTTTGGTCACGTGGTTCAGACACCATAGATTTGGTTGAGCAAAAGAGAGAAGGGCTTAAACTAAACCAACAAAAGTGAAAAGTAGCTTAAATTTGTGGAATTGCTGTAGCTGCAATTCCAACCAGAGGTTGTAAAGCTAGTACTGAGATCCTAGACTATTTTTGCCACAACCTGACTGACTGCAGATATCATTGATAAAGACTGGTTGTTACCCATTTGTAGGCATGAAACTGTCTAATTTATTTATTTATAAATTTTATCTGTAAGCCTCCATGAGTCCCTGTCTGGTTAAAAAGGGTATATAAATAAGTATATAATAATAAATGTATTTATATATGCTAAATCACACAACATATCGAAGTGGCTCACAACATTATAATGATAACCGTAGGCCTGCAGAGGCCTGGCAGAATAAAAAAGATTTTGAACAGGCATTTAGATGTTGGCACAGAAGGTGCCAACTGATCAGCAAAAGTTGCCCTGTAGTCTCAGCCCATAGCAGGAATGGTCCAGCTAGTCAGGATCAGGCTCTTTGTAGGGATCGTAGAGGGGAGAGACTTTTCAGGAGGGAGGGAAGAGAAAAGAAACTACCTTTTCACCTCCCTGCAATATTCCACAAGTATTCTACATAGTGCAAAAGTGAATGTGTTTATATTTTGCTCCTCTCTGAAATGTTTTATTGCTGTATAGCTTGGAGGGGAGTATTCTGGAGAGTGGGAAAAGGAAAAGGTACCCCTTCCCCATCTCGTCCATTATATATCTTCCACTTAAAGTACAGGTAGGAGAAGCTTTTTTTAAAATAAAAAAAAAACTCTCAGTGGCACATATTCCTCTCACTCCTCTGTGAATCTCATCCCTGTCTCCAGCACTCAGTGAGTTTCAGGGGGCTCAGAGCAGGCCCCCTCTTTTTCCAGCAAACAGTTGGCATTCATATTTTCTGGAAATAAGTGACTATAGATCTTCCTGGTACCCTATGTTTGGGTGTCCCTGTTTTGCCTACAAATTGAGAGACACGGGATTACTCAAGTTAGATATTAATGGGAGTGAATCTTTGAAGAGAAGTTGTGCATTTTGTTTTAAGATTTAGTCTCTATCTAAACATTATATAGCATCTATAATGCCTTTGTGATATCATGCCTGGATTAATTTTGTTTAACACTTGGTGTAGAACCGCAGTTATCCTTGCATCGTCTTGAGCTCATGCAATATGCATCTGCTCATTAACACACACACACACACACACACACACACACACACACACACACACACACACTCTTTTTGAGCAGTGGTCTTTTCCTTCCTGTCCCTGTGATATAGGGACTCCTGAAATTTTTATCATTTTCTTTAGCTGCTAAACATTGAGAAGCAGTTCCAGTTTAATAGTTGGTGACTTCAAGTTATCAGTCCTCTGTCAACTTCCTTTGCTCGGCTGCTCAGAGTCAACTGGCTGTTCTGCAAATTAAACTGTGTGCATTGTGAGCCTTTTTCATTTTCTGCTGTTAAATTATGGAACAGTCTCCCTCTCAAGAGGCCACACAAATAAGTCCCTAAGATTGTATTTCACTTAAGACGCCATCCTTTGAGATTTTTGTTTTGGCCTTCCTGGATTGTAATGCATTAATTGGTGAGAGTCTCTTCCACACAGTCTCAATAATTCAACTGACCTGGGGGGGATATGCACAACACTTGAATAAACAGCTATCTGAGTAATCAAATACTCTATTTACATAAGTTTACATTGATGTGGGCAATGCTCAATGAATGTAGATAACCTAAACTTGAATGTAGGTAACCTAAACTTAAATAATTTATTCTAGTGCCCCAGAAAGCAGGACTAGATCAGAAATTACTGTTTTGAATCCTTGCAATCCTTATTTAAAAATGTAAATATATTTAAACTGTCCACTATTATGGATCATTTACTTTGGACAAGTTTAGACTGAATGCTAAATCTCTGTAGGTCATGATTTACAAATCAGAAGCTGTCCTTAGGGGATGAGTTCTGTTCTTCCATACAATTCTTGCCTTGCTAGCTTCCATTCCTGGTGCTAATTATAGTTTCATATTCAGTGTATACCATTGCAAACCACAGTGCAATCCAAACCAAGATACATAAATTCAGTCCCCATTTTATGAGGGGAAACTTGTTTGCATTGGTGCACATGTAACATGAAGCCCTGGTTAACACTAGGAAAGCAGGAAAATTGCTGGCTTCAAATTTACAAACCATGGTTTAGGGAAGTTTTTAATGTTTGAAGTTTTTAATGTTTTTAATGTTCGGTTGAAAGCTGCCCAGAGTGGCTGGGGAAACCCAGCCAGATGGGTGGGATGGAAGTAGTAGTACAGTGGTACCTCGGATTACATACGCTTCAGGTTACAGACTCCTCTAACCCAGAAATATTGCTTCAGGTTAAGAACTTTGCTTCAGGATGAGACCAGAAATTGTGCTCCGGCGGCACAGCAGCAACAGGAGGCCCCATTAGCTAAAGTGGTGCTTCAGGTTAAGAACAATTTCAGGTTAGGAATGGACCTCCGGAACGAATTAAGTACGTAATCAGAGGTACCACTGTAGTAGTAGTAGTAGTAACAACAACAACAACAACAACAACAACAACAACAACAACAATATGCTTCATGATTACTTTCCTTATAATTGCTTTAAGGATAGTTCAGTACCACTCTTAACAATCAATCATTAGTGTAGAAAGGTTTTGTGACATTCATTCACGCTCCCTCACACACTCTCACTTCTGTTTCAGGCCAAATCTTGAGATCGCTTATGGCCATATGGGCCATTCCTCTTTTAGTCCCTCCTGTTTCCTGAGATCTTCATTGTGTTCAGGTCTCGGGTGTTCTTTCTGGTATGGAGACTGGAAGCAGTCAATTTTCTGGCCATTGACTGGGACCAGAATATGCCTCTCTTTGCCACTGGATACTTCCATGTAGTACATCCTCCTAGTGGTCTTTGTTCCCCTAGCTCAGCCTTTCCTAACCTTGAATTCCCAGATGTTGTTGAACCCCCATCATTCCTGACTGCTGCTCCTGCTGGCTATGGATAATGGGGAGTAAAGGTTGGCAGAGGCAGAGGCCAGGGTGTTGTTCTCCTTACTTCTGCAGCCCCCAGGGCAGCTAACTGTAATTATACCCCAACTATGATTCTGTAGGTGGTGTGGGTAGCATGGCAGGTAGATTATGCTTCTAGGTTTTCTAACGGCTCTATCTCATTGAAAACCAAATGTTTCCATGGCTATTTTAAGAATGAGTATGAATTCTTGTTCCTTTTCAATAGCTTTCTTCCTGGTCTAAATCACGGGTACCCTGATGGTTAAAGGTAAAGGGACCCCTGACTGTTAGGTCCAGTCGCGAATGACTCTCGGGTTGTGGCGCTCATCTCACTTTACTGGCTGAGGGAACCAGTATACAGCTTCTGGGTCATGTGGCCGGCATGACTAAGCCGCTTCTGGCGAACCAGAGCAGCGCACGGAAATGCCGTTTTACCTTCCTGCCAGAGCGGTACCTATTTATCTACTTGCACTTTGACGTACTTTTGAACTGCTAGGTTGGCAGGAGCAGGGACAAGCAACGGGAGCGCACCCTGTCGCAGGGATTTGAACCGCCGACCTTCTGATCGGCAAGCCCTAGGCTCTGTGGTTTAGACCACAGCGCCACCCGCATCCCATACCCTGATGGTGGTGCTTTCCAAATGTTGTTGAACTCCAACTGCCTCTATGACTAGTGGTTGTAGCCCAACAACACCTGGCAGCCACTTGGTTAGCTACCCCTGGTCTAAATACTTTTGATTTAAAACCAGTTCACTTAAATTATTCAATCATTGTACAGTAGACAGGTCAGTATCAATCCTGCATTTCAGAGAAAAGTCTGAGTGTGGTTGTAGAAGGTGGGTCTTGACTTCTTAAAATCGCTTCTATACCCTTGCCTCTTTTGGTATCGATAATGCTTTTTTCTTATAGTTTTCTTCATGTATTTGTGCCCTAATTGTAAGCCACCCTAGGTTATTTTATAGAATTTCCGGATATGTATCCAGCTGAAGAAGGTATAGGTGACTTACAGTGGGTCTTTGTGGAGAAAAAGTTTAACAGGGCTATAGGAAGCATGTCTTTAGAACCTGTATGCATAGAGGTTTGGATCTGAAGTTTTTTAAAACACTGGGAAATAAATCAAAACTACTACAGTATATGACATATAAAACATCTGGTGAGCATGAGAGGTCTGTTGCATTGCACTCTTCAAATGTTCCAGTGAATTCTGTTACATGCCAATGTGTGACTGATGAAAAATACTGACCTTTCCTCAGACAGATACATGAACGGTCTTGACATGACTTATTATTTCTTCTTCTGTGTTAAACAATTTGCAGAATTTTTATTTGAGGTTGTTTAGTAACTGGAGGTTGCCCAGGAGCTGGGAATAGCCCAGAGTATTGCTTTGGACCCTTGTGAGCAGAGGTTTAATGTATAAATAAATCTTATTAAGTTAAAATCTATGCTTATTTTTCTGGATAAAGAAGGAGCAAGATCATTTGCTGATGAAAATGTAGTAAAGGGCAGTTGCGTTTCTCTTTCCCACCTTTTTGCAGCCTTTATCCAGTATTTCTGTGTAGGTTCACCTGAAGTCTATAATTAAGCCCTTAGAGCCCTGGTGCTTTCATAACCACAGAACTTTCTTACTCTCACAGAGCTGTCAGGGATAAGCTGTCATTATTGGTAAGGAGAACAGATGTGAGGTAGACACATAGTTGATTTGTCTGAAAATGACTTGGATAGAGATTTATATAGGCATTTATTAAACTTGACAAAGCTGGATTTTAATGAGCCCAATTTTGATGACATCCCCCTTATTAGAGCTAATTTAATCAATTAACATACAATGAGCTGCTGCTTTCTAATTACTGAGCGAGAAGCTTATATTCTGTCCTCTAATTTCCCCCTCTTTAAATTTAAAAATACTTTCCCAACTCTTTGACATCAGACTAAGATCTGATACAGATATAATGCTTTTGTTGTTGTTTAGTCGTTTGGTCGTGTCGTTTGTCCATGGACAAAGACAACAGATATAATGCTAGATACTTGCAAATCATGGTTTGCAAATCCAGAATCCAGTCTCGAGAACTATGCCTCTTACCTTCTCTAGATCAAATTTGCTCTTGCCTTCCCTTGTTGGTATTAATGATGGTTTAGAGCAGGGTTTCCCATTGGGCCTCCAGCTGTTTTAGACTACAGTTCCTACTATCTCTGACCACTAGCCCTGCTAGGTAGGGAGTGTGGCATTCATACGGAGCCCCTGGTCGTCTCACGGACTATTGACCCGTACACCACTAATCCGCTGCCACCAACCAGGTCCTCCCTGGTAAAATCACTTCAGTCTCAGTCAGATTTTCAATTAATAAAGAAGAGTGTATTTTATTTCAGACATAAAACAAAACTGCTTGGCAGGGGGTTGGACTCGATGGCCCTTGTGGTCTCTTCCAACTCTATGATTCTATGAAAACTTTTACAGCATTCCAAACGGTGTTCCTCTTTACTTTCTTAATCATATGTTCCTCTCACTGTCTCTGCTACCTCCCCACACTCAAGGACCAACTGCCCTAACTGTCTCTGTATTACCAACTGCCTTTCCCAACCAGCCAACCCATGAAACCCAACCAACAGCCCACCAACAACTCCCAACGAACTACTCCCAGAACTCCTCTCAGAACTAGTTTTATAGACCCGCTGACTCCACCCCCCTGGGTCAGGTCTGAGCATCCTATTTAACTATTTCCCCTCCAGCACTCTCTCATATATGTTAACGTCACAGGGAGTTGTAGTCCAAAAACAGCTGGAGACCCAAGTTTGGGAAACTCTGGTTTAGAGTATAGAGTGCTTGTTCCTTTTATCTGTGTTTGCCAACCACTTGAAACCAGGGTTACAAGTTCTCGTGTAAGTGGAGGTCACAGTATCACTTTGCTTCCTTTGTTGCTTTCATGAAAGACCAAAGCAGGCATCCTAAAGGATGCTTTTCTGTAGGATAGCTGTGTATTATGCATGTAATTATTTAAAATATTTCATACCTCCAACTGAAAGTTTTTGAGGGCTGTTTACAGCTCAGGTTGTTCTGAAGTGGATAATTCCAGGCAAACTGTTTATATACATCTGAAAGTGGCTAAACCATGTTTAATGAAACACTCTCAGTTATAAGGTTCTTACACTGAAAAATTGCATTTTGGATAGCTTCTTTTCTTTGGTTTTGTTATAAGTGCCATTTTTAGGCATAATATGACAACTGTTTTAAATGACCCCCATTTCAATTTATGTCCTCTATTTTTGCACCTTTGTACAGACAGCAGGCTTCAAAGAAGATAATGAAGTGGTTCTTGTCAGAACTGATCAGTCTGGTAGAGCATGGCCTGTTAACACTCCAGGAGAACTGCTGGAACCAAGTGGCAGAAAAAGGAAGCAGAAGGTATGTGTAATAAAGATGCTTATTTCACATCTTTTGTTATAATAAATATTACTACTACTATTATTACTTTCTTAAATGTAGTGTATAGGACAAGGGTTTGGGCGGGAGGATGTGAGGAAACTCCAAATACCATATAAGAAAGCTACCAGACTATTGACAGAATTTACTTGTATAAATTTGGGGCATTTGTATCCTGCCCAGTCAACAATGTCCTCTGGGCTGTTCACAACAATAAAATACAAGTACAGGTCCAAAACTAGAATGGTCAGTGCATAAGCAGATCAACACAGAAAACTAGCATAAAACCATGACGATATTGCCAAAAGTCAAAAGTCAATAACTTCCCCATCTCCACATCCTTCTCTCATGGGCACTGTGAAAGACATGAAGCCACAGACATGAAGTTGGTATCTGTTTTCCTCCCATCTGGAGTGGCAATAATAAATCTTATGTAGTCCTATTTGTAATAAATGTTTATCAGTGCTTTCCCCACAAGTGTAAGAGCACCTGCCTTTGATGTACATCTTCCAATAATTTGAATAGCCTTTTTCCGAACATTGTTGTGTTGACAGCGTCTAATGAGAAATCCTACGAATTCCCTGTTGTATCAGTTTGGGCATACTTTGCTGAGATTAGGTATGCTTTGTAAAATTTAAGTGCTGAATTGCATTCAATTACTTTTATAAAGTTGTTTGTAGATTGGATTTGTTTTAGCATAACCAGACAGTGGCACCAAATGACTATCTGTGTACTTGTTATTCATTTTCAGGTCACTACTCACGTGGAGAAGGAAAGGGTCCGCTATTTTCAGGATGATGATAATCTGAGCCTGAATGATTTGGTCAGAAATGAAAAGATGAGGACAGCAGAGGATCAGAATAAGCTGTTCATGAGAATGGCATCAAAGGTAAGGCCCAATGTGTCTGAACTTATATTGAAACCTAATGAGCGCTTCCAATATATTAAAAACCCTTACTTTCAACTTTTTTTTTTTAATTCTGTTTGGAATAACATACTCTAAGATGTATCAAGATCTTCATATGAGTGCTTCAAGTTTGAGGAAACAATGTGATTTGTTCCAGTACTTTATATTTGTTTTATGAATGTAATTTTACTGTTTGTATGCTGTTCATAAGATCATGGTATCATTTTCTTAATGTTGGTGGCTTAGACATTTTTGCAAATAATAAATAAATAACGATAACTGGGGTTCTGGGGCAGGAGAAGAGAGAGAAAAGGAAGCATTTGCAGTTACTTCACAGGCAGCGGCATCTGGGCTGCCCTCCAACTTATATCTGAGCCCTGATTTTCCTGGACTGGCCCCAGTACACCATGTTCGCTACCATACTGACTTTCATAATACCTTGGTGCAAAACCTCATATAAAAATCTCATGTATATGAACTCTGTAGATAAACTTAAACTGAAAGGTAGCAATTTTAATTTTTTGCTATAAGAGCACCATCTGAAGCCATTTTGTCATCTGTATTAATGAAGTGCACAAAACTGACACCCATATAATGACTTTCTCTTTCATGCTTTCATTTGTGAGGAAAACGGGAGGGGGGGGGTACAGTTGAAATGGATGCCATCTTCTTGATATTGCTGAAAGTCTAAAAATGATATTGTGACTGGTGTGTGAGAAAGTGGCCTTTCAATACTGCAGAGGATTTTCATTCATCTTTTTGACTGAGATATTGGCTTTGGTGTGTCTGCATTATTTTAAATCAACGGCTGTTCCTCAGTTCTGTTGCAACTAGCAAAATAAAGAAATGTGATTTCTAATGTGCAGTAAGGAAGCAAGGGTATCTTCTATTTTTCAGTTTGCCTTGATATATCCTTTAAACAAACTTTTTGAACTTGAAAACTTGATGGTAAAATCACATTGAGATCAGTCTCAGTGCCTTTGCTGTCAACATGAAAGTCGACTAGATTTCACTTGTGTGTAAAGCTGTCCAACTAGATGGTTTTAAAGCAGCATTATGTTCAGTAGAAATTACTGGTAGAAATAGAGATTTGTGAAGGAGGAAGGCACCTTGGAGTAAATAAAATAATCGATTCCAAGAAACGGAAAGAGTAAGAGTAGCAAAACAAGAAGTGTTAAATTTTAGGGAAGAGACATTTTTTTGACACCTTTGAAAATTAAGAACCAGGTACTGTTGGGAAGAGTTACTGAATAGGGATTCAGAAGGGGATGGAGTTGGATGAATTTAAAATTGTTTGCAAGTAGCTCAGTAGTTGACTACATGCTTTGCAAGTAGAAGGTCCCCTGTGTCAGTTCCTGGCATCTCTAGCTAAAAAGGCCAGGAAGCACGTGATGGAAAAGGTACCCCTCTGTTTGAGGTCATGGAGAAATGCTGCCAATCAGAAAACATAAACCTAAGGCAGATTCCTAGGTTCCAAATGTAAGGACTTACAAATTTCACAAGTTGGACAGGGAAATAGACGTCTGCCTTGAGTGTGAGAGGGGAAGTACAGAGCCCTACCACCACCAGCTCCTCTCCCTTATTCTTCCAGCCACTGAATATATCTCTTGCCTGCCCATACCACCTCTTGGCTCCGGAAAGCTGCTTTGAATTGTAGACAAGGGCAATCCAGACACAGTGGGAGACATTGTCTGGAGCAGGGGTAGGAAATTGGATTATCCAGCAGGCAGGGTCCGGATGTCCCACAACCTCCACAAGCCACTTAGGTTGCTGGGGCTGCCCACCTGTCAAGCATCCGACATCACCAAGATGCAGGATAACATGCTTCCTTTGCTGGCATGTTTTGATTTCCAACTCTGTGGCGAAAGGACATGCGTCTCTGTGGGGCTTGCTGTAAGCACCAGCCAGCCTTGTGCAAGAAAAGTAAAAATAATTTTGCAGGTGTGTAAGAGAAGACATCTTAAGTTCTATGGAACTCGCCTAATCATAGTACCATGTCAACTATTGCACGAACGCTTGTCAAACAAGTAGTGGCTGTTTTCCACTATTGTTTATGGGGAGCCAGACCTGTGTAGTTGATAGACAATTGTGCAAGACAAGTATCATTGTTTTGTTTCAGTAGGAAGAAGCTGTTGGCAGACATTCTAGTAATGTTCGGATTAGTTGGCAAACCTAGGCTTCAGCAGTCATAGTAGGACTTAAACTAGTAATAAGGAAAATTTGCATAATGAATCCTCATCAATGCAATATTTAATTAACACCTGGATAAAAGCTCTCTTCGTTTTACTGCGTTAGAGCTGAGCCCTAAATACATTTACAGTATATATATATATATATATATATATATATATATATATATATATTTAATTCACAGCCCTTTCGGCTGAAACCTATTGTTTTTCCTAACACCAGCAGGGTTCTGTCCCCCCCCCCCAGCTTCCTGTCATGTATTTGGAGTATAACATTCCTGAAATCTAAATGCTTCCATTTAAAATGGGTGATGTCAGTGTTACCATGGCAATTGAAAATCGCACGGATCCAATTTATACAATCTATACACCTTTTCCCTTTCTGGCAGATTTTTAGAGCAGCAGTAACGCTTCTTGCATTCATGTAGAAGGTGTATCTTGAATTGCGATTGCGTTAGTGTTATTATGGGAGAAACGAATGTTCAGTGGGTGAAGGCAAGGGAGAAGCGTATCAGCTTACGAAAGACGGTGAATGGAAAACTAGTTGCACAACCGTAGTAATAAATAGAGCCCAAATACGCAAGCATGTGTTAACAGGACTTTATATAACAGAAGGTGGGATTTTTTAAAATTTAATTATTATTTTTTTGCTTTTCTCCACTATACTTTGAGATGGCATTCTTAGGCAAAGTATACATTTTTATGTTGGTTTTTGTGTTTGGCCCTGCTGCCATTTTCCTAAAAGCCACCCCTATAACTGTGGAAACTGAAGAAAGAGAGAAAATTAGTCAACTTCATGTCTCAGCGTCCTA
Organism: Podarcis liolepis; assembly: GCF_965112155.1. NCBI lineage: Eukaryota > Metazoa > Chordata > Lepidosauria > Squamata > Lacertidae > Podarcis > Podarcis liolepis. Next base: position 84,827,734 of record NC_139558.1, read on the forward strand.
GCCAGCAGTGCACATTCTGGGGCAAGCCAGAAAGGACTCCACTTGAACCGGGATGGAAACCGACTGTTGGCGCTGAAAACAGAAAAGGTGGCAGAGCAGCTGTTAAACTGAAGGGAGGGGGTAAAACTGGCAAGAGCTGAGGAGGTGCCATTCGGAATGAATCTCTCCCCCGGGGATGAATTTTAAATGCGGGTGGCATAGAACTAGGCTTGTGAGTGCAGGACCACAGCACAGCAATTCAGAGAGGCCAAAGCACCGCACTTGAAGAGAGAGGATGGTCTTCAAGGGTTTATATGCTAATGCCTCTGAGCCGGGGTGAGTGAACTGGACTGCTTGGTATTAGAGGCTGGCATTGATAGAATCGAGATGATGGATACTTGGTGGAACAGAGAGAACCAATGGGACATATCGTAGTTATCTCTGGATATAAATTCTGTAGAAAAAATAGAGACGGACTTGCCAGAGCTGGTGTCGTTCTGGATGTCCAAGAGAGCGTTGAATCCAGCAAGCAAGGAAACCCCAAAGGGGCAGAATTCTGATAATCAAAAGATAGCTGAGAGATAGCAGTCCTGCTGCTTAAGAGGCAGAGATTTCTGCTTCAGCATTGTAGATGGGGATCACATCGTTCAAATAACATGCCTTTCTTAAAAGACCCCCTTTGGCCTGTGGTTGTAGCGTACGTACTAATACACTTAAGTGCTCTATGCGGCTGCCATCTTGTTTAATAAAAATGGCTTCAATTAGTCATATATGTCCGACCAGGGTAGTTTGGATGCCAGGAATATCTGACTGGCATGTATGGTTACACTTCCATGGGAAGCTTATGTAAGTTCCTTGCCTATGGTCATCTTCACCATCATGTTTTAATGGGGCCTCACAGTGTTATGGATCAGTTTTACCAGTTTCATAAGAAGTTGCTAAAAAATGGCGCATTGCTGGGGCAGGATCATTTTGCTTTTGTTCACTTTCTCACATGCCTTTTGATTTTAAACAAGATTAGATGAGCTCTCCTATAGTGGTGTACTGCAAGAGAGTGCAGAACTGGGGATGGTAACAATACCTTTTATTTTTGAATTTTATTTCAAAATTGAGAATAGTAGAGCATATATATTAATAATCACTTGTTATAATGAATTGGAATGAGGAAGTGATACTGGATTGTGGGAAACTTTATGGCCACACTTCTGTATGTCAAAAATTATGGGAGGAATTCAACGTCACACTGTTAGAACCAGCTACCCTATCCCTCCTCATTTGCTGTTCAGAATGTTCTCTTGCAACCCCCACTCCAACCAATTTAATGCAGAATTGAAGTACTCCAGTTGCGTATGGACCTTGCATATTCCATACGGATGTTGCCTAAAACAGCATGAAAACATAATAAGAATACAGTGGTACTTTGGAAGTCAAATGGAGTCCGTTGTGGACGTCTGTTCGACTTCCAAAACGTTTGGGAACCAAGGTGCGACTTCTGATTGGCTGCAGGAAGCTCCTGCAGCCAATTGGAAGCTGTGGAAGTCGCATCGGTCGTTCGTGTTCCAAAGAACGTTTGCAAACCGGAACACTCACTTCCAGTTTTTGAGCATTCAGGAGCCAAAGCGTTCGACTCCCAAGGCGTTTGAAAACCAAGATAAGGCTGTAATGTGCCTCATCTTTATGCATTTTTTGTTCTTGTCAACTTTTTTCATATGTGTACCCTGCCCTTCCACCCAGCAAGGCAGTGTTACCTGTGATCACCCACAACAACCCTGAGAGATTGGGCTGAGAGTTGGTGATTTGCTGAAGGTCATCAAGGAAACGTCATAGCCAAGGAGGAATCCCTGATCAAAGTCCATCTTTGTCCACATTGACTAAATCTTCCTTTTGCTTCAGTTTTCAGAAAAAACGGATAGAGAGTACTACACTCTGGATGATATGTTTGTTTCCAAAGCGGCAAAAGGCGAGCGAAGCGGTGAGGAAGAGGGAAGGCAAAGGAAACAAGCAATCCGTGAGCATCAGCATCTTGCTGCACGCATGGAGAAGTGCCCTTACTGCTTTGGTAGCCCTGAACTTCCAAAACACCTGATTATTGCAATTGGTAACAAGGTAAGGAAGCAGCACAGCCTGTTCTGCGATGCAAATGGGAAGAAATGAAAGAGGGCTGTTTTCCATTCCATGGTTTTATGCGATTAAAAGTGAGATTGCTTCTTGTGACATGAGTTATTGCCTTTGAATGTTCCCGGCCCTTCCAATTAGGAAGAAAGAGCCACTTCCTCAAGGGTGCGACTAAAATGATACGACTCTTGTCTTGAATGATCAAGTTAATCTTCTTCAGTACTTCAGATTTGCAGGTGACCTTGCTGCAATGATATGCAAGAGCTGAATATTTAGGTTGCATAAGGTGGGTAAATAATTTGGAGGCCAAATCATGGTAAGAGAAAAAGGGTCATAGAGGGGATGTTGAAATTAGAAGCCAGAAAACATAATAAGGTCCACAAAGGCAAAGCAAAGTCATCCAGATTTCAGCAGCACTACAGACAGCAGTCACTGCCTTTTAAAATAAATTTTGGGTTAGTTCAAAGAGCATATGGAAGTTTTTACTTGAGACCAACTTGCTGCAGTCCAGATGACACTGAACTACAGCTCCTATCATCATGACATTTGGCTGTGATGACTGAGGCTGATGGGAGTTAGGAGGACACTCTGTGCGGTGTAGTGGTTAAGAGCGGTAGATTCATAATCTGGGGAACTGGGTTTGAGTCTCCACTCCTCCACATGCAGCTGCTGGGTGACCTTGGGCCAGTCACACTTCTTTGAAGTCTCTCAGCCCCACTCACCTCACAGAGTGTTTGTTGTGGGGGAGGAAGGGAAAGGAGAATGTTAGCCGCTTTGAGACTCCTTCAGGTAGTGATAAAGTGGGATATCAAATCCAAACTCCTCCTCCTCCTCCTCTTCTTCTGTTTTAGACTTTGCCCCACCCACCTCAAAAAACGTGCTAGAAGTATGTGTTTACTTCAACATCGTCATAGTTCAACAAGAATCCTATTTCCTCAAGTTTATTGCCCCCCAAAAGTATTCTGACTTTCACCCATCTAGACTCTCTGGATGACCAAACATTACGCTAAAATACATGCACAATTCAACAAAATGTAGATAAAAATAACCAGAAACAGACCACAGGATGAATGCTTAGCTCTGACCTCAGTAATGACTGGGCTAAAACTTAAAACACAAGAAAAGAACAGTCTATATTCTGCTAATTTGGGCTCTTTAGCTTCCTCTCAGGTATCTGAAGAAGTGTGCATGCACACGAAAGCTCATACCAAGAACTAACTTAGTTGGTCTTTAAGGTGCTACTGGAAGGAATTTTTTTATTTTGACTATGGCAGACCAACATGGCCAGCTATCTGTAACTAGCTTCCTCTCAGATATTCACATAGCCATTATCCTTCACCATGTATCCCACAATATTCCCTTACTCATCTTCCTCTCCCCATCACTCCTGTTTTTAAATAGGTTACATAATTTGATGTCCATGTTTCATAATGTTGTAAAACTGTTTTTTTTAAGTCAGCCAAATGCCTCCTTAAGCAGATGGCCATATGATCACTTTAGACCGAGTTTATTTCAGCAGGAACAGCCATCAGCCTTACCTCTAAATGCAGAGGTTTTAGAGCCTTGAGGATCTCAAAACCTAGGAGGGAACATATGAGAGAAGACACATCTTGTACAGAAACCCCTTTATTTGTTAGGTGTACTGGCTGTTGTTATTGTGCCTGGTTTCTGACTCAGGGTTTTAAAGAGTAAAGGGGAACTAATCTGTACCCAATGTTGGGATGTATGTGGCTGACTAAGGGTGCATTCCTGGCCACTGCTCTGCAAGGCTTCCTGGGGTGGCAGGGCCACCATCACACCTGCAACCTTGCTGAGCAAGTGGGCTGGGTGGAAGGGGGCAGGCAGATTTCTGCACCAGCCTGAGGGCAGCATAGCGACTGGGACTGAATTGGGCTGACTCAGCCCCACCTGCTCCTGTCTGGGGGCTTTCTGGTGGCTTCTGTCAGCAGGGAACCTGCACATTCGGTGGGTTGAAGGGATAGCTCTGCCTGTGGAGTGATACTGGATTCACTCTGCAGGTGGAGGTCAGCAGGGCTACCCTGTTCCAAACCTGTTCTCCCCTGCCCCACAGAGGGAGTTTGGATTGTTCCATAGGTCTTTTCATGGAAACAAACACGCAGAGACAGGCAAGCAGACAGGCAAGGAACTTTCGGATGCAGTGCATGGCCTAGAAGGGCAAGATTTTGGAGTTGGTAGACTCAGCGGAGGAACTGAAATGTGTAAAATACAATTAGTGTTCTGCATTGCTCTGTGCAGTGTATGTCAGAAAGAGATTCATCTTCACAGGCATATCTCTGTTCAGCAAAGAGATCTGGGCATTCTCCCAGTGACTTAAGATGAGGATGATTAACCTTTTTGGCTCCAAGGGCCACATTGCATTGCCACAAAACCTCTGAGGGGTGCATGTCATGCTCAGAACACAACATAGGAAATTTCCCTATGCTTATTAATTTTATGTGCTTGGAACTACCTACAGTAACTATTTACTTTGTACTGGTTCAGAGTATATAGTTACATAATGACCTCATGCTCTCCCCCCCCCCCCCAATTCTCTACTTCTCTAATATAGTTGTGTGGAGGAGATAAGAACCTTAAATATTTCAATTAGTCACAGAAACTGGGTTAATCTTAACCAGGCATAGGCAAACTCTGGCCTTTCAGAGGTTTGGGACTACAATTCCCACCATCCCTGACCACTGGTCCTGTTAGCTAGGGATGATGGGAATTGTAGTCCCAAACCTCTGGAGGGCCAGAGTTTGCCTATGTCTGATGAACTATGGGTTAGTTGAACCAATCCTGCTTCATAAACTTTGCTTTGAAGTTGACTTTCCCCCCAAATCAACTATAGTTAAGACTAAATACAGTTTGTCCTGGTTCAGATATAATACTTGGCTGCAGTTAGTCTAAAACAAAAGTGCACATTTCTGACCTCTTCCCTGCTATGCCGGAGGACAAGGGAAGGGAGGATCACGCAGAGGCAAGGCTCATTGCACTCCTTCCTAAGATGTGGTTTATTGTTTTGTCCAAATGAGGAAAAAGAGAAGTATAACCACTCATAGGAGAAGCATACACTGACTCAGGGTTGCATGAAATCGTGTTTGCGATTTTCTGTATGTGGTATAACGTCTTAGGTGGCATCTCTTTGATAATATCTGACATAGCATTTACTTTTTTAAAATTCCCTGCATCATAGAATAAAAGTGTTTCTACAGTATGTGTTAGCATATAATTGCCGTAACAAAAGATTATTATTTTTTGTACAGCAGAATAGACTAAGACCAAATACTGTCAGTGAGGATAAAGGCTTAAGCATTGAAGTGAGCTGTCTTAACAAATTGAGTTGCCTTGAATTTCTTGTATGAAATGCTGCTGGAGAATGATTATTTCGAGAGGCTTGCGTTGATTATGATGATTTTTTCAGTAACAAACTTACTGAGAATAAAAGGCTTGCTCTGGAGGGCTTGCGATCTGTAAAGAGACCAGAGCAGCAGGGAGCATAAAAGAGAGTAATTAATGTGATTATTTCAGTTATGTATACTGAGGTTTATAAATAGCATTGTTGGATCCGTGAGAGAATATTCCAGAATCTACCATGGGCAATACATTTATGAGGACCAACCAAAACGTCACCCCAAAGTGGCGTGCCCTTCAGGTCACTGTAGTTCTTAACCGTGGAAATTGTTAAACAAGGGTGGGGCTGGGGAGGCAAGGGAAGGAGAGTACAAAAATTAGGCTGAATTTGTAGCCATGAATTTGTTAGGTTGTAGACTCTGTTCCAAAGTGGAAATTGCAGGAATAAGTCTCTACTAGGTGTTACAGGCATCAGGTTGCACACTGATTCTGCAATAAAGAAGAAATGGCTGCTGTTTTTTAAGAGCACAAAATCTAACAACTTGTAACCCAGATCTGGCTTCGGTAGTGCAGGGTGTGGGACTAGGGGATTTTTGCCATAGGCTTTGTGGGGAAAAAATGGGGTTTAAAGTAAAAATCTTCCCCATTCTGCATCTGTACTGGAATTATTTTCAGGTGTTTCACTTGTTGTATCTTACACACATTTGCCTCTCTGGGCTCCTTCAGGAGGGCTGGCAGAACATAAAATAAATAAATAGAAGCTTCAACCATCTTGTATTCCACCCCCCTCTCTCTAGGTCTACCTGTCATTGCCAAATTACCAATCTCTTACTGAAGGCCATTGCTTGATAGTTCCTATGCAGCACCACATTGCAGCCACTCTTCTAGATGAAGACATCTGGGAAGAAATCCAGGTGAGCAAAGTCTTAGGCTTGATGTGATCTGTTGTGCGGATTCATATCTAAACACTGTCGATATGAACCAGCCAACCTGGCACTTGTAGTCCTCTTAATTTCAATGGGAAACATTTAAGCATCTGTTTGCTCCTTCATTGTGACTGGTGGGAATTAGTGTTTTCTTTTTGGTGGCATTGTCCCTTTTGCTGTGAGAAGGGCAGGCTGCCGCTTGGGGGTGAGTGGAGAGGGGACCGTTATATGCAGCATGCTCCTTGCAGCCGTGATACAGTAGATGTATTCAGAGATGAGTCGCCTTCTCCATCATCTGTTGGAATAATACACAAAGGGCTTCTGAGTGCTTTGTTTGAAGACTGTGAATAGATGGGTTTTTTTAAAAAAACCAACCTGAGATCATTAAGAGAGTTATGGGAAGTTCATAGCCAACACTTAACTTTCTACAACTGAGACTTTTTCTTCTGTCTACAAATCAGCATTCTGAATAAATGTTGTTAAGTATAAAAATAACACAAAGTGGGTGTATAAAGGTTAGCGACATTTAACATGTCAGTTTATCCAACCCAAATAACCTGATTTGAAAGTAGAGAAACTTCAATACAGTTGTACCTCGGGTTAAGTACTTAATTCGTTCTGGAGGTCCATACTCAACCTGAAACTGTTCTTAACCTGAAGCACCGCTTTAGCTAATGGGGCCTCCTGCTGCCGCCGTGCCTCCGGAGCCCGATTTCTGTTCTTATCCTGAAGCAAATTTCTTAACCTGAAGCACTATTTCTGGGTTAGCGGAGTCTGTAACCCGAAGCGTATGTAACCTGAAGCATATGTAACCCGAGGTACCACTGTACTGTTTGTTTGAATGAGTGTAGTACTTGCACATCTTTGCCAAGCACCGGCCACATTAAATGTCTAGTAAATCTGCAAATTGGCATAAAAGAATATGGGGCCAGTTTATATTGAACAAGCTTGTGTACTTCGGACATAGAACAATCTCGAAGTGGGTCAAGTTGGGATGTGTCTGTGATGGTTTGGTCAGGTTAGACACCAAGCAAAGAAGAAAGAGGTTTGCATTTTCCAGAGTTCTCATGCTGGTTCGCATACCTGGTGCGAGTCTCTCTCACTGATCAGTCTGAAGTTGAGGTTAGTAAATTCAGACTACAACTTTGCCCTTGGTGCATCAAGAGTCTCCTTAATATACTACATGGAGATTTCTGGAGTCAAGCATACTTAAAACAACAGTAAGATGAGCTCCTTGGTAACAATTTATTCTCAAACCAGACATTAATGTTATTAAACTGAAAGCACATGGACAGTTTACATTTGAGGATAATGTTTATTTGGGAGGATTAATTGAGTGAGCAAGAGGTCATTCAAGTTTCTAGGATTTGGTCTCATGTAGGAGGCAAATGAAATTCAACCAAGAACTAAATATAAACTCTTGGAATATCAATATAATGGGAAAGTGTAATTAAATATGCCTGGGAAATTCTGCAAAAATGCTTAGAAGATACCTTTATTCCACAAAGAGCATGTCTCCAGAGTAGCTTGGCTAATTATGGACCCACTAAATAAATAAAAGTCTTAATAGAGCTTTTATAATCACTGAGAAGATTCAGAGCTCTTTTAAATTTGTTTTCTGTTAACAAAATCTCTTTCATGCTCCCTTTCCCTTGCAACATGTTGAGGCATTTGTCATATCACATCTGTTTCTGCTCTCTATCCTTAAGACTGGTAGTGCATGGCTTAATTATTCCAGTTCAGGCTCAAAACGTATAGGAATAAGCATGAAAAACAAGCAAACAAAAATCATGCACTAAGTTTCAGTCACCCTCAATATTCCAGTAATACTCTGTAAATACCAAGTTAACAGTGTTGATAGCAAGCCTAGACTGGCAAGGACCTCTTAAAACAAGCATAGTAAGTTTTGTTTTGTTTCTGAATTGCGTGAACATTATCTACCATGCCCATTCTAAGGAACTATAGGGAGCCATTATGTTGTCTAATAGATTTAAATTAGTCTGGTTACATCAGAAGTGTACGTGGGATTTTTTTTTTTTACCTTATATTATACAATTTTTGCATTTCTTACAGCCAGCCAGCCAAAAATACAAAATGCAGAATCACACCCTCAATAAAAACCAGTCAAAATAAAACAAAACAAAACGATATGCTAAGAACTGACAACCATAAGAAGTCTTAAAGATAGGTTTTCAAATTTTCACCATCTGTGAAGATGTTTGTTCTGCCAAAAATACTAAAGAGGCTCTCTAAAGACAAAGCTGGAAACAGTCTCATAAGAGGATGATTTATATATTATTTGATCCCCCTGATAAAAAAAACTTAAGGTAAAATAACACATGAAGGTGATTGATTACAGGGGCAACACCTGTTTTTAAAAGGAACACTGGCAAATCTGCCATTCAAATGCTGATCAGTAAGATAGCTCTTCTTTGCTTAGGTATTGATTTTATAAAAAGCAAACAGAGTTTAGGGGCAGACAGATGCAGACCCTGAGGCCATGGGCCCTGTAATCCCCCAGGCTAGCACATGTAGCTCTCATACATCTTAAATGGCTTTAAAAGGTTGTTAGATAAATTGATGGGGAAGAAGTCTACCAATGGTTGGTAGCCATTGCATCCAGTATTAGAGGCAATATGAACGCCAAATGCTGGTGGTCATAAGCAGGAGAGTGATGGCTCATGTCCTCCTTGCTGGCTTTCCATGGTCATCTAGTTGGTGACTGCATGGACATAATACTGATCTAGTGGATGGGCCTTTGGTCTGGTCCAGCAGGGCTGTTCTTACGTTCTTAAGTCTGTATATTTTGTTTTCTGTTGTCTTATAAATTGAAAAGTAACATCACAGTTTCCCCACCATTAACTCTTTCTTACATGAGTCTTTCTTGCTCTGTGCATGTATGTATGAAATGATTCCCTTGAAACACCAAGGCTTATTGACTCGCTTAACACCAAACTACTATGGCCAGATAGAGGTCCAGATTTGATGAAGTGAGCATGCGTAAGGGCCGACCAGAGTTGTTGAGCTTTTTAACCCCAGGACATAACATATACTGCTACAGGGGCTGGATTAAATTGACCGGCGGGCTGGATTAGGCCCCCAAAATGGCTTTTGGACACGCCTGTACTATGGGATATAAAAACTCATGTTAATATCTTGACGTAAGCTCAGTTGATTGCTTAAAATGAGAGGGCATTTTGCTTAGGATCAAGTGTATCTCCATAGGCCATGCTTGGCACAAGCGTGCTGATCTCAAGGGAAATGGGAGGAATAAAGGAAAATGGAAGATTGCAGCACCAATCCTGCTTGAGGACCTCTTACCTAGTTGTGAAAATGCACAGGTGTCTCTCAGCATCTTCCGGCTATAAAATTTTGTCAAGATACGGCACTTCTATTTAAAAAGATATATGTAGCAAGTTAATTATGTATTGCACAGGGAAGGGGAGATGTTGTTTAGACCAACTAGAATTTGAAAAGCAAATTTTGGTTGTTTATCAAAAGCTTACAAGTTTAGAGACAACCACCTAGTAAGTTGCCTTATTTTTTTAGTAAGACTGTTGGTCCATTTAGTTCAGTGCTGACTGGCAGTAGCTCTCCAGAGCTTCAGATGCCAGGTATTGAATCTAGAGCCTTGTGCACTCAAAGCAAGTGCTCTACCACTGATTTACTGCCTTCTTGAAGCTTTTTAAATTACCTTAGTAGCTGCAGTGGCGGCAGCGGCAAAAGAGCATTTCCGCATTTAATTTGCTTTGAAAATCTCCAAAATATCATTGGTAGAATGGGTGCTAGTGGAAGTGACAGGCAGTAATGTGTCAGCTGTTGAATTAATTCTTAGTTTCCGCAACTAGAACAGGATAATGAACAGTTCTGCTTACTGAAGTGTGATTCTTGAAAATGCTGGCCAGGGGGTTGTTTCAATTTAATTTGCATTTAAATGTCATGGCTTCTCGGACATCCTGGTGCCAATATTTTTGCTTGACAGCCGTTAGCCTGCCTTCACGGCCTTTGCTTGGCTGCTTCATAGCAATCTTGAGGCAGATGTGCTTTTTCGGGGAGAAATGTAAACTGTAAAGCAAAGTCAGAGATGGGAACTTCATGTGCCCTTCCTTCAGATATTCTCTAAATAAATTTTGCAGAGAACTTCCTTTGACCTCACAAGTGCTATGAACTTTGTCCCCACCCCAGCTATTGTTTTAAACGTGCACCACTGCATGACAGAACCAAGTGCTATTTGGCAAGAGAGTTGGGAAATACCATTCTAGTTTGGGAAATGTTTCCATAACTTGACCCTGTGGCTCTGAAAGACCTAGTATCTCTAAAGTCTCATTTTTAAAATGATGCAAAAGCTCGACCCTGACAATAAATGTCTATGCTATTCTACTGGAGTACCAAGGGTCAGAAGCACAGGATTCCTAGCATGCCAGAAGATGACCACAAGCTAGTATTTCTGTGCCATTGAGGACCCCATTCTCCCATGTGCCATGGTGGTTTCTGGTGCTGCATGAATGTGCTGGATAACTCATTTGGTTGCCCATCCCCACTGAAGCAGGTGAAATGAAAGATTTTTCTTGGCGACCCTGGAGGACTCTTACCAGTCAGAGTCACTTAGTATAAAGCACCATAATGTGTTCATTATAGTTTTTAGGGGAGAGGGCTGTGCAACCATCTTCAATTGTCAAATGTGTGAATTAGGCAACAACTTTGATTTCTCCGGGAAAGAAGAGCATATTTCTTTTGATTTATGGATGTGTGCATTGGTGTGCATCATTTGGTCTTGTGATAAACGAATGCCATTGCTTTCACGTCTTTTCCACGAATGTTTAGAATGACAAAACATCAAAAGCAAATATGCAGTTTTGTTTGGAAATGTAGCACAAGGGAGTTTATTTCCAGTGTGGCCCATGAAGATAATGAGGTTGTAAAATGAAATGTGAATTCTGTGATTTATGGCCCTGGCACATTTCAAATGCTCAGTCAGCTTAAGTTACGTCAGGCTTGTGGTTTCCAACTTGTTATAATTTCATATGAGCTCAATTTGAAACAAGTTCTTGGCACCTGCCTCCTCTTGCCGGATGCCGTCACACCATTTCAGGTTTGGGTACCAAAATCATCTCTCATTTATTGGAAATCTAGACTGTGATTTCTACCTTATCTGTTTGTTTTAAAACATGCCAGCTTCTAGGCACCACTCAAGATAGAAACTGATCTACTCCATGATCAGCTGTGACATTCTATCCTATAGAGGAAAATGAGTGAGTATACACACAGGTCAAGTCTGTTACAGTAACAGGTTGGGTAAGCTTCTGCACAATGGAGATGAGAGACCCAAGATTGCTTTTCTTTAAGGAAATATTAGTATCTGGCTTAAAGGTCAATCATCCCTGATGAAAATGTCACTTTTTGATGAATTGTGTAATTGGAAGGAAGAGTGGAAGGATGGTGGCATTTGGAGTCTATGCAAGTCAAGGTATTAACTTTTGAGGAAATGAAACTCTCAAGCCTCCCATGGTTTCTGCCTCCATTTATGATGCCCTCCAATTTTTTGAACTTCAGTGCGCCTTTCATTTGACAGAAAACAACACCTACAGTTGCCATTATGCATGTAGTATAAATATTTAAAATTACTCATCATGTTCCAGTGTTGAGCTCATTTTATTTTGAATGCAATGTGACATTAACCTATGAAAGTTTGACTTCTCAATAATGCCAGATACTTAACCGCAGCTGTTGCCTAACATTTCTGTGATTGAAAACTATATGTATTTTGACTCCTCTTACTCCACACCCTCTCTTTTTTACAGATATTCAGGAAAGCTTTGGTGAAGATGTTTGAAGCTCAAGAGTTGGATTGTGTCTTCCTTGAGACAAACTTAAATTTAAAGAAGCGATACCACATGGTATATGAATGCATCCCCCTCCCAAAGGAAGTGGGTGATATGGCTCCCATCTACTTCAAGGTATCTACAAACTCTCCAGTTTCCTCAGTTTTGCGTTTTGATCATACCACTTTTGTTTTTTTAAACTGAACTAAATTGGCAGTTTTGTTTTTTTTAACTGAACTAAAGTTGGCTGTGTGAAGCTGAAGAAAGTAAATAGATTCCCTAAAATACATCAGATTATCTTAACTCCCCTTCTTCAAGTGAAATTTATTTCACCTCTTCAGGTTTCCCAAACTATTTGTTTGAGCAAAACTGGAAGTACAGAAAATAGGCTTCTGAAGGAAACAGGTATTGTTGTATCAAATTAATCCTGCTGTGCAGATTGGATAGCTCACTATGGCCCCTGAGTTGGCAGCATGAACAGGCCAGGGTTTTTTAAAAACCAGATTTTCCAACTGCACAAACTCCCTACCGAACACCCCACACTAAAAATATCGGAGCTGAGGGAGCCGAACGAACACAAAGCATGCTTTGCTCCTTACTTACGCCCTGTCTCAGTGGCAGTTCCTCCATGGGAGCCAGGAGCTAATTCTTTCATGAATCTGCCTGAATTCAGTAACTGACAGGTGCAAAACCAGGCATACTTTTGAGGGCATTTATATGGATGCGATAAAGCATCTCCTGCCCAAAGATGAACATGAAGGAAAAGAAGTTCTGGTCAAAAAGACAAAGGTATTTTCAGATGGTTTGGGCAGTTTGCTTTAAGTAACGGGGGCTGAGCACATTCTGCCCTTAGATCATTTGTGAACTTCAAGTGAAGGGTAGTTTATAAATTACATTAATAATAACCATCTGTGTACATGCTGTCTCTGACACCGTCTGCCATTTTAAGTGCTTAATAAACACAGGCACTAAATGTGTCTAATTCGCCGCTGCTCCAGAGGCAAGGATAGAAGTTGCCAATGTAAGTGATCTGTATGTGCTGGATGTGTAGTTACACTCTCTCTCTCTCTCTCTCTCTCTCTCTCTCTCTCTCTGTGTGTGTGTTTTATTTTTTCCCCCTTCAAATGGCTGAGGAGCTGTGCTGTTAACCTGACAAGATTGTTTTCAACAGGGCTGTTTTGGATGCAGCTTCTGCTCACAGCTCTATATGGGTATAATGAGGCTGGGCCTCAGTCTAATAGGTTTTCTCCTCAACAATTAAAGTGAGCAGTCAACATGGGATCTCCTTTGCTCTTCCGCTTGCAGCAGAACAAGGCAGGCAGAAAAGAGGGAAGAGGGAAGGGCCATGTCCGAGTGGTAGAACAGGTGTTTTGCATCCAGAAGATCCCATGCTCAATCTTGGCATCTCCTGGGAATTGATCCTGCCTGGAATCCTGGAGAGCTGATACCAGTCAGTGTAGACCGTTTTGAGCTGGATATAGCAATAAGCTGACTCAATACAAGGCAGCTTCCATTATTTCACTGCATCTAGAGGAGTATAGGGCAGCACTCTTAACATACAAGCTCTGCTGAGTATCTGAACATGGTTTAGACTTGGAACTATTTAAGATAGCGTTTTGTGGCAGTAGCAACTTAAAATATATGTATGCTAGATTTTAATTAACATTGGCAACAAAATCATGACCTTTACCTTTGGTTTTTCTTATGTACAAAAAAGAGCCAATATAACTTAATTAATTCCTGTGGCCTTTTTAATTTGGCAAACTGAAAATTCTCATTTCAAGGTAATTGTATCAGGCCCAAGTTAGACCGCAGTTGTGAAGCTATAAAAAGTGAAAGGCACTGAATAACATTAGTATAAAATCAGTCTTCATTGTGCATTAATGCATGTAAATTGAATTCTACAAATTGGAGAAATGTCACGAAGTTAGTTTCTGGCATTATAAAATTAATATTCGTTCTTGAAATTATGCAGTATTCTAACTGCTTTTTATTTATTTATTACAAATCAAGTTCTACTTTATGGCATATGGTGTCATTCTGAAAGTGTTTCATATGTTGTTGCAATATTTTTTCAGAAAGCCATAATGGAGTCTGATGAAGAATGGTCCATGAATAAAAAGCTGATTGATCTATCTTCAAAAGATGTTCGCAAGTCGGTATGTATTGAAGCTTGTCCCTTATAACATGTGGCCAGTTGTTATTTTTTGTTCTCATTTAAAAAAAAAAAAGTTTTAAAAGATGCAGGTTTTAAAAGACACAGAACAGTTAAAGTACAGTTTATGTAAGACGTGAGGTTTTAGTTCACGAGTCAAATACTGTTGCAGTGGTGTTAATACAAAGATCTTCTGCTGGAGTTCTGAAAGTTAAAATGGATAAATTGACGCCAGTAACGCAAACCTTTTAAATATTACTCCTGGTTTTTCAAGGCACTAGCTGTCATGGCTGAGGGTTTCGTATTAATGTTTCGACTCAAGTATCAGAATGTCTAGGGCAGCAATCCTAAACACACTTGCTAGGGTATAAGCCCCGCTGTCTCAGCAGGAATTACTTTGGAATAAGCGTGTATAGGATCACACTGCATAGCCTGCCCTTATGTAACAATGGCTTACGGAAATGGTTGTCTTTGCTTGGCGTCAATGCAGCCTCCTTTCCAATCAACAAGATGGTTTATATCCTTCTCAAGGGCTGGGGCAAGAGGCAAAGCTCTGAAATCTGTAGACTTCTTTTCACAAGGACGGCTGCTGAATATAGTTTGTCGTGCAGAAAGGCTGCTGGAAGTTGTAGTTCAGGCATAGGCAAACTCCTGCCCTCCAGATGTTTGGGACTACAATTCCCATCATCCTTAGCTAACAGGACCAGTGGTCAGGGATGATGGGAATCGTACTGTTTATCTTGTTGCTCCCGGTTTTCTGCCTATTTCCTGGTCCTTATTCAGGGCATCTGATGGTTCATTGCCTCCCAAAATTAGTCTCCACGTGTCCTTTTCAGTGACAGTGTGGACCGTATTCACATTTTCAGAGTAAGAAGGGTCATAATCACTTGATGCTTCCCCAGAGGGAATTCTAGTGTATAGAGTTCTCTTAATTTTCACCTTTTAAACGGAGCTCTCAGTTCTGATTACCCTGCCGAATTTACTTTCTGGTCAGGCTCCCGAGCCTCTACCATAGACTTTATTTGGACATCAGCAGACCTAATTCCCAAAATTTCCAACTTTAGGGTGGTAACAAGGCTGGAAAGTGACCATTTGCCATTAGAACTTTCTCTGACCTTGGATGGAGAATTGGCTACCTATTCCTGTGTGCCTATTACAAATAACCAGCTTCAGATGAGGCCCACTGCCTTAAAATGGACCGACAATATGGCTCAACGGATAAATGAACTCCTTTGGTCTGACCAACTGCAAGAGACAAGGGACTCCCTTATCCAGGCAGTTGAGCCACTGCCAATATATGACAATTTAGTAGAACTCCTAAAACCTTCGTTGGCTAAGACCCCGGTAATGAATAGTAACCATTTCTCTCATAAAAAGTGGTTTGATGAGGAATGTAGGCACTTCAAGAACAACCTATATAATGAATTCTTGGCATATAGGGCATCAAATGATTCTGCACCTAGCAGTCACCTTATGAACCTCAAGAGAAGGCATAAAGCACTATTAAAGGAAAAGAAGCTTGCGGCAGAAAGAAATGATTGGAAGAACCTTCTAAAAGCTGCAGAAAATAGAAATCCCTCCTCCTTTTGGCACCAAATTTCCAGATACCTGGGTAGACCGTTGTCAAGGATAGAACCCCAAATTTCAGCTGACACCTGGGAAAGCTTCTTCTCCGTTTTATATGCAGCTCACGCAGCCAGCGGAGTAAGGTTAGATTTGGCCCCCTTGCCAGAGTGGGATCCTGTTACCTGCTCTGAAGTGGAAACACTTATAGGCCAATTTGAGGCGGGCAAGGCACCCGGAGACGATCTTATTTCCATAGATGTTATTAAAGCCAATAAGGATTGGTGGTGTCCACCCCTAGCAGCTCTTTTTACTTATATAAACAAAACAGCACAATTTCCTCCAAGCTGGAACTCTGCACTGATTGTGTTAATTCATAAGAAAGGGCCGCGCACAGACCCGGCCAATTTTAGACCAATTAGCCTGCTAAATGTTATTGGGAAGATCTATTCAAGATTTCTACTTAACAAATTAACGACCTGGATGGAAAGCAACAATATCATCGCAGAGGAGCAGGCGGGTTTCCGCCCCGGAAGATCAACAACAGACCAAATCTTAATCCTAAATCACTTGGCCACCAAGTACGCTGGCAATGGCCTAAAAGCCCTCCACGTCGCCTTTATAGACTTTAAGCAGGCCTTTGATCTAATTCCCAGGAACCAGCTATGGACAAAATTGGCAGCGACATCTATCGACCGCCGCCTTCTCTTGCTGATTATTAATTTGCATACAAATACCCTCTTGAGGATTAGGATAGATAGTAAGGGGCTAGTCTCCAATCCGGTTGCCACCACTAGGGGGGTAAGACAGGGCTGTTTGCTTGCCCCTGCTCTGTTTAACTTCTATATTAATTCGCTAGTGGAGCATATGGCAAATGCTGATTTCCATCCACCAAAACTGGCAGGACGAGCCTTAAATGTCCTACTGTATGCGGACGATGCCGCCCTATTAGCTACCTCCCCCATCGGATTAAGGAGGATGCTTCGAGCTCTTCATGAATATGAGACCCAACACGAGCTCCAATTAAATTATGCCAAGACCAAAATAATGGTCTTTGCTGCTCGACCAAAACCTAATTTATGGTCAATTAATGGTATTCCTTTAGAGCAGGTCAGTTGCTTCAAGTACCTGGGTCAGGTTGTAAGATCAAATAGGTCCTTCCTGGCGCACAGAGAATACATAGCCTCAAACGCATCCAAAGCAGCCCTGGTGATTAGAACCCTGTACTCCAAGAAACAGGCACAAACTGTCAATGTTGCCTTACGTCTCTTTAAAATGAAAGTCCTCCCTCTTCTGCTGGTGGGCATTGCCTTGGGCTCACGTAGGGATTTTGAAAAATTGGAATCTATCCAAACCCAATTCCTCAGGGCCATACTCAGGATCCCCCCCTCCGTGGCAGGCGCGATCATGAGATTGGAAACCGGTTGCCAAGCCTTTAGGTATGTGGCCCTGAAAGCGAAGCTATGGCTATGGCTCAAGCTCTGTTTCCGACCGGTGGGTTTGGCCCCCTTGATTCTGAGGGATAACTTTAAATCTCCATGGGAAGGGGAGATAGTGGAGGAAGTGCAGAAGTGTGGGTTGTCCTCCCTTTATATAGAGTCCATGACGTATAGCCACGCAAAGGCGGTGATCGCGCAAAGATTAAGGGATATTGCCAGACAGGAGGACATAGCCCGTGTGAAACCTGGGTTGTTTCTGGGGGAGCAGTTGTATCGGGCTGCTCCAGCTCGCTACCTGGCGGATATCCACTACGTGGAATACCGCAGACTATTTACTGCGGCTAGGCTGAATGTTCTTGACTCGGCGGTCCTGAAGGGAAGATATGGAGGAGTTCCATATGACCAGAGATTATGCCACTGTGCATTGGGTGAGGTAGAATCCACAGAGCACATTTTATTGAGCTGTCCCTTCTACAACGATTTAAGACAGTATCTTATAACTCCATACTTACCCCAGCTCAGTTCCCGACAAAGAGGAAAGCAGACAGCATATCTGCTAAATAAGTCTTCTGGGAAAACAACCTTGTCAGTGGCTAAATTTCTTTTCCTGGCACTCAAGTGTCGGAAACGTATAACTGAATGCTTTGATGTGGGTTATCTGTGAGAGGTCTATTTCTGTGGCCCTACCTTACTTATGTATCTCCTATGATGTTATAGTTTATAATTATTGTGCAATGTTTTAATTCTGACTATCGGTCGAATAAAGAAATTGATTGATTGAGTGTATAGAGTTTTATTTACTGCTACTCTTTTGTTTACATTTATCCTTTTTTAAATTGGACCTTTTCTCAGCAGAAGAAAACTGTGTGCGCTACGACGGCATATTTAAAATCCATAAAAATGCATGAGGAATTGTTAGTAAATTATTATTATTCCTGTTCAGGGAAGTTTTTAATGTTTGATGTTTTATTTTATCTTTAATATTTTGTTGGAAGCTGCCCAGAGTGGCTGGGGAAACCCAGCCAGATGGGCGGGGTATAAATAATAAAGTACAGTGGAACCTCTACCTGCGACCATAATCCATTCCGGAGGTCCGTCCGGAGGTAGAAATGGGTTGCTGGGAGAGGCGCCGTTGTGCGCAGGCACGGTTGGTGATTGCTCGCTTCTGCGCATGTGCAAACGGCGATCGCCACTCCTATGCATGCACGAATGGTGACAAACCCACCAGTTACTTCCGGGTTTGCTGCGGATATTGGGCGAAATGGACGCAAGCGGAGGTGGACGTAAGAAGAGGTCCGACTGTATTATTATTAGTAGTAAAGGGACATTGTTTTTGTGTCCAGTTTGCACATCGTGGTAAGCCAAACTATGGCTTATTGGGACAGCAAGACAAACTTGCTGTCTCCTGGGGGAAGATCATGCAGCCGTTTTGCTCCTTCTTACTCCTTCTTACTCCAACGCTCTGTGGCTCTGACCTAAGCCAAAGTGTGCCTTGGTGTGTTTTCCAAACGCGAGCTGTAGCCAAGGTTTGTAGTTAGTGAGGAGGGAACTTAACCATGAGTTCCTGACCCTGACATCTTATTGACATGTTTCTGCCCTTCATAGTTCAGTTCCTTGCAGTTCAGGGTTTAAGAATTGTGTGTGTATGTGTTGATTTTTGCTTCATCAGCCTCCAAGATATGTCTAAATGAGCTGGTTGTCAGTTTTTTAAGCTTCAAAAGACAGCCCCATGAACTGTCTTTCCTTTGCATGAAATAATGAATGGCCTCTCTGTCTTTTTAGGTTCCGAAAGGTTTGCCTTTTTTCTCCGTAGACTTCGGCCTACAAGGGGGCTTTGCTCACGTCGTTGAAGATCAACGCAAGTTCCCCCTTTATTTTGGAAAGGTATTTATTATGCCACCTGTTCAAAGGGGCTGATGTGGGAGACCCTCCTGCACGCTCCATTCTGAGAAGCTCACTGCGTACATTAGCAAAGTTGAATATACATGGCAGTTTTATTACTGTGTGCTAGTTTAGAACATCCCAGGGAGATGAAGAACATTTGTTATCTCAGGGTTTGAGTTGTGTAATTAGCCATTCTATATGATGTTGAGATCTTACCATTCAAAGCGAGAGTTGTAATAAATGTTTGCCTGGAGGTAAAGGACTAATTTTTTTTAGCAGGATCAATATTGTGAGCAGAGAGAGAGAGAGAGACTCAATAATGGATTTAGGGAATAACTTAATCTTCTTTCCCCCCACAAACAGAATCTCTAATGCTGTGGGTAGATTTGCAGGGGATGTGGCTGTCAGTTTAAATCTCCTGTTCCCACTCCACCCCCGTAGTCCTTAAAGGAAGTAGTTTGCATAGAGCACATGTGGGTGAGTCACTTGTTAAAATGCAGAGCTGGAATGACCCCCCCCCAACCAATCCAATTGTACTTTGTAGTCCTTGTTTTGAACAGGTGTGAGTTTCCAAGGTTAATTAAGAGCAGTAATATTCTTCTCTGTCTGTCCTGCTTTAAAAGGAAATAATTGGTGGCATGCTGGATTTGGAGCCCAGGCTGTGGAGAAAGGGACTGCGAGAAAACTTTGAGGACCAGAGGAAGAAGGTGTTGCATTTTGCTCAGAGGTGGAAACCGTACGATTTCACCAAAAGCAAAGAGTGAAGCTTTGACAATGCAGTACCTGCCAACAGACCATCAAGATCCATAAAATCAATCCATTTTATAGAAAGGCATGTGTTAAGGATGACAGGATGTTTTCTACATTCCTAGTAAACACTTTTAGGGGGGGAATATATTTTAAAATAACGCAGTCCACACATTTAATTTGAGTTATTTACAAGGCAAATTGATTTCAACACAATGTCATTTATTTATATTTAATGCCTCATATTTTCTGCTGTGTGCTCTTTTTATTAAAGCCCTTTTCATAATACCTTGTTTAAATCATGGCCTCTGGGAGGTGCTGTCAGATGCACACTGTGCACTTAAAAAGAAAATTGATTTATTGACATTTAAACGTCAAAGAGAGAAAATATCTCTAAAACTGGCTAAACAGCATTAAAGACTACTTAGGCAAATACCTTTCTCAACAGCCTTGTGAAAATGGAAATGCCAGTATTCTCCCAAAGAGAGAGTGACTAGGTAGAGAGAGAATTGAGCTTGGCAGGAATCTTGAGACAAGATGATTCACTCTCCTGTTAAAGTCCAGTAACTAACAGTTTTTCAGTGAAGCAACAAAATAAAGGTTTGCAACAAAGTAAACTGGAAAGGGTAAAGCATGACTTAGGTCATTTCTGCAGGAAGGGAATTTTTGCCTCGCAACTGGATTAATATTTCAAATGGCACAGTGGCATGGAGGAATCCCAGGAAAGGTGCATAGATGGTCCAGAAATCTGTGTATTCAGTATTCAGATAGTGGAAATTGAATAGAGGACGTGGGTTGCGCTGTGGTCTAAACCACTGAGCCTCTTGGGCTTGCTGATCGGAAGGTGGGCAGTTCGAATCTGCGCGATGGGATAAGCTCCCGCTGCTCTGTCCCAGCTTCTGCCAACCTAACAGTTTGAAAGCACACCAGTGCAAGTAGATAAATAGGTACCGCTGTGGCGGAAAGGTAAACGGTGTAGGGTACTTTTGTTACATGGGCACACAGTATATTAGCTCTGCTCTCATGATGGAAATGCATTTGCAGGTCATGTCAAAACAAGAATCTGAACCTGTTTTGTTTATGGTTTTGGCTGTAACACATTCCCTTCCCTGTGCAGTAGAATGGCTTGTTCAGATTTGGGTGGTTAAAGGAAAGTACTTGTAAAGTTTACAGGAATGTAAGCTGGGTTGGGGAAACTCCTTGGGGAAGTCACAACACTGCCAAAAACTGAATTACACTTGTGCTTAGAATACCTTGGTTATTCTTCTGCAAACCACGGTGGACTATAGCTATAGTTCACATGTGCACTGCACACAAGTTACTACTTCAAGATTCTTGGGATCCCAGAAAACTGGATCAGCTACTTTGAAAGTGCCCAGTCTCTAAATTCATGCCATGGACTGGTTGGGCATAGCGGAATGGTGGGAGGAACCAGCTGGGAAACCACCAAGGGAGAGGTTGGCTGCACACAGGCAAAGTCTCCTCTGCTTGGAAAAAGCCCTGGAGAGGGGGGAACTTAGATGGCTGTGGGGAGGTGGGGACTTTCAGTCTTGGCAACTGATTCATGGGTCCAGACCTACCAGGGATGAGCTGCTGTGCTCATTGGGCCTGGCACTGCATCAAGTCTGTGAAGATGGTGATTTTGCTAATAAAGAGTTAACTCAAGCTTTGAATGGTGTGATTTACTTCTGGCTCGCTCTTTGACAATGACACATCCATGTGATGATTTCTTTTTTTCATGGAGAATAGTGCATGGAGCCAAGTACTGTATTCTAAATTGATGACTTGACGTTAGCCAACATGATGCCTTTGAGATGTTGTGAGCTACAACATCCATCATCCCTGACCATGGTGGCTGAGGCTGATGGGAATTCTAGTCCACCTGGAGGGCACCATGTGGACTATCCCTGTATTATATGGAAGTCCCCATTACTTTGGGAGCTACAGCAGCAGGAGACCCAGCAGACAACATCCCTATTCAGGAATCTGAACCTATGAAGAGTGGTCCTCTCCTGTCTTAAGCAGAGATAACCAATGCCTGCAGGTCTAACAGATTAATTACTAGACATTCCTTCTCGGTCTGCCAGGGGAAAGTGAAGTTCAAAGGACAAGAAAGGAGATTTCAGCCTTTGGAGAAACTTCCTGATAGTGCAAGCTGCTCAACAGTGGAATATACTGGGGTGGGTTTGCCATAATAGATAAGGAGAAAGAAAAAGAAGGCACCTTTTATCATATGTGGTGGATGTGTCCTAAGGTTAAGGACTTCTGGGAAAAGATTTCTAATGAGTTGGAAAAAATGTTGAAAAATACATTTGTTAAGAAACCAGAAGCCTTTTTACTTGGAATAATAGGATTGGAATTGCCCTAAAAGATGTTAGATTATTTTTGTATGCCACAACTGCGGCAAGACTGCTATTAGCAAAAAATTGGAAATCCCAAGAAATACCAACGGTAGAAGAATGGCAGATGAAGATGTTGGAGTTTTTGGAGTTGTATTAGAAAGAGGATTTTGGAGAACTGTTACGAAGGTGTTACAATGAAATTCAGTTAGGGGGGAATCAAGGAAGTCAGACTACAATGAAAGTTAACTTGGATTCTAGAAGTAATGACTTTTCTTTTAGTGTTGTAAGATGTTTTGTTTTGTGTTTTTTACATGTTATATTTGTTATAAATGTGGAAAATCAATAAAAAAAATTGAAAGATGAAAACATAATAGATAAGGAGAAGTTGTGTGACCATCTGTCAGAGATGTCATAGTGCAGGATTTCTTGCATCAACAGGGTTGTACAAGATTACCTTTGAGGTTCCTTCCCATTCTAAGCCTAAACTTTCATCACAGCACTCCATCATGCACACCATAAGTGCTCTCTCCTTGGCTGTATCTGCATCAAACGATCATCTGGGCTCAAATACAGTTCAACACCCACTTGCATTAAGTTTGCCAACTATCTGACTTCCGTCTTCCTGGTGGCTTACTGGGTGGCTCCAGAGGTTAAAGGAGAAAGGCATCTCCTTTTGTTTGCTTTGTTAGACAATGCAAAATACATTTCATTTATATGGTGAGAATGTTAAAGTATGCACTTGACTAGGAGAGCCTTGGCTGCTGTTAAGGGGCGAGAGTCCAGCCAAAGCAAATATAAACTTTCCAAGTCATGCTATACTGGGAGTCACTTGGCCTGGTCATTTAAAAACCCTGGAATTTCCAGCTGAAATGAAAAGCTGAAACTAGAGCATTGCCCCCGAGGGAGAAACTCTGGGATGATTTTTTTTTTTTAAGTGACCAAGATAAGTATCAGAAACTGGTCAGACCAAATATCCTTGGATATTTGCAATGTTAGTTGTCCTATGCAAGGGAAAAGAACTGCAGCTGTTATCCCCATGATAGTCTTTGTGGCTCCTTCTGCAGTACTGAAGGAGGCAAGCAGTATTGTTAGTTCGCTTCCCTTAACAATTGGGCTTTTAAGAGGCTCCTGCACATAGCATGCTTGGTACCTTGGGAGATGGCATGGAATTTATTTCAAGGTTTTCAAAGAACACATTAAGCTGACTTGCCTGAAGCAGACCTGTGCTTGTATACTCCAGCAGCAGTTCTCTGGCAAAGATGCTTTCCCCAGTCCTGCAGCTGGATTCGCACCCCACCCCCCTTAGCTGGAGAAGCTGATGTTTGAACCCTGCACTTGCTTGCAAAATCTGCTCTCCCACTGTGCTGTGGCCTCCACTTTCGGAGGCTTTGCGTCTTGGATAGGCTTCTCATTCTTAATTGCACAGACTCTATTAAATTAGTCTTTTGTGGG
The DNA here is from genome assembly GCF_965112155.1 of Podarcis liolepis. Lineage (NCBI taxonomy): Eukaryota > Metazoa > Chordata > Lepidosauria > Squamata > Lacertidae > Podarcis > Podarcis liolepis. Next base: position 84,851,509 of record NC_139558.1, read on the forward strand.
GCATATAACTGCATCTTGTCATACATGATCTGTACATATACGCAGCACATATTGATTCTCGTATCATTTCTCTCGTCAGACCCAGACAACATCACGTTGTGGCAACCTAGTAGAGAATGCATTACCGAGGAGTAAATGGGCATTTCTGGAAAACTGCCTGGTGGTTACAACTCGCACAGGATGTGGCAGCCAAGGCACTAGCAGGTGCTCCTCCTACTCACTTGCAAATATGGCCAGCATGACTAAGCCACTTCTGGTGAAACCACAGCAGTGCACGGAAACGCCATTTACCTTCCCGCCGGAGCGGTACCTATTTATCTACTTGCACTTTGACGTGCTTTCGAACTGCTAGGTTGGCAGGAACTGGGACCGAGCAATGGGAGCTCACCCTGTTGCAGGGATTTGAACCGCCGACCTTCCGATTGGCAAGCCCAAGGCTCAGTGATTTATACCACAGTGCCACCCGCGTCCCTAGCAGTAAACACACCTACAATTTGAAAACCCACTCTTATGTAAAACTAAACAGTAAATATACAATCTGCATTCTTCTTTCGGAATATTGGAATCCTCCTGTTTTTTCCAGGAAGTATGGGAGATTTACAAGAATAAAATAATGAGATGTTGGCTATACTTTTTATTTTGTTCCTTCAAGAAGCTTTCTGTTTTCTCAACTGTTCTTTCAAGAGCTTTCTGATCTTTTCTTCGTATCTTTTATTTCTCAAGGGAGCCATGTTTTGTACAGTACAGAAGCAACAGATTGTTTAACTTGTCATCTGACACCTGTATGAATAAATATATCTTGACCCTGGATACAACTGGATGCTGAGTTGTGTGTGAAAAGCAAATGTTCTCCCTTCCCATTCAAAAAAGGAAAAGAAAAGAAAAGCTAAAAGTAGAAGTTAATACTTAGGGGGGTTATGAATGAACGAGTGAGTGTGTTTAAACCCTTACAACATAAGTCACCAGTATTTTTGTAGGTATTAAAGTGATGAGCATGCCTTGCTCACGTTTACTCAGATCACTTTTCTCTATCAATGGTGGGAAATCTGTGGCCTGCCAAATGCTGTGGACTACAACTCCCATCAGCATCAGCTAGCATGGTCCAATGGGAAGAGATGATAGGAATTGTAGTCCAAAACATTGGAGGGTGCAAAGTTGGGAAAGACTGGTCTGGAGAGTTCTGGTGTTTGAACCTGAATTATCTTCCTCCTGCTCTGTGCCTCCTTTGTTCTGAGAAGGATGTGGTGTTTTCCTCTTTTACGAAATGTAAACAAGGGATTATTTACTGAGCCAAGTACTTGAGGACTTCCTGGTCAAATAATGTCACAGGGCAGGTATTGCAAAAAGCTGACATTGTTCTTGCATTTCCCATTCTGCTGCAAACTTCATTTTCCTCCTGCAATTCTGAAGGCCATATAAATTCCCTCTTCCTTCAGTTGAACATTAACACTTATAAACTCTATGCCTGAGATTTCCCCCCCTCTTCTCAGTCCTACTTTTGTCTGAACTTTGATAATGGTAATGCATGAAAAAGCTGTGGCAGAAGCTTTCCAAATCTTCGTTAACACTCAAGCAGCTGTTCCTACCTGGTCATATGGCTCATTTCTACCTCTTAACCCGAAGTGGTCAGAACATCAGTGAGGCAAGAGGGGTGTTTGCCTCCCCCTCTCATAATGCCTGAGGGAAAAAAGAAGAAGCGCCACGGTGCATCTGCAACAGCACAACCAGACGCCTTCATCTGCCCCAGCTGCAACAAAACATGTCTCACTTGTATTGGTCTCCACACCCACAGGCACTGCAGCTCTCAAACGGTTTGACTTCACCCCTGAAGGCACACTCTTCCATTGTCTCCCAGCCCTCCTAACCCTATTCCTCTTGAACAGAAGGGTGGAAGATTTGGGACAGACAAAATAAAATACTTCTTCACACTGCACACAGTTAAACCATGGTGCTTGCTATTCAAAGATGTGGTAACTTGAGCAGCTTTAAAACAGGGCTTTTCAATGGCTACTAGTCCTTCGAATATCACATACTGGGGGACAGCAGCAGGAGAGGACTATTGCCTTTATCTCCAGCTTGAAGGCTTCCCATAGGCACCTGGTTGGGATGATGGGCTAGAAAATGGGATGATGGGCTAGATAAACCAGGTGCGGAGAACCTCCAGCCCTCCAGCTATTGTTGAACTACACCTCCCTGTGGGATGTAAGAATCAGGTGCAGTCAAACACAACATTGCTAGAGAAGATATGAAGGTTGTCTCAGTCCTCCAGCCGGAACTTCCCGCTTTCCAGGATTGAGACGAAACTTCCTATGTGTAACTTGAGATGGGCATGGCCTCTCCTGAAGTAGAAAGAACCAGAACCATAGGCTGGAGACCATCTTGTCTCTCTTGTCTCTATTGATGCCATCTTAATAACAGCACATAAAAATGCACCCTTGGCTCCAGGCCAAGAGAAGAAAAGGGGGGCTTTCTCATAAGGAGATAGTCACCACATTTAAACTATGTTCTAACCTTTTAAGTCTGCCTTCTGGGAACCTTTATGTGAACAGATGATTACTTGTGAGTAAACGTTTTATACTTTACAGAAGACTGCATAGCGTCTTATTTTAGGAGGGATTAAAAGGGGGAAATACCAGGAAATATTTACAGAGACTCTAACGAGTCTGAGCAAGCTATCTGCTGTGTGTGTGTTTAAAAAAAAGGGGGGAATGTTAACTCTGCTGATTTTGTTGAACTTGTAACAACAAGTTGGGATAGGATATCTTAGACAATATATCCTCCCCTGCATCCCTAAACATTCCCACACTCCCATCGTTCCTAGTCATTGGCCATGCTTGCTGGGGTTGATGGGAGTTGTAGCTCAGCAACAGATTGAGGGCCAAAGGTTCCCCACACCTGAGATAAACCTTTGGTCTGAACCAGCAGGATTTATCCTCTAATTTTAATTGTTACCCCAAGTCAGGTCAGCCAGGGAGTAAGGCCTCCCCTAGAGAAGGGCTGGGGACCCATTTTCAGGTTGGACTACATTCAGGGGGCCAGTAGTGACATACCAGTAGTGCCAGAGGTCAGGGGCAAAAGTGGGTGGAACAACTGGTGTGAATTTTACATTAATGTAATAGGTGAATCTACGGCTGGATCTATACACATAAAAAAACCACGTTTCAGGAAAACACTTTGTAAAGCTCATAATGCAAAATCGCATTGCCGAAGGATCGAACACTACAGCACTATCTGGTGTCATAGTGTTATAACACATTTATAGTGCTTTTTTCTAATGTAGCTGAGTCGTACGTATGCTCATACATCCTTCTCAATCCTCAATCCAGGCAAACAAGAAGCAAGATCAGTATTCAAAGGCACATTCCAGGCAAGTGAAAATACTCATGGAGCAGAAAAGGCAGGGACAGTGAGGAATGGGGGCCTGCAGGGAGCGTGTGGGGAGAGCCCTGAGGGTCAGATAGAGATGGCTGGGGCCCCCACATTTAGTCCCCTGAGGTTCCCCATCTCTGCACCAGAGATTTGGCCATGTCCAAGCATGATAAACAAAATGAAAGAAATCATGATTGTGCAGACAGATATTGGGATGCATCTTTGCAGCGCCAGAATGCTCCACGAAGGACATACAGCGCCACAATCTGTATCTATAATTACACCGTGTATTTTTTTAAAAACATGGCACGAGGCTGGTCCATTAACCTCTTTTCAGAAAATGGCAGCAGCGAGAACTTAGTCATGAGAATACAATTCTTGGTTATATATCTCAGCTGCCGATCATGGAGGAAAATGTGTTATGGCTTGAATAAGTGCTAAATTCCATTTTGGCTGATAATTCTAAAATCTTGATTTGATTTTTCTAGCTGCTGGAAAATGTTCACAGCAAAACTTAAATCAGAGGAGTTTCTTATTGAGTCTTTGCAAGTTCTTTTAATTTGGACAGGCTTTATAGATTCAGGGTTTTTGGTTTTTTTTTGCTGCCAATGGACTGAAAATGTTAGCACTCATTGTGTCATACTTATTTTAACTGTGGTTTTATGTCTTTTTAATTTTTTTAAATCAGTTTCTTAATCTGATATTATCCACTCAGTCTTCAGGCTGGATTGTTTTATGAATCTAAATGTTCAAATACCCATGTTAAAGTATAGGAGACAAAAAACAATGGAAATTTTCTCCATGTCAACAGAGTGCCCAAATATGACGACCTCCTCCCCCTCCTCCTCCTCCTCCTCCTCCTCCTCCTCCTCCTCCTTCTTCCTTCTTCTTCTTCTTCTTCTTCTTCTTCTTCTTCTTCTTCTTCTTCTTCTTCTTCTTCTTCCTCCTCCTCCTCCTCCTCCTCCTCCTCCTCCTCCTCCTCCTCCTCCTCCTCCTCCTCCTCCTTCTTCTTCTTCTTCTTCTTCTTCTTCTTCTTCTTCTTCTTCTTCTTCTTCTTCTTCTTCTTCTTCTTCCTGTTTAGACTCTCCATGACCCCATGAACCAGAGCATGCCTTGGAAATTCTCACTTTCTTCTCAAAGCTTCTCCTTTTTATGTCCATGGAGTTTTCTTGGCAAAATACTAGAGTGGTCTGCCAGTTCCTTCTCCAGGTGGATCACATTTAGTCTAAACTCTCGGCTATGACCTGTCGGTCTTGGGTGGCCCTGCACGGCATAGCTAAGAGCTTCTTGGAGTTATTCAAGCCCCTTCGCCACGACAAGGCAGTAATCCACGAAGGGGCCAAATATGATTTAGGAAGGTCCTTAACTGGCTTGTTTCATGGATACGCTGTTGGTACCACTGGGACTTCTTTAGTCTTGCTGGGAAGTTGCTAGACTAGAAATAGAAGAACCACAAACAGGTCGTTGGACTGGCTACTTCAAAAGTCCCCCCTGTCTGTAGGGAAAGCAGACGGGAGCTCCATCCTACTGGTTACTTTTGTCTTGAGTGCAAAAGCTTCACCAAGGAAATAATCTGACTGAGAAGTAATTTTCAGAGGAGGCGCTGGACGGTGCAGAGTCTAACTTCATCTTGGTCATGCTGCCAAAATAATTGCTTGCCCTTGATGCCCGTCACATCAGGAATACCTGATGTAAAGTGTCCCACACATCCTAGAATATCTCACTTTTCCTTAGGATGTCCCTATCTTCATCGGAGAAATATTGGAGGGCATGGAGTTATGCAACCCCCCAGCCAAGGAGATAAGTAACTATACAACCTCTAGAAGACATCTGAAGGCAGCCATGTATAGGGAAGTTTGTTGATGTTTTATTTTATGGTTTTATATATGTTGGAAGCCACTCAGAGTGGCTGGGACAACCAAGTCAGATTAGTGGAGTATAAACAATAAAATTGTTGTTGTTGAATAGGACGTCCCCATTTTCATCAGAGAAATGTTGGAGAGTATGGATAGTTAATAGGACGGTGAATATTTCTACATTGTGAGATTACTAAGTCTCAGCACCTTTGTGATCTTATCAGCGAAGGCTCTATAGCAGTGGGGGCTAACCTACAACTTGTAGGCCATATTTGACTCCTAAGAGTCCACCACCCCCACCAGAAGTTGAGTGCTGAAGACTGGAACCATCCCAAACTCATTTTAAACTCCCACCTGCCACCTCAGGAATTACCTTGTAAATATTCTGGGAAACTGATTTCTATACAGAATAGGCTCTAACAGAAAGAATGCTGCGATAATGGCAGCAATTTAGGTAGAGGATCAGATGTAGAAGCAATGAGATGACACACAAGTAATTTTAAGGCCTATTACCTCATTACAAATGACAGAACCGTATTTAGGCAATTCTGTTCAAAGCAGACAAGCAACATTTAGAAAAGTTAGCACGTCAGGCATCCAGACAGGAGTTGTTTTGTGACAGGCTTTCATGAAAAGTTGCGCGTGAGGCAATAGTAGTTGTGATTAGGGGTATGGCTCATGCATGAATTCAGCCTGATTTCAGGTTTCTGAAGGCCGCTGGGCCTTTAACACACTGGGCAGTGACTCTGAAGCTACCCTGTGCTTTTCTATGCTATGCATTTTTGTATTTCTATATTGTAAACCACCTTGTGATCCTCGGATAACGGGCAGTATAGAAATTTTATAAATAATAATAATAATTGAGAAATAATGATATAAGCTTACTAAGGTGATGCTTCAACAGACCTGAGAATCTCATGCAAGATTGCTCAGACTCGATATAGAGCCCGAAACTGACAACAATATCTCCAAGATGGCAGTTGAGGGGAAGCTGTCAAAATGGTGCATGGCACTCCTATGGTATTGTGAGGCATGAAATTGAGTAATGCTCTGACCGAGAACAAGTACGTTGATAAAATGAGGGAAGCTCTTCAGGGTGACTGGATGGCTGAACTCCAGATACTCATCACTCAGTTGGCAGGCATTACAAAAACTGGTAGTGAGGGTATGACCTTAGTGATAGGTAATCAGACTGAGCTTGCGCTATTAAAAATGGTGACCGCTGTTACTGAAGCTTGAGGAATATTCAAACCATGAGATTAGGAAGATTTTTTGAGTGGCACTGGGGGGGGCGGCACATCACAGAGGAAAAGTAAAGGCAGACATGGCCATCTTTTTACAGGTTTAATGGCTTGGATCTGAACATTTCTCTCTCCTTTGACGATTTCGAAAGGGCACATAGAGCCCTGGGCCAGCGATCTCACTCTGATGACCTCCCCTGCAGTACCACCATCCATTTTGAATGTTACTGCTTGAAGGACTCAGTTTTTAGGACACTTCACAACTTCAGGGAGCTCAAATACGAGGAGCTAACCATGGTTGTCTTCCAAGATACCTGATTGGGGTCTTGCAGCAGAGACAAGTGTTCCATCCCTACACAGTGACTTTGAAGGATGTTGGGATCTCTACTGTTGAGCTTTCCCATTTAAACTTAGTGTCTAGCACAGGGGCAATTTCTAAACTGCTAGTGATGAGTCAAACAGCTCCTGAAATAACTAAAAATCTCCTACTTTACCGCAGATCCCTTTGCAAAGGAAGATTCCCTCCAGAACAGCAACAACCACTATTTGCTTGCTTAAGCTGAAAAAACTGCCCAGTTACTGAGTGCACAGTTACATTTTATGCTGATGTCCCATGTGGGGAGAGAGTGTGGGGTCTCAAATGAAGTCTTTGTCTACATCCCATTCTCTGGTGATCCGAGACAGACCCCTAACAGACTCTCTCTCTCTCTCTCTCTCTCTCTCTCTCTCTCTCTCTCTCTCTCTGCAAAAGGAAGCACCTAGGTACAGTTACATTGACGTTGGCTATTTGTGCCCTGTGTGATCTCAGTTTGGATTGTGGAGCAGGGGCACTTTGTCGCATTGCTGGGGTAGGATTGGGCATTGACATGCATGAGAAGGCTTACAGAGCTCCCTAGAACGGCAGATTTCTTTCAAAATGGCAAACCTTTAACTAAAGAACAACTGTGGCGAGCTAGTCATGATTTAAGTATGTCTGGTTTCAACTGTATCTAATTCTACGTTCAGTGAAGGACCCCTCTACGTGTGCCAAAGCTACTCAACTTCTCAGTCAAATAGAGGATATACAATTTATATATAAAACATTCAAAAATAATTAAAATCAACAATAAGCTAAAATGCCTGTTAAAAATACATGGGTGCTGCCACACTAAAAAATTAATTTGCAGTCAATAGAATAGGTTGGGGGCCCAAGGAGCTTGGCAATCCTTATCCTATGAGAAAGTTGCGCCCCCCCCCAAGTCTGCCACTCTTAGGACCTTCTTTGGCAATGATTACTCCTAACCCTCCTGAAGTGACTGGTCTTCTGCAAAGGGCATTGCCACAGCCCAATCCCAAGCTCCTTGACTGAATAAGTTTGAAAGCCTTTAATATTATAAAAGTAAATTTTTCACATTTCACTCATGTTGTCACTCAAACTATAATCAGGTGTATTTCCATCTAGATTGCCTTGAAAATGAATATTAACATCTATATTTCACGTTAATATTCATTTCCAAGGCAATCTACATGGAAATATGCCTGATTTTGGCTTGAGTGACAACTAGACGAATCTATTAATTCCACTTAGGTTTTTATATATGCATGTGTGGACTGCTCTCACTAGTAGCAATTATTAAAGTTTCTGTTATGAGGAACCAATACGAGGAGTGAGACCTAGACATTTTTGCTGTTATCCTGCAATTTGACTTTTCCTTATGGATTCCTGAAAAACTGTTTTTTGTATTTTTTTTTTAAAGAGGGCGCTTTGCATAATCCAGATCTAAGCATGCTGTGCTGAAGGAGATGGACAAGATTAGAACCTTCAAGCGCCAGCGATTTTCTAATGCATTTCTTTGGCACATTTATCAGTTTCAGTTGGCATATTATTAATTTTCCCCCTGGCATGGTTCACATAGAAATTGCTAATGTTAAATGTACTAGACCTTAATCTGTGGTTATTTCTTATGAGTTTTTTTTTAAGACAGCGTTCTATGCTGATTTGAAAAGTTTACATTTTTATCCATTACCGTTGTCTAGTTGGCTTCTATTTTTTTTAACCTATGATGTGCCATGTATTAGTGTTTCATGTGCTGGTAGGAAGAGCCTAATAGTTTCTGTGTTTGTTCTAGAATATCTGAGGACGAGATGAGTGCAGGGATTGAGAACTTTTGCCCCTCATATGTTGTGGAACTACAGCTCCCATGCTGTTGACCATGCTGGCTGAGGCTGATGGGAGTTGGAGTCTAGCAACATCTGGAGGGCCGCAGATTCCCCACTGCTAGGTAAAGGTAAAGGGACCCCTGACCATTAGGTCCAGTCATGACTGACTCTGGTGAACCAGAGAAGCACACAGAAACACTGTTTACCGTCCCGCCAGAGTGGTACCTATTTATCTACTTGCACTTTGATGTGCTTTCAAACTGCTAGGTTGGCAGGAGCAGGGACCGAGCAACAGGAGCTCACCTCGTCGTGGGGATTCGACCGGTGACCTTCTGATCGGCAAGTCCTAGACTCTGTGGTTTAACCCACAGCGCCACCCGCATCCCCTCCCCACTGCTACTTGGTCTCAAATTCTCCTCCCTCGTATCATCCTTCTCATCACACATTGCACCAATGCTGTCAGCAATGCACCAAGACATATGTGGAAGCCCCCATATGAAGGACTATGCTGCAGAACAGCAACAAAGTGTGCAGAATGTTCTTCTGCATGCAGAATTAAGCATCTCAAGGGTCTTGGGTCTTTCTTTCCAAGCAAGGCTGCAAAGATTTCACCTCTAGCCTGGTGAAATCGCCAAAGCTTACTGTGTCTAGCCGAAGAGGGTTTGCAGGATTTTGAAGCACTGTGCAAAATTGTGAACAGTGACAATAATGGAATGCCTATGAACATTAATTAATTAAAGTTGCAGAGGAACTTTGCTCAATGGGAACTTGCATCTCAGTAAAAAATCTTCGTCATGAAGCTAGCAGAGCATCATACAAAATCCTTTGTTGAGCCGGCATTTAGCTCTGCTTCCAGCCGATTGCAGAAAGCGATGCTTCCGCAGCACCGAAGAGACCTAGCATTTCACAGTGTAATCTGCATATCACTGAAATTAAGTTAACATCTGTATTTTCAAAGCAGCCAATATGTGGCTTATCAAAGATGCTGCAGAATCAGATTTAAATCTCCTATTTAGCTTTCCTTGAAAGAGATGTCTTTCAGCTTACACACAGGAAACAGTTCCTCTAAGTTCCTGGAACAAAATGGGGGAGAGAGGTCCAGTTTTTTATTTTGCTAGGGTGTGATGTGCGTGTAAAATAAGAGCTCTCCCTGCCCCTTCACAACAGAAAACAAAGGAGGAAGCAGGTGGCAGCAAAACAGCTGGCAGCTGGTGCTCTAATGCGATACATGACTTTCTAATGCCATTACCATTTACATTCCTAATGGCATAGCAGAGCGAGTGTTAAATGTGACATTTAATTGCAACGCTGATATCATTTGCTGTCAGGTTAGTTTTAGCAAATAGCAGGACAGGCAGCACTGGATGGCGCAGGCCCCTTCTCACATTACGTTTACAATTCAGAAGATGTTTCAGTGCAGGTATCCCACACAGGTAATGTGAGAAGCCCGAGGTCGTGCAGAAAGTGTTCAGGCTGCAGGTGTTCCCTTCAGAGGGAGGTGAATCTGTCAATTTTACTTTCCTTTCCTTTTTCCAATGTTAAGTTCAGATCTCCACATTCGCATATCACTTTCAGAATTTTTTTTTAATGTCCCCAAGAAAATTTATCAACAGTTTAGTGTGAATTTCTCCTAAAAGGCATGTTTTTATACAGCCACTTCTCTAAATATAAGACATTTCTGCATGCTATTTCCACCCATATATGCATTTTCGTGCTCATCCCTTGACACATTGCATTAATTGCAAAATTCTGAGAACTGCGTATTTTGAATGGTGGTTGTACTGCGGTTCTTGGAGTGCTTTGGAAAATGCAATTCAGGTAGGTTCACCTGTTGAATGTGAGCAGAATTGATTTTCTCCCGGTCTCTAGTTCCCTATGCTGCCACCACCACCACTCTCAGGATTTATTTATTTGATTTAAAATTTTGATGGAGAATTTACAAGGCAGCTTGCGCAGCAAAGGGTCCTCAATAAAACACCAGGAATCCAGTAGAAATAGGTTGCCAGGCTAGACAAACCTGATCTCTGGCTCAGCAAGACAATTCCTAAATATGTATGTACATATAAAGCTGCCTTAACATAATAAGAAATTGAAGGAGGAATGGCTTATGGACTATGTGGAAATGGCAAAGCTGACAGAAATAATAAGAGGTCAAAATAATGAACTTTTTTTTGGACTATTTGAAAAAGCCCTACAGTCAAATGAAATCGCGGGCAGGATTCGAGACAGGAGTAGTGGTAGAAAAATGACAAGTATTAGATGGATTTCTGCAATAGATAATAGTTTAATATATAATGCAGTAGAAAACAGTATGGGCAAAAACACTGTGGGTGGAAAGTCAATATATGAAATAATGTAACTATTCAATTTGAAGTCAATTCGTAAAAAATAAAAAATGAAATAAAAAATTGCATTATAAAAAAGCACATGCACAAGAAATTGGTGCCTTCCAGTAAAAGATGAAAAAGTGACATTTATCATAGAAGGCTGATTTCCAAAACACATATTAGTGAGAAGCAATCTAGATTAACAGGACCAGGTAAACCCTTTCTATTTTTTGTTTTGCATGCTTGGAGGAATTTAGGTGGTCAGCTATACAGATACCAAAAGGAATGGATGCTGGCTAAGGCAATTTGTTAGTTCGTGATGAATGACATAGTAGGTGACTTTAACTCTTCCTGTGAAGAATTGGCCTTTGCTCACTCCGCTCCCTAATCCCGCCAAATGCTCTTTTAACTACTCTTTCCCCCTTCTTTATAATGTGTGTGTTATTCCCCACAAAAAAAAAATAACGAAATCTAAAGGTTACTGGGGAGGACCTTTGGGGGACGCGGGTGGCGCTGTGGGTTAAACCACAGAGCCTAGGACTTGCCGATCAGAAGGTCGGCGGTTCGAATCCCCGCAACGGGGAGAGCTCCTGTTGCTCGGTCCCTGCTCCTGCCAACCTAGTAGTTCGAAAGCACGTCAAAGTGCAAGTAGATAAATAGGTACCGCCCTGGCGGAACGTAAACGGCGTTTCCATGTGCTGCTCTGGTTCGCCAGAAGCGGTTTAGTCATGCTGGCCACATGACCCGGAAGCTGTACGCCGGCTTCCTTGGCAAATAAAGCGAGATGAGCGCCGCAACCCCAGAGTTGGTCACGACTGGACCTAATGGTCAGGGGTCCCTTTACCTTTACCTTAAAGGTCACTGAGTGGTGCAGTGGAAGCGGCAGCGATCTCATGCACTGCCTACCATTCCCGGTGTAGATCATCCACCAAGGCCATTTCAGTCTGTTTGTGGGACTAAAAACCAGGATAATTCAGAGATCGTTGGAGTTGAGTCTTCACCTCTTGCTTGAACGCCTTCTTCCAAAGTGATACATTGCAGACTGGCCCTTCATCAGCCATGGCAGCAGTTCTAGCAGTAGAAGAACAAATGGCATGATAATGGTCAATTCTGGGGTCAGTTTGGGTGTACCATGGATTCTGTAAAAAGAGCATCTACTTTCTCTCCTCCACACCCTTCCCTCTGGTTGCCAGGAGCTGCAGAGCAGATGTCATTAGATGTGTCATGCCGGCTGAATTTACAGGTTTCTGCTTGGTGTGCTAGCAGAGATCCCGCTGAAGCAGGAAGGATCAGGGAACTGAGGTTACTGGGAAGAGACGCCAAGAGCAAAATCTATGTGCTGTGCAGCCAACCTGGGAATGAATGAGTGATGGTGACACAGAACAAGATGATGTGAGATATATATATATATATATATATATATATATATATATATATATATATATATATATTTGTTTTCGTAGATTTTCACGGGTACAGGAATGCAGGTTTTGGTGTCCTCGGGTGTCTTCCCGTGTAAAAGTTGGGGTGTCTAGGCGACGTTTCGACGAGGTCTCACTCGTCATCTTCAGGCTGGTGCTTTCGGCTTCTTGTTACTGGAACAGAGCGGGATCTCAGTGTTTGAGTTCCTATAAATACTGTAGAGGGGTGTGGTGTATTGCCTCAAAAGTTCTGGGCAGAGGGGAAGTTCCCAGGCTAGTGTTCTTTTCTTCTTTTGTTCCTTAATTACTTGAGGGATATCTTGAGTGATTTCTTGAGTGATATTCTGAGTACCACTTAGGTGGGTCATTAGGTGTGGATTAGTTGCTAAAGCCTTCGTGTCTTGACCTCTTGAATTTGTGAAGAGTTTTTCTGGGAAGATGGCTGTACTGCACTTAGTTGTGCTTTGGCTTGGCTTCGTGTATAGGGGCGAGCTGTGGTTTTGTGCCCTGTGCCAGCCAGATCTGTGTAGGGATTGCAGGGGGGTGCAGCATCCGGAGGTGCCACTATGGTTTGGTTACTGGATGGTGTCTGTAATTTATCTGTGGAGAGGGTCTGGGTTTGGGTCTGGTGTGGTTGATTGGTGGTGGCGTTCTGTGTGCCTCTGGATCGTCAAAAAAGAAGAAAAATCTTCCTCTCTTTTCCAACACATGAAAGAAACAGGACACGAAATTAATTTTGCAGATTCCAAATTGCTCTTTAACATGGAACATCACCACAAGAGAATAATCATGGAAGCCATCGAGATAGAGAAACACCCTCACAACATGAACAAGCGTGACGACACGTCCCGCCTGCCAGACATCTGGAAATTAGCCCTCCCCACAAAAACCGACACCAGATCCAGAGGCACACAGAACGCCACCACCAATCAACCACACCAGACCCAAACCCAGACCCTCTCCACAGATAAATTACAGACACCATCCAGTAACCAAACCATAGTGGCACCTCCGGATGCTGCACCCCCCTGCAATCCCTACACAGATCTGGCTGGCACAGGGCACAAAACCACAGCTCGCCCCTATACACGAAGCCAAGCCAAAGCACAACTAAGTGCAGTACAGCCATCTTCCCAGAAAAACTCTTCACAAATTCAAGAGGTCAAGACACGAAGGCTTTAGCAACTAATCCACACCTAATGACCCACCTAAGTGGTACTCAGAATATCACTCAAGAAATCACTCAAGATATCCCTCAAGTAATTAAGGAACAAAAGAAGAAAAGAACACTAGCCTGGGAACTTCCCCTCTGCCCAGAACTTTTGAGGCAATACACCACGCCCCTCTACAGTATTTATAGGAACTCAAACACTGAGATCCCGCTCTGTTCCAGTAACAAGAAGCCGAAAGCACCAGCCTGAAGATGACGAGTGAGACCTCGTCGAAACGTCGCCTAGACACCCCAACTTTTACACGGGAAGACACCCGAGGACACCAAAACCTGCATATATATATATATATATACGCACTACTGAAATACAAGAAAAAGAAGGGGAAAGATCAGGAATTAGAAGATTAGAATAGGCCTGGCAAGTGCAACATAGCACCCATTTTTAAACCCATTTCAGGGATGTAATCATTGCAAAACAGACTGCTGCTAGATAAAAGATTCTAGAGTATGGTTCCATCTTTGGAAGGTTCCACACTGAAGTAGAGCTGAGAAGGGCTAGACCAGGAATGGAGAATCTGTAGCCCTCCACATGTTGTTGGTCTCCAGTGCCTATCACCTCTGACCACTGACCATGCCAGCTGTGGCTGTTGGGAGTTGTAATCCACAATATCTGGAAGGCCACATAACCTATCCATGGTTTAGAACTTGAATTTATTTTCAGTGCCAGGACCGGGCCCTAGAAAAGATGAAACCAAGAAGAGAAGGGTGCCTCTGGTCACTGTGATAATTCTGTGTACTTGAATTGTCACAGATGGTGCTTTTTCCATTTCATTGCCATTAACCCCAATGATTACACCAGCAGCCTTTATTATTGCATGTTTATAGATCTGATAAATGAGACTAACACTTCATGAACGGAACAAAGTAGACTCTGGTACGTGAAAGCTTATGCCAAAATAAATTGGGTAGTCTTTGAGAGAACACTGTGTGCTTTAAGTATATCGCGCAGATGTAACCATAGTGAATTTTCCTCCCATTGTAACTAATGAGAGGGTGGTGGCAATATCACCCCACCGACACGGCTCTTAAAACTGGTTGTGTTCACAGTTGTTATTGCAGAAGATGCAACTTACTTTGTATATCCTATATCAGACACCTGACCCCAAGGAGCTATTTGCTCCAGTGATATCTCTGCAGGGTCTTACTGGATCTCCTGCAGAGGATGGTTTACTGCTTACTGTGGCATCTAAGGCAGGAACTGGTTTGGGGAATCAATAAAGATAAGTAGATTTATAGAGGGTGGATGTGCAATTTCTTAACCGAAAAACAGGCTATGTTTGCTTTTACTACAAATACTACAAATAGTCCAAATTTGCTTAAGAAACTATTTACTATCCACCTTTGCCCCCTTTTCTCTGGGTCCTGGGAGCAAAACCACATGCAGTGTATAACTGTAGGCTGATAACCAATTTATTACAAGTTTTTTTTAAAAATCACCCAGCTTTCGAAATATACAGTGGTACCTTGGGTTACAGACGCTTCAGGTTACAGATGCTTCAGGTTACAGACTCCGCTAACCCAGAAATAGTACCTCGGGTTAAGAACTTTGCTTCAGGATGAGAACAGAAATCGTGCGGTGGCACAGTGGCAGCAGGAGGCCCCATTAGCTAAAGTGGTACCTCAGGTTAAGAACAGTTTCAGGTTAAGAACGGACCTCCAGAACGAATTGAGTTCTTAACCCGAGGTACCACTGTAAATGCTTCCAGGCAGGGCAACTAGGTCAGGCACTGGTTGTAAGGCCCAGTGACTCAGAAAGACCTGTTACTGGTCTGACCCAACTGTGCCACCTTACTGTCCTCTCAGAATCATGCCCCATTCCCTGCCACCACTTAGAAATATAAGAATAGTATGTTGGATCAGGCGATTGGCCTATCTAGTCCAGCATTTGCTTCTCACAGTGGCCAACCAGATACCTGTGGGAAACAAGGGAGCAGAACATGAGCTTTCCAGCAACTGGTATTTGGAAACATGGCTGCCTCCAGCTGTTGGAAGAAATTTAGTGAGATGGAGGTGATGGTGTGGAAGAAATTCTACATGCTATTAGGCTTCCAATTCTTATACCAAGAAGCTCTTATACCAAGAATCCCAGCTTTCCCATAAAGCTCGCATGGCCAGCTTGAGCAAATTACAACTGCTCATCCTAACCTACCCTACTGAACTGAGTGGGACTTACTTCTGAGTAGACATGTAGACAGTATAAGGCACAATTTACAATAAAGGAATAAACACTCCACATGTTCCCTACAAAACCACCAGCTGCTGAACCATTGCAATTAAATAATTTAAAGTGATTGGTTATTTCTCCCTTCAAAATTAAAGGGAAGAGTAAATACAAAGTGCTTCGTACATCAGATTCACAATTTCCCTTCATTTGGTGCAAGTATTTTGTTTTCAGTATAAACAGGACTCCATTTTTGTAGCTGATTGTATGCAGCAATGCCCTCTTTGTGTACTCACATTGTGTAAACATTTCTGTTGTTTGTTAGATCCCAGCTTTAGGCACGTGCATGCATGCAAACAGACACACACACACACACACACCTACACATACAAACACAACACACCTAAGCATCAGGGAGAAAGTGGGGAGCATCTCCCGACATTGCGCAGGCCCGTGTGGCCTACTGGAAGACTGCACTAGCCTGCGTGGTGTTGGGAGATGCGTGTGACATCACAAAACCTGCAGTGTCTCCTGACACTGAGGGGGCCAGGCACCCTTCAAGCAAAGAAACCTCAGCCCCCTAGAGTCAGTGAGCCTGCTGTGCAGCCACATTGCAGGCAGCAGATTCCAAAGGCACACTGGCCAGCAACAGTCTTTGTAGTCGTACAGCAGCTTAGTCAGTCAGGGCCATGGCAGTGGTGATGGTACAGGGTGGCCCTGAGAGCAGCAGATGGGGTGTGGGTTGGGGTGGCACATGATTCACATGACTCACCCTAACCCTCACCATCTTCCATCTAATAATTGTAGGTCAATATGGTTCACGAGGGGATGCGGGTGGCACTGTGGGTTAAACCACAGAGCCTAGGACTTGCTGATCAGAAGGTTGGCGGTTCGAATCCCCGTGACGGGGTGAGTTCCCGTTGCTCGGTCCCTGCCCCTGCCAACCTAGCAGTTTGAAAGCACATCAAAGTGCAAGTAGATAAATAGGTACCGCTCCGGCGGGAAGGTAAATGGCATTTCCGTGCACTGCTCTGGTTCGCCAGAAGCGGCTTAGTCATGCTGGCCGCATGACCCGGAAGCTGTACGCCAGCTCCCCTTAACGCCGTAGTTGCTATTGACACGTATTGCACATTCAATGCAAATAAACCTACTAGTGGTCTTCCTTTACCTTTTACAAGTTTGGAAAATATTTCCTTGTCTCAGGATATGACCTGGCTCAGACCTCTGGGCTATAAATTCCCAAGGCTGCTTTCCTTCAGCTAGCTTCAGAGCAGAGATACCATGGATCTCACTGCCTCACCTGCGTTCTTCTTGATCCTCTGCTGCTGCCTTGGGTCTGTGGAAGCCCGAGACTTTAATTCTGTCCTTTCTGTGACAAATGGAGGACCTTGGGGTACCTGGGGGCTAATCCAGTTTTGCCCTCAGGGATATGCTTTTGGTTTCTCACTGAAGGTAAGGTTTCCTCCAGGGTTGCTGTCACCATTGGCTCACTTTGAAGTTTCTTTCTTTCTTTCTGAACACCTTCTGAAGATGGGGAAACAATAGGGAACTGATGGACTCTTAAGTCTATTAGTCCAGAGGACTAATATGGGCAATAAGGGCCTCTTATTGCCCTAATATGGGCAATAAGAGGTTGAGTAGCCAGATGGTAATTTGGGCCACCAAGTGAAATATATTAGCAACTTATGCAGCAGTGCTATTTTTCTAGAAAAAGAGGTGTCTTGTTCTCTTAGAATGGCAATAGTGGCCACTTGAGAGCTGCCGGAACTGAGTTCTGGCGAGTTCTGGCTGGGAAAAAAAGCCCTGGTATGCGTGCAGATTATTTGGTGGTGGGGCAGTGCACCCTGTTTCACTGCTTGAGGCAAAAGGGGAAGATCCACTTCGTCCAACTGCTGCTGTCACTACCACCATGACTTAACTACTCCAGCCGACACCACCTGCTCTGCTTCCACTGTGCTCCCAGCCATTGGGCTATGGGGGCAAGATTATGCCAATTTGGGGTGAGATCTTGCCCCAAATGTATGTGGTCTTGCTCAAAATCAGTGCCAATGGTGCTTCTCTGCCAATAGTGGAGACAGCAAGGGATGTGGGGACCCTTGGGCATGCTACATTGGTGGTTTCTGGCACCTGAAGCAGCAGCCTCACCCTGCATAATGACTGGGCCGGCTCTGTTTGGTGGGACTGCTTACATGTAGGATGTTTTCCAACATATCTCCAGATATGTTGGACTCCATCTCCCATCAACTCCAGCCAGCAAGACAAATGATCTGGAATGATGGGTGTTATCATCCAAAACATCTGAGAGGGATCAAAGTTGGGAAGCCTGCAGTATTGGAAGTGATTGCCAGTCTTTAAAAAAAAATCACTCAAGGTTTATAATTACGGCTGAATGCAGTGTGTCTCATCACTCACCCACAAAGAATTGGATTGTGCAATTCAAAAATAAACAACAAAAATACATACACTCACACTCATACAAAACAATTGTTTTGCAGCAATGTCATGTTTTGGTTTGCATGGTACGCTTATCTTTTAGATCTACTAGCATGATTCTCGTCCAAGGTGAAGGAGATCCCGATTGAATTCCCTGGCAAGCAGTGAAAAAGCTGTAAAGAAGAGCACAGGACCTTTAACTAATTTTGGCTGTGGGGGAAAGGCAGTGCTTGGAATGAACTAATTTGGTTTAACGAAGCTGATTGAGTTAATGCAAAAATCTGCACATGAAAGTGATCCCCATAATTGCCAGGAGAACGAAACATGAATTAAACTATTTACATCCCAGTGTGTGTTTTTTAAATGTCTTCAAAGTGTTTTATACTTCAGGACAGCAGCTTGCAACATTCTGAATGCTTATTTTTTTTTCTTTTCTGACGATCATTTCAAGGAATGAGTTTCACATGGGCTGTATGGCTGGTGTGATACCTCAGTTGGTTGGGCATGAGACTCTTAATCTTAGGGTTGTGGGTTAAAGCACCATGTTGGGCAAATAATTGCTGCATCGCAGGGGGTTGGACTAGATGACCCTTGTGTCTTAAGAGACCTAAGAGAATGGATAATTCTAGCTGAAAACTTTGCATCCATGTCACGTTAATTGAACTTAGATCTCATTGAATTCATGATTTACTTTTGACTTTGATTTTTGCAATCCTTGGTTTATCCTCAGATTTAACCCAGTCTCTTCGTCTCTCTTCCCACTAGGTAGAGCCACACCAAGGTAGTGGTTTCAGGGAGGATGATACAGCCCTAAATGGAATTCGCCTGCACTGCACTGACAGTTCAGTAATTGAGTCTGCAACTGGACCGTGAGCATCTCTCTGGATTTCATTTCTTTTTGGTTGCAATTTTTGGGAAGGTGTTGGTGGGAGGGGCTGAACTGAAATTTGTTATGCTAGGTTAGACCAGCACAAAGAAACCATAGGGTTCACCTTGCTTTTTCTGACCTCTCAAAGGGCACCAACTCTAGCTTTTTGCTGGCTTCCAACTCAACTTTGCAGGACCCCAAAATTGATAGCAGGCCTGGTTTTAGAGGTTGGCACTGTTCGTCACTTGCCAACCCCTGTATCCCACCTTGAGCTTCCTTTCTTAGTTGCAACTCTTGCTCTCTTTACAAGTTCACTGAATCTCTTTGAGCGAGGGACAGGAGGAAGGACAGGGAGCAGCAGCTTCTGGTTATCTTGCCCTCTCCCTCTTGGTCTGCCATAGGTGTTGGACTCAGAGAAGCAGCTAAGTGAGAGGGCAGTGATGGGAATTAAGGAGGCAAACATTTTACCCAAGACTAAACCTGGATCTGTCTCTGCCTCATGGAAGCCAAGAAACAAATAGAGATAAATGGAAACTCCAAGTCTGTTCAAGAGAACAAGGATTTTATTCAGAAAACACCATATTCCAGTCGGGAGAGATCAGATATTTGTTTATTTAATATTTACAATCCCCAACATTTCAAAAAGTTGTATGCAGTATACAGTCTAAAACGCAAAACAATATATCCTTAAAACATAAAACAAACCTAAAACCAAAAACCAATAAAAGAGGAAGGCACTATGCCTCAGAAGAGTTCTCTAGCTCAAAAGAATTTGAGCCCCAATAAATGGATAATTGTGTGCTTTTTGAGACTCTCTCCTCTTTTACAGTAAACAAATAATTGTTCTGGACCATTTCAGGCCCAGAAGATCTTAGGCTGTGTTGAGCAATACTTATTGGAAATGATACATTAAAGTGACAATTAACTGTTTCACAGACTCAGACAGCAACAATACCTGCTTCTGGGTTCCTGGAGAATTGCTTCTGCCCTCACCAGGAGCAGGGAGTGTTGGGGCAGAAAGGAGGGGCAGAGGCAATTGCTTTGTGATACTTTGGATGCAACAATGCAGAGCCCTTGAGACATTGGGGGCATCCTCTCGGAATATTCACATGGAGCTGATCCATTTAGATGTAAGCAGAAGGCTCCCCATGTTTTAATAATTAACACCAGTGTCTTCTCTGACAGGTGGGGAACCTGGACAGGGATTCAGTATTGCCCTCAAAGCAATCTGATCTCTTACTCTCTGAGAGTGGAAGAAAACCAGGGTAATGGTGACGATACGGCTGCCAACAACATCCAGTTCACCTGTCAAGACGGAACTGGGCTGATGGGCCAGGGACATGACTGGGGTAGTTTTGGCCCATGGAGCAATCGCTGCTCCTCTGGTTATATCTGTGGGATCCAGACAAAGGTGGAGTCTCACCAAGGCGATGGCGATGACACAGCACTTAATGATGTGAAGTTCTTCTGCTGTGATTGAACCCAATGTACCTCCGCCCCTTACGGCATATCTCTGGTACTATTCGGTATTTGTGAAGGTTAACAACAATTAAATATTGTCTTCAGAATTGTGTGTGATTCTTTTGAACAGAATTCTGCACCTATCACTTCTGGATGAGAAGCAATGAAAAAGATTAAAGAAGGGGCACAACTATGCAGGTGTTGATTAACAAACAAAGACACAGTGTGCCGAATCACAGTCTGAATCCTTTCTGTTGGCCCCGAGACTTGACTCAAAAAGAGGCCACAGACATAACTGGTTATCCTCCAAATCAAGAGCCAAAACCTGGGTCAATAAAAATGCTTTTGCCTAGCACCAAGAGGGCTTCCTTAGCCCCACATTGACATTTTGGGGTTTCTTTTTTTTGGCCTAGAACTGAGCTTGTTTTTTTGTGGGAGGGGAAAGCAGTGTCATGGCTCTGCCAAGGCTTCGGGAAAGCTATTCCTCCCCTGGTTGCAACAAGAGCAGAGGAAACAGGGTAGAGTCCTTTTTAAATGAGTTTTAGTCCATCCTAATAGCGAGAGACAAAAGAAAGCAACAAGCCTCAATATGGCATTACTCCAAACTGGGCTCCTCCTTCCACCTCCCTTACTGTGGCCACTCGTGGTCAAATGTCTCTGATTCCATTGTTCCTGCACTTTTAACAAACATCGTGTTCTGGGAGAAGGGGGATCAGAAATACTCTCCAGTGACAGCATGTCATCTGGCTGCCCTGCTACAGTCGTCCCCCCTTCTTCTAACACTGCCCAACTCTTTTGTTTGTCTGAGCTGTGATTTCCCTCAAAATCCCCAAAGCCCTGCTGTAATTCAGTGCTGCCTCCCCCTTCTCCTGACTCTGCAGGAGAAAGGTGCGTGTCTGATCTCCACCACTCCTCCCTCTTGCCCTCTTGAGTCCAATCCCTGACAAGCAGGGAATCACAATGCCTCTGTTTCAGATTTGAAAATGACCTGTTAGAGGATGCTTTTAAAGATGGCTTAGAAATGTCAGCTGGCAGAATGCAGCCGCCTGCTGGGAGCCAAGATGTTGGCACACGTAATATCAGTGCTGTATTTGCTGTGTTGGCATGCCCTCCAACATTCCTCAGATGAAAATAGAGACATTTTTTTCTACATCAGTGTGCCCCCCTCTCCCGATGGAATACGGGGAAAGAGCAGGGATGGCTGAGCTGCCCAAACGGCTGTTACCAAGAGGTGTATGTCACAATACCGTACTGGCAAATGTCTTGGTTATATGATATATGGTAAAACAACATGGTAAAATCACCCAGCTTTGGGTGTCAGAAGAGGCTTCTGCACCAGCAGCAATTTCTGCGCCAGCAACATAGTCTCTATGGTCAGCAGCTATGACCCCTGCGCACCTGCGTGAGCCAGGCACACTTAGGCCTGTTGGCTAATTGCAGATTAGTTGCACTGCAGAAGGCATGCTGGGGAGCCCACGCATTCAAGAAACGCAAAATAACTTTTGCTAGGTTTTAATAGCAAAAACAAAAACTCCTTTTACACTAAATTAAGATATAAAAATAAGCATGACCCATCCACTAGGGTACTGGGAGAGCTCCATACTGCTCTTTATATACCATACCCAACAGCTTAATTACCAAAACTTAACAGCACCTGCTATACTGCTTCACAGCTGTAAAACTAGGTCACGTGATTTGCTCTGGCCTTAAAAGAAATACACATCTTGTGAAACAATAAGGAACCCTCAAGTTTAAAGAGATCATTCAACAAGGCCGCTCCTGCCACTACCATCACCCTGATCAGATGCGTTGAGCGGTACCAACTGGTGGAGCTGAGAAGTGGAGCAGCAACAACAACAGCTGGTGCCCAACCCCCTCTCCTTCCTGCAGGTCCCAGTGCATCACTGTGAGGGGTTGAGCCATCTCCTTCCCACACACTCACCCTTCCCCACTCCCTTTCCCTGGTTGTAGAATTTGGGACTCTGCACAAGGCTGGATTAAGCTTTAGGCAAGAAAAGGGGGGCACCACAGAAATTTTTCATTGCTATGGACCATATATTGCAGCCGAGGGCAAAAGGCTCCCACAATAAATGGAAGAATTACAGGGATATATACTACCACAATAGCAGTAAATAATAATAAACAATAATAAAATAGTTATAATACAACAAAATTAGACTCTGGTAACTGGTAAAATGCCACTCGTTCCACCGAGGCTCACATGTTTATATTTTGAATGAGATATGTATGGGGGCACTCAAATCTTTTAAGTGTTTAGGGCAGAGCTTTCCAAACTTTTCATGTGGGTGACAAACTTTTGAGACATGCATCGTTTCACAACACAATAATTCAGTTTTACTAGCAAACTAGCCCCTTTCCAGCCCTGGGAGGAGCGCGGGGAGCATTTGCGTGACACACCTACTGTTATGCGTCCAGGTTCCTGGCTTGATAGCACAGTAAGCGTTGTTAATTAAAAAGGAGGAAATATTGCAAAAACAAACAGATAGCTCCGGACGCCTGTAACATAGCCTCTGGCATCATCAATCAAGATGACCCTTCTGAAGTCTGTTTCTGGGTTTTACAGAAGATATTGAATCTTTGGACCTTGCATCGTTTGTTTTGTTTCCTGTGTAATAGCCTGCCCCTTAGGAGAGATTGGGTCAGCTCTAACCTCTTCCCGGTTGACAGACTACTTCCTTCTCTGTTCCTGCCTGATTGACTTTGGCTGGGTTCCAGCACTCTCGCAATCGTCCCCTTATCAACCGGCATTCCAAGGCGCACAGGAGATAGTTCTTCCTCCTGCATGAGAGTTAACCCTCTCTGTTCCTGGCTGCTTTCCTCAGCTGGCTGCAAATCTTCACTGGGAGCTGGCTCGTTCCTGACACCTACACACTGCGGCTGACAAACAAACGCATCACAACACAAAATTTGGAAAGCTCTTGTTTAGGGCTTCTAAAGGTCTTAATCTGCTCTGACCCTGCATGACATAATGAAAAGCTGTGATGGCTTAAGGGTTTTTGTGGTGGTCTCGGCATTTTCAGGGCAGTTGGTGTCAGGGAATTGGAGACAGAGAAGGGGGAGAGAATGGGGACTTACAGAGATAAGCCTCCATTAATTAGCAGCTGTTCTTCCTCGGACGAGGAAGGTGAAGAAGAGCTGTCAGGAGGCAATGAATCTGAGAGGGGAGAGCCACTTCCGGGGCCCAGCCATTCTCGTAACAGAGGAAGGAAGGGGGTTGGGCTCAGAAAGTGGATATGCTGGGGGAAACCGAAAGCTTTTTCAGTCGAGGCAACTGACGCACCATGATGGAGGCTGACTTTTCAGAGGTCTTGTAAATAGCGTCAAGAAACCAACAAATCTTGTAAATATGGCTGTATTCCCGGACTCTTATCTCTGCTAGCACTCACCAATCATTCCTGACAGTTGGAGACTGTGCATTGGTGACCTATTCATTTCTAGACCCCATTTAAAGAGCAGGACATTGGTTTAAAGCTTAGTAGGTTTGGGACCAGGTTACCTGAAGGACTGCCTGTAGCCATTTGAATGTGTCTAGCCCTAGAGATAGGTTTCTCCCATTGAGATATATTGCATCCATGGGCCCATGCCTGTGGGATTCTCTCACTAGGCACCTAACTAGTGGCCCTAGACAAATTATTTATAATCCGGGGGGAGGGGGAGAATTATACAGTGTCAGCTAAATTCTACATATCTTGAAAGAATGTATGGCGAATTGTATTGAATAGACTTGTCTTTGATTTGTATTTCTTTTCTTTTTTCAAAATACCATATATAATAATGTAATGTTGTCAAGCAAATTTAATAAAATAAATAAACAAACAAAAAACAAAACAAAAAGCAAAACAAAAAATGGCCTCCTAAGACTATTGCCAGGCAATAAAATCTAAGACATAAGAGAAGTCAAAACCTCATAGAAGGCTCATGAGGCTCTTTAAGGGAAGCACTCTTTTTGCATTTAGAAATGGAAAACAAATGAATCAGTAAATGTCATTCATTGAGGCCCGTTTCAGGACAAAATGGCTTCAAATAAACAAATAAAATCTGCCCATGAGTACTGAAAACTGATCCAGCTTCCCCTTAGTTTTTATTGTTAGAGGGTATGCTACAATAGTTTCATAATCTGTATTATATTATACACAATATTCACATGCAAGCAGGAAGTATCTTCTGCAGACAATTTGTGTGTTCCTCCATCATTTATTGTCTCTGTGGCTTGCTCATCCAAACGCCAATCTGTGACTTTACTCACTGGCTAAAAATGCTGAAAATTGGAAGCAGGCTTATTTCTCACTAAGTAGTTGGACAGAATAGTGCCTCCACTTCCCCCCTCATATCTTGTCTTCTGGAGATGCTAGATATGCTAGATCGGAATCCGGACTAGCTAATGGTCCAGAAAGGAAGTCAGTATGGCAATTGTATCAGATCTTCCCACTTAGCCATGATGCTCACACCATGACCTTTGGCCAGTCACTCCCTCTCAGCCTAACTTACCTCACAGGGTTGTTGTGAGGATAAAATGGGAGGAGAGAAAAATGTCTGTGCCCCCTTGAGGTACATGGAGGAAAGCTTAGAATTGGAGATATTGTGTGTGTGTGTGTGTGTGTGTGTGTGTGTGTTTCATTGCTTCCCACCCAGAAGTGATAGGTGCAAAATTAAGTAATTAAAATGAAAAGAATCACACACTACTTTCATGCCAATATTTAATTGTGGTTAACATTCACGACTGCTGAAAAGCAGCAGAGATACTTGGTTCAGCCACTGCAAAAGAACTTCACATCACTGAGTGCTGTGTCGTCGCCCTTGCCTTGGGGAGACTCCACCCTTGTCTGAATGCCATCAATGAATCCGGAGTAGCAGCGACTGCTCCATGGACCAAAATTACCCCAGGCAAGTCCGTGGCCCATCAGCCCAGTACCATCTTGGCAGGTGAACTGGATGTTGTTGGCTGCAGTATCGTCACCTTTGCCCTGAGGTTTTTCCACCCTCAGAGAGAAAGAGACTAGATTGCCACGGGGGCAATACTGAATCCCTGTCCAGGATCCCCACCTGCCAAAGAAGACACTGACCGTTAATTAGAAATGGGACAGGAATCTGCTTGCTCCAAAAGGGATCAGGCCATTACTAGCATTACAGGAGGATGCTCATAGTGTCTCAAAGGCTTTGCATCGTATTCAGAAAGTACCTGCTGCTCCTTCCTTCCCCTCTTACCCTCCACTCCTGGTGAAGGCAGAGAAACCCATGATCACAGAATCAGGTATTATCAGTGTGTGAGTCTATGAAACTGTTAAATTACACATTGATATCTGCAATAAATATTGCTTGACACAACCTAAGATCTTCTGGGTCTGAGATGACCCAGAATAATTATCTGTTTCCTGGAAAAGAGGTGGGAAACCTTAAATGGGGAGAAGTATCAGTTTATTGGGGCTCAACTTGTTTTGAGCCAGGTAGTTCTTCTGAGGAAGCAGAACCCTCAGAGGATAATGATAATAATAATATTTTTTTTATTTTATTTATATCCTGCCCTCCCCAGCAGAAGCCGGACTCAGGGCGGCTAACAACAATAAAACAGTACAAAAGTACAGCACAAACAACACTCTAAAATCATTCATTATAAAATTAATTAATGTTAATAGGATGTTAATAGGACATCAGAAGATGTAATATGGGGCATTACTTTGGCTGTCTACTTTTTCAAGAAGAATCAGAAACCAGCAACTAGGGGCTGGGCCAGAGAGAGCAGTTAGTCAAATTCAGGGATCTCCTATGAACAGGATCTTGGAGCAGTATGGAATAGTGGGTAAGCGATACTATCTTAGGAAGAGAGGTGGTAGACACTTGACGTTGGTTGCCACTGCTCAACAACCCCCCAAAAGAGAACTGGGTAGCCATGTTGACTTGCCCTCCTATCAGGTGCTGATCTAACCCAGCCTAACAAATTTTGGTTCAGCCCCTTCAACCATTATCTTCCAAAGAAATGAACCAAAGCGGAGAAGAAAGCAAGAAAGCCACTCACGGTCCAACTGAAGACTCAATAACTGAACCATCCGTGCAGTGCAGGCGGATTCCGTTGAGGGCTGTATCATCACCACGGCCTTGAACTGGCTCTACCTAGAGGGAAAAGAGATGCAGAGAGTGTGATAAATTTGAACTGCTGAACTACTGACATTAATCTAGTATATATTTTGGGAAATGGTTTTTCCATGTGTATGCTCTCTATGAGTATAGCCACCTCTTGAGATATTGTCACTAAACCTGGTTCCTGAGGTGAGGGTCTTTGTGGAATTTTGGGTACCAGGCGCCATTTTGAATCTAAATGGCAGACCAAAACATGACTTGGCAATACCGCATTACATTTTTTCTGTGTTCCAAAATTTTAATAATTTCCATTCCATTCCATTCCATTCCATTGAGTTAAAATAACTCCTTATATAACAGCTACAATCTTGTGATTTCAATTAGTGTTGATATAATAGGTAATTTATAAAGTTTCAAGTGAGGAACTTTAGCTGTAATCCTTATTCTTTCCTGTCTGTGACAATTTTTCCCCATGATGCTTTCCCATCCATATATGGTGTTGTATCCTTTATTCCTGCAACTGTTGGTTGTTCCTGTCATGTCTCGGGAGAAGCTGTTATCTTACAGTTTCCAAAACTGACTGCATCGCTTTGTCCCGTGATTCAGCTTCCAATAAACAAGCCGTCTTTGCTGTTTTTCCAGCCTTGGAAGAACAGTCTGAATCCAGACTGCAGATAGTTAATCCAAAAACTTCTATTCTTGCAGCTGGCAGACTCCTTTCCTCTCTGCCGCTTATTTATGGCCATTTATCCTTATCTCCTTAACACATTCCTTTGTGAATAATCGAGGTTGGGAACATTTGATAGCAATTCTGGCCATTTGGCCTAGCATCTCCTTAGTTAAGAGTCCATCCCTGTCCTCTTGCTTCCCCACATTTCTTGTTGAGTTAAAAAACTGTGTTCTGGGGAGTGTTCAGAAAAAAAAAACAAAGGAAGGAGAGAGAGATCTGATTGTGAAAGCAGCCCAACAGCAAACCTTACCTTCAGTGAGAAGCCATGAGCATATCCCCGTGGACAAAATTGGATAGTTCCCCAAGTGCCCCATGGTCCTCCATTTGGCACTGTGAGGATAGAGTTATAGTTCTTTTCTTCTGCATGGGCAAGGCAGCTGAAGAGGATCAAGAAGAGCATAGTAGTGATGGTGAAGTCCATGGAAAGCAATCTATTCTGAATCAAGGTAGAAAGAGTCCATCGAAGCATAACAGCCTTGAGAATTTATAGCCCAGAGACTTGGGCTGGGTCACATCTGGAAAATATCTCAGAAATAATAAAGAACAAGGCGGCACCACCTGTAGATAGATTTGCATGAAATACCTATTGTGTGTCAATATTGGCTACAGAGTTAAGGAAATAGTTTGATTCTGATAAGCTTCTCAGAGTAGCAGGGTATTTGAGTTGGAACCTCTTCAAGCCAAAATAAACCTGCAAAAAGGAAACTATTCTGTCTTGATGACGTCCTGCAACTCGCTTGGGTACTATATCCATTCCCTTAGAACAGCTACAATGAGAATTCAGGACAGAGGAACTGTCACTAAATGCTGAAGTTAGGAGGTGTGAACGTTCAGTGGAGACAACCAGGAGTGGCACCATATTCAGTCACTTAGATGGTGGCAGACTGAATGGCCAGCCAGCCAACGGATCATGGGGCCACTGTTGTTGCTGGCCAGTGTGCCTTCTCAGTCTGCTGCTTGCAAAGTGGCAGTGCAGGTCTCCTTCAGGTCCTTCCACCCCATAATTACATTGAGAAATCAGGTAGGGGAGCAGTAGGATGTCCAAGGCTAGCAACCTTTCTTAACTTCTTACATGCTTATATAGTGCAGCCATTTCGAGCCATTGTATATAAACACTTACATAAAGTGGTGACAAAGGCATTCTTCAGGGCGCCCTCACCCACAATGTCAGGAAGGACCTGACAGAAACCTGTGCTGCCATTTTGCAGGCAGCAGATTGAGAAGGCACACTGGCCTACTCTTTCCCCCTTCTTTATAATATGTGTGTTATTCCCCACAAAAACAACAACAACAACAACAACAATGAAATCTAAAGGTCACTGAGTGGTGCAGCAGAAGCATCAGGGATCTCATGCACTGCTTACCATTCCCGGTGTAGATCATCCACCAAGGCCATTTCAGTCTGTTTGCGGGACTGAAAACCAGTATAATTCAGGAATCCCTGGAGTTGAGTCTTCACTTCTTGCTTGAATACCTTCTCCCAAAGGGATATATTGAAGACTGGCCCTTCATCAGCCATGGCAGCAGTTCTAGCAGTAGCAGAACAAATGGCATGAAAATGGTCAATTCTGGAGTCAGTTTGGGTGTACCATGGATTCTGTAAAAAGAGCATCTACTTTCTCTCCTCCACACCCTTCCCTCTGGTTGCCAGGAGCAGCAGAGCAGATGTCATTAGATGTGTCGTGCCAGCTGAATTTACAGGTTTCTGCTTGGTGTGCTAGCAGAGATCCCGCTGAAGCACAAAGGATCGGGGAACCAGGGAGCAGAACATGAACACAAGAGCATGCTCCTCTTCCGTGGTTTCCAGCAACTGGTATTTGGAAACATGGCTGCTTCCAGCTGTGGATCAAATTTAGTGAGATGGAGGTGAAGGTGTGGAAGCAATTTTGCTTTATCTGAAAAAAGAAAACCAGACTTCTTCTACTTCTTCTTTTAAACATTTTATTGGTTTTTACAAATACCATGTACAAATAAACACAAATTAGTAAAAACATATCTGTATGAGGAGATTCTCCGAATCTCGAGACTTCCCCCCATCCCATCCATGGAGTCTTATTTTAAGCATTTACAACTGCATATTCATCCGCCATGAATCCTAAAGACTAACTGACATAAAACAACTTTTACAGTGGATAGTACTAGTTTAATATTTGAACAACATCCTCAACAGGAGAGAGGGAGAAATATTATCAATTTCTGGTAAGATTAAAGTATTGCACCATTTTCAGCTGTTGTGAAATATATTTGCAGAACTTCCTTCCCCATTGAAGGGGAAAAATAATCTTATCAGCAGGATTGCTAAATATTTTTATTACTTTTTGAGTTTTGTAAGCTATAGTGACTTTTCATTTTGGAGCAAGCCTCTTAAAATGGGAAACCATGAGCATGATCAGGCAAATAGGGTAAAGTTAAAAGGTAAAGGGACCCCTGACCATTAGGTCCAGTAGTGGCCGACTCTGGGGTTGCAGCGCTCATCTCACTTTATTGGCCAATGGAGCCGGCGTACAGCTTCCGGGTCATGAGGCCAGCATGACTAAGCCGCTTTTGGCGAACCAGAGCAGCGCATGGAAACGTCGTTTACCTTCCCACCGGAGCGGGACCTATTTATCTACTTGCACTTTGACGTGCTTTCAAACTGCTAGGTTGGCAGGAGCAGGGACTGAGCAACGCTCGCTCACCCCGTCACGGGGATTAGAACCACCGACCTCCTGATCAGCAAGTCCTAGGCTCTGTGGTTTTTAACCCACAGCGCCACCTGTGTCCCTTGATCAGGCACATAGGTAAAGGTAAAGGTACCCCTGCCCGTACGGGCCAGTCTTGACAGACTCTAGGGTTGTGTGCCCATCTCACGCAAGAGGCCGGGGGCCAGCGCTGTCCGCAGACACTTCCGGGTCACGTGGCCAGTGTGACAAGCTGCATCTGGCGAGCCAGCGCAGCACACGGAAACGCCGTTTACCTTCCCGCCAGTAAGCGGTCCCTATTTATCTACTTGCACCCGGGGGTGCTTTCAAACTGCTAGGTTGGCAGGCGCTGGGACCGAGCAACGGGAGCGCACCCCGCCGCGGGGATTCAAACCGCCGACCTTTCGATCGGCAAGCCCTAGGCGCTGAGGCTTTTACCCACAGTGCCACCCGCGTCCCGATGATCAGGCACATACCAGAGAGTAAATGCTATCAAACTCAGTGGGACCTACTTCTGAGTAGGCATGAAGACAGTATAAGGCACAATTTAAAATAAAGGAATAAACACTCCACATATTCCCTACATAACCACTAGCTGCCGAACCATTGCAATTAAATAATTTAAATAATTTGCCCTTCAAAGTGATAGGGAAGGGTAAATACAAAGTGTTTGTATGTCAGCTTCACCATTTTCCTTCGTTTGGTGTAGGCATTTTATTTTCAGTATAAAACAGGACTCTGTTTTCATAGCTGATTGCATGCAGCAATGCCTTCTTTGTGTACTTACATTGTGTAAACATCTCTGTTGTTCACTAGATCCTAGCTTTAGGCAGGTGTGTGTGTGCAAACACACACACACATCCCTACACATACAAACACATCAGGGAGAAGCTGGGGAATGAAGGGTTGCGTGACGTCATGTGCGTCTCTCGACACTGCACAGGCCAGTGCACCTAGTGGAAGGCTGCACTGGCCTGCGTGGTGTTGGGAGATGCGTGTGACACCACAAAACCTGCGGTGTCTCCTGAAAAAAAATATTGAGAGGGCCAAAGAAACCTCAGCCCCCTAGAATCAGTGAGCCTGATGTGCAGACATACTGCGGGCAGCAGATTCTGAAGGCACACTGGGCCAGGAACAGTCTATGTGGTCATATGGCTGCTTAGTCCATCAGGGTCATGGCAGTGGAGATGGAACAGGGCGGCTCTAAGAGCAGCAGATGGGGTGGTGGCCGTGTGAGATTCACCATCCCTCACCATCTGCCATCGAAGAAGTGTAGGTCAGTATGGTTCACGACAGGGCCAGGCCCAGCAGTCACTACTTGAGGTTCACCCATCGTGTACTCAGCTTTTAGTGACAGTTTCTTCCTCCTTTCACTTATTATAGCCGTCCTAAGGAATAATAATGCCCAAGTGAGCAACACAATGTCACCAAGAGGTCATTTTCTTCTGGTTTACTTTGCCTCAGACCAGTTCCAGCCAAAAAACCCCCTTCCAGCTCCAAGAGGTTTAGCAGAATCAAACTGCTTCCTTAATGCCGTAGTCACTACTGACACGTAATGCACATTCAATGCAAATACACCTACTGGTGGTCTTCTTTTACCTTTTGCAAGTTTCGAAAGTATTTCCTTGTCTCAGGGTATGATCCGGCTCAGACCTCTGGGCTATAAATTCCCAAGGCTGCTTTCCTTCAGCTAGCTTCAGAGCAGAGATACCATGGATCTCACTGCCTCACCTGCGTTCTTCTTGATCCTCTGCTGCTGCCTTGGGTCTGTGGAAGCCCGAAACTTTAATTCTATCCTTTCTGTGACAAATGGAGGACCTTGGGGTAGCTGGGGGGTAATCCAGTTTTGCCCTCAGGGATACGCTCATGGCTTCTCACTGAAGGTAAGGTTTCCTCCAGGGCTGCTGTCACTTTGAAGTTCCTCCCTCCCTTTCTTTCTGAACACCTTCTGAAGATGGGGAAACAATAGAGAACTGATGGACTCTTAAGTTTTTTAGTCCTCTGCTTTATCTAAATTATGGACAATAAAAGGTTGAGTAGCCAGATGGTAATTTGGGCCACCGAGTGAAATATATTAGCAACTTATGCAGTGGTGCTATTTTCCTAGAAAAAGAGGTGTCTTGTTCTCTTAGAATGGCAATAGTGCCCACTTGAGAGCTGCCGGAACTGAGTTCTGGCGAGTTCTGGCTGAAAAAAAAAGCCCTGGTATGCGGGCAGATTATTTGGTGGTGGGGCAGTGCACCCTGTTTCACTGCTTGAGGCAAAAGGGGAAGATCCACTTTGCCCTACTGCTGCCGCCACTACCTCAACCACCTACCTTGCCCAAAATCAGTGCCAGTGGTGGAGGTGCTTCTCTGCTGACGGTGGAGGCGGCCAGGCAGATGGGGCACCCATGGGCATGCCACCTGGGGGGGCTTCTGGTGCCCGAAGCAGCAGCCTCACCCTGCCTAATGAGTGGACTGACTCTGGTTGGTGGGACTGCTTACATGTAGGATATATAGGACATCTCCAGATAAGTTGGACTCCAGTTCCCATCAACCCCAGCCAGCATGACAAATGGTCTGGGATGATGGGTGTTATCATCTAAAAGATCTGAGAGGGATCAAAGTTGGGAAGTCTGCAGTATAGGAAGTGATTGCCAGACTCTATTTTTATTAATCACTCAAGGTTGATAATTATGGCTGAATGCACTGTGTTCCATCACCCACCCACAAAGAATGGCTGGTGTGATAGCTCAGTGGGTTGGGCATGAGACTCTTAATCTCAGGGTCATGGGTTCAAGCCCTATGTTGGGCAAATTCCTGCATCGTATGGACTAGATGACCCTTGTTTTCCCTTCCAATTCTGATTCTTTAAAAAAACTATGAACGGAACACAGTAATCAGGTTTTACTTGGTGTAGAATTCTTGAAATTAACACACATGAGTCATGTTATTACTATCAACGGGACTGCTCTGTACAAATTTTAATGGAATACTACCCTTATTTTAAGCCTACGCCCTCCCTCTTAGTCATCTGCCCAGGGAAAGAGCTTTATCTCTATTGCTGCATGGTTAGAAAGGGGCTGCATTCCTATCTCAGGCATGGAAAATCTACCCTGGCCATGGTAATAGTATCCAGGTGAGGCTGCAGACTTAAGGGCATGCATAATTCCAGCTGAAAACTGTTGCATCCATGCCAAGTTAATTGAACTTCGATCTTATTGAACTCATGATTTTGTCAGGCTTTCGGGAATCGGATCCCTCCCCTGGTGGCAGTAAATAAGCAGATCAAACGAAAGGCGCGTTCTTACCAGATAAGTTCTTTAATAATCACAGTGAGAAGCAAAGTGCTGTATATCCCTCTAAATATTGGCGTTGCTCCCAGTAAAGGTTCACCCCCTCTGTCCCCATTAATCTACGCCACTCCTACGTTGAGTAATCTGAGCTTGTTGCTGTTGCACTTTCCTTTTTATCACTTTCCAAGCCTTTCTAGTCTTAGGCGAAGTGAGGTCAGGAATGCTGTCCAAGGACACTGAATCTGCCAGCTGTCTCTTTCCTGGTGTTTCCTATTCTGGCTGTTCCTCACCCAGTATTTCCAAGCTTTTCCCCTCTGGGCTATGCCCCTCTGCAAACCACTGTTCTAAATCAATACTGCCCTCCTGCCCTTGGGGGCGGACAGATAAATGGGGGGGGGGGGGCTCCCACCATTCCTCCTCAGTCCAGTCCCTGACAGATTTACTTTGACTTTGATTTTTGCAGTCCTTGGTTTATCTTCAGATTTATCTCAGTCTCTTTGTCTCTTCTCCCACCAGGTAGAGCCAAACCAAGGTGGTGGTGTCAAGGATGATGATACAGCCCTAAATGGAATTCGCCTGCACTGCACTGACAGTTCAGTAATTGAGTCTGCAACTGGACCGTGAGCATCTCTCTTGATTTCCTTTCCTTTTGGTTGCAATTTTTGGGAAGGTGTTGGTGGGAGGTGCTGAACTGAAATTTGCTATGCTAGGTTAGACCAGCACGAAGAAACCATAGGGTTCACCTTGCTTTTTCTGACCTCTCAAAGGGAACCAACTCTAGCCTTTTGCTGGCTTCCAACTCAACTTTGCAGGACCCCAAAAAATTGATAGCAGGCCTGGTTTTAGAGGTTGGCACTGTTAGGACTTGCCAATCCCTGTATCCCATAGGTGACCCAGTATGGACACCTTGAGCTTACTTTCTTAGCTGCAACTCTTGCTGTCTTTACAAGTTCACTGAATCTCTTTGAGCAAGGGACAGGAGGAAGGACAGGGAGCAGCAGCCTCTGGTTATCTTGCCCTCTCCCTCTTGGTTTGCCATAGATGTTGGCCTCAGAGAAGGAGCTAAGTGAGAAGGCAGTGATGAGACTTAAGGAGGCAAACATCTCAGGCCCAGATGATCTTAGGTTGTGTTAAGCAATAATGATACATTAAAGTGATAATTAGGGAGTGTTGGGGCAGAAAGGAGGGGCAGAGGCAGCTGCTTTGTGAAATTTTGGGCACAACAATACAGAGCCCTTGAGACTTTGGGTGCATCCTCTTGGAATATTCACATGGACCTGATCTGTTTAGGTGTGAGCAGAAGGCTTCCCATGTGTGACTAATTAACACCAGTGTCTTCTTTGGCAGGTGGGGAACCTGGACAGGGATTCACTATTGCCCCCAAAGCAATCTGATCTCTTTCTCTCTGAGAGTGGAAGCACCCCGGGGCAAAGGTGATGATACGGCTGCCAACAACATCCAGTTCACTTGTCAAGATGGAACTGGGCTGATGGGCCAGGGACTTACCTGGGGTAATTTTGGCGCATGGAGCAATCGCTGCTCCTCTGGTTATATCTGTGGGATCCAGACAAAGGTGGAGGGTCTCCAAGGCAAGGACGATGATACAACACTTAATGATGTGAAGTTCTTCTGCTGTGACTGAACTCTATGTGCCTGCGCCCTTTACAGCGTATCTCTGCTACTTTTCGGTATTTGTGAAGGTTAACAACAATTAAACATTGTCCTGAGAATTGTGTGTGATTCTTTTGAACAGAATTCTGCACCTATCACTTCTGGATGAGAAGCAATGAAAAATATTAAAGAACTGTTCTTAACCTGAAGCACCACTTTAGCTAATGGTGCCTCCTGCTGCTGCTGCGCCCCCGGAGCATGATTTCTGTTCTTATCCTGAAGCAAAGTTCCTAACCTGAGGTACTATTTCTGGGTTAGTAGAGTCTGTAACCTGAAGCGTTGTAGCCTGAAGCATATGTAACCTGAGGTACCAATGTATTGATTGATATTATCCTTCCTAACTCACACTAGCAAATTTCTTCATATAGCAGAGTACTGTACATTCCCATATCACACAGCAGAAAGTTGGCTGCAGACTCGTTAGAATCTCTTAAAATAATAAGCAATTCAATCTGGCTTGCCCAGATTGGGATATGTTCCTGGTAAGACCCCTTTAATCCCCCCTAAAAGAATAAAGACACAACAGTCTTATTCATAAGTAACAAAAAGAAGTTTACTCATGATCGGACAGAGCACTGTGTGATTCCTGAAGGAAGACTTTAGGCTTAAAGTTACAGATACATAGAAATAGGTTTACCCCATATGGGAGATAACCCAGGGACTGCTGGCTGAGAGCCAGCAGTGCAGTCCAGGTGAAGCAGGAAGCAGGCAGGACGAAAAAGAAGGGAGGTGGCTACATGACTTGGCGTTTTACCAGGTCTGGAAAGGTCATGCCCACCTACTGGTCATATGCAAAGGAAAGGATGCTCCAGCCAGGTGTAACAGGATGTTTAAACTGGCCGGACCAACATTCCCTTGCATGTCCACTCTAGCCAAACAGGTAATGTTGTACTTGACTGCTCCAGTGGATTACATCCCCCTCCACCCCGCATTGGAATATGGGGAAAGAGCAGGGCTGGCGGAGTTGCCCAAACGGCTGTTACCAAGAGGTGTATGTCACAATACTGTACTGGTAAATGTCTTGGTTATATGCAGCAGCCTTTTATGATATATGGTAAAACCACATGGTAAAATCAACCAGCCTTGAGTGTCAGAAGAGGCTCCCACACCAGAAGTTTCAAGGCAGCCCTTCTGCACCAGTAACATAGTCTCTATGGTCAGTGGCTATGACCTCTGTTCACCTGCGTGAGCCCGGCACCCTTAGGCCGCTCCTGCTACTACCATCACCCAGGTCGGATGCATTGAGCGGTACCAACTGGTGGAGCTGAGAAGTGGAGCAGCAACAACAACAGCTGGTGCCCAACCCCCTCTCCTCCCTGCAGGTTCCAGTGCATCACTGTGAGGGGTTGAGCCATCTCCTTCCACACACTCGCCCTTCCCCACTCCCTTTCCCTGCTTGTAGAATTTGGGACTCTGCACAAGGCTGGATTAAGCTTTAGGCAAAATAAACACACACTTATCAAGAGAAGGGGGGCACCACAGAAATTTTCCTTTGCCAGATTTACCATGGACCATATATTGCAGCTGAGGGGAAAAGGCTCCCACAATAAATGGAAGAATTACAGGCATATATACTACCACAAGAGCAGTAAATAACAGTAAACTAGTAATAATAGAGATTAATGATATACATCAATAGAACAAAATTAGATTCTGGTAATTGGTAAAATGCTACTCGGTCCACCAAGGAAGCATTTGCATGACACACCTACACACTGCAGCTGACAAACTAATGCATCATGACACAAAGTTTGGAAAGCTCTCGTTTAGGGCTTCTAACGGTCTTAATCCGGCCCTGACCCTGCATGACATGATGAAAAGCGGTGATGGCTTAAGGGTTTTTGTGGTGGTCCCGGTATTTTCTGGGCAGACTATGCATAATAATAATAATAATAATAATAATAATAATAATAATAATAATTTATACCCCGCCCATCTGGCTGGGTTTCCCCAGCCACTCTGGGCAGCTTCCAACAAAATACTAAAATACAATAACCTATTAAACATTAAAAGCTTCCCTAAACAGGGCTGCCTTCAGATGTCTTCTAAAAGTTTGGTAGTTATTTTTCTCTGGTGGGAGGGCGTACCACAGGGTGGGTGGTGGGACATCTGGTGGGAGGGCGTACCACAGGGCGGGTGGTGGGACATCTGGTGGGAGGGCGTACCACAGGGCGGGTGTCACTACCAAGAAGGCCCTCTGCCTGGTTCCCTGTAACTTGTCTTCTTGCAGCGAGGGAACTGCCAGAAGGCCCTTGGCACTGGACCTTAGTGTCCAGGCAGAATGATAGAGGCAGAGACGCTCCTTCAGGTATACTGGACCAAGGCCATTTAGGGCTTTAAAGGTCAGCACCAACACTTTGAATTGTGCTTGGAAACATACTGGAAGCCAATGTAGGTCTTTCATTGGTTACCTATTCATTTCTAGACCCCATTTAAAGAGCAGGGCATTAGGTTTAAAGCTCTAGTAGGTTTGGGACCAGGTTATCTGAAGGATTGCCTGTAGCCATTTGAATGTGTCTAGCCCTAGAGATAGGTTTCTCCCATTGAGATATATTGTATCTGTGGGCCCATGCCTGTGGGATTCTCTCATTAGGCACTGAACTAGCGGCCCTAGATAACTTGGGGGTGGGGTGGGGTGGGGAATTATACAGTGAGTCAGTCCCGGACTAGCAACCTTTCTTAACTTCTTACATGCTTATATAATGCAGCCATTTCGAGCCATTGTATATAAACACTTACATAAAGTGGTGACACAGGCATTCTTCAGGGTGCCCTCACCCACAATGCCTCACTCTGAAGAAGGACCTGAAGGAGACCTGCACTGCCGCTTTGCAGGCAGCAGATTGAGAAGGCACACTGGCCAGCAACAACAATGGCCCCATGATCCGCTGGCTGGCTGGCCATTCAGTCAACAACCATCCAAGTGACTGAAGATGGGGCCACTCCTGGCTGTCTCCACTGAACATTCACACCTCCTTTTTAAAAAAATATAATTTTTATTAACAGGCCAATCAAATCACATTAATTCCAAATCACATTAGTTCCAAATTACACAGCCAGATTTTTAAAATTTTGTTGGGGGTACCCATACTTCAAGCTCCGAAAGGGATCCAAACTTCACTCTTGCTGCTGCTTTAATTAAACAGTTCTATCCAGTTCTGTCCAGATAGTCTCTTTGTTATTTTCCTCATCTTCTTGTTGTTATCATATATTCCTTTCTTTGTGATCTCTGATAATCTTCACAAGTGGGTTGAAAACAAACATATCCTGTGTGGGTTTTGCACTCTCCAAGAGTCATATCACATAAAGGACAGATGCCATTTCCACACCTCCGTAAAGAACATTCCCACAGTCTGTCCGCTGATTTCCACAGGCTTGCCAATCTATATCTCAGGGGGCCCTGCCAGGTCAAGATCACATTCTGATAACCATACATTCACATTCCGATGACCCTGGTCCTCCTCCCCCTCGTCCTCCTATGGGCAAGCCTGTCTTAACGAAACTCCATTTATAACAACGTCATAAAACTTTCTTTCCATTCCCTGATGTTTCCACCAGTCCTCTCTTTGATCAGTAATTCATTTCCACACAGTTCTTAACTCCTGCTTGTGATTAGTAATTTGCAACGATTCTTCTCTCTGGAGGGGACGGTTATTAGTACTCACATAAGACAAAAAAAAAAAAAAAAGTTTTTTCCTCCCCCCCTTTCCGTTTCACTCCAACATACCAATCTTTTAATGATGATTCTTCACTTGATTTATTTGTCCAGCCCGTCGCTCCGCTCACAGAGATCCCATTAATCAGCAGTCTTTACTCCCGATCTTCACATGATGTATGTGCATTAGCTTCTTTCCAATTATATATTTCCAATTATATATTTCGAGCTAATGCGAGCCAGTGCACGATTAGAGACAGCGTCAGGGAGAGCCGACCTCACCCAAGGGCTTCGTGCCAAGTGTCCTCACCCCCTTCTTTCAAATCCGGGGGTGAATTATGGACACAGCTGGCAAGGCAGTCCCCCCCATTCCCTTGGGGGGGGCAAGGGAGGCTGCATACTCCCATATCAGCCTCTTAATTACCATAAATACGCATGCCAACCAAATATGTTATCATGTCCCTCCAAATCTAATAAATCAGTATTTTCTAACTTAACCCAATCCCGAATTCAAGTAATGCGGCTTGCCTCATAATACAATTTTAAATCTGGAAGAGAGAAATCTCCTCTGTCCTTAACACCTGTTAATATTTTATATTTTATTCTCGGCTTCTTTCCTTTCCAGATAAATTTGGATATATCTTTTTGCCACTTCTTAAAGAAAACTGCATCACTTATTACCGGTGTTGTTTGTATTTGGAAAACATTCATTTTGATTGCTGCAATTCTTCCTAATAAGGAAAGATTTGTCCCCCCTCCATATTTCTTGATTCCTTTTTACCTCATTCCAGCATTTTTCATAATTGTCTTTATAGATATTAATATTCCTGGTTGTGAGACAAATTCCCAAATATTTAACTTTTTAATGAGTTTCTATTCCTATGATTTGAGACAATTCTTTTTTATCTGCTTCTTTTAAATTTTTAACTAATAATTTGGTCTTGTTTTTATTTAATTTAAATCCTGCTACTTGGCCAGACTCCTGATTTTTTTCTATAACTTTTGGGAGAGAGTCTTTAGGTTCTTCTACCATAATTACAAGATATTCTGCATAGGCTTTTAATATATATGATTTTTTGCTTATTTTAATTCCTTTAATATTTTCATCTGCTCTGATATTTCTAGCAAGTACCCCCAACACTAATATAAATAATAAAGGTGATAATGGACATCCTTGTCTTGTGTCTTTTTGAATTTTGCATTCCTCTGTTATCACCTAATTTACAATTAATTTTGCTTTTTGGTCTGAATATATGGCTTGAATTCCTTTCCTAAATTTATCTCCAAATTTCATTTCTTGAAAATTTTCCCCATGAATTCCCAAGAGACATTGTCGAAGGATTTTTCCGCATCTATGAACATTAGTGCTGCTTCCTTTTCATTTCTCAATTCCAGGTATTCTATGATGTCAATAATATTCCTAATATTATCCTTCATTTGTCTTCCTGGAAGGAATCCGGCCTGATCTTGATGTATATAATCTTTCAGTACTAATTTCATCCTATAGGCCATTATGTTAGCAAATAGTTTATAATCATTATTTAATAATGAAATCAGTCTATAATTATTAACTGCTAACACATCAGCCTCTTGTTTTGGAGTTAAAGTTATATATGCCTCTTTCTATGTCTCTGGGGCTTTCCCTGAAGTTAAAATTTCATTCATTATCTCCTGTAATGGTTTCAACAATTGATTGTTCAATTTCTTATATTATTTTGCTTTTAATCCGTCTGGTCCTGTCGATTCCTCTATTTTTGCTAAGTTGATTGCATCTAGTATTTCCTGTATTGTTATGTTGGCATTTAAAATTGTTAATTTCTCTTCTGCTATCCTTGGCAGAGTACTACCCTTCAGGTATCGATCTATATCTTTACTTTTTTCTCTTCCTTTTCTATATAGTTCTGTAAAATATTTAATAAAAGCCTTCCTAATTAGGGGTTGTCTATAATTTTGTCATTTAATTTTATTTTCTTTATAAATTTTTTTGCTCATTTTTGTTTAACTGCCATGCTAATAATTTCCCTGGTTTGTTTGCATACTCAAAATATTTCTAGTTACAGATAGGTAGCCGTGTTGGTCTGCCATAGTCAAAATAAAAAAATTCCTTCCAGTAGCACCTTAAAGACCAACTAAGTTAGTTCTTGGTATGAGCTTTCGTGTGCATGCACACTTCTTCAGATACCAATCTGAAGAAGTGTGCATGCACACGAAAGCTCATACCAAGAACTAACTTAGTTGGTCTTTAAGGTGCTACTGGAAGGAATTTTTTTATTTTCAAAATATTTCTGTTTCATTCTTTTTATCTTCCACTCTATTTCTTGGTTAATAATCATTGAATATTGTGTTTGTAACAATTTTATTGCTTGTTTTATGGACTCTTTATTTGGTCTGTTTATTAGCTATCTTTCATTTTTCATTAATGCCTCTAAAATCTCCCTTTTCTTTTTCTCTCCCTGTTTTCTTCTGTACGTGTTTTGCTGAATAAATAGACCATTCACGATCGCTTTACTGGCATCCCATACTACTTGATTTTTTTATATATAATAATATTTATTCCTTTTACAACAATTTAAACACTTACAAAAGAAAAAAGAAAAAAACAGTACATCACAATACAAAAACACTACATAAAAATTAACAAAACAAGACAAAAACAATTTAAAAACACATCAAAAACAAAAAAGGAGAAAAAACTTCCAATAACTTATCTTTCTTTCACATATTTCCACGGTCTCCTCACACCTCCCTTTTTGTATTCCACTTCTATTAATTATTTCAGCAATTCCTTTCCATCTCCCCCTGTTTTCTATCCTATAATTATCTTAACACATTTTAACCTTATTTTCCTTTAATACTCTATTAATCTATTTATACTTAATTCCTTATAACATTTCTACTGAAGCCATATAACTTCATTCCAACATTCTTCTAACATTCTTTAATTTTACAATATTTCTATAAATAATCTTAAAACTTTTCCCAGTCTTCTTCCACCGACTCTTCTCCCTGGTCTCAGATCTTGCCAGTCTTTCCCGCCAATTCCATCTAGTCCATCAACTTCATCTGCCATTATCCAACACTTCAGTGCTTCCAAGAGACAACCATTCTCTCAGCCAGCAAGAAGCAGATGGTTCACAACAAAGTTTAGGGGTGTGGCAGGGCAGGTCCACCTCCTTCTTTGGCATCCGTCAATATCTTAAATTTTACTCAAGGCTTCCTGCCCTGCCAAACCAATCCAGAAACATCCCTCTGCCACCTCCTGAAACAATCCATCCCATCCAAAACTTGCACTGTTTGGAACAAAAGCAACATCCCCGGCAACACAGCAACCCTCATCCCCACCCCAACAGCTCGGCCCAACAATAGCAACTTCAGATTTGTCCATATTTCCCAATCCCCCTTCTCTTCAATCCAACGTCCTTCACAGTTACCCTTAAATAAATTCACATTTTTGGCGGTCATACTGACCCCCAAAAGCCTCTCTTTCTCAACCGATGTTAGTCCTATCTCCTCCTGAAGCTCTGTCAAGCTTTCCTTTCCCAATTCAGGTAGGGTTTCTTTAAGTTCCATCATATCAGATGTCAACTTATGTTCATCGAGTTGCCTTTGAATGGATGGGGCTCTCTCACACTCCAGTTGTATTGTTTTACATTCAGCAGCAGGGGTTTTCTCCCTGACTTCATCCGCAGTTTGCCATATCAAGGTAAATTCCTGTATCAATATCTGGATGGTTTCTGTGTTGGTGTTCACCTCTTGTGCCAAATTGTCTGTTTTCCTGTGAAGCTGTTCCAGCGAATCGTTTATTTTCACTAATACGACCATTAAGGCCTCTTCTGTCGACATTTCGTCTGTTTTTTCCTTTCCATCTGCCATAACACTTGAAAGATTCAAGGTCAATCCCAGAGTCTCACAATTCTTATCTTGCAGCTGGAAATCCCCCTAGCCCAGCTCTTATAAAGTAACCAATTTCAGAGACTTCCACTAGGAGGAAACAGTTTCTATTTATAATAGTCAACAATGTCCCCTTTAAACGCAACTCATACAATCCAAAGTTAGTTTCAGTTTTCAGTTACTTTTTACTCCTTTTTAGAAGCAGCCGGAGACAATAGAAACAATGTATTTCTCTTACTTTGCTAGCTGTCAAGGAACATTCTAAGTGCTGTCAATGAACATTCCAAAACGTCAGTCCTACTGGCAGCCTGTTTCCAGGGTCAGAGCGGTGGTATTTTAATTCCCTTCACTCTCTCCTGCAGGCATACTCAGTCCACAACTCCCCCCTCTTCTCCTGCCTCCAAGGGGGTTTTTATGCTCTTTACCGATGAAAATTTAGTCTTTTACAAAAGGCTTTCCAAGACTTCAGCCTACAGCCTCCTTGCCTCAGTCTGTTTACAAATAGGGAAGGCGGACTTCCTGTTTCGAACCTCCCCGTTTCGATGCCAAATTAAACATTTAAAATCCGATTCTCCCGTTTCAGCTCTACTCACTGGTAATTACTTTGGAGTCAAATTGTCCACAGGAAAAAGTCAATGCTCTCCGGCAACAGCTATGCGGCTTTGCTCCGTGGAAGAAGCAGACGATTCGAAGCACCGTGCCGCTCACCCCACGTCGCTCCGGATCACCGAAACCGGGTTTCCCCGTGAATAGAGGAGGCACAAAAGGTGCCCGCCGAATCCCATGTTCACAGGCTTCTCCCGCCTGTGATTTTTACGGGTCTCTGCCTTCGCCGTGGCAGCCAGACCCAAATTTCCACGGAGCAGATTCCTCCCGATCAGAGGAAATCCGCCATTGCCGGAGGCACCAACCCGGAAGTCTCCCCCATACTACTTGAATTTTGGTGTCTTTGTTAAGATTTAGATCAAAATAATCTTCTAAGGTTTTTTGTGCTTTTAAAAAAAATTAGATCCTCTAACAAGTCCTCATTTTATCTCCAACTAAAAGTGGATTGAATTTCATCTTGCATTTCCAAAAATTCAGGGCTATGATCTGATATTGTTCTTGGGATAATCTGTATTTTCCTTACCCTCAACTCTTTAGACACCCATATCACAGTGATTCTTGCACTTTCCCCATGTACATTAAAGTGAAATGTGAATTCTCATTGTAGCTGTTCTAAGGGTGTGGATATAGCACCCAAGTGAGTTGCAGGACTTAATCAAGACAGAATAGTTTACTTTTTGCAGGTTTATTTTGGCTTGAAGAGGTTCCAACTCAAATACCCTGCTACTCTGAGAAGCTTATCAGAATCAAACTATTTCCTTAACTCTGTAGCCAATATTGACACACAATAGGTATTTCATGCAAATCTATCTACAGGTGGTGCCGCCTTGTTCTTTATTATTTCTGAGATATTTTCCAGATGTGACCCAGCCCAAGTCTCTGGGCTATAAATTCTCAAGGCTGTTATTCTTCGATGGACTCTTTCTACCTTGATTCAGAATAGATTGCTTTCCATGGACTTCACCATCACTACTATGCTCTTCTTGATCCTCTTCAGCTGCCTTGCCCATGCAGAAGACGAGAACTATAATTCTGTCCTCACAGTGAAAAATGGAGGACCATGGGGCACTTGGGGGACGATCCAATTTTGTCCACGGGGATATGCTCATGGCTTCTCACTGAAGGTAAGGTTTGCTGTTGGGTTGCTGTCACAATCAGATCTCTCTCTCCTTCCTTTGTTTTTTTCTGAACACTCCCCAGAACACAGTTTTTGAACTCAACAAGAAATGTGGGGAAGCAAGAGGACAGGGATGGACTCTTAACTAAGGAGATGCTAGGCCAAATGGCCAGAATTGCTATCAAATGCTCCCTAACCTCCATTATCCACAAAGGAATGTGTTAAGGAGATAAGGATAAATGGCCATAAATAAGTGGCAGGGAGGAAAGGAGTCTGCCAGCTGCAAGAAGAGAAGTTTTTGGATTAACTATCTGCAGTCTGGATTCAGACTGTTCTTCCGAGGCTGGAAAAACAGCAAAGACAGCTTGTTTACTGAAAGCTGAATCACGGGACAAAGCGATGCAGTGAGTTTTGGAAACTGTAAGAGAATA
This sequence comes from Podarcis liolepis, assembly GCF_965112155.1. Taxonomy (NCBI): domain Eukaryota; kingdom Metazoa; phylum Chordata; class Lepidosauria; order Squamata; family Lacertidae; genus Podarcis; species Podarcis liolepis. The sequence continues at coordinate 84,896,171 of NC_139558.1, forward strand.
GCTTCTCCCAACCAACCAGCTTCCCCTGCAACCAACACTTGCAGGAATAAAGGATACAACACCATATAGTGTTGTATCATTGTATATAACACCATATTGTATACAACACCATATAGTGAGAAGTGAGGTTACAGGGAACCAGGCAGAGGGCCTTCTTGGTAGTGGTGCCTGCCCTGTGGAACACCCTCCCATCAGATGGCAAGGCAATAAGCAACTACCTTACTCTTAAAATACATCTGAAGGAAGCCCTGTTTAGGTAAGTTTTTAATGTTTAATGCTGTATTATGTTTTAATATTCAGTTGGGAGCCGCCCAGAGTGACTGGGAAACCCAGCCAGGGGGGCAGGCAGTGCCGGATTTACGTATAAGCTAAACAAGCTATAGCTTAGGGCCCCCACTCTCTTGGGGGCCCCTCAAAAAATTAAATGGAAAAAACCTGGATGTACATTTCCAAAATTTAAGTTTAACAATTACTTTGATAAAATACATATTTTGTTATGTGCAAATGGCTTTAGCTATGTTTAAGTTCCTTAAATGACCATATAGCAGATATTCAACACAAAAAACAGCGGCAATTTGTTGTTGACAAAGGACAGCAGGACATATAAAGGGCCCCATTACCTTCAGTAGCTTACGGCGTCATCAAACCTAAATCCGGCCCTGTAGGCGGGGTATAAATTATAAATTATTATTGCATTATTATATGGATGGGAAAGCATCATGGAAAAAAAGTATCACAGGCAGGAAAGAATAAGGATTACAGCTAAAGTTCCTCACTTGAAACTTTATAAATTACCTATTATATCAACACTAATTGAAATCACAAGATTGTAGCTGTTATATAAGAGATTATTTTTACTCAGTGGAATGGAATGGAATGGAAATTATTAAAATTTTGGAACTCGGAAAAAAATGTAATGCAGTATTGCCAAGTAATCTTTTGGTCTGCCATTTAGATTCAAAATGGCGCCTGGTACCCGAAATTCCACAAAGATCCTCACCTCAGGAACCATTAGGGCCAGGTTTAGTGACAATATCTCAAGAGGCGGCCATACTCATAGAGAGCATACAAATGGAAAAACCATTTCCCAAAATATATACTAGATTGATGTCAGTAGTTCAGCAGTTCAAATTTATCACATTCTCTGCATCTCTTTTCCCTCTAGGTAGAGCCAGTTCAAGGTCGTGGTGATGACACAGCCCTCAACGGAATCCGCCTGCACTGCACGGATGGTTCAGTTATTGAGTCTTCAGTTGGACCGTGAGTGGCTTTCTTGCTTTCTTCTCCACTTTGGTTCAATTCTTTGGAAGATAATGGTTGAAGGGGCTGAACTGAAATTTGTTAGATCAGCACCCGATAGGAGGGCAAGTCAACATGGCTACCCAGTTCTCTTTTGGGGGGTGATTGAGCAGTGGCAACCAAAGTCAAGTGTCTACCACCTCTCTTCCTAAGATAGTATCGCTTACCCATCATTCCATACCTCTTCAAGATCCTGTTGATAGGAGATCCCTGAATTTGACCAACTGCTCCTTCTGGCCCAGTCCCTAGTTGCTGGTTTCTCATTCTTCTTGAGGAAGAAGTGGAGGGCCAAAGTCTCATGCCCCACATTACATCTTCTGATGTCCTATTAACATCCTCTCAGGGTTCTGTTTCCTCAGAAGAGCTACGTGGCTCAAAACAAGTTGAGCCCCAATAAACTGATACTTCTCCCCATTTAAGGTTTCCCGACTCTTTTCCAGTAAACACATAATTATTCTGGGTCATCTCAGACCCAGAAGATCTTAGGCTGTGTCAAACAATATTTATTGCAGACTGCGAAATTTAACAGTTTCATAGACTCACACACCGATAATACCTGATTCTGTGATCATGGGTTTCTCTGCCTTCACTAGGAGTGGAAGGTAGAAGGGAAGGAAGGAGCAGCAGGTACCTTTTGAAAACAATGCAAAGCCGTTGAGACACTAAGAGCCTCCTCTTGCAATGCTAGTAATGGCCTGATCCCTTTTGGAGCAAGCAGATTCCTGTCCCATTTCTAATTAACGGTCAGTGTCTTCTTTGGCAGGTGGGGATTCTGGACAGAGATTCAGTATTGCCCCCGTGGCAATCTAGTCTCTTTCTCTCTGAAGGTGGAAAAACCTCAGGGCAGTGGTGACGATACTGCAGCCAACAACATCCAGTTCACCTGCCAAGATGGAACTGGGCTGATGGGCCATGGACTTTCCTGGGGTAATTTTGGTCCATGGAGCAGTCGCTGCTACTCCGGATTCATTGATGGCATTCAGACAAGGGTGGAGTCTCCCCAAGGCAAGGGTGATGACACAGCACTCAATGATGTGAAGTTCTTTTGCAGTGGCTGAACCAAGTATCTCTGCCTGCTTTTCAGCAGTCGTGAATGTTAACCACAATTAAATATTGGCATGAAAGTAGTGTGTGATTCTTTTCATTTTAATTACTTAATTTTGCACCTATCTCTTCTGAAGGAGAAGCATATCTCTATCTCTATCATCTCTATCTCTCATCTATCTATCTATCTATCTATCTATCTATCTATCATCATCTATCTATCTATCTATCTATCTATCTATCTATCTATCTAATCTAAAGAAGGAGTGACTGGCCAAAGGCCATGCTGTGAGCATCATGGCTAAGTGGGAAGATCTGATACAATGGCCATACTGACTTCCTGTAAGATCATTAGCTAGGCTGGATTCCGATCTAGCATATCTAGCATATCCAGAAGACAAGATATGAGGGGGAAAGTGGAGGCACTATTCTGTCCATTTCCATCCTGCTTGCTTTGAACACACATGCACCCCAATGCATCCCAAATGCACCAGAAACATGAATACTAATCCAAGACCGGTCCTCCCAGATGTGCAGCACTGAGGTGGGAGAGGGGGTGGAAAGAAGAAGGGCAAGAACCCCCCCCAAAGGAGTTAATGCCCCACTTGCCCCTCCAACTCCTGGTCTCCATGTGGCTTTTGTAGTCTGCCCCCCGCCCTACTGGAATGTCCTTTTTTCTGGTAATCAATGGAACCAAAAGGGATCAACTTTTGCAGGTTTACCTTGCTTTGGACTAATTGCAGTACAGATTCACAGAAACTGAGTGGTTTATCTGAATCAAGCTATTTCTTAAAGTGTTGACACACAATGTTTACTGCAACTCGTTTCTACTGGTGCTGGGGCTGCACAGGGCCTGGAGAGAGAAAAGGGCTCAGTCTCTTAGATTACTTTAATAATAATAATAATAATAATAATAATAATAATAATAATAATAATAAAAGAGAGGTGTAGGAATAACGAGGACGACAGGAGGTTGGATGCAGGTGAGCTGTGCAGAAACACACTGGCAAGCATGCTCCAAACAAGCTGCATGGCTAGCTCTGCCAAGGCTCCTTTTATTAGCAGAAGTCAACAATTGGAAGCAGTAGTGAAACCACTCTGAACATGACGTATTTTCATCTAAGCACATTTCCATTATTATCAAATACACATGTCAGCAGGTGTTTCCCTAAAATGTTCCCCAATACTTGATTACATCTGCGTCCCTGGTTATGCTCCAGCCAAGCATTATGTCTAGTAACCAAATCTGAGAGAGGACAAACGGTCAGGGGGAAAACCCTGTTTGCTAGACAAGAGGCAGAAGCTCAGGGAGCGTGCCGGGTGCGAGGTGTGCCTCAGCACAAGCGGAGCGTTACTTCCACAGAGAGGGAAGAAAGGGTGCCTCTAGGCCCATTAGAATGAAGGTTTTGAAGCAAGATGTGCAGGCAGCTTTCAAAAAATTAAAAAAATCATTTTTTGCTGTGTTACAACAACCACAATCCCTGAGAAGGCCATTATGGGCTAACATGTCTTCCTCAACTTCTATAAAGCAGACATTGCAAGCCGCGATAGAGAAGTTTAAATAAAGTTTATATAAGATCTCAGGACAGGTGTTCTCCAGGCTGACATAATCCGCAATGCCTCGATCTGAAGGAGGGTCCTGGGCTCCCACCACAGCTATCCATAGAAGTGGCTGCATGATCAACTGGCATGGTGTTGGTGATGGTAGTGCGTGGTCCTAGCAGCACTGGAGTGGGGCTGCATGATCCACTAGCGCATGCAAGCTGCTTCCTGAGAAACATAGGTCAGAATGGCTCAGGATGGGGCCAGTCTTGGCCGTCCCTATGTGAGATTCACAATCCCATCCTCGGCATGTGGTGGCACTTTCTCTTGTCTTTCACCTTTCCTGAATTCTCAATGTATCTGTTAGGGTGCTCACTGGAAGGACAGTGAGCTCTGGCATGCTCTGGCATGCTCTGGTCACAAAGCATGCTCTGGCATGCTCTGGTCCATGGGGTCACAAAGAGTTGGACACAACCAGATGACTAAATGACAACAACAGGTTCCTCTTCATCCTGGAGAAGAGTGACTAGTGGGGTGCCACAGGGTTCTGTCTTGGGCCCGGTCTTATTCAACATCTTTATCAACGACTTGGATGATGGACTCAAGGGCATCCTGATCAAATTTGCAGATGACACCAAACTGGGAGGGGTGGCTAACACCCCAGAGGACAGGATCACACTTCAAAGCGACCTTGACAGATTAGAGAACTGGGCAAAAACAAACAAGATGAATTTTAACAGGGAGAAATGTAAAGTATTGCACTTGGGCAAAAAAAATGAGAGGCACAAATACAAGATGGGTGACACCTGGCTTGAGAGCAGTACATGTGAAAAGGATCTAGGAGTCTTGGTTGACCACAAACTTGACATGAGCCAACAGTGTGACGCGGCAGCTAAAAAAGCCAATGCAATTCTGGGCTGCATCAATAGGAGTATAGCATCTAGATCAAGGGAAGTAATAGTGCCACTGTATTCTGCTCTGGTCAGACCTCACCTGGAGTACTGTGTCCAGTTCTGGGCACCACAGTTCAAGGAGGACACTGACAAACTGGAGCGTGTCCAGAGGAGGGCAACCAAAATGGTCAAAGGCCTGGAAACGATGCCTTATGAGGAACGGCTAAGGGAGCTGGGCATGTTTAGCCTGGAGACGAGGAGGTTAAGGGGTGATATGATAGCCATGTTCAAATATATAAAAGGATGTCACATAGAGGAGGGAGAAAGGTTGTTTTCTGCTGCTCCAGAGAAGCGGACACGGAGCAATGGATCCAAACTACAAGAAAGAAGATTCCACCTAAACATTAGGAAGAACTTCCTGACAGTAAGAGCTGTTCGACAGTGGAATTTGCTGTCCAGGAGTGTGGTGGAGTCTCCTTCTTTGGAGGTCTTTAAGCAGAGGCTTGACAACCATATGTCAGGAGTGCTCTGATGGTGTTTCCTGCTTGGCAGGGGGTTGGACCCGATGGCCCTTGTGGTCTCTTCCAACTCTATGATTCTATGATTCTATAATTCTAGTTGCTGAAGTTGAGGCTCCAATACTTTGGCCGCCTCATGAGAAGAGAAGACTCCCTGGAAAAGACCCTGATGCTGGGAAAGATGGAGGGCACAAGGAGAAGGGGACGACAGAGGACGAGATGGTTGGACAGTGTTCTCGAAGCTACCAACTTGAGTTTGACCAAACTGCGGGAGGCAGTGGAACACAAGAGTGCCTGGCATGCTCTGGTCCATGGGGTCACAAAGAGTTGGACACAACCAGATGACTAAATGACAACAACAGAATACCCAAGTGTGTTGCTGTATAAAGTGGAGGCAGAGGAGATTAATTTTTGCAAGCTTAATTCCCCTTGGTTGAGTTCAAGCTCAGATTCTCAGTAACTCTGGGGAGTTCAGTGGAATCCATCTGTTTCACAAAGTTCCTGGCCACTACTGAAATAATGTGGTTTTAACGAAACTCTGTCTTCTGTTGGTATTGCCTAATCTCTTACTGTGTTCTGAAATAAGTGACACAGCTGAAATTTCTGGGCTATAAATTGTCAAGGCTGTTATTCTTCAGCCAGCCTTCTCTGTCTTGATTCAGAGCAGATCATTTTCCATGGATATCACCATCCCTGCTGTGGTCTTCTTGACCCTCTCCTGCTGCCTTGCACCTGCAGAAGCCCAAGTCACTGCTTCTCTTCTCACTGTGTCAAATGGAGGAAAGTGGGGTACCTGGGGGCCGCTGAAATTTTGTCCACAAGGATATTTTGCTCATGGCTTCTCATTGAAGGTAAGGTTTGCTCCTGAGTTGTTGTCACATCTAGCTCTATCTAAATTTAGTTCTCTCCTTTCTTTCTGAACACTCCACAGAACATAGTTCTAGACCCAGTGTTTTTTCTCTCTAAAAATGTTTAGGGGTACTCTCATTTTGACTCAAGAAAATAACCATTTTGTAGTTCAAATTGGGAAAAATAAATACAGTAAATGGAACCTGTGTGTTAGGTAGGGAGGTCTTGAGCCATTGGCACCAATGAGCTTTGGGCCAAATATGGCCAATGAAGTCCTCAGTTTGACTCAGAGAAGCCTTATTGAAATTAATATTCATTAGCAGAGTTCTTTAACATCAGTGTAAAACTTAGCTGAATAACACCCCCTATTTTCAGCAACCCCCCCACTGTAGTGGTCTGAGCTAGAAGACAGGGCATGGATAATTCCAGCTGAAAACTGTTGGATCCACATCATGTTAATTGCATTTGTTAACCATGAGTTCAATGAGATCTGTTTGACTCTGATTTCAGCGCGACTAAGCATAACTAACTTGGTGTGGATTCAACCCTGTGTCCCTTAGCCATTATTTATATGAGCAGTACTACAATCCTAGCTTTATCTTCACATTTATTAAATCTCTTTCTGTCTTCTCTCACTAGGTGGAGTCAGACGAAGTTCCTGGTGATCAAACAGGCCTGAATGGAATCCGCTTGCACTGCACTGATGGTTCAACAATTGAGTCTAAAGTTGGACCGTGAGTAGCTTTCTTGCTTTCTTTTTGGTGTAATTGTTTGGAAGGTGGTGGTGGTGGGAAAGGCTGAGATGAAATTATTTATGCTGGGTTAGATAAGCAGCACAAAAAGGTAAATGTCGGGATTCATCTTGCTTGTTCTATGCTCTCAAAGGGTATTAACTCTACAATTTTGCTGTTTCATCTATGGCCCAGACAATCTTAAGTTTAACCATGTAATACGTATTGCAAATGAAATACCAAAGCAATATTTTACAGTTTGATATACCCATGTAAGGGACGCGGGTGGCACTGTGGGTTAAACCACAGAGCCTAGGACTTGCCGATCAGAAGGTCGGCGGTTTGAATCCCCGCAACGGGGTGCATTCCCGTTGCTCGGTCCCTGCTCCTGCCAACCTAGCAGTTCGAAAGCACACCAGTGCAAGTAGATAAATAGGTACCGCTCCAGCAGGAAGGTAAACGGCGTTTCCATGCGCTGCTCTGGTTCGCCAGAAGTGGCTTAGTCATGCTGGCCACATGACCCAGAAGTTGTACGCCAGCTCCCTCAGCCAATAAAGCGAGATGAGCGCTGCAACCCCAGAGTCGGCCACGACTGGACCTGATGGTCAGGGGTCCCTTTACCTTTACCTATACCCATGTACCAATGATACCTAATTCTGTGCTCCTGGCCAAGGGCCACTACCTTCACTGGGAGGAGAGAGTGTTGGGAAAGGAAGGACAGGCAGAGGCAGGTACAGTGTGAACACATGAACGAGACTTTTGGAGCATCCAGTTGGAATGCTCACAAAGGCTTCATCCTGTTTTGAGCAAGCAGAGGGATGTTTGTGCATTTCTAATTAGCATTGATGTCATCTTTGACAGGTGGGGATCCTGGACACAGGCCCAATATTGTTCCAGAGGCAATCTGGTCTCTTTCTCTCTGAGAGTGGAAGAAGGCCGGGGCGTAGATGATGATACAGCAGCCAACAACATCATGTTCATCTGCAAAGATGGAGAGGTGCTGAAGGGTCATGGACTTGACAGGGGTCATTTTGGCTCACCGAGTCGTCGTTGCACTGGTTCTATCTGTGGGATACAGACAAAGGTGGAGGATAAACAAGGCCTGAGTGATGACACAGCACTTAATGATGTACACCTCTACTGCTGTTTCTGAACCTTCTGCGTCTCCACATCTTACCATGTTTCTCTGCTATTTTCAGTAGCCGTGGACGTTAACTATCATTAAATATCAGCTGGAGAATGGTGTGTGTTGATCTGAATTGTGTAACTCTGCACATTTCCCTTCTGAATGAGAGGAAATGGAAAAAAAAATTAAACAAGGGGCACAACTCTGCAGGTGTTGGTGAACCAACATACAGATATTGTGCTGAGTCACAGTCTAAATTCATCTTGCTGGTCCTGAAATCAAACATAGTGCACTCTGGCGTTTCCAACCTAGAACTGAAATTATTTTGGTGGGTGGGGAAACATATTTAAATCCAAATCTAGAAAGTAAAATAGCTTGCATTGCCTGTGGGGCTGCTTTTAAAGGTGTCAGCTGGTACAGAGTGCATCTGCTTAGATGCTGGTGGGGGACAGGACTGTTGGAGGCAATATGCCTCTGAATAACACTTGCTGTGAATCACCAATGGGGAAAGCACTGGTTTTTGATTTTCCATAGGCACTCGGTTGCCCACTGTGAGAACAGGATGTCAGATGAGATGGCTGGTGGACAGATCCAGCAAAACTCTTCTTATGTTAAAAGATCAGAGCACATAATATCTATGCTTTATCAGTGCCATTGCTTACCTGTTCATTTCTGGACTCAGTATAAAATGCTGCAGATTACCTGTAAAGCAGCAAGTGGTTTGGGGCCAGGTTATCTGAAGGACCTCCTGCACCGAAATTTATATGCCCGGGCCTTGAGTTTAGCTTCTGAGGCCCTGCAGATGCATCTGTCATTCATATCTATTTGATTAGTCAGCCCAAAAGGGTGTGTGTGTGTGTGTCTATGTAGGACCTGCATACTTGTGAAATTCCCTCACTAGGCAACTATCTTGTGACTCCAGGGATGTTTCTTATACAGTGGTACCTTGGGTTAAGAACTTAATTCGTTCTGGAGGTTCGTTCTTGACCTGAAGGTACCACTTTAGCTAATGGGTCCTCCCGCTGCCGCCTCACCGCTGGAGCATGATTTCTGTTCTCATCCTGAAGCAAAGTTCTTAACCCGAGGTAATATTTCTGGGTTAGCAGAGTCTGTAACCTGAAGCGTATGTAACCTGAAGCATATGTAACCCAAGGCACCACTGTATCTGCGGGAAGAAATCATAGGGCCACAGTTGAGGTCCTATGTTAAGGGTGAATCAGCTAAACATTGCCTGTTTAGTTCATCAGAGGATTCCCATCTGGCAGTTAGAGAAAAATGTGGAGGCACTATTCTGCCCAACTGCTTAGTGAGAAACAAGCCTGCTACTCACTTTCAGATTATTTAGCCAACGAGTAAAGTCCCAGATTTGTATTTGGCATGGGGGTGGGAAGTACAAACCACAGAGACCATAAATCCCCCCCCGTCCTATTCCTGGTTTGTGTCATTAACATATACTGTTAATTTTTATTTTGGGAATCTTAACATGTGGCACACAATTCTCTTGCCTAGAACTTATATGTTACCCCTCATTCCACTGGCATTTTCTTTCTTTCTGGTAGTGGTTTTTTCCATGATCTGCAGCCTGCGAACTGTAGGTCAGAATGGCTCATTATGGGGCCATCCTGTGCCCCACCATGTATAATTTACAAATCTAGACTCAGCATTTAGTGACGTTTCTCCCTTCTTTCACATCTCCTGAATTCTCATTGTTGCAGTTCCAAGGATGTGGATATAATACCCAAGTGTGTTGCGGGACATTGCAAAGATAGAGAAGAGGTTAAATTTTTGCAGGATTATTTCGCCTTGGATGAGTTCCAGCAACTCTGAGAGGGTTTGGGGAATCCAACTCTTTTGTAAACTTCCTGGCCACTTTTTGACATGATTTGCATTTAATGCAACTCTGTCTTCTGGTGGTATTGTCTGACTTCTTACTGAGTTCTGGAAATAGCAGCACAGCTCAAAGTCCTGGGCTATAAATTCCCAACTTTCTTTAACTTTCTGCACCTCGATTCAGAGCAGATTACTTTCCATGGATTTTACCATCCCAGCTGTGGTCTTCTTGACCCTCTCCTGCTCCCTTGCGCCTGCAGAAGCCCGAAACTATAATTCTATCCTCACAGTGTCAAATGGAGGACCGTGGGGTATTTGGGGTGCAATCCAGTTTTGTCCAGCAGGATCTTATGCTCATGGCTTCTCACTGAAGGTAAGGTTTGCTCCTGAGATGTTGTCACATTCAGCTCTGTCTAAAGTTCTTCCCCTCCTTTCTTTCTGAATGCTTCCCAGAACATAGTTTTAGACCTCCGTGAGGAGGGGGGGGGGGGAGCATAGGCAATGGCTGTACTCTTAAGTCTATTATTTTTCCCCTTTGTCTAAAAGGTGGAGAAGTGTTAAGGAATGATGGGCAAGATATCAGCAACCAGGTGATGGGCTGGTTTCCTCTTCGCCTACCCTGAGGTTGATCAGGAGAGATTCTGTTAAATTCATTTCTTTACTGGGAAAGTATTCTAGCATGGTTTGTTTCCGTGTGTGTGTGTGTGTGTGTGTGTGTGTGTGTGTGTGTGTGTATGTGTTTAGGGGTGCAAGTCCCCTCAATGCCACAGGTTGTATGTAAGTGGTTGCATCCTGTTGGCGGTTGGGACCAGTGACCTTTGGACCAGGTATGGTCAATGAAGCCCTTCCAACTGTCTCACAAGGCAATATCTTTTGGAGGTACTGTATTCAGCTCAGCTTTACTCAAGAGAAGCCTGATGCAATTAATAGACTTTAGTAGTGTTCATTAATGGGACAAATCTATGTAAAGCTTAGTTGAATACCATCCCTATTTCCCCCACCCCTCACCCCCAGTGATCTCTGCAGGGAATAAGAGCTTTTTCTCAATGGTAAGATTGTTTTCTTTCTGTGCTATGTGGTTAGAATGGGACTCCATGATATTACTGAATGCCACCCCAGTCTCTGAGTGGTGCAAGATTCCAGAGTTTCCAGGCATCTAGCTGGGGTTCATGTTTTCTTTAGAGTGAGGCTGCTCCTCCTGCTCCGCTGGCACACATGGAGTAAAGAGATCTATTAGCAGCCGCTCTTCATCTCCATCCTGCAGTTTGTCCTCCACTGAGGCACTTTTCTCCTGCATCCCATTTTCCACATCAGGCTCCCAGGGGGTAGAGAAATCAGTCATCATCAGCTGGTCTCACTGCTGCACTAACTGCTGCTGGAGCATCTACCTGACCCACTCCAGGGAAGTTGCTGTTCCTCCCTTCATTTTGGCATGGGCACACCTTCCTCACAGGTCCACCTCCAGGAAACACAAATCTCACCTTCTGACACCACTGTTGCATACCAGCCCAATTTCCAAGTGGTGCGAGATTCCAGGAGTTCCAAGTGCTTACCCAGGGTTCGTGTTTCCTTTTAGAATAAGGCACAGTGGAGACTGTGGTGTCTTTATGATCTATGGTTTAATTTGCACATATATACAACCTGAGCCTACAATGGAGAGGTTTACAGCATTACCTACAAAAGGGTTTTGCTTCTCTCATAGCCACAGCCTTGGATACAAGCAGAAATCAAACATTATTCTCTGGCCCTCTGCTTGCTGCTGTTCTTTTACCTCACATCACCAAAAACTCTGCTCTAAAACCCAGGCTTGTCTTTCTAACTATCTAAGAGTTGAAGGATGGGTCCCACCCATTTGGTGTCTGGCACAGAGCCCCTTTTCCTTTGTTCTCTGAATGGGCCATCACCCAGATAATCACCTCATGAGGAAGCTAGCCTGGCATATTTTTCCCAATAGGTAGAGCCAGTTCAAGGCCTTGGGGATGATACAGCCCTGAATGGAGTCCGTCTCCACTGCACTGATGGATCAATAATTGAGTCTTCAGTTGGACCGTAAGTAGCTTTCTTGCTTTCATTTATTCTTTGGTGTAATTGTTTGGAAGATGGGAGGGGCTGTCAGGAAATTACTTACGCTGGGTTAAATCAGAACCATCAAAAGGTGAACATCAGGATTCATACTGCCTGTTCAAAACTCTCAAGTGGTATCAACTCTAGCATTTTCCTGGTTTCGAACACTACTTTGCAAGACCACAGAATTCATGGCAAATCCAGCCTGAGGGGCTGGCACTGTTGGACACTTGCTGAGGCCTGTACTCCAGTAGGAGACCATGTACCAACCTCTGGCTCTTCCTTGCTTAGCTGCCGCTCCTCCTTGCATATTCACTTAACCTCTCTGAGCAAGTGAGTAGTGCAAGGAGGAAGGAGGACGAGCAGATTCTGCTCTTCCTGCCCTCCTCTTTTGCCATATGTGTTGGACTCAGAGAAGAAGGCAAATGAAGGGGCAGTGATGACACTTAAGGAGGGAAACATTAAGGCAGAGCTTTCCAAACTGTGTGTCACAACACATTTGTGTGTCAGCTGCAGTGTGTAGGTGTGTCGCGTGAACTCTCCCCACACTCCTTCATGGAAAGTTCGGAAAGCTCTGTATTAAGGGGATCTTACTCAAGGCCAAATCTGGACCTGGCTCTGCCTCATGGAAGCCAAGAAACGAATAGAGACAGACTCCAATTCTATTCAAGAGAACCAGGATGTTCTTAGAAAACACCATATTACTGTCAGGGATTAAATAACTGGAAGGACTAAGTGAAGTTATTTGTTTGGGAGTTGCATTGAGTTCAGTGAGACTTACTTCTAGGTAAAGTGTTTGTCACTGGAAGGACAGATCGTGAAGCTGAGGCTCCAATACTTTGGCCACCTCATGAGAAGAAAAGACTCCCTGGAAAAGACCCTGATGTTGGGAAAGATGGAGGGCACAAGGAGAAGGGGACGACAGAGGACGAGATGGTTTGATAGTGTTCTCGAAGCTACAAACATGAGTCTGACCAAACTGCGGGAGGCAGTGGAAGACAGGAGTGCCTGGTGTGCTCTGGTCCATGGGGTCACAAAGAGTCGGACACGACTAAACGACTAAACAGCAACAAAGTGTTTGTAGGATTGCAGCCCAAGTCAGTTATTGTTTTTCCTTACAGGACCACTAATTATTAAAGTACTAGCCCACATTTCCTCCCAAAGAAGTACTTTATTTTAAAAGTACTGTTAAAACAAAACATATTCGAAACATTTGAAAAAAAAATTAAACTATCTAAAGCCTACCCCTGTACCCAGGCATATGATACCCTAGTTGTTGGTGTTTTCTTCTTGACAGCAGGGATGGAGGATCATAATCCTATATCCCACATTACATCCTCTGAAATATACTGGTTGTTTTGCTTCAGGAGAGTTCTCTAACTTAAAAGAAGTCGAGCCCTAGTGAACTGATCTATGTGCCCTGTCATCTCTCTCCTTTTCCAGTAAATATATAATTTTGCTAGATCATTCTACCAAGCAAGATTTATTGTAAATGGAACATCAAAATGATATCAAACAGTTTCATAGACTTACTAGCTCTACCTAATTCTGGGTTCCTGGCCATGGACTACTGCCTTCACTGGGAGGGGAGAGTGTTGGGGTAGGAAGGAGGCGCAGAGGCAGGTACATTGTGGACATTTGAAGGCAGCAATGGAAAGGCCTTTGAGGCTTTTGGAGCACCCTCTTGAAATGCTCACAAGTGCTTGATCCCATTTGGCGCAAGCAGAGGGATCCTTGTGCATTTCTAATTAACATTAGTATCTTCTTTGACAGGTGGGGATCCTGGAAAGAAATTAAATACTGTCCCCAAGGCAATCTGGTCTCTTTCTCTCTGAGAGTGGAAGAACACCAAGGCAAAGGCGACGATACAGCAGCCAACAACGTCCAGTTCACCTGCCAAGACGGAACTGCACTGACAGGCCAGGGACTTGCCTGGGGTAGATTTGGCTCTTGGAGCAGTCGCTGCTATTCTGGTTCTGTCTGTGGGATCCAGACAAAGGTGCAGGGTTACCAAGGCGAGCGCGATGACACAGCACTTAATGATGTGGAGCTCTTCTGCTGTCGCTGAACGCTGTGATGTCTCCTTATCATACAATGTTTCTCTGCTACTTTTCAGTTGTCATGGATGTTAACCACAATTAAATATCAGCTTGAGAATGGTGCGTGTCTATTTTGAACCAAATTACTTAACTTTACACCTATCACTTCCCAATGAGAGGCAATGAAAAATATTAAATAAGGGGCACAGCTATGCAGGTGTTGATAGTGTTGGAAGGCACTATTCTGTCAATTTGCTTAGTAAGAAACCAGCCTACTGCCAACATTCTGTAATTTCAACCAATGATTGAAGTTACAGCTTGATGTTTAGGGGTGGGGTGTGGGGAGAAGTGCAAGCCACAAAGGTAATAAACCAGGCATAGGCAAACTTGGCCTTCCAGATGTTTTTGGGACTACAACTCCCATCATCCCTAGCTAACAGGACCAGTGGTTAGGGATGATGGGAATTGTAGTCTAAAAAACATCTGGAGGGCCAAGTTTGCCTATGCCTGTAATAAACTATGGGGGAAACACAACAACTGCCTGCAGAAAGGACTTCCCAGTTGTGTGTGAACATCAGTGTACTTCCTGGTGAAGTGACCACTGTCCCAAATAGCTGTGTGATCGAGCAGCTACATTTATATTTCTAACTTGTTATTTTTAACTTGGGTCTTCCTTCCAGGTGTACATGTTTTTGTGTGTGTGTGTGTGTGTGTGTGAGAGAGAGAGAGAGAGAGAGAGAGAGAGAGTCTGTATACATTTTTAAAATCACTCAATCAACACACACATGTATAGTCCACCATTGTACCTATATTGAGGAGTGATGACCTTAGTGTTAATGTTTCATTGTGCAAATGGAAGCCTCTGAACAGGAGACAATTGCCTGCCCCACTACAGAGACAGCAAGGTGCATCTCTCTGTGTCTAGGCTGGTCAACAGTGAACCTGATTTTCCCTTATTCAGTTTGATCATCTGGTTCCATTGAATTGAATGGATGCATCTTTTGGTGTGGGTGAAAGTGCAGATTCTCATTCATGGCCAATACTTAATGCATGAGAATATTTTTCTGTGATTGGGGCCAACACCACACATGGCTGATCTTGCCTGATTATTAAAGTTGCTGCTATGTCAACTTGCCCAAGAAGCCCTTTGTTAGGGGGATTATTGGTTAATGGTACATAGTGGTCATAACTGTGCATCATGCATATTTGACAATGTTCTTATTGTTATCATTTTTGATCACCAATTCTATAATGCTCAGATGTCGACATTTGCTTCATCATCTGGGATCTGCTGGGATATGGAATATCAGGTTCATCAGGATATGCCCAGTTTCTTAATAATTGACAGTGCTCATCTAATGATGTGTTCTTCTTGGAGTTTGGTAAATATATTGCCGCAGGGTGCAGAAAGAAATTGTCTGGCAGGGCTACTGGTTGAAAGGATAAAGAAAAGTTAAGATTTTTTGTTCATGCCAAGCAATCCTGTTCTAAGTGTGAGTTTTACATGTAGCCAAGATGGAGCCAAAATGTTAAACACTGGAACATGCTAGTTCATACTGTTACTGGCTGAACTTGGAGATGAAATGGGAAGGGAAGGAAATAAAGCTTAAATGGAAATGATCGACTTTACTAACAAGTAACTACTAAAAGAGAAGGAACAAGTGAGAGAATAATAGGTCCCCTTTCTATCGCCTCATACTGGTTCAAGGTAACTTGTTGCAAGCATTGTTACTTTAATCCCAACAATTCTTAGGCTTTCCTTCCAACACAGCACCATGTACTGAGTCTGCACTTGTGTGCGACTCATGTGAGTCACACCAAATCACTCTCCGAAAGGCCTTTTGGGGGCGGAATGCCTTGAAACATGCATTTTGGAGCACCACACAAGATCACTGCCCCCCCAAGCATTTTTTGTGGGGCAACGATCTTGTGCAGCACCCCAAAACATGTGCATTTGGGCACTATGCCCGAAAAAAGTGTAGTCCAAAATCTCACAAGATTGCGGCAGCCATTTTGGCCTCTGTCCTCTCTTTAAAAAGGCATGTCCCATTTTTTCCCCTGGGCAGTTGATGGATATGTTTAGGCAGAGGAAATCTGTAGTTGACTATGTGTTGGTACAAGGATTTTGGATTGTGTCCTTACCAGCTTCCTATCCTTTCCATTCTCCTGAAATCTGGAAATGCAGAGAGGTTCTCATCATCTTTATATGTTTTTAAACTTTAGGTATTCTGGAAGATCTCCAATAAGGTACTTGCCATAATGTTTGGCCTTCCCATCAACAAGTTGTGAAAAAAAAAAACCACTGGTAAACAATATGACTGTGGGTGCTGGTTGCAGGGACAGAAGTTTGTCACAAGCACAGCTGCTCCAAGTTTTGATTGACATACAGACATTTTACAAAAAACGACAACCCCAAAACAAAAAAACCCCAACCTTTTCACGAAGTGTTACAGATGGTGGTGGGAGGTCGACACAAATAAATCTTTGGTATTGCACAGAATGCAGCTTATGTAAATTAGAGACCTGGTTGGTTGTGATTTACCATGTTAGTTCTAAGCTCGCCTGCTGTCCACACGTGGTCCTTTTGGCACTAGGTGGCGTTGTGGGTTAAACCACAGAGCCTAGGACTTACTGATCAGAAGGTTGGTGGTTTGAATCCTTGTGATGGGGTGAGCTCCCATTGCTCGGTCCCTGCTTCTGCCAACCTAGCAGTTTGAAAGCACGTCAAAGTGCAAGTAGATAAATAGGTACCGCTCCGGCGGTAAGATAAACGGCGTTTCCGTGCGCTGCTCTGGTTTCACCAGAAGCGGCTTAGTCATGCTGGCCACATGACCCGGAAGCTGTATGCCGGCTCCCTCGGCCATTAAAGTGAGATGAGCGCCGCAGCCCCAGAGTCGGTCACGACTGGACCTAATGGTCAGGGGTACCTTTACCTTTACCTTAAATATATTTTTATTGACACATCCACTTTAAGGTTCCTTCTTTGGGTGCCCCCACCAAGTAAGGTGTGATGGGTGGAAAGAGTCCTTTTGGTAGTGGCATCCTGGTTATTTAATGCCTTGCCCAGCTAAGCTTATTTGGGTGGCCCCAGTACTATAATCCTTTTGGCATTAAGTGAAGACCTTTCCATTTTCCCAGGTGTTTTACATTTTTAAAGATATTTCAGTGCTTTAGGGCTGCTTGGTATGGTTTGCTGCTGTGATTTCTAACTGTGATTATTTGTTCCCGGTAATTATTGAACAATATATGAATATTGTCAATAGGATAAAGAAAGACATACATTCATGCTTCCTCAAAGGGACTGGTTGCATTCTACTGGTTACAACAGGCTCAGAGCCAAATTCAGGCAAAATGAAGGACAGGAGATTCTCTTCTCAGGGATATACTAGGTACTGTACCTTACTGCAAGTACCTCAGTAATTTATCATTCATTAAGTAGCACAAGGCTACTCTGGTTTTGGATTTTAAATATATCACAAGATGTTCCTTCTTAAATAACAAGGTGTACCTTTCTTTTGAGTGGCTTATCTTCTTTCCTTCCAAAGGAAGCAAATGAGAAAAGGGAAATGTGTGCTTTTCCTTCACAAGACCCATGAATTCATTCAAAGGGTGATTGTTGCTTAAACACATTGTTGATTATTACAGTCTATACTTATTTATGTTTCTTGCAGACACATGTGCCAGAAATCCATAGGCCAATCAAGTCACTGGATGGATAGCAAGAGGGAAATAACCAATTGCATTATGTACAAAAGAATGAAAAGGGAAAGGGTAGAGTGCCAAAGTACACTCTAAGGCTAATTGGTTTTGGAGGCACATACTCAAGGAAACCAGTGTTGGGGATGGGCAAGTCATAGAAACTCTATAGTCGTTCCTCTGCTCTCTGCTCAGCTATGGATAGTGAAAGGTGAACCTGTCCATACCAGTTTCTCACTATTTCAGTCTTAAGCTAATTTCTTTCTTTCTTTCTTTCTTTCTTTCTTTCTTTCTTTCTTTCTTTCTTTCTTTCTTTCTTTCTTTCTTTCTTCTCAAGAAAATTCGCCAGCATTTCAGTACATTTTCCTCCCAATATACACATGTAAATTTTTGCATGTAATGTCGCCTAATACAGGCAACTCTGCAGAGCAATTTTCCTTAATATAATGTGTTTCTATGTTGTATATGCATTTTTAGACATACTTACCCCAATATATGCCTTTCTTTACATCTTACTTGCCTGGAGAACTGTAGTGCAAAATTCAGAGAAGCGCAAATTTAAAAGGATGGCTGTGTTTTTGTTCTAGTGTTCTTTCAGAAACTCAGTCAGGCAAGTTCACCTTTAAACACAAACCGAATTGAATTTCTCCCCGATCCCTAGCTATGGGGCAGCCAAGCATGGCAGCTGCTGCTCAGGAGGATGACTTCCACATTGCCCTTCCCTGTTCTGCCCTATGCTCTCTGCCCTGCCTACATCCACATTTTACTGCTTAGCTCAAGGCATCTCCCATTCTGACAACTGCATTGTTCTCCTATCAGCAGCTTGGCAAGGTTAAAGGGAAGTGGTGCAAGGATTGTGACATGGGATTAGACCAGTGACCAAACTTGAATGGGGTATAAAGGTGGTGGAGGACCCACCTGAATTGTTCTTGTGGTAAGTGTTTTTAGGTGGGGAGGCAAGCCTCAAAATGCGGGGGGGGGGGGGGCACTTTTCACACTATTTTCCAGCAGTATCTTAATGTGCCATCCCTGTTTTCAGTGACCCACCCTCTTCCTTGAGTTACCCCAAAAGGGGTGGCGGCAGTAAAAGTTTTGCCTATCACATGCCCTCCAACATTCCTCTGAAGAAAACTGGAACCCATGTCTTTAGGTGCTGCACTTCTGTGGGAGCCAGCTGACATGTGTGGCAGCAAGGCAGCAAGTCTTTGGGTGCCATTGCTCTTGCTGGACTTGCATGAGAACTCAGCGCTACTGCAAGTGCCACCTCCTCCCTCCTCCCCATAGTAACACGGAGGCGCCGGATAAAGATCTACCCAAACAGGAAGCCCTGGATGACAAGGGAGGTCCAGGGGTTGCTAAAGGCAAGAAATACTGCTTTCAGAAGTGGAAATAAGTTGCTGTACAGCTTAGCTAGAGCCGATCTAAAGAGAGGTATCCGTGTAGCAAAGGAGGCGTATAGACAGCGGCTGGAGGATCATTTACAAAGTAACAACACCAGGCAGGTGTGGCAAGGTGTACAAGAATTAACAGGGTATAAATCCAAGGACTCCCTGGCAGACGAGGGAGGGGCATCCCTTGCAGAGGATTTGAATGCCTTTTTTGCCCGTTTTGAAGTAACATCTGCAGACTGTACTTTTTGAGAATACTAAGGAAAAACCATCTTCCGTAGACACTGCTGCTTGCCTTCTATCACTGTGCCATTGAGAGCGTGCTCACTTATGGCTTATGTGTGTGGTACGGAAGCTGTACTACCCAGGACAGGATGGGGTTGTGCAGGGTTGTTAAGGCAGCAGAGAGCATTGTTGGCTGCCCACTCTCCACCTTAGAGCAGATTTATGCCACAAGGTGCCATAGGAAGGCACTGGACATAGTAAAAGATCCATCACATCCTGGTCACTGTCTCTTCGAGCTCTTGCCGTCGGGACGGAGATACAGGACGATGAAGACAAGAACGAGCCGTCTTAAGAACAGCTTCTTCTCCAGAGCGATCTCTACCCTGAATGGGAAGCCCGGACTTTGAAAAGATGACTTTGAAAGATTAGATGACTTTGAAAGTCATCTAATCTCCCTTGCTGTATTATTCTGTATTGTTTAATTAGTGTTTTTATGGAGCAGTCAAGTAATTTCGTTGTCCCCGAAGCAGGCAATGACAATAAAGATATTATTATTATTATTATTATTATTATTATTATTATTATTATTATAGTTGACCGATTGGGATCAGGAGCTCCTTGGTTTGGGTTACAGCACCGAAATGCTTTACAACAGTAAAGCGTTTAATGTTCAATCTGTTCTTGACCAGCTCTTTAGATATGTACAAAGGGTACTTACAGGCTCAGCTAGGGATATTAACTTAACAAACCGGTTTGTTAATCACTTCAGCAATTCTCTTCTACTATAAACTTGCATCTTACACATACAAAATCACAGGCTTGCTTGGGATCCAAAGACTTCATCCAAACCATGGGTAGGCAAACTAAGGCCCAGGGGCTGGATCCGGCCCAATTGCCTTCTAAATCCGGCCCATGGATCAACGTGTTTTTACATGAGTAGAATGTATCCTTTTATTTAAAATGCATCTCTGGGTTATTTGTGGGGCCTGCCTGGTGTTTTTACATGAGTAGAATGTGTGCTTTTATTTAAAATGCATCTCTGGTTTATTTGTGGGGCATAGGAATTCATTCATTCCCCCCCCTCAAAATATAGTCCGCTTCCCCCAAGGTCTGAGGGACAGTGGACCGCCTCTTTGCTGAAAAAGTTTGCTGACACCTGATCCGAACCAATGCCCCAATCCTATAGCAACACTATAAAACTCAAAGGAATCAAACTGTAATCAGAAAAGCTATTGGATCTTTTTTTTTTTTTTTGGTTAGTGCATCAACCCAAACTAACCATGGCAAACTATCCAGGGCAAATTGGATCCAGTGAGATTCTGTTTAGAGAATAAACTTATCCAAAATTCCTGGGATATAAATTAATTCACTGATTTCGAACATTCTCAAGACTTCTTCTTCCTCAGTGCTTCTGCAGCTGTGTCCAGAATTGGCTACCTTTGATGGAGCTCCTCATCAGCTCTGTGCTCTTCTTGACCCTCTCTGGTTGCCTCTGGAAGTCAGAAGCCCAGAAATATCACGACGTGCTTACAGTGCCAAATGGAGGACAATGGGGCACTTGGGGTAACACAGTGTTTTGTCATGAAGGATATGCTTTTGGCTTCTCACTGAAGGTATCTTTTTTGTATTGTCCATTTGCTTTGCTGGTTTACCAGTATGGGTCTTACCTTAAAATTCATGGCCAGCCTGTGCAATGAGGGCAGTATCTTAACAAAACTGTTATTGGAGGGGAGGATGGAGGTGGAAGGGATCAAAGCTCAGTGGCGAACCATATGTTTTTCATGTAGAAGGCTTACAAATTCAAAATAAAACCCTCCTGCCACACTCAAGATGAAGAAACAGAAGCAGAGGAAATGCAAGCAGGAACTTTTTGATTACAAGTATAGAAGCTCCGAGAAGTCTTAACAGCTCCTTGTAGGTCCACATTTGAAAAAGTGGCACCACTGTTATACTTTAACGTTTGGAAAAAAATCATGATAAATCCAATTTGGGGAAATAAAAATAATAACTTTTTTGAAAACCCCAGCGGACAATAATATTGTCTGGATCCTCCCTAAAAAGGGATTCAGTAAAGAATGGCAACTCCAAACTAATCTGGTGGCAGAAACCCACGTCAAGCCTGGTTTATTGCTGCTTCTTTTAACAGCAAATTTCATCGGCCACCAGCCAGCAGATATCCTTCTCCCCTGCCTGCTTCTTAAATGTCTTCATGCCATGCTATAGGATTTTCCCAGGGGCATTCTGGGAGGGAAAATGGTGGCTATGAATTTTGTGTCCACCAGAGGAAGTCCCACTACTACTAAAGAGGGAAGGGAGAAGGGAAAATAAGACAAAAAGTATTACCATAACTGTTACCAGTAAGGCCTCAGGGAACATTTATTACCATTTTGAAGACTCAGCCCCCTGAAAAATCAGTAATGCGGAACCCATATTTTCACAATCTGCTACTGTTTGTGGGTGGGTGGGGGTGTTAAACCAAGGGGCAGTTATGGCTGGGTCCTAGTTTGGCACTTCAATATTACACCTCCTCCAAACAGAGGAAACCTCCTGAATAATATAGAGACATACTGTAGGAACAGGCCTTCAGGGATTCCGTTTTAGATAAGCCAACAGAGTTGTTACATTTCTCATAATGTTGACTCATCTGTTTTTAAAAAAATAATATTTATTGCTTTTCCAAAAAATTTAAACACTAAAAGAAAAAACAAAAAACAAAAAAACAATACAATACAATGCATTAGGCTAACAAAAACACAAAACAATAAAATAAATCAAACAATTTCATTAACCCATCTTTCATTCACTTATTTCCACGACCTCCTCACACCTCCCTTTTTGTATTCTACTTCTGTTAATTATTTCAGCAATTCCTTTCCATCTTCCTCTGTTTTCTATCCTATAATTATCTTAACTCATTCTAACCTTATTTTTCCCTTTAATACTCTATTAATCTATTTGTACTTAATTCCTTATAACATTTCTACTAAAGCCATGTAACTTCATTCCAACATAATGTTGACTCATCTGGGTTGTATTGAACTGTCTGCAGGTTGCCTGAAAGGTGGATTCATTTTTTGGGGGGGGGGGGGTTTAAAGATTTTATTCATTTTCAATAACAACCTTCTAATTAATAACAAATTAAATCAAATCAATCCAAATTACAATAATAACAATATCACCAATTATATATTCCAATTATATTTTTTTTTTTGGGGGGGGGGGACTTCCCATGTTCCAGATGTCTAGAGATCATCATCATCATTCATATCTCTGCATTTTTGGCTATTTTTCAAATTTGAAACTAATATTGTCCATCCTTATTGTCAATCTCATCAGTTGTTGTTTCTGTGGCTCACGTCTTCTGTCGCAAAGGTTTTGTATTGTTAACCCACAGGAGGTACTTTTTTATTCATTTTGTTCTCTGTCCAATTATTTTGGTGTTCAGTCCTCTTATCTCTCCTTTGTTCGTCAAGTTCTCATTAAAGGCACTGGGCTTTGTTCCAAAAGTAAAGTTTATAAATGGCAAGTCAACAAGTTCTCTCGGATGTCTCTTAATGACCAGATGTCCGTATATGTCTTTATATAATGCTGTATTGTGGGGCAGACTTCCCAGCTGTGTATTATGTGGAAATTATTTAAATTCCTCCAAGAACAAAAGGACCCTCCCCAGATGTATTCAAGTCTCCAGGGCCAGATGAACTGCATCCAAGAGTATTAAAAGAACTGGCAGATGTGATCTCAGAACCACTGGCAGTCATCTTTGAGAATTCCTGGAGAACAGGCGAAGTCCCGGCAGACTGGAGGAGGGCAAATGTTGTCCCTATTTTCAAAAAGGGGAAAAGAGAGGACCCAAATAATTACCGCCCAGTCAGTCTGACATCAATAGCAGGGAAGATTCTGGAGCAGATCATTAAGCAAACAGTCTGTGAGCACCTAGAAAGAAATGCTGTGATACCAATAGTCAGCATGGATTTCTGAAAAATAAGTCATGTCAGACTAACCTGATCTCGTTTTTTGACAGAATTACAAGCCTGGTAGATGAAGGGAACGCAGTGGATGTAGCCTACCTTGATTTCAGCAAGGCATTTGACAAGGTGCCCCATGATATTCTTGTAAAGAAGCTGGTAAAATGCGGTCTTGACTATGCTACCACTCAGTGGATTTGTAACTGGCTGACTGACCGAACCCAAAGGGTGCTCATCAATGGTTCCTCTTCATCCTGGAGAAGAGTGACTAGTGGGGTGCCACAGGGTTCTGTCTTGGGCCCGGTCTTATTCAACATCTTTATCAACGACTTGGATGATGGACTCAAGGGCATCCTGATCAAATTTTCAGATGACACCAAACTGGGAGGGGTGGCTAACATCCCAGAGGACAGGATCACACTTCAAAACGACCTTGACAGATTAGAGAACTGGGCCAAAACAAACAAGATGAACTTTAACAGGGAGAAATGTAAAGTATTGCACTTGGGCAAAAAAAAAATGAGAGGCACAAATACAAGATGGGTGACACCTGGCTTGAGAGCAGTACATGTGAAAAGGATCTAGGAGTCTTGGTTGACCACAAACTTGACATGAGCCAACAGTGTGACGCGGCAGCTAAAAAAACCAATGCAATTCTGGGCTGCATCAATAGGAGTATAGCATCTAGATCAAGGGAAGTAATAGCGCCACTGTATTCTGCTCTGGTCAGACCTCACCTGGAGTACTGTGTCCAGTTCTGGGCACCACAGTTCAAGAAGGACACTGACAAACTGGAACGTGTCCAGAGGAGGGCAACCAAAATGGTCAAAGGCCTGGAAACAATGCCTTATGAGGAACGGCTAAGGGAGCTGGGCATGTTTAGCCTGGAGAAGAGGAGGTTAAGGGGTGATATGATAGCCATGTTCAAATATATAAAAGGATGTCATATAGAGGAGGGAGAAAGGTTGTTTTCTGCTGCTCCAGAGAAGCGGACACGGAGCAATGGATCCAAACTACAAGAAAAAAGATTCC
This sequence comes from Podarcis liolepis, assembly GCF_965112155.1. NCBI lineage: Eukaryota > Metazoa > Chordata > Lepidosauria > Squamata > Lacertidae > Podarcis > Podarcis liolepis. The sequence goes on from NC_139558.1 coordinate 84,920,412, forward strand.
ACCTAAACATTAGGAAGAACTTCCTGACAGTAAGAGCTGTTCGACAGTGGACTTTGCTGCCAAGGAGTGTGGTGGAGTCTCCTACTTTGGAGGTCTTTAAGCAGAGGCTTGACAACCATATGTCAGGAGTGCTCTGATGGTGTTTCCTGCTTGGCAGGGGGTTGGACTCGATGGCCCTTGTGGTCTATTCCAACTCTATGATTCTATGCTCCTCCAGGCCCTGAAAGAGCTGGCAGGGATCCTGCGCTCTCCATCCTTCTGTCCATATTTTCTGTCCACAATCATATATAAAAATAATCCATACAAACAGATGTATTTTAGAACAAAGCACACCTCAAGTCCAAAAAAGCTCTTTTCCATAAGGGTTCCTTTTTTTGTAACTGCACCATAATAATTGCCATTTTGCTTCCATCTTCTGCCTGGGCTGCCATATCTGATCTTATTTTGCCAGCCCTGCTACTAATTAGAGTCCGTTGAGGGCAGTACATCGTACATTCAATTAAAATTTACACCTCTTGTGTTTCATTTAAATAATTAAATTCTTTATGGATGAGCTTCACCAAATCATGATGTAATATAACAAGTACGGAAAGATAGCGGTTGCTCACCTCCTTAATCCACGTTTCAAGATGAGAGTCTGTTTGAAGTCTAAAATTCAACATCCAACAACTGTATAATTTGGCAGTTTTTTCCTTTTATCTCCTCCATCTGGAACATGCCTGTTTTTAAAATCCAAATCTTATTTTATAAAACAGGTGTCTCCTGCATGTAGGAGTGGCTCTAGAGAGCACCATCCATGCCGTGCTCTTGGACCCAGCGTCCCTGCCGCTTGCAACTTGATGATCTGTGGGTCTGTAAATCAGTCCTCTCCCACCCTGGGGAGTTTGCCAGGGCTAATTACCCCCATATCAACCCTGAATTATTGGCATTGCTGGGGTCCGTTCATGTGGGAAGCAGCCATTTCCTACAGCAGCAAGCCGGAAGTCAGAAAGGCAGATTCCTAACCTCACCCCATTCTGCCCGCCCTGTTTGTTCATCTCTGTCCCACTGATGGAAAAGTTATTAACATTTGAGGTGAATGTAAATCCTCATCTATGTCCAATAAAGGTAAAGGTGAAGGGACCCCTGACCATTAAGTCCAGTTGTGGACGACTCTGGGGTTGTGGCACTCATCTTGCTTTATTGGCCCAGGGAGCTGGCGTACAGCTTCTGGCTCATGTGACCAGCACCTGCGGGCAATTGAGTGGACATGACTTGAGCTAGTACTGCTCATTGTGGAGCTAGCTATGCCATTGCAAGCCCTTGCACATAGGAAATTCCCACTGAAAATGTGATACTTTACTCATGCCTAAATCTTGGCAGTACTGCAGACATGGACTGCAGCACCAGCTTTAATCGCAGCCTCTTTTTCTGTTCTCCACCAGGTAGATCCATACTCTCCTTTAAAGTTCTGGAAAGATGACACATCTCTGAATGGTATCTGTCTCCACTGCACTGATGGCAAAGCAATAGAGTCTACCAGTGGATTGTGAGTAGCATTTTTGCTTTCTCTTCCTTTATAACTTTGTTGCTTGGGAGTGTGGGGTAGAAGAAGGAGGGGTAGTTTCACTGGCGTATGGAGGGGGGATGGGAGAGCTCACCGGCCCAGCATTTGGGGAAAGGGTGCCACCCCCCGGTAGGCACGCTGCACCCTGCGGGCAACATGCCACGCCCCTGGGACGTGCGCTAGCCACACCCCACCTGTTCTCCGCTCCAGGGGCTGCAGCATGTTGCTCTGCCACTGGGTAGTTTGAATTATTTCATGCTAGATTAAAGGCAATGGTAATTTGGACACACTCCAAAACTGTCACAGAATTTAACTGGAAAATATACATGCCTACACAAAGGTAAGTCCCACTGTGTTTAGTGGAACTTACTGCTAGCGGTAGTATGCCCAACTCCATGTTTGTGCTCTTGTCTCAGCGACGTCTATGCTGGCTTGGTCATGTAGACAGAATGGAAGATGGCAGGTTTCCCAAGGATGTGCTCTTTGCAGAGCTGGCTTCAGGCACCAGACCTATTGGCAGACCAACTCTGTCTTACATGGATGTCTGCAAATGTGGCCTGAAGGCTGGCAACATCAACCCCACCATATGGGAATCCCTTGCAGATGACCATGCTGCCTGAAGGCAGACAGTCAGTTTGTGCATCCATAGCAGTGACCAGAAAGGGAATGACCACTGGGAGGAGCACAGAAAGAAGAAACACCATGGAGCATCTGCATCGCCACAACCAGATGCCTTCATCTGTCCCAGCTGCAATAAGACCTATCTTGCCCTAATCGGTCTCTACAGCCACAGCAGGCCCTGTAAGCTTCCAACAGGCAGCGGTGGAGGAGAAATTCAGTTTGGCTCACATTTGAAAGCGAAGCTACTTTATTCATCCTTTCTGAAACAATACGCAAACCAAAACACAGCTATCCTGTGAAATTCACACTTCTTCAGATTTTGCAGTACAGTTCTCCAGGCAAGTAATGTGTACTGAAATGCACATACTAGGGTAGAGTATGTGTAAGGTAAAATGTAAAGGTTAAAGGACCCCTGGACGTTTAAGTCCAGTCAAAGGCGACTATGGGGTGCGGTGCTCATCTCACTTTCAGGCTGAGGAAGCCTGCGTTTGTCCACAGATAGTTTTCCGGGTCATGTGGCCAGCATGACTAAACCACTTCTGGCGCAATGGACACCGTGATGGAAACCAGAGCATACGGACACTCCGTTTATTTTCCTGTCACAGTGGGACCTATTTATCTACTTATCTACAGAGCAACGGGAGCTCACCTTGTTGAATAGATTCAAACTGCTGACCTTCCAAGAGACTCAGTGGTATAGCCCACTGTTTTATTACAACCCAGTCATATATCCATAGTTTCTTAGTTAAATGAGAATTGCACTAAAATCCTCACAGATCTTTCATGACGCCTTTAAAAAAATACCGTAATTTTCGTTCTATAAGACACACCAGACCACAAGACGCACCTAGTTTTGGGAAGAGGAAAACAAGAAAAAAAAATTCTGAATCTCAGAAGGCAGAACAGCAAGAGGGATCGCTGTGCAGTGAAAGCAGCAATCCCTCTTGCTGTTCTGGCTTCTGGGATAGCTGTGCAGTCTGCATTCGCTCCATAAGACGCACACTCATTTCCCCTTACTTTTTAGGAGGGAAAAAGTGAGTCTTATAGAGCAAAAAATACGGTAATTAAAAACTGACATGGGAACTTAAAGACTGGAAAAATTATGAAATGGAGAGAAACCAGAACTGATAGGTTCACTTATCTCTACTTATTCCCAGGTAAATAAGTTCAGACTGAGGCTTCACAGTGCTAGTTCTGTGTTGGTCTATGTTTCTGACACAATGCAACAAAACCCCAAACATTGTTAAAGAAGCAGACAGAGAAAGAGAAAGAGACTCAGTATAAAACGCCAATTACAAAGGAGGCAGAATTCCATCCAGAAGAATGGTAAATGCCAGTGCAAATGGAGACTAAATACTTGCAATAGGGAACCAATATGGGTAGTTTTGTCTTTATATCTAATCCCAGAAGTAACTCCTCACCCCCAGAAGGCCACAGGAAGAGAATATTGTGCATGCATGCAGGGGAATGTTATAATAACTGAGTAGGCTATGAATTTTGCTCTAATTTGGAATCATTTCTTCAGAAGACAGATCTGTATGTTTATGTTTCTGACAAAGGGCAGTGTATGAACTTTAATTTGGACATTGCCGTCGTTGTCTTTTCTTTTTACAGGCTTGGAACATGGAGTGAGATTGAGAAATGCAAAAGAGGCAACCTGGTGACCTTTTCTATGAGTGTGAAACCACCACAAGGGATATTTGATGATACAGCAGCCAATAACATTCATTTCATGTGTGATGATGGGTCTACACTGAAGGGCAAGTCTCCATCCTGGGGAATTTTGGCCCCTGGAGCAGCAACTGCACTACGGGCTTCATATGTGGCATCCAAACAAAGGTGGAAGATAACCAAAACACTTCTGATATGACAGGACTTAATGATGTGCGGATGTTCTGTTTACAGATAGGTAGCCGTGTTGGTCTGCCATAGTCAAAATTTAAAAATTCCTTCCAGTAGCACCTTAAAGACCAACTAAGTTAGTTCTTGGTATGAGCTTTCGTGTGCATGCACACTTCTTCAGATACACTGAAGTTCTGTTGTGACTGATCTGCCACCCTGCTGCACAGCCCTCGTCCGCTGGCAGCAGAGGATGACAGTGTGCAGTGGTGGTGCTTACCTGACCTCCTGAAAGCTGAACTGCTGCTGCTTGCTGTAAGGGAGAGGGGCAAGGCATTGGGGAGCTTGGTGTGGTGCAAACACACTGGCAGAGCCAATCCAGTACTCCTGCTGGTGTGTTTGCACTGTGCCGACTGCTTCTCTTTCTGTCCTTCCTTGTAAGCAGCAGTGACTCATCTGTTGGAAGGGTCACTGATTCCCCTCCCCCTGAATCAGATAAGGCGATTGTATTTAGACAGAATATAACATGATTTTGGAAATCTCTGGGGTCTCTTTCAATTTTCAACTGCTACAAGCATATGTGGACTGCTTTTTTTAAAACAACAACAACAACAACAACAACAACAACATAAACTTACTTATAATGAAGTAGACATGCATCAGATAATTAAAAAAGCTAAGTGATTCTCTTGTTTCAATTAAGTCTTAAAATATTACACACGCTAACCTTCATGTTACGTTTGGGGAAAATGTTTCGTTAACTCTCTGTGTCATTTGATACTTTGTTACAGTTAACTTTTTTGTTCTTATATTAAAACTCAGTAAAAATATTATAAAAAAGATATTCACCAGACAAACCTATTGAAAGATGGAATGAAGTTCATTTATGAATCACTGGAATACCAAATTTTGTGAAAACAGAAACTATATAGGTTATTTCCTCTTACAGAATTCCTTTTGATTATTTCTCTCATACAGAAAAACACACGAGAGACATCTTTCTATAATACATTCGTTGACCGCCTGTTCTGTTCTTTCACTGTTAAAAAAGAAATAAAATAAACTGAAGCATATGTTTATCTCTTACACATCCAATGGAGTAAATGTAGGTCTGTGGACTGTAACAAGTGTTTCTTGTAAAAATAAAATCTGTCTTGGGTCTTGTCCTCAATTGAGCTGTAACTCACTAGGAATCCACATTTTATCGCTTTGAATTTGCCCTCATTAGTCCACACAGTCAGGTATTTAGAGTTAAGGACCCAGTCAGTGAATGTGTGTCTGTGTTGTCAACCATTTCCATTGTTTTTTGGTCCCTCTGAGTTTTCGTGTTCCTGCCTCCACAGGTTAAAAAGGCAGCACTGCTCTTTTTGCCCTCATATCTTCCTACCTCCACTTGAGAATGTCCATGACCCTCCCATAAAAAAACCTTCCTGAACAAATTTGTGCACATAAGTTATTTAGGAATAGTGAAAATAATAATAGAATCATAGAGTAATAGAGTTGGAAAGGACTATGAGAGTCATCTAGTCCCATTCCCTGCAATGCATGGTGTAGGGTTCAAACCCACAGCCCTGAGATTAAGAGTCTCATGCTACCCTCTAAGCCAGGCGTGTAACAACATGTCAATCATGAGACTCCCAGTCAACCGTGGGGTTGTTTGTGGTCAGTCGCAGGGCCTTTCTCTGCATCATCAGATGCAGAAGTGCAGGCGCAGGAGGCGGGCTTAGCGTGGTTTTCCCAATGGGGAAGGGGGTGGCTGCTGGAGACAGAGGGAGGCACGAGGAGGAGCCACGTGGGAAGGCTCCCTTTGACAGGGAGGGAAGGAGGGAGGGAGAGGGCAGGCGCTATCGGGATCCACATCAGCTGCGTGGCTCCTGTTGACAAGGGGGAAAAGAGATCGCATGATGTTTGGGGGGTGTGGGTATGTTATGTACTAAGCTTGGATCCTAGAACAATAGGCAGGTAGGATCCTAGAATGCAACAACTGATTGGCTTGCAGGAGAAGACCCATCAGGCTGCAGGAGGGAAGCAGAATCAGCCAATCAGACAGGATTCATTGTGTAAATAATGTATATAACGGCCTGAAGGTTGTTTTTTTTTGGGGGGGGGGGGAATTCAATCACTGTTTTACAAGCAGCAATAAAGAGCACGAAATCACTGCAGGACTCCAAGTATATTTCACGCTAGGAGAAGTTTCGCACAGGACAGCTCCGCAGCCCAACTGGTTTGGGGGGGGGGAGAGAGAGCTGCTGGGGGAGGGAGGGAGAGAGAGAAAGGGCTGGCTGTGGGGGGGAGACAGCTAGCCGCCGGCCCACCCTACACCCACACCTGCCACCCACCCTGCACCCATCCCTGGGTGGTAGATCGCTCCCTGTTTCTGATAATGGATCATAGAGCAGCGAGTTGCCGAATCCTGTTCTAAAGCACAGTGCACAGTACTGGTCTTTGGCACTGACATGATGTCCTCACCCTTCTGACAGCCCTCCCCACTCTCACAGGCAAATGGGTTCTGGTTGTGGAGGCATTTCCTAAAGGCACTGGTAATGGGGGGGGGGGCAGGACAAAGAAGATTTCATAGCCTTCCCAATGCTCTGCTTTGTGATGGCTCAGAGGAGGTGTTGCTCAGGACAGAGAGTTCCTACACTTCATTGTCCTGCCCCCTTTAAATCCCCTGCTCACATTCATATTTCCTCACTCGGCTTCAGGACGCTTTCATTCTGCCTGGCAGCTGAGAGACAGTAAGTAGAACTACCTTGCTCTGCTCTGAGAAGTTTGGTAAGGGAAGACAAGGGTTGCAACATGGCCAGAATTACAGAGGCCTGATCAGTAGCCAGTAACCAGTGGGGATCCAGTCAAGCATTCTTGTTAGTGTTATTAGGCCCTACTTTTTGTGAAAAGTGTACCCCGCTTTTCACAAAAGATTTCAGGGTATTTAACAATGCATTCCTTTGGAAGTGTTGCAAATCTATGGCAGCATCCCCCGACCTTGTGATCTCTAGATGTTCTGGACTACAATTCCCATCAGCTGGAACCAGCACCGTGTTTGCTGGCTGGGGATGATGGGAGTTGCAGTCCAGCGCATATGGAATTTACCAGGGTGGGGAAGGTTGGCCTAAGGGGCGCTGCAAGGCTATGCCCTTTCCATGTAAAAAAAATGTAGATCAGTGTTGCGGGAGGTCCCAGGTATATCCTCCAGCATCTGCTAGTAGGGCTGGGAAGTCCCCTGTGTGAAACTTTGGAGAGTAGCTCTAGTGTAGACAGAACTAAGCTAGATAACCAATGGCCTGACTTAGAATAAGGCAATTTCCTGTGTTCCTAGAGCGAAGCCCCTGCTAAAGTGTGTATCTCTGATGTGGAGGCACTTAGCCCAAGCTGAATACTTTTTTTTTTTTGTAGGCAAAAAAATGGCTATTATAAAGAGCTCTGCAGAACAAATACATCTACTCCCTCTGTGTTGTCTATCCCTCTCCCACCAACACCAGACTTTAGTAAGACCAGCAGAATACTGGTGCCTGCAGAAGCTCACTGGTTTCCCCCACTGTGCCCTGCAAAGTTGTGGGAAAGAGGACCGGTTCATCTCTTAGGAACAGTTTCCAACTGTTTTTCAAACCGGTGCTCTGGTGTGGAATTAATAATGCTGTGAGTTTGCTACAATAAGTTCCAAGATGCTTAAGGATGGGCTGACTACAGGGTACCTCTTCCCTGTAGAGTTGGTGGGAAGGTGATTGGCTCTGCTAAGAGCCTAAGGCATTAGTCAGAGACAGAAGTAAGGAAAACTCACCCAGTTTTCATTTTACTTTATTGAGCTATTTGGGGCTGATAGGAAGTATGCGTTTATTTCAAGTTATTTCAAGTTAAATGACAAGTTATTTCAAGTTTAATGACAATTTGTATTTCCATCCCTAGGTGTGAAAATTTCTCCCTTCTATCTTACACCTAAGACTGGTTTGTGTGTGTGTGTGTGTGTGTGTGTGTGTGTGTGTGTGTGTGAGAGAGAGAGAGAGAGAGAGAGAGAGAGAGAGAGAGAGAAATCCCTTAAGAAAAAGAGAAACAGAAATTGGAGGGGGAGTTTTAATAGGAAGGCCAAATTGCCAAGACATAGGAAATACAACAACTTGGTTGTTGAATGCCTTGCGACCCAAACGTTTTGGCTCCTGAACGCTGCAAACCTGGAAGTGAGTGTTCTGGTTTGCAAATGTTCTTTGGAACCCAAACATCCGACGGGGTTTCCGTGGCTTCCTATTGAGTGCAAGAAGCTCCTACAGCCAATCAGAAGCCGTGTCTTGGTTTTTAACGTTTTTGGAAGTTGAACAGGCTTCTGGAATGGATTCTGTTCAAGAACCAAGGTACAGCTGTACATTTTGGCAAGTGTGAAGGGTGGGTAAGAAATTCACGTTTTAGTTAGTTAGAAATCAAAAGGTGTAGTCAGAAAAGCCATCAACTGATTTTACTTCATCAACCAAAAGTAACCACACTTCCCTCCAGAGGAAAATGCAAATTTGGGACCAGAGGAAAGAGCCACTATTCCTAAGGAATAAATTCTCAAGGCTGTTATTCATCCAATTCATTTTTGCAGCTAGGTGTGGTGCAGATCACTTTCCATGGAGCTCCCTCTCAGCGCTGTGGTCTTCCTCTTCTTCTCCTACCATCTCTGTGATGCAGAAGACCGAAAACATAATGCAGTCCTCACTGTGTCCAATGGAGGGAACGATGGCATATGGGGAAAACCTGAATTCTGTCCCACGGGATATGCAAATGGATTCCAAATGAAGGTAAATGCCTATCTATAGTCTGAATTTTGACACCCTGATGCTAAGGCGTGGTCACAATATTATACAGACGTATGAAAAGCACAAACAAACAAACACCTTTATTTAGAAAGAAGGGCAGGCAAAGCAGCAGACAGAATGAAAAATGCAGCCTCTATCACATAACCCACGCAGGGTCCCAGAAACACCAAGATGCCAAGTCTGTAGCATCTAATATACAGTTCAATTTACTAATTACTGAATCCCAGGCATGTCAACAGGATTTTCTGTCCCCAACACACAGTATATGTCCTGGGTCCTCATAGCATCTAGATCAAGGGAAGTAATAGTGCCACTGTATTCTGCTCTGGTCAGACCTCACCTGGAGTACTGTGTCCAGTTCTGGGCACCACAGTTCAAGAAGGACACTGACAAACTGGAACGTGTCCAGAGGAGAGCAACCAAAATGGTCAAAGGCCTGGAAACGATGCCTTATGAGGAACAGCTAAGGGAGCTGGGCATGTTTAGCCTGGAGAAGAGGAGGTTAAGGGGTGATATGATAGCCATGTTCAAATATATAAAAGGATGTCACATAGAGGAGGGAGAAAATTTGTTTTCTGCTGCTCCAGAGAAGCAGACACGGAGCAATGGATCCAAACTACAAGAAATAAGATTCCACCTAAACATTAGGAAGAACTTCCTAACAGTAAGAGCTGTTCGACAGTGGAATTTGCTGCCAAGGAGTGTGGTGGAGTCTCCTACTTTGGAGGTCTTTAAGCAGAGGCTTGACAACCATATGTCAGGAGTGCTCTGATGGTGTTTCCTGCTTGGCAGGGGGTTGGACTTGATGGCCCTTGTGGTCTCTTCCAACTCTATGATTCTATGATTCTATGTTAGGTTTCTGTGTGTTGCCACTGTGCAGTGCTTGGAGTCACAAGACTCTGTTTTGCATTCCAGAGATTCCAGGCTGTTGGAAGTCTCACAGAAGATGGGAGATGGATGTAATGTTACTGGTTTCCTGTTCCTTTGTTTTCCAGTTGCTCTCTGCTTTCACAGAGAGAGGATGTATGCTTTTCTGTCTGTGTAACTAGAAATCAAACTCTTTGCAATGTAGCTCATATTTCTCGTCCTTCCCTGCTGCTGGATACTCTTTGTAATGAGGGAACATGCCTGGAGCCTTATCAGAGGCTCAGGTCATTAATCATCGTCGGAGGCGATTCCAAAGGACTCGACTGGAGGATGAGCTTTTCCAGCTCGGTCGTAGCAGAGGCTCCGACACCTCTGAGAATAGCTTTTCATTAAATTTGCATATGCTTTTTGTAGTATACAAATATTGTCCTCTTTTGAGGGTGGAGTAGAGTGTCCCAAAATAAAACAGTGACCACAAATATAATAAAAAGTCTCACAGACAGAATACAAACAGGTAAAGCTTTTTCCCATCATTGTATTTCCATACTAGAGAAGGAATAACCTGCTGAATTTCTGTCTCTGACACAGCTGGGAAAAGCACAAAAACCCTACTTTCCCTCAAGGCCAACCCTAAATCAAAGCAAGAACTGCAATATTGTATCCATGTATTTGGGAGTAAGCCCCATTAAACAAAGAAAGACTTCTGAATAGACATATTAAGTTAATTATACAGGGAATTCTTCAGACATGCCTAAGCCTCCTTGCAAAGTACAGTTGCTGTGTGTGTGGAGGGGATGATTTCACACCCGCTTGCAATTATCCTGCAGTAGGAACTGCAGAAAATAACTTCCAGGTAGTACCCGATTTCAGATGAGCCAAGCACAAGAAAGACGCATCCTGGTCATTGGGAAGAGAGGAAGGGCAAATTGTGGAGATTCCAAGAACCAGAAAAAGAGGCAGAAGGAGGAGAGGAAAAGAACAGCTCTAGACCTCCAGAGAATCTTCTCACCTGGCACCCAAACAGCTCATGCAACAATGACAACTTTGAGTTGTTAAAGGAGGGGAGTGGGTAGGTAGAAGGGACCACATCTCAGTGGCAGAATATATGCTTTTCATATGGAAGGTCTCCGGTTAAAACCCTGGGAAAGGGTTTGCTTTGGGATCCTGTTGAGCTATTCCTGGTCAGAGTAGACAGAAATGGTCTAGAAGACCAAATGGTCTGACATACTATAACTAGGGGACGGATTTTCTCCTTTCTCTCAAATAATAAAGAGACGTAAGAACAGGCCTGTGTCGGTTTCATTCTGAGAGCTGTTACATTTCTCATAATGTTTGCTCATCTGGATTGCACAGAACTGGATGCAGGTTTTCTATGTCAGCAATTAGCAGGGACAGATTTAGGGGAGCGTGGCTGGTTTGGTTGCACTGCGTGAAGAGTTCTGGGGGTGCCTCAGAGTGTGCCACAACTATTATTTAGACTGGAAGTCAGGAAGTGGAGGGGTGCCAAATTTTGGCTTGTACAGGGCGCTACTGAAATTTGGGACCCCAAGGTCTGCCACTGCTGAATAGAAAGTCTGATTCCCCACCCCACATTTGTTCATCTCCATCCTACTGATGGAAATGTTTTTGTTCTTTGAGGTGAATGTAAATCCTCATCTATGTCCAGTACCTGCGGGCAATTGTGTGCACATGACTTGAGCTAGTACTGCTCATTGCTGATCTAGCTAGGTCATTGCAAGCCCTTGCAGATAGAAATTTGCACTGAAAAAATGTTGTTTTGCTCACAAATAAATGTTGCCAGTACTGCAGATGCAGATTGAAGCACCAGTCTCTCCCCCCCCCCCCGTTCTCCACCAGTATCGCAGAGATGTAAACGAAGCCTATAGAACAGATTTCACTCTGAAGGGCATCCGTCTCCACTGCACTGATGGAAAAACAGTAGAGTCTAAAAGTGGAGAGTGAGTAGCTTTTTGAATTTCTCTTCCTTTATTAACTTGTTGCTTGGAGGTTTGGGGTAGGAGCGGGAGGGGTAGATTGAAATATTTCATGCTAGATTAAAGGCAAATGGTAATCTGGACACACTCTGAGTTTAACAGCCCCAAAATATACATGCTTGCACAAAGTCCTGTGGAACTTACTTCTAGGGATGGAGGCAAAATTCAAATTGGTTCACATTTGAAGGCGAATCTGTTCTATACATCCTTTCTGAAATAAAGCTTTTTGCTCTAATTTGGAATTATATCTCTGGAGAGACTTTAAAAATTAAAGTTCATTGACAAAGTTGTGGTATATAAATATCTATCTAGACATTGCCATCCTTGTCCTTTTCTTTACAGGCTCGGGGAATGGATTGCAGTTCAGAAATGCCCCCAAGGCAACATGGTGTCCTTTTCTTTGACTATTGAAATACCACAAGGACTTCCTCATGCAGTCAGTAACCTTGAGGTCCTCTGCAGTGGTGGGGCTAAATTGAAGAAAGATATCTTTCAACCGATGAAAGAGGGCAAAATGAGCCAGCGCTGCCCTAGTGGCTTCATATGTGGCATCCAAACAAGGGTGGCGAATGAGCATGAAGTGCTTGTTAAAGTAGAACTTCGTGATGTGAAGATGTTCTGTTGTGACTGATCCACCACCCTGCTGCACAGCCCTCTTCCACTGGCAACAGAGGATGACAGGGTGGAGTGGTGGTGCTTATGTGGCCTCCTGACAGCTGAACTGCTGCTGCTTGCTGGAAGGGAGAGAGGCAAGTCATTGGGGAGCTTGGTGTGGTGCAAACACACTGGCAGAGCCAATCCAGTACTCCTGCTGGTGTGTTTGCACTGTGCCGACTGCTTCTCTTTCTGTCCTTCCTTGTAAGCAGCAGTGACTCATCTGTTGGAGGGGTCACCAATTCCCCACCCCCTGAATGAGATAAAGGGATTGTATTTAGACAGAATATAGCATGATTATGGAAATCTCTGGGGTCTCTTTCAACTTTCAAGTATATTTAGGCTGCTTAAAAAAAATAAAAATCAAGCTTGCTTATAATGTAGTAGTCATGCACCAGATCATAAAAACCAGCTAATTGATTCTCTTGTTTCAATTAAGTCTTAAAATATTACACACGCTAACCCCCATGTTATGTTTGGGGAAAATGTTTGGTTCATTCTCTGTATCATTTGAGATACATTTGGTTATAGTTCACTCTTTTGCTGTTACAGTAAAACTCATTGAAAATATTAATAAAAAAGACATTCACCAGACAAATATATTGAACACCGGAATGACGTTCATTTATGAATCACCGGAATACTAAATTTTCTGGCAGCATAGACTATATATGTTATTTTCTCTTACTGAATTCCTTTTGATTATTTCTCTCATACGCAAGGACAGGAGAGACATCTTTCTATAATATCATTGATTGCCTGTTCTGTTCTTTCACCAATAAAAATGAAATGAAATGAAGAGTAAGTGTGTCCCTTCTTATCAGCTGTGAGAGGAGCAGGAAGAGGAGATACAGGCAGCATGTGTGTCAGAGTGTGTGCGAGCAAACTAGGGGTGACAAGGTGAAACATTCACCTCTTGTGGTCATGACAGACAGAAGTGGGTTAGGAGCAGTGGCGTAGCGTGGGGGCGCAGGGGGGCCCGGCCGCACTGGGCGCAACATCGGGGGGGCATGCTCGCACTCGCAGCCCTACCTGGCTCCATGGGTTAGGGGGCGCAAATTACTTGCCTTGCCCCAGGTGCTGACAACCCACGCTACGCCACTGGTTAGGAGGAGCTGCTTCCCATGGTGCTCAGCCCTAGGAAGATGCAGCAAGAATATTATTAGCCCAAAGATGGAAGCAGCAAGAAAAAAACTCACTCACAGAAAAAAACAAGTGAGGGAGCGACACCAGGGGACAGGAAGGGCTCAAGACAGGAGTCAGAACTGAAAGGGGATATATTGAAAATGTTTGCTGAAATTAAAAAGGACATAAAACAAATTGAAAAAAAATATAGAATCCAAATTAGAACAGGTGGATAAAAAATAGGAGAAATGGATAAAAAAATAGAAGTGACGGTGAATGAATTGAAGGGACAAATAAAGGAGGTTACTAAAAGGACACAAAGCTTGGAAGAAGGGTTGAAAAGAACAAAGTTAGAAGTGTCTTTCCTTGTAAGCAGACTCATCTGTTAGAAGGGTCATTGATTCCCCTCCCCCTGAATCAGATAAGGCGATTGTATTTAGACAGAATATAGCATCATTTTGGAAATCTCTGGGGTCTCTTTCAATTTTCAACTGCTACAAGCATATGTGGACTGCTTTTTTTTTAAACAACAACAACAACACAAGCTTACTTATAATGAAGTAGACATGCACCAGATAATTAAAAAAGCTAAGTGATTCTCTTGTTTCAATTAAGTCTTAAAATATTACACACGCTAACCCTCATGTTACATTTGGGGGAAATGTTTGGTTAACTCTCTGTGTCATTTGATACTTTGTTACAGTTCACATCTTTTTTATATATTAAAACTCAGTGAAAATATTATAAAAAAGACATTCACCAGACAAATTTATTGAAAGATGGAATGAAGTTCATTTATGAATCATTGGAATACCAAATTTTGTGACAACAGAAACTATATAGGTTATTTCCTCTTACAGAAATCCTTTTGATTATTTATCTCATACAGAAAAACACACGAGAGACATCTTTCTATAATACATTCGTTGACCGCCTGTTCTGTTCTTTCACTGTTAAAAAGAAATAAAATAAGCTGAAACATATGTTTATCTCTTACACATCCTATGGACAAAATAAAAAAATTCCTTCCAGTAGCACCTTAAAGACCAACTAAGTTAGTTCTTGGTATGAGCTTTCGTGTGCATGCACACTTCTTCAGATAGGTATCACTTTCCATGGAGCTCCCTCTCAGCGCTGTGGTCTTCCTCTTCTTCTCCTACCATCTCTGTGATGCAGAAGACCGAAAACATAATGCAGTCCTCACTGTGTCCAATGGAGGGAATGATGGTATATGGGGAAAACCTGAATTCTGTCCCACGGGATATGCAAATGGATTCCAAATGAAGGTAAATGCCTATCTATAGTCTGAATTTTGACACCCTGAAGCTAAGGCGTGGTCACACTATTATACAGACGTATGAAAAGCACAAACAAAGAAACACCTTTATTTAGAAAGAACGGCAGGGAAAGCATATGTTTATCTCTTACACATCCTATGGAGTAAATGTAGGTCTGTGGACTGTAACAAGTGTTTCTTGTAAAAATAAAATCTGTCTTGGGACTTGTCCTCAATTGAGCTGTAACTCACTAGGAATCCACATTTTATCGCTTTGAATTTGCCCTCATTAGTCCACACAGTCAGGTATTTGGAGTTGAGGACCCAGTCAGTGAATGTGTGTCTGTGTTGTCAACCATTTCCATTGTTTTTTGGTCCCTCTGAGTTTTTGTGTTCCTGCCTCCACAGGTTAAAAAGGCAGCACTGCTCTTTTTGCCCTCATATCTTCCTACCTCCACTTGAGAATGTCCATGACACTCCCTTAAAAAAAAAAATCCTGAACAAATTTGTGCACATAAGTTATTTAGGAATAGTGAAAATAATAACAGAATCATAGAGTAATAGAGTTGGAAAGGACTCTGTTGCCAAATCCTGTTCTAAAGCACAGTGCACAGTACTGGTCTTTGGCACTGACATGATGTCCTCACCCTTCTGACAGCCCTCCCCACTCTCACAGGCAAATGGGTTCTGGTTGTGGAGGCATTTCCTAAAGGCACTGGTAATGGGGGGGGGGGCAGGACAAAGAAGATTTCATAGCCTTCCCAATGCTCTGCTTTGTGATGGCTCAGAGGAGGTGTTGCTCAGGACAGAAAGTTCCTACACTTCATTGTCCTGCCCCCTTTAAATCCCCTGCTCACATTCATTTTTCCTCACTTGGCTTAAGGACGCTTTCATTCTGCCTGGCAGCTGAGAGACAGTAAGTAGAACTACCTTGCTCTGCTCTAAGAAGTTTGGTAAGGGAAGACGAGGGTTGCAACATGGCCAGAATTACAGAGGCCTGATCAGTAGCCAGTAACCAGTGGGGATTCAGTCAAGCATTCTTGTTAGTGGTATTAGGCCCTACGTTTTGTGAAAAGTGTACCCCACTTTTCACAAAAGATTTCAGGGTATTTAATGATGCATTTCTTTGGAAGTGTTGCAAATCTATGGCAGCATCCCCCGACCTTGTGATCTCTAGATGTTCTGGACTACAATTCCCATCAACTGGAACCAGCACTGTGTTTGCTGGCTGGGGATGATGGGAGTTGCAGTCCAGCGCATATGGAATTTACCAGGGTGGGGAAGGTTGGCCTAAGGGGCGCTGCAAGGCTATGCCCTTTCCATGTAAAAAATTGTAGATCAGTGTTGCAGGAGGTCCCAGGTATATCCTCCAGCATCTCCTAGTAGGGCTGGGAAGTCCCCTATCTGAAACTTTGTGGAGTAGCTCTAGTGTAGACAGAACTAAGCTAGATAACCAATGGCCTGACTTAGAATAAGGCAATTTCCTGTGTTCCTAGAGCGAAGCCCCTGCTAAAGTGTGTATCTCTGATGTTGGAGGCACTTAGTCCAAGCTGAAGCAATCATACTTCTCTCCCGGGGGAAACACAAGATTCAGGAAGATTTTGAGCAGAGGAGAGAGAACCACACTTTCTTGGGAATAAATTCTCAAGGCTGTTATTCTTCCACTCAGTTTTTGCAGTTTGATCTGGTGCAGTCCACCTGCCACGGATCTCTCTACCAGTGTTGTGGTCTTCTTGTTCCTCACCTACCACCTCTGTGAGGCAGGAGATCGAAGCTATAATTCAGTCCTCATGGTGTCCAATGGCGGGAAGTGGGGAGAATGGGGAAAAATTGAATCCTGTCCCAAAGGACATGCATACAGATTCTCACTGAAGGTAAAGGCTTATCTATATCTTCTTTTTGATACCCTGATCCCAAACGAATAGTCACAATAATGTTATATATATATATATATATATATATATATATATATATATATATATATAATTGCTTTCCATCTTTCTTTCTGAACCCTTTGCATGTATATTGCTGCCTGCAAGGTGCTTTGAAGTTTTGACTGCCATGCTTAAAGATTTAATAGCTCTAAAAAGTCTCCATGCCACTTTGTCAATCCATACTGGAGAGGCTTAGAGTGAATTGCATTCTATATAAAAGAAAACTACCATGAATCTGGATGGACTGGAGGAAAAAAGGGACAAGGATACAGAAAAGTTTGGAGTGCAATGAGCTGGCAATATTGTGGTCAGGTTTATCTTCCTGAAAAGTGAGCACCCAACTGGAAAATATAGACTAAACTGTTAGTGTGGAAGTAACCCAGGTAAGTTCTGGTGTTTTCTAGGAGGGTTGCCATAAATCCAGATTTACCCTGACATGTCCAGGATTTCAACAACTCCCCCCCCCGAAAGCTTAACAACTTTTTGTGTTTGGATTCTTACTTCTTGAAATAATATGGCAATCCTAACTTCACAAACTGGAGGAAACCTGCTGTAGCATATGCAGACATAAGAGAGGGATTGAGGATGCCTTAGGCAGCCATTAGCAAGATCATTTTTTCCTATTAAGTTTGCTTACTTGGGGCCCATTGGACTGGTTGCACCAAAAGTCTTTTGATGCAGCTCAGAATGTAAATCTCAATCCACAACCAGTAATACTTGTACACAATTAGGGACACGTAATCATGAACAGATAACTGCTTACTCAGGTTGCAAGCTAGTACTTTGGAAAGTTCAGACTGCAGACACAGCTGAGCTGTTTTTTCTGCTCCTAGGAGCCGTTCAAGTCCACCTTCTGCCTCGTCCTCTACCACCCCAGAGCTGAAATCACTAGCGAGACCACGGTCTCAGGGGAGCTGAAATCACTAGGTCGGGGAGGTCTGCTGGCAGAGCAAAGGTCGGACGAAGCGAGCGGCGGCGCTGGAATTTTTCTCATTTTCTTGTTTCCCGAGTATCTGTGGGCGCAAACCTTTCCCTCCCAGGGACGGCACCTACCTTTGTTCCCGTGCAGTCGCAGGAGGACTGGGCAGCTGAACAACCATCCTACGGGAGCGTCGGGTGTGCAGTCAAGGCGCAAGAGTGGTAAAGTACCCGGGGGGAGCGCCCCTGCTCTCAGCTCGCACCCTTCCCTTCCTTCCCCTCGCGGTTTACGGGATTCCACTCCCGCCAGTCCTTCCCCGCCGTCCTCGCTGCTTTCCTTCAGTGCGCGCAGGGGGAGCCCGCATTGGTTAGCATCTGGTCTCTGATACCGCCTTCCCTCAGCAGATCGTGGGGTCTGTCTCTGCCTTCTCCATGGACTCTTTCCTGCGGCTTTCTATCTCCTAGCTATTAGGCTCCATCTGTGACCTGCCGTTTCTGCTCCTCAATTCTGCCTCCTTTTCATCCTCCGCCAGCTGCTCTCCTTTCTCCCTTGAGCGCGTAGCAGGTTACCGTGGTTGTGGCAGCCGCCCGCCCGCTTCCGGCATTCATTTTGAAGCCGGGGTTCACATCTCTGTGAAGGGTGGCATAAGCGCATATCGTTAACGCCATCCTTGCGGGACGGGAGCACGTGTGAGGGCACAGTCAGCCATTTTGGTTAAGGCTCAAGATAAGGGTGGATAGCGGCCGCCATCTTGGGAAGGGCCACGTGGGCAGACCCGGAGGCAGGAATACATTTTAAAACGGCATACCCTCTCTAGGAAAAGAGGTAGGGGTTATTTGCATCAAGGATTGGTATAACCGCTAGATATTTTTTGGTACCTATAGCAACTCCGAAGGTCTGTGATAGGTTTTTTCATTGACTCGCTAATTGTCTGGTCGCTGTTTCGGGTGCTTTGAGGGTGCCAAATAAAGAGGGCAAAGGGCCCCCCCTTGCCTTTCCGGCTTCATCCGCCTATCTAACTCATTGCTGGCTTAGGAGAACAACGCAATAAAATTTATTGGCAATAATTAAATACTAAAGGGGGAATCAATAATTACTTCTTTATTGTATGTTAGTCAAAGTTAAAGCCAATAGCCTTTCTTGGTTGCTGTGGCTGTCGACCTCTGCATTCACCTATCAGTAGTCGTGTTGAATTAATAAATAAATCAAGGGAGTAAATATATAAGTAGAAGTAAATTTA
This sequence comes from Podarcis liolepis, assembly GCF_965112155.1. Taxonomy (NCBI): domain Eukaryota; kingdom Metazoa; phylum Chordata; class Lepidosauria; order Squamata; family Lacertidae; genus Podarcis; species Podarcis liolepis. The sequence goes on from NC_139558.1 coordinate 84,939,217, forward strand.
TAAGTAGAATCTTTAGAAAAAAGTTAACTGCAATTAGCTCATTAGAGGGCTAGAGGGCCTTAAGCAGTGTAGACAACATTGAACTAGGTGGATCCCTTTGTCGGCATTCCCACTTGCGTGTGTGCTTTTAAGTGGTGTAGACAGTGCTGAATGTTACCATAAAGCACCAATGCTGCAGCAAGCAAAGGCTCCAGCAGCTCAGTCAGCTGCTTGTGGCTGGAAAGCCAGACAGGATGTTTGTGACTGTTGCCATGGAAACAAAGGGGCAGTTCATTCTGTACTGAGCACCGGATGTTAGCTCAGTGTGTGTGTGTCATATGACCCGTACTGGAAGTACATGGGTGGAGTTTCTTCTTGCTGTTGTCGAGTGCAGACATGTTTCTCTGTACTGATATGAGAGACAGAAATAAAAGATGTAAATAGTTTTCTGTCTGCTTCTTTCCCCTCCTGGGGGACACCAAAGGGGAGAGAGATGAACGGTGTGTTCCTCTCACACATCTGAGAAGAATCGCCGAGACCTCGCCTGCTTATCAGCAGAGTGGAGACGCGGGGAGGTCGACAGGAATATCTGCCGGTGCCTACACTGTGGCACATTCCTCTGACCCAGGCAGAATTCCAACAGTGGCAGCCTTCGGATGGTTGCTGTTTTTTTCGATCCATCGACATCTGGATGAGAGGGTGGTGAATTGTCCTCCTCTGCTCCAAGGAAGCCTGATTTGAGAGGCTGATTCTCTGCAGCCAGAAGCTGACCAGAAGAAGCTGACAGCCAAGCCGATGCTCAAGGTATGAGACTTTTAGAGGGCTTAGAAGAGTGAATGCAGATTGATTCATTCTCTGCTTCACGGAGAGCGTGTGTGGGAAAGCAGCTCCAACTTAGAAGAGGCCTGCATACCAGGCATTTTTGTGGTTTCCTGTTCAAGGAAAGGAATGCGCTGTTGCCTAGCAACGTCCTTCAGAAGGCTGTGCCTCAGAGAGGAGAAATGGAAAGTTACTCGAGAGGGCTGGACAGTCAGATAATGCTTCAGAGAGGCGAAAACATGTTTTGTTATGACTAGGTCCTCACGAACTGCTGGAGGGGACTTTCCAACGCAGCCAGTGTCAGAGTTGCCAGGTGTCCAGAGTGTAAACAAGCCAGCTATTGGATTTTAGAGGCTTGAGTTTTAGAGTCAAAGCAAGGACTCAAAATGGATGCTAAGAAGGGGGGAGGTTTGCCTTCTCCACCCCTCCTGACCAATGACAATTATTCATCTTGGTCTGTAAAGATGAAGGCCCTGCTGCAGAATCAGAGACTGTTTGGGGTGATTGAGAATCCCATCCCAGCAGCACCAACGCGTGCTTGGGAGTCACAGAATGTGAAGGCTAGGACTGCTATAATTCTGTGTGTGTCAGACTCGCAGCTTGTGCATATACAGCATTTGGAATTTGCGCAAGAGGTTTGGAACGCGCTGCGTACAACGCATCAGAGAGATGCTGGTTCTTCAGCGTTGCTGTATTTTGAGAAGTTGACCAATCTGAGATTAGCGCCTGATGGAGATGTTCAAGCGCACCTGACAGAGATGAAGTTTCTGCGTCAACAGATGGTGGAACGCAATTTCCGTCTACAGGAGGAAGTGTTTTGCTTCATGATGATAAACAGCCTTAGTCGCACCTACAAGGTTGTTGCCAGTCAGCTTGGTTCGCTACCTGCTCAGGATCTAACCGCGGAGAGAGTGTGTGCCGTCGTCCTGAACGAACACGACAGACTTGCTGCACTAGAAGTGAAAGACAGAGGGAGGCAAGAACAGAGTTCGAATCTTCCCACTACTGGAGAGCATGCCATAGCATTGAGTGCCGTCCGATGCTATAATTGTGGACAGACTGGGCATCTACGGCGAAACTGTAAGAAGCCGCGACAGTCAAAAGGAGCCAAGAACAGCTCTACGAAGCCTGAGGCGTCAAGCAAAAGCCGTACCAACTGCGAGATGAAATCTGCAAAGGCGATGATGGCGAAAGGAACCACGCCAGATGTTGGGAACGCATTCATAATCGATACCGGCGCCACGAAGCATCTCTGCCCACACAGAGGACTGTTTTCGACGTTGAGGAAGCAGAGCTTCACTGTGAAACAAGCCAACGGTCAAGAACTGGAAGCTACCGGAATTGGAACTGTGTATCTTGAGAGTCTGAACTTGACTATAAGCGATGTTTACCTGGTTCCAGAACTGAAATTTAGTCTGCTAAGTGCTTCGCAGATTGCAAAGAAGAGACTAAAACTATACTATGATGCTAAAAGATGCAGGATCTACAAAGATGGAGAACTGTTTCTTACTGCCAGAGAGAAAGATGGACTGTATTTGTTGACTTTTGATCAAAGTGATTACATGAAATGTAATACTTCTGAATCTAACGAATTTTCTCTTGCAGGTCTGACCAACAAAGAGAACACCAAGAAGGTGGCTAAGAAGGTCCACAGAGCTTTTCAGCGGGTGTATGCTGATGTGATTGGTCCTCTAGAACAATCTAGAGGTGGTGCAAAATATTACCTTGTGTGTGTTGATTGTTACACTAATTATTCTTGGGTTTACTTGATAAAGAAACCGCAGGAAACTTTAGAAAAGTTTCAGGAGTTTTGTGACAAGGTTAAAGGTATGCATGATGCTAACATTGATTGTCTTTTCACAGATGACAAGCCAGTTTTTCTTTTACAGGATTTCCAGAGGTTCCTGGATGAGAAAGGGATAAGACACAAACTTGCTAGTTCCGAAGAAGCATGGAAGAAATGTGTCTGTGTAAAAGTGAACAAAGAGTTGCAAAAGGGGATGCATGCGCAATTGCTGAGTTCACATTTACCACATGAATACTGGGCCGAATCCTTAGCGTCCTATCTTCATGTGTGGTTGAGGAAAGTCTCAACAGAGTTGGGATGTTCTCCTTTTGAGAAGCTGTTTAACAGAAAACCTTCTGTTGCCTATTTTAAGGTTTTCGGGTCTCATGTGAGAACAGAAGCTCCAAGTGGGGTAAAGAATGCCAGAGGCATCTTCGTGGGTTATGAAAAAGGTCTCTACAGAGTAATTTTGTCTGAATCTGGTCAGGTGATTCTCACAAAGTTTCTAGAGAGTGCTCCTGAACAGGAGAGAGTGATTGTTCACGCTTATCCCACAGATGATTCTGATGATGATGATGATGAGTTTGATCTTATTGAGTTCAGTGGTACTGATGATGATGACAGCGATAGCTCAGACAGCTCAGTTGTCACAGTCATTGAGAGGAAATCTCAAATAATGACTAGACCCTCAGAAGAGGAGGATGAACCACTGATTAAGCTTAGTACTGGTTCTCCAGAGAGTTCAGAGGCTGAACGAGAAAGCAGAGAAGAGCAGCAGCTCTTACGAAGGTCAGAGAGAGCAACGAAGGGTGTACCACCCAAGAGGTATTCAAAGGAGTTTGCTAACCTAGCATATGTTGCTGTTGTAAACGATCAAGGAAAGATTGAAGCAGTGTCTGAGTCAGAGACAAAGGCACAACAGAGAGTTGTTAACCAAGGAAATGCGAAGTCACACAACCAGAGAGGTACATTGGTTAAACCAGTGGCGGGTAGTTCCAAGGGTGGAACTGAAACAACAGGGGAATGTTATAAGTATAACAACTGTTTGTTTTCTTCTCTGGATGACGCTTTGCTCGCAGCACGCATTGATACTTTAGGGGGAGTATGTTACCATAAAGCACCAATGCTGCAGCAAGCAAAGGCTCCAGCAGCTCAGTCAGCTGCTTGTGGCTGGAAAGCCAGACAGGATGTTTGTGACTGTTGCCATGGAAACAAAGGGGCAGTTCATTCTGTACTGAGCACCGGATGTTAGCTCAGTGTGTGTGTGTCATATGACCCGTACTGGAAGTACATGGGTGGAGTTTCTTCTTGCTGTTGTCGAGTGCAGACATGTTTCTCTGTACTGATATGAGAGACAGAAATAAAAGATGTAAATAGTTTTCTGTCTGCTTCTTTCCCCTCCTGGGGGACACCAAAGGGGAGAGAGATGAACGGTGTGTTCCTCTCACACATCTGAGAAGAATCGCCGAGACCTCGCCTGCTTATCAGCAGAGTGGAGACGCGGGGAGGTCGACAGGAATATCTGCCGGTGCCTACGCTGTGGCACATTCCTCTGACCCAGGCAGAATTCCAACTATATAGAGACCGGTTGGTCTACGGTGTGGTGCCGAGTCAGCGCAGACAATACTGAACTGGGTGCAGCTTTAGGTGGCATTGCTAATTGCTGGCAGTGGCTGGAGGTGACATTTCAGTCAGCTTACGGAATACTGTACTAGGTGGAGTGCACCGCACATCCAGGTGGACAACACCATATCCTTGTGGCAGATAATTTTAGAAGCAATTGTTGACTATTCTGTGTAAGTAATGGCTTCCGGTGGGGACCAGCAGCCATCCACCTCAGGTACTCAGATGGCACCCCCCACAGGCAATGGGGGCGCTCAGATGCCGGCCATGCCATGTGACCCTCAAGCTTTTGCCCAATTTTTCATGGCTTTTGAAACTTTTTGCAAACAGTGCAGGTCCAAGGGGACTTTGGCCCTTCCGGCCCCAGAACCCTCACAGGACGTGATACCGGATACTCCTCCCATCTGTCAGGGTCAGCAGGGCGTCTCAGTCGGGGGTGGGGCTAGCACCCAGTTGGACGCGGCGATCGTAGGTCGCCCTAATACCCGTGCGCAAGCAGCCATGGCTAAGAAAACCAACCAAGGCAGTGGCAAAGGAAAGGCTCCAGCAAGAGGTCCAGGTAAGGGGAAGGAAGCGGCCAAGGGTGCCAGTTCAAACACTGCCTCACAGATAGTAGACATTCCTAGTGTGTTTCAGGAGCAGCAGTCCCAGCACAGTGCTACTGAAGACAGCGCGGGTTCCGCTTTGGAGGAAGAGCGTGCGGAATATCAAGGTGCTCAGTCTGCTACCAGTGCGATCGCAGCCAGCGTCGAGGTGCAACAAGGAAAAAGGAAGTCCAAAAAGAAGCACACATCTTCTAAGAAGAAAAGAAGTAGGCAATCAGAGACGGAGGACGACTCAGGTACGTCATCCTCGGATTTGGATAGTGAGGGCCCCTTGGATGGCTATTGGGGCTTGGGGGAAGGGAATCATGGGATCCCACTTTGGGCACATGAAAGGAGGGCCAATTCCCATCGTAAAACCTTTAATGGTGTGCTAGAATGGAAGGATGGTGCATTAGTGGAGGACGTGAAAGTCACCACTAATCAACCCACTGATTATATATTGGGGAACCATTTGTCACAGCGGAAGAGGAATAAGATCCTCAACGGTGACTATGTGGACATGTTTACCCTTCTCCCCCGACTAAGATAACGGGAAAAGGTGAGAAGAGGTGCTCCTACGGTAGGCGGAGGTAGGGCAGAGCGCACCTTTGAGAACTGGCTGGATGGGTACCAGGTTTTTATGGGAGTTGTTTGTGCGGCTTATCCGTGGCGCTCCATGGACTTGGTTGCTTACCTGGCTCACGTGAGGAGGGCCCATGCGCTCGCGGGGGGAAATGCCGCTCTAACGTATGATGAGAATTTCCGTAGAAACGCTTCTCTCCTGCCTTCCACGCGATGGGATCTAACGGATTCTAATTACTGGGGCGAGGACGTCAACCCTTACATCGGGAAGAAAAACCAAGACTCAGCCAAGGCGGGTAAGACAGAGGCTAATCGGCGCCGCCATTGCTGGGAATACAACAGGGGTGTATGCTCGCGACCCTCCTGTAAGTATATTCACGAATGTGAGCAGTGCTGGGGCAACCACCCTGCCTCTGCTTGCTTCAAGAACAAGCAGCAGCCCTTTCGTGGAGGCCGGGGGTTCTCACACAGTAATAACAGGGGTGCCCCCGGATCCTCCCACCAAGGGCCAGGTGGCCGCCAGTAACTTGCATCTCAGCTTAGGATCCCTGTGTCTTTTCCCCCTAACACTGGGGACCCACAAAATCAGAAATCAGTCAGGGAAAGGCCAGAGATAGTTAGGAAAAAGATAGAGAAGGAAATCAGTGCAGGTAGGGTAGCAGGTCCCTTTGCGGAGCCCCCAGTGGAAGGACTCCATCTATCCCCCTTAGGCATAGTGCCAAAAAAGACCCCAGGGGAATTCCGCATGATCCACAACCTCTCTTACCCAAGGGGGGGCTCGGTCAATGACGCGATTCCCCAGGAGCTTTGTACAGTGAAATACGCCTCCTTCAACCATGCAGTAAAAATGATCCGCAAATTCGGGCGAGGGGCACTCCTTGCCAAATGTGACATTGAGTCGGCATTTCGCCTTCTTCCCGTCCACCCAGCGGACTTCCGTTGGCTGGGCTTTAGATTCGAGGGGGCGTATTTCATTGACAAGGCAATGCCTATGGGTTGCTCCGTGGCTTGCTCAGCTTTTGAGTCATTTAGTACGTTTTTGGATTGGGCCCTACGCCTTAGGACAGGGTCGTCGGGTGTATTGAATTAACTCGATGATTTTATTTTGGTGGCAGATAGCAGACAGCGGTGCTCTGCCCTCCTGGAGGCCTTCACTGCCCTGGCAGGCGAACTGGGGGTGCCACTAGCCGCAGAAAAAAAAGAGGGTCCATCTACTTCATTGGTTTATCTAGGCATTGAGTTAGACACCGTAGCCCAAACGTCCAGACTGCCGCGGGAAAAATTGTTAGCCCTGAAGGAATTGATACAACAGCTTTTGCAGCTAAAGAAGGTCACCCTGAGGCAGATTCAATCCCTGCTGGGGCATTTAAATTTTGCTTGTAGGGTAGTGGCACCGGGCCGGCCTTTCTGTGGCCGGCTGGCCAGACTATCGGCAGGTCTCAGGGCACCGCAGCATAGGGTTCACCTGTCTAAAGAGGTCAAGGCAGATTTGGAAGTATGGCTGCAATTCCTTGATAAGTATAATGGCATATCCCTATGGCAGGACTCCATGGCACTCAATGCTGACTTCCAAGTCCAGTCAGATGCAGCAGGGTCCCTGGGTTTCAGAGTCTACTTCAGGGCCAGTGGTGTGCAAAGAAGCGGCCAGAAGACTGGCAGGGCCAGCCCATTTCTCGGGACCTCACGTTTTTGGAATTTTTCCCTATCCTAGTGGCAGTGCATCTCTGGGCAGAGCAGTTTCGCAATCATAGGGTATGTTTCAACACGGATAACCAGGCAGTGGTAGCGGTTCTATCCAGACAGTCTACGCGCTCCACTAGGGTGGGAAACTTGTTGCGGTCCCTTGTCCTCCTGTGTCTCGAGAACAATATATACTTCTCAGCCAAATTTGTACCCGGCATTAATAATGACATCGCGGATGCTCTGTCTCGTTTTCAGATGGAGCGCCTCCTCTTGTTAGCGCCGGATGCGGAACAGTCATTGATGCCTGCCCTGGATGGCGAGAAGAGGCATGCGTTGGTGTGAATTTAAGCCAGCCGTGATGGCAAGAGCTGCCTCCGAGGGCCCACCTGACGCCCTGGTTATCCAGTTGGGGGAAAATGACCTAGCGTACCGCAAAGCTATTGACTTGAGATGGAACATTTTTGACGATTTTGCTGAGTTGATGGCGGTTTACCCAAACATGACTATTTTGTGGTCCTCGTTGCTTGAGAGGAGGACATGGAGGGATTGTGTGAGCCCGGTTGGAATTAATAAAGCAAGAAAGGTCTTGCAGCGGGCTGCTGAACGGAGAGTGGCGGCTCTGGGCGGGTGTGTCATCGGCCACCCTGGCATCCAGTATAGCAACGAGGCCCTCTACAGATGCGATGGCGTGCATCTTTCTGATGTTGGAAACGATATCTGGTTGGGGGACATCATAGCAGGGATTAGGAATTGGTTACAGGCTTGAAGGTATTGGCGGTGAGCTTTGCTCGAGTGGCGGTTAGGCATTGGCAGGGGTCAATTGTTATGCAAATGAAGGGGGGAAGGAAACGCCATCACCTTCCCCAAAAGAAAAGGGTAGTCCGGTAGAGGACTCCGGGGGGCATTGCCTTGTCCGAAACCTAGGGAGGTAAGGGCCTCCGGCACGCCCCAGAGCGGTGACACCCGTTGGGATCCTAGTTGGCGTACTTCAACAGGACTCCCATGGCTTGTGGACAACCCTTCCCGGTCCCCATGCCGGGTAGTCGTTAGGAGCCAATGCCTAAGGCCAATACCTTCCAATTCTGTAATCAATAAAGTTGTGGCCTTTTTATGCCCATTAACCTTAAATACTGTGTCCAGTGTCTTCATTTCACATGGGGGAGGGGACTTGCCATGCAAAGCCATTTCCGACCTGGGAGGAGAGGGGGTTGCGGGCAGAAATCCCTCCCACATCCCACGCGGGGGCTGGCCTTTGCCCCCGCGAGATTAGGGAATCCCCGGGCATGTCGGCGACCCGGCCTGCCAATCGGCGGACCGGGGAGGCGGGGCCTAGCCTATTTAAGGCTAGGCACACCCGGGGACCGCCCTCTTTGCCCCTTTCCAGCTGAGCGGTTTTTAAGGTTAAGGTTAAGGTTGTTAACAGAGAACAACTTAAGGTTTATGTACAAAGGTTGCAATTGGGTTGAACCACAGGTACTACAGGTTACACGGAAAGGGGGAGGATGTTAGGATATTTCCATTCCACCTTAAAAGGGAGCAGGCTTTGTGAGTCACAGAGTCTGCGCATGTCCTGTTCACAGGATGTTTATGTTTTCTGTTGCTTTTGTTCTTCTCTCTCTGTGGAAGACACTGACGCAGAACGGTCATGTCTTTCTTTGTTCTGATCAACACTGAATAAAGTCTGTAAATAATGCTCTCCTGGGTGCGACTTTTGCTGTGCATTATCTGCTGATAAGAGTGTGCATGATCCCTGGAATGTGGCAAGGTATTTCCAGGAAACTCGTGTCGCTAAAAGCTCATACTGCGTGACTACGGGAGATCGATGGATCGTCCGGCAGCCGGCTTGGGGCCATGATGGACTTTATCTCCCTGGCAGTATCCAAACACCAATTGCCACCATTTCCTTGGACACATCCCAACAACAGACCTCAGCCCCCAGGAGTTGGTTGCTATGCTTGGTGCCTAAGATGGCTGGTGATTGGCAAGTGGGTGTAATTTGTTCAAAGCAACCTCATGGGACAAACGGAGAGGCTGGTGGGCCTGGCAAGATCAATGGGCTAAAGATAGCACACTACGGGTCTAGGATCGAACCCTCTTTTATATTGCATTGGCCTCCCATCCAAAACCAAGTCACGCAGGGTTAAGGAATTGAGATCAGGAAGGGACAAAGCTACAAACGATACACACAACTCTATGGTTAAGATTTATTGTTGGTTAAGTTTCATGCCAACAAACCATTAGAACACAGGCAGAATGAAGCCCAGGTGATTCAGTCACAGCAGAAGAACTTGACGTCATTAAGTGCTGTGTTATCACCTAGAGCTCGATCCATCACCTTTGTTTGGATCCCACAGATGGCGCCAGCGGTGCAGTGCTTGCTCCAGTGGCCATAAGTACCGAAGTCAGTGGACTCGCCCTCCAGTATAGTCCCATCTCCACATGTGAACTGGATGTTGTTGGCTGCCGTATCATCAGCTAGCCCTTGTGGGGCTTCCACCTTCAGAGCGAAGGCAACCAGGTAGCCCATGGGGCATTCCTTAACCTCTGTCCACTCTCCCCATCTGCAAAAAAGAGAAGACAATGTGGTAATGTCTGCCTCTCTGGAAAGACGACCCAAATTGGAATGATTTGCTTTGCACCACGAAAGTCAAGAGGGTAGTTCTCTCCTTAGATTTTTAAAATGTGTCTTTTGTAGACCTCATCAGGTATAGTGTGTCTACCAAACCTCAACTTCTAAGTAGGGCTGTGTGTTGTAACCCCTGGAGTAGGTGGATCTGCCCTGTGCCACCCGGGGTCCACCCACACCACACCCTCCCAATTTCCCCCTGGAAGATGGAGCCAGAGAATCTTTAAAGGGGTTTTGAACCCCAATCTTCTGTTAAGAATGAGGTTGTTTTGTAAGGTCAGGGTGCATCGGTGCCACATAGGATTTGCTGCTCTTGCCTAACAGATGTTAAGCAGAACGACCTGATTCTGTGTGGTGCTGCTGCTTCTTCATGAAGACCAATGACCAGCACCATGCAGGATGGGATTCACTCACTTAAGTGGTGACGACTTTCCTACAAGAAAGCCATGGGCAAGGCAGCATCTGCACCCCACAGGATCAAGGTCTCGGCTAAACAGCTGTGGAGCAGAGGCATTGATCTTTTAAGCCAGTGCATCCGCCAGGAAGGAGAGCTGCAGTATTGTGCCTACTTTCTCTCAGGAAGGCACAGCCACTGGTTAGGTAGGTCTTGGCCTTTTCATACTCAGCCTGCCCCTCCTTCCTGCCTGAGGTCCTGACCCCTGACAATCACAGATATTCATGAGGATCAGGCAGAGAAGCCTGGGGGACCACATTTGACCCCTGGGCTTGAGGTTCCCCACTCTCAGGATAGAGAGATTGCTCTCTCTTTCCTTGGCATGTGTGGTCCTCAGGAAGAAACTCTGCTTTTCCTTTCCTTTGTACTCTGTTGTTGCAGTCTCTTTTCTCTTTGTTATGTGGGGCTGGGGTTCCTCTGAAATTTGGAAGGCAACTTAGAGTTGGTATCCTTAGAGTCTGATAGCAAAGAATGAGGATGACAGACCCTGACATTATCCTGCCCTGGTGCTGAAACGAAATAGATTTCAGCCAGCCCCTCACATCATCACTTTCCAAGCAACAAAGAGAAAAATCAAGAAGATGCTTACGGTCCAACAGTGGATTGTACAACTCCACCACTACTGCAATGGAGACGGATGCCATTGAGGGAAGTATCATCACCAGTCACTCCTTGGTATCTCTCTGTCTGGTGCAAATGAGAGAAAGAGACTGCAATAAAGCTGTTTTTGCAAGCTAGGACTCTGTTTTATATTCTTTCTTGAAAAATAAAAGTACAAAATTACAAGTACACAGAGTAAGACCAGGCCCCAAAAAACAAGAAACAAGAAATAGTACCCATGCAGAAAACAAAACAGAAAAAAGATATTGTGTATGTTACGGGGGGGGGGGGGTTGTTATTGTAGTTAATCAAACTAATCTGAATTTTCCAAAGTAGTAGCTTGCAACATGAATAAGCAGTCATCTGTTCATAATTACATGTCCCTAATTGTGTACAAGTATTACTGGTTCTGGATTGAGATTTACATTCCCAGCTGCATCAAAAGAAAGTAGCTTTTTGGTGCAACCAGTCCAATGGGCCCCAAGTAAGCAAACTTAATAGGGAAAAATTGATCTTGCTAATGGCTGGCTAAGGCATCCTCAATCCCTCTCTTATGTCTCCATATGCTACAGCAGGTTTCCTCCAGTTTGTGAAGTTAGGGTTGCTATATTATTTCAAGAAGTAAGAATCCAAACACTAGAAGTTGTTGAGCTTTTTAGGGGAAAGTTGTTGAAATCCTGGACATGTCAGGAAAAATCTGGATTTATGGCAACCCTCCTAGAAAGCACCAGAACTCACCTGGGTTGCTTCCACACTAACCGTTTAGTCTGTATTTTCCAGTTGGGCGCTCACTTTTCAGGAAGATAAACCTGACCACAATATTGCCAGCTCACTGCACTCCAAACTTTTCTGTATCCTTGTCCCTTTTTTCCTCCAGTCCATCCAGATTCATGGAAGTTTTCTTTTATGTAAAATGCAATTCACTCTAAGCCTCTCCAGTGTGGATTCACAAAGTGGCATGGAGACTTTTTAGAGCTATTAAATCTTTAAGCATGGCAGTCAACACTTCAAAGCACCTTGCAATAAGTAATATGCAGGCAATGGGTTCAGAAAGAAAGATGGAAAGCAACTTGAAATATATATATATATATATATATATATATATATATATATATATAAATATATATAACATTATTGTGACTACTCGATTGTGATCAGGGTATCAAAAAGAAGATATAGATAAGCCTTTACCTTCAGTGAGAATCCGAATGCATGTCCTTTGGGACAGGATTCAATTTGTCCCCATTCTCCCCACTCCCCGCCATTGGACACCATGAGGACTGAATTATAGCTTCGATGTTCTGCCTCACAGAGGTGGTAGGTGAGGAACAAGAAGACCACAGCACTGGTAGAGAGATCCATGGCAGGTGGACTGCACCAGATTAAGCTGCAAATACTGAGTGGAAGAATAACAGCCTTGAGAATTTATTCCCCAGAAAGTGTGGTTCTCTCTCCTCTGCTCAAAATCTTCCTGAATCTTGCGTGTCCCCCCGGAGGGAGGTGTGATTACTTCTGGTTGATGAGTAAAACCAATTAATGGCTTTTCTGACTACACTTCTGATTTCAAAAGACAACTCAGAGTTGCTGGACACTGGGGCTAGATCAATTCCTCAAACAGAAAGGCAAGGCAGGATGGCAGGAATTGGCTGATGTAAGCTAACTAACTAATATGTGCAGCTTCCAGTTCCCTTCTGCCTTTCTGGAAGCAGACCCCATGGCAGTGGGAGACTGTTGGCAAAGGGAAAACAAAGATGGTTGAGGGTAATTATCCTTGCAAATTCCTCCTAGGGACAGAGGGGAATAGGCTTCACTTGCAGTTCGACTCAGTACCTGGCTCTCGCTCCAGCATAGCAGGGAGGTGCTGAGTGCAAAAGCACTTTGCCTGCTGAAAACCCTCCAATGCCTCCATTAAGAAGCAGAGGTTCTCATGTTAATTAGAGCTTAATTGGACTAAAGTTACAGGCGCATGCTAGAAGAGATGGGATCACAAACTGTAGAACAAAACCAACTGCAACAACTTTAAGGTTAAAACTTGAGAGAAGACTTCATCTGGTGCAAAAGATGGTGTGGGGGGAGGGGGGCCTACGGCTTTGTTATTTAAAGTTTTCTTCTCTACATTTATGATTCATCAACCCTCCTCTGAGTGTTAGTTCAAATTATATTTGTTCAAGCGAGGATGGAAGAAATTGGATTATAGATATGGAATATAACATTAGATGGAACGGGGGGGGGGGGGGAGGAGAAAGGGAGGGAAGCTCTATTTTGCTAAAGGTTTACGATGGAAACATATAGAGCTAATTCTTCCCCATCCTTTATTATTTACAGAGTGAAGTGAATAACTGAAGGACTTGGAGTTTAATTTAATTGGAAGTGTAATTGCTCATATATCTTCAGTTGGAAGTGAGGATGAAAGGAGTCTGTGAACTTGCCAAGGAACTGATAAGGTTCATTACTGAGTCATCTGCAGTTCAACAGACCACGCTTCTACCCAGGCTGAGAGGAAAAATGGTAAAGATGGGTTATTTATTGGGACAGAGTGACTTTTGCAGCTGTTGCAAAACAATGAAGCATGGGACAGAGCAACAGAGAAATTTCTAGAACAACAATGAGATATCAGTTCTGCTCAAGGCATGATGGATAATAGCAACAACCGGGGGAAAGAAAGACGTAATATCTTACAAGGACAGGAAGAAAAACCACGGACAGAATAATTGCCACACACAGGAAGAACAAAGATATAGTTTAAGTTTTTCACTTGTACATTTATAAATCATTTAATGTGTCAACAACAAATAGAAATTATTAATATTGCAGTTGTTATATAAGGGATTATTGTTATTATGACCGGAATGCAATGAAAATTAATAAGATTTTGGAATGGAGAAATAAAGTAAACAATCAAGCCATCAATTCTAGCATGTGTGGGGCCACTTTAACTAAATTACAATCATACCTCGGGTTACAGACGCTTCAGGTTGTGTGATTTCGGGATACAGACGCGCCAAAACCCGGAAGTACCAGAAACACTAGATTGTGCTTTGCGCGTGCTCAGAAGCACCTAATCGCAACCCGCGTGTGCGGAGACGAGGCGCTGTGGGTTGCGAACATGCCTCCCACACAGATCACATTCACAACCCGAGAGTCCACTGTAATTCGATATTTAAATTATTGATATCAATAATTGTATTATAAACTGGTATTGTTATAATGAGGCTATTATTGTATTATTGGATTGTAAATGAAAATTAATAAAAATATTATGGGGGGGGGGCTAAAATGTGCATTTCTTACCCACCCTTTGCCCATGTTAAAATGTCTCTCCTATGCAAACTCCCTCCATTTCTGTTTTATAGACTTGAAACCCTTCAAAAGAAATGCACATTTAAATACCCTGAAAGGTTTTGCGAAAAGTGAGGTACATTTTCACAAAAAGGGCCTAATACCAAGAGCAAGAATACTTGGCTGAATCCCCCACCCAGCTCTACTTCACCCAAGTTTGACTGTTGACCAGGCCTACATCATTCTGGCTACATTGCAACCCTTACCTTTCTTTGCCCGCACTTGGAGTTCTGCTTACCGTCTCTCAGCTGCCAGTTACTCTACGGGCAGAAAGGAGAGAGTCCATAAACTGAGTAATGAAACATGGATGTGAGCAGGGAATTTAAAGGGTTCAGGACAATGAAATGTAGGCACTCTCTGTCCTGAGCAACACCTCCCATGCTCCACTGATCCATCATGGAGCAGAGCAAGCGGAGAGGACGATGAAGTCTTCCTGGTCCTGTGCTTACCTCACCCCCATTACCAGTGGCTTTTAGGAAGTTCCTGCACAAGCAGAAGCCATTTGCAAGGGGGAGTGAGGAGAGCTATCGAAAGGGTGAGGACATCATTTCAGGGACAAAGACCAGGACTGTACAATTGGCTTTAGAACAGGGTTGGGCAAACTGCTACTCTTGAGCCACATGCGGGTCCTCAGCCTAATTGCCACAAGTCCTCAAGCAGGAAGTTCAGACTTCCAGCAAAAGTGATGTTTCCTTCTCATGGGAAACCACTAAGCATGGAGGAAATGGGGGGGGGGGCAACACATACAGAAGAGGGTGTCAGAGAGAGGGAAAAGAAGGTGTCTTGTATCTTGATAACTGTAGCTCCACTGTGTGTATACTAGTTTTCTCAAAGGGAGAGCTAGTTCCCTCATCAATCTGCTGTTCCCAAAACCATTCAGGTGAAGCCATGACAGTTCACCTGATAGAAATGTGATATAACTTTGTGGTGTAGATACCGTATGTCCACAGATAACTAGAACAGCAGAATTTCACCCTCAGCTTCATAGTACCCTTCAGACTTTTACAGCAAGCCTCATACTGTGAGGTCTATTAGAGACCTGCATAGACTTCTTGGAGGACACAAACAATCATGAGAAAGAAAGGCTAATGCAGAGCTGCCAAGTCTTTGTTTATGAGGAGTGGGGAAATGGTGGCATGAGGCAAGTGCTTCCTATCCGCATACAGCAATGACTATCCCTACGAGCCATAAAAATGGGCCAAGATATACCACACTTGGTGCCTTTAGGTTTGGAAGATCAGCAAGCACCACTTCAGAGAATGAAAGCAATATTGCCCACTACTTTTGTTTGAACGGAAGGCACTTAGGGACACTTAGAGACATCACCTTGCCAACAAAGGTCCGTATAGTTAAAGCTATGGTTTTCCCACTAGTGATGTATGGAAGTGAGAGCTGGACCACAAACAAGGCTGATCGCCGAAGAATTGATGCTTTTGAATTATGGTGCTGGAGGAGACTCTTGGGAGTCCCATGGACTGCAAGAAGATCAAACCTATCCATTCTGAAGGAAATCAGCCCTCAGTGCTCACTGGAAGGACAGATCCTGAAGCTGAGGCTCCAATACTTTGGCCACCTCTTGAGAAGAGAAGACTCCCTAGAAAAGACCCTGATGTTGGGAAAGATGGAGGGCACAAGGAGAAGGGGACAGCAGAGAACGAGATGGTTGGATAGTGTTCTCGAAGCTACTAACATGAGTTGACCAAACTGCAGGAGGCAGTGGAAGACAGGAGGGCCTGGCGAGCTCTGGTCCATGGGGTCACGAAAAGTCGGACACGACTAAACAACAGCAGCAGCACTTTTGTTTGAATGGAAGGCAGTTATGGACACATCCAGACAAGGAAGCAGACCTGAAAAACATGGTGCCTACTCGGGATGAAAAGCACTCCAACGGAACAACAGCAAGAGCTACAACAGCTTTAGTGAATGCTTTGAAGTAAGAAATGTCTCTGCAACTGATGTCTAAACACGAGCATATGAATATATGGATGGACATTCTGGAAGCAAAGTTTGGGATTTAAAAACAAAGATGGAGGATAATGAAACAATGATCCATTCGCATGGACTTTTCGTTTCTTTTCTTCCTCTGCCAGCTCCTCACCCCCCCCCTAAAAATCTGCTCTGGAGGGTTCCCCAACCCTTTGGAGCACCTGTTGAGGTTCTGCAGGGGATGCAAAGGGAGGAAAGGAAGTCCCATTGCTCAAGGGAGTGTTCTCCACTCGAGTACATCCATGACCTTTAATTTCTAAAACAGATTATTGACTCTAGAAAACTGGCTAATCCAAATACCAAAGCTAACTGCTGAAACTAACTGCTGCTTGAAGGCAAGCACTGAAACAAATTGCTGAACTGTCCATTTCACCATTTTTTTCTGAAATGAATCATTCATTGAAATGAATTTTTATCAGCTTAATCTGATACTCTATAACCTTACAGGGCTGGAGGTAGTCTTGTGTTCCTTATCCATGATCTTCCTGTTAGATTAACTGAACTGAGTTATGCGTGGGGTGACTTTGAAAACAGTACAGAAAGTTCCGCATGGGGTATCAAGGCTCTTAAAGGGCTTGTGGACAATTTCACTATATTGCACTAGTGATTATTGTCTACTCCTTAAATGGCCTGGGAGCAGCTTACCTCAAGGATCACCTCTTCCCAGGTCTACTTACCTGGACCTGGTGCCATCTTTGTGATGTTTACTGTCCGAAGTTTTAAAAATGAAACTTTGAATTCACAGGGTTTTAGATGTGTGGTGTATATTTTTTAGTGATGTTGTATATTCATCTTCATATTGTCTTATGCTTTGCTATTGAAACTGTTGCTTTTTAATGCTAGAATGTGAGGGCTGCTTCTATTGAGATATATTTTATTGATTAAATGTGTTTGCCCAGAGCGACACAAAGTGACTTACAACCAGCCATTAGTGTATTATCGGGAGCAATCCTATGTTTTTTAGAGGGCATCCCAGGGGCCTATGAAGTGGGGAATTCACCATGCCCTGGTTCTCTTTTGGCAACATCTCTTCCCCCACCTCTTCATTTCACTTTAGGAAGCTGTTGTGCAAACTTCTGGCTTTCTGCATTCTGATGCCTTTTCCTCCTCTTAGCCAGGTGACCTCTGCATCTTCCTAGGGCTGAGCACTATGGGAAGCAGCTCCTCCTAACCCACTTCTGTCTGCCATGACCACAAGAGGTGAATGTCTCACCTTGTCACCCCTAGTTTGCTCACACACACTCTGACACACATGCTGCCTGTATCTCCTCTTCCTGCTCCTCTCACAGCTGATAAGAAGGGACACACTCTGCCAAGAGGGTGGCAGTCTAGGTCACTCAGCTACAACAGCCGTTCACCAGTGCAGCAAACGGAAGAGGGGAAAACTTCTATTCTAGCCACCTGAGCATTTGGGACCACTGATGTGATCATGAATCCACTACTCCACTGCTCTCTAACCATAGTTTTGATTGCTGTCCTTCAGGACTCAGAAGAAAATAACATAACATAACATATCCATTCATCAATCCCTATATGACAGGAGCAGGGAAGCAATTTTGCCCCAAGGTGTAGATTGGAATGTGGCCATTCTTCCATGGGTGGATGGGGTCAAAAGCAGAATACCCCCCCCCAAAAAAAATGGAATTAGAAAATAAATAAAATCCACAGGCACACACATAGAGAGAGTGGCAGGCAGACAAGTATACATACACACATTCAGAAAGCCAGAGATCCCTTTCCCCAACTTTTAAGAATAAAAAACAGCTTTTTACTCTCCAAGAGAAAGCAGAGTCTCAGTCTCAGTCAGTTTTATTGCACATAGCCAAAGGCTGCCGCAATGTACACAGAATTATTTGACAATTAAAAGAAAATATACTGAATTGGTAAAAAAAAGACTTAAACATTTATATTATTAAAACATTACATACTCTAAACAAAGCTATAAAAGTACCCCAATGTACAAATAAAAACATTAAACAGTAAAATTCATAAGCTAAAATCATCACATGGTCACTAATGTTAAAAACAATATCAATTAATACAGTGTGCAATTTATACTCAGAGTTTGGTGACAAAGATAGAGAATAGCCTGATGCAGATAGGTAGGATCAAATAAATTCATCTCCTTTACAGTTAATGGCTACCTTGGCTATATAATTTGCTCTAATTTTCCTAGCAGCAGTTGCAAAAAGTGCTACCCGCCAGGTCACATACTTATCTGTGTCTGCAATGAGATATAACATCATATCAAGGGGGTTCTGGCCAGGGGACCCTGTCATTATAGGTACCAAAAATCTTTTTCTTGCATCATTATATAACGGACAGTGCAAGATATAATGCATAAGGTCCTCTACTTCAGAACATCCCCTAATGCAAACGCGTTCGTTTTTTGGTATGCCTCTATGTCTCCCATCTCTATAAGCAGAGCTTATTGTATTTAGTCGTAGCTCTGTAAAAGCTTTTCGAAGCTGTGCAAAAGTCAATTCATTAAAATAAGATATGTGTTCATAGACCACTCGAAGTTTAAAATACAATGGGGCGCATGTAGATGTGCACATAGAGTTTAGATCGTTTTTAGTTGCCACTGCCCTTATGGTTCGTTTAAAAATATTTTTCTGTGAATATAAGGGGAGTTCTTTAATCTCAGTCACTGAGAGATCATATTTGCCCATCAGTTGGGCAGCATGATGTACCCAGTTTTTAAAGGGTAATCCATTTGAGAGCTCAATCAGGCATTTTTTTGGTAGCCTAGTGTTGTCCATCTGTTGAACTCTAAACCAGTAACAGAGAATTCTTTTATCTATTTGGCTCTCTATGCTTAACATGCGAGTTTCCAACCTGAACAGGGCAGATTGCACATCTTTGGGTAAACCTAAAAGAACTCTTAAAAAATAATTCTGTGGGGGTTCCAGACCGGAGACCTTTGAGGTACCCCAAACCTCTGCACCATATAAAACCGGGGCCATTGTTTTTGCTTTATACACAGATAGAGCTGGGTTGACCAGATTTCCACCTTTACATGCAGCAAATTTCAGAATGGCTTTTGCTGATTTAAAGGCTTGCAATTTAATATTGGATAGCTGTGTATTCCAAGAGGCCGTTTCTGAATAAATCAATCCCAGATATTTAAACGTATTTACTTGGTTTATGATGTGTTCATCCAGGTGCCAAACATGCTTTTTAGAACACTTCGCAAATACAATGACCTGCGTCTTATCATAGTTTATAGATAAAGCATTCCTCGTGCATATGAACTTAATTTTGCAAGCAGCCGTCTCAGGCCCACCTGGGTTCTAGATACAAGTACTAGGTCATCAGCATACATTAAAACTGAGAGTTTTTGGTCGAGAATTGTGACAGGGGCAAACTGTAGGCCCTCCAGTTCTTTAACCATGTCATTAATATAAAAATTGAACAGGAAAGGTGCCAAAATGCATCCCTGTTTGACTCCAGTAGTGGTCTTAATTCTAGTGGTGAGATGGCCAGCCAGATCCATCTTTCCCTAACCTTTAAGATCCCTTTCCCAACATGAAAGTCAAGAGGGCAGTTGCCTCCTTAGATTTTTAAAATGCGTCTTTTGTAGACCTCATCAGGTATAGCGTGTCTACCAAACCTCAACTTCTAAGTAGGGCTGTGTGTTGTGACCCCTGGAGTAGGTGGATTTGCCCTGTGCCACCCAGGGGCCACCCACACCACAAGGTCAGGGTGCATTGGTGCCATGTAGTATTTGTTGCTCTTGCCTATCAGATGTTAAGCAGAACGACCTGATTCTGTGTGGTGCTGCTGCTCCTTCATGCAGTCCAGTGACCAGCACCATGCAGGATGGGATTCACTCACTTAAGTGGTAACGACTTTCATGCAAGAAAGCCACGGGCAAAGCAGCACCAGCACCTCACAGGATCAAGGTCTCTGCTAAACACCTGTTGAGTAGAGGTATTGATCTTTTTAAGCCAGTGCATCCGCCAGGAAGGAGAGCTGCAATATTGTGCCTACTTTCTCTCAGGAAGGCACAGCCACTGGTTAGGTAGGTCTTGGCTTTTTCATACTCAGCCTGCCCCTCCTTCCTGACCCCTGACAATCACAGATATTCATGAGGACCAGACAGAGAAGCCTGGGGGACCACATTTGACCCCTGGGCTTGAGGTTCCCCACTCTCAGGATAGATGGTGCTTTCCTCTTGCTCTCTCTTTCCTTGGTATGTGTGGTCCTCAGGAAGAAACTCTGCTTTTCCTTTCCTTTGTACTCTGTTGTTGCAGTCTCTTTTCTCTTTGTTATGTTGGGCTGGGGTTCCTCTGAAATTTGGAAGGCAACCTAGAGTTGGTATCGTTAGACTCAGAGAGCTAGGAATGAGGTTGGGATCGTTAGACTCAGAGA
The DNA here is from genome assembly GCF_965112155.1 of Podarcis liolepis. Lineage (NCBI taxonomy): Eukaryota > Metazoa > Chordata > Lepidosauria > Squamata > Lacertidae > Podarcis > Podarcis liolepis. Next base: position 84,959,652 of record NC_139558.1, read on the forward strand.
GCTAAGAATGTTGTTGGGATACTGCCAGGGAGATATAGTCCATCATGGCCCCAAGCCGGCTGCCGGACGATCCATCGATCCCTGTAGTCACGCAGTCTGTGCTTTTAGCGACACGAGTTTCCTGGAAATACCTTGCCACATTCCAGGGCTTGTGCACACTCTTTATCAGCAGATTATGCACACAGCAGAAGATGCACAGCAGGAGAGCATATTTACAGACTTTATTCAGCGTTGATCAGAACAAAAGAAAAACATGACTGTCTGCGTCAGTCTTCTCCGACCGAGAGAGAAATTGAAAGCAACAGCAAACATAAACATCCTGTGAACAGGACATGCGCACACTCTGTGACTCACAAAGCCTGCTCCCTTTTAAGGTGGAACGGAAATATCCTAACATCCTCCCCCTTTCCGTGTAACCTGTAGTACCTGTGGTTCAACCCAATTGCAACCTTTGTACATAAACCTTAAGTTGTTCTCTGTTAACAACCTTAGACAACAGATCAGCAGGAATTTCATTTCCTGGCGTGTAGGACACCTGAATGAGTCCTTTCTGAATACACTCTCTTGCACGATGTAGCTTAATCTGCAAGTACTTGGTTCTTTGCTTGCAACTCTCTGAGTTCAGCAAAGCCAAACACGATCTATTGTCTTGATACACTTGTACAGGACATTTCACAGACACTCTGATGTCCTTAAACAGTTGCAACAACCAATCACAATCCATGAGTGAAAATGACAGAGCATTGAGTTCTGCTTCACAGGAACTTAGGCTCACTGTTGTCTGCTTCTTGCACAACCAGTCAAACAGCAGTGGTTGTACATGTAGCATACTCCAGAAGTGCTTGTACCATCTGTGGTGTCACTTCCAAAACTTGCATCTGCAAAGATTTCAAGACCACCAGTCTTCTGACTGGTGAACCTCAGCCTGTAGTGCATAGTCCCTTTCAAATAGCGGGCTATGCGCTTCAGAGCTTTCCAATCCTGAACAGTAGGATTGTTGGCATGTCTGCTAAGCAGATTACAGCTTACAGCTATGTCAGGTCTTGAACATCTGGCAATAAAATTCAGCTTGCCTAGAATGCATCTGTACAGCGTTATGTCTGAAAACGCTTCAGCAGTACTGTCTACCTGGTAACCTGTCACCATCGGTGTGTCTGCTGGGTTTGCATCAACCAAATTCAACCTGGTTAATACATCAGCAATTTTCTGTGTTTGGTGTACCAGAAAATTACCTGCTTGGTCCCTCTCCACCTGCAGATACCTCACCAAGATCCTTCATGTCAAAGTGCTCCTTCAGCTGAGCCAGGGTGCTTTGGTAGAAAGCCTGATTCTTCCAAAACATCAGAAGATCATCAACAAAACATAAACAATACAGTTTGTTTTGCCCCTCCTCCTTGACAAACACACACAGATCAGCCTTGCCCTGGTGAAAACCTAGAGAAAGCAATGTCTCAGTGAGTTTTGTGTTCCAACACCTGGCACTCTGCTTGAGACCATATAAGGATTTCCGCAGTTTACAGACCATTCCCTTCTGTATCTGCATCCCGTCAGGTGGAAGCATAAACAGCTCCTCCCCCAAAATCCTGTACAAAAAAGCTGTATTAATGTCATGATGGGAAACATGCAGTTTCTCCTCCGCAGCGATCTTGAGCATCAGCTGAATGCTCTCATATTTGACGGTGGGTGAGTAGGTCTCATGGTAATCCTGTCCTGGTACCTGTGAAAAACCTCTGGCAACCAATCTGGCTTTGTGTCTGACAACCTTGCCATTCTGGTCTGTCTTGGCCTTGAAGACCCATTTGCTGCCAACCAGTCTCATTCCTGGGACTACCGGTACCAGTTCCCAAGTTTGGTTCCTGTTCAAGGAATCAACTTCAGCCTTCATGGCATTAAGCCAAGGCTCAGCATCTTTAGAGGTTAACTCCTGAACCTCTTTGAAGCTTGAAGGTTCCCACACCTTTTCTGAGCTACTAAGAACAGCAGTTGCTGTCTTAGCAAACTCATCAGCAAATCTCTTTGGAGGTCTGCCCTTCGTGGCTCTCTCAGATCTGCGTACTAGACGCAAGTCTTCTTGACTCATCTCCTCTTTCTTAGGAGAAAAGTGACCAATGGTGAACAGTGGTTCTTCCAGTTCATTGTCAGACGCATCAGATGGTCTGACTGAGGCCTTTGCGCTCTTGTAGTCTGCTGTGTCATCACTGTCACTGACACCAGCAGCAGCACCGCCCACTGAACTGGAATCCGAACTCTGATCATCATCATCATCCTCATCCTCAGCAGCTTCCTCAGCTTTAGCTGCTTGCTTGACATCACCTTCATCCTCCTCTGGGTAACTCTGGAAAATTCCCACATTTCCCCCCCACTTAGGATTGTACTCAACACTCCTTGTGAACTTAATAGACTTAGAGTTAGTCATCCATACCCTGTATGCTCCTTTTTCATACCTCATGAACAAACCATGTGCCCCACGCTTCCCAAGCTTGTTGCTTTGTGGGGTGTGTACCCACATGTCAGAACCAGATTCTCATGTGCTTGATGTTGGGTTTCTTACCAAACATCTTCTCATAGGGGGTACAACCAATAGGTGATGACAATCTGCGATTAAAAGTGTAAGCAAAATTCGACAGAGCCTCCCCCCAAAACTTATCAGGGAGATTGGCATCATGCAACAAGGTTTTCATTCCTTGCAGCAACGTTTGATTTGCTCGCTCTGCAAGCCCATTCATCCATGGCGATCTAGGCGTTGACAAGTCATGCTGGATTCCCTTCTCAGTCAGGAAAGCTTCAAACTGCTGAGAAGTGAACTCCCCGCCCCGATCAGTAAAGAGACAGCCAATACGTTTACCGTGAACATTCTCCAACCAAGCACAGAATGCCTTGAACTTCGGAAACGCTTGCGATTTCTGCTCGAGCATAAACACATGAATGTACCTGGAAAAAGAATCAATTAGAACCATGAAGTACCTTGCTCCTCCCAGAGAGGGCGCAAGTGGACCTACCAGGTCTGCATGCACTAGCTGGTAGGGTTTGGAAGCCTGCCTGCTAGACTCCTTGCCCTTTGGAGCAACCTTCACCTTGTTCTCTGCACAAGATACACACTTCATGTGAAACTTACAGGGTTTGATGTTCAAACCCTTAACCACCTCTGGCATCTTGGCCAGTGCCTTCCAAGAGAGGTGACAAAACCTTCTGTGTGCATCGTGAATGCATCCTGCACGAAGAACTTTGTTAGTTTTTGCAACACAACAAGAATCAACAGCACCACTGTCGTCATAAGTTATATAGAACCAACCATCCATAAACTTTGCATGCAAAATGTCCTCTTTGCCTTTTCTGATGACACAGACGCTCCTCTTGAAGGAAATCCCAAAACCACGCCCAGTAAGCTGTGGGACACTGAGCAAGTTGCTTGCAGCTCCCGGAACATAAAGTACATCTTTGATGGTTGTGCACAGACTTGCCAGTCTCACAGTCCCTTCTCCTGCGATTTGCAACGCCTTTCCGTCAGCCAGGTGGATCTCACCTTATTGAGGTTTGAGGAGATAAATAGGTGGCGGTCTTCCGTGACATGGCGCCTGGCGCCTGAATCCACAACAAACCTGCCTTTGGCTTTTGGAGCAGTCTTTACAGCAAGCAAACCCTTGTTTTCCACTGGCGTGGGCTTTTGCAGCTTGCCCCCCTGCTCCTGGCCATCAGACGTGCCTTTAGCCTTTGGTGAAGCTGTGCCAGCAAACGAAAACTTGTTTTCCACTGGCATGGGCTCTTCACCCTCCCTCTGCTTCTGGCCACCTGCAGGCGTCTGCCTCTGTTTACCTCTAGCCTTCCGTCCTCTGCAAAGGCGATGACCTTGGTTCCCATGAGAAACTGAGCTCTCAGCTGCCGACTCCTTGGCTCCCCCTGGAGGCTGGAATGCTGCCTGGGATGACGTGACAGTCAGCTCCCACTGCAGCTTGCAATCGGTGCCCTCAGCATCCCTGCATTCACTCGCATTCTGGGAAACAGCCAGGACCTTCGATGCAGTCAAACTCTGGGCTGGGATGACTGGCTGATGGGCTATCTTCAAAGCATTCCACATCTTACATGCAGTCACGTGGCCAGCCAACGTTTTAATTTCCTCCAGAGTGACGGACAAGACTAGTATGTCAATGGCCCTTGAATTCTGGCCTTTCCATTTCTCTGTCAGAGGAATTGGAGGGGTTTCACACACAGTATGCCACACTCCAAACTGTCGCAGCAAACTCTCACACCACACAGCCCAGGTTTTATAATTGTGCCTATTTAGCTTAGGGCCCTCAGAAGCTTGAGAAGCTTGGAAAAACTCCATTTCCAGGTTTTCACTTTAGCCGTGAGTCTTTTTCAGTTCAGAGACTCCTTATCTCAGCAGCCATAAATCTCGAACTCTCTGGCGCAGCTCCCAGACCCATTAGTCTGTCGGAGTTCAAAGACTCTTCTGCGGCATCAGGAAAGTTTTACTTTTGCTTTTCCTCCACATACCTTTCGACGCAGTGTGTCGCAGTCTTACTCTCCTGTAAGTGCCGTGAATCTGGGCCCAAAACCTGTTGTTGGGATACTGCCAGGGAGATAAAGTCCATCATGGCCCCAAGCCGGCTGCCGGACGATCCATCGATCTCCCGTAGTCACGCAGTATGAGCTTTTAGTGACACGAGTTTCCTGGAAATACGTTGCCACATTCCAGGGATCATGCACACTCTTATCAGCAGATAATGCACAGCAAAAGTCGCACTCGGAGAGCATTATTTACAGACTTTATTCAGCGTTGATCAGAACAAAGAAAGACATGACCGTTCTGCGTCAGTGTCTTCCACAGAGAGAGAAGAATGAAAGCAACAGAAAACATAAACATCCTGTGAACAGGACATGCGCAGACTCTGTGACTCACAAAGCCTGCTCCCTTTTAAGGTGGAACGGAAATATCCTAACAATTGGCAGGCCCCCAGCTGGCTCCAGGCCACCAGCTGTCAGCTGGGCGATCTCCAGTCCTTGGATTAGCATGTAATTGCAACTCAAGCCTCAGAAAGCTTCAGAAGGTTGAGCACGCAAGCCAGCAGAGAATAAAACTCTTCACAACAGAAGGGCAGAGAGAGGCTGTGTAAAGCATATTTAGAGTAGTTTATTTAGCCTACATCAGGACAAAGAAAACATGTCTGCTCACCTTCATGTCCAAAGCAAGAAGCATATGCAAAATTATACATAAAATGGAAGTTTCCAGCAAGCTGTGCTGGAATGTAAACAGGCATGTGACACACAACAGCCTGTTCCTCTTAAGGTGGAACAGAATATATCAACACACTCCCCCCCCAAGTTGATGGGCATTGCCATTCAAATGGTGTGCATCATGTGATCAATTATGTGGGGCGGAGCTTACCTGTCTCCCCCCATATTGTATTCAAGTCGGCACCCCTGGCACCAAGCACCACCAAGAGCTCAAAGTGCTAAGCTCTGATATAAGCCTCGGGCTGTTATTTGAGAGTAAAGGTAAAGGGACCCCTGACCATTAGGTCCAGCTGTGACCAACTCTGGGGTTGTGGCGCTCATCTCGCTTTATTGGCGGAGGGAGCTGGCGTACAGCTTCTGGGTCATGTGGCCAGCATGACTAAGCCGCTTCTGGCGAACCAGAGCAGCGCACGGAAACAGCGTTTACCTTGCTGCCAGAGCGGTACCTATTTATCTACTTGTACTTTGACGTGCTTTTGAACTGCTAGGTTGGCAGGAGCAGGGACCGAGCAACGGGAGCTCACTCTGTCACGGGGATTCGAACCCCCAACCTTCCGATCGGCAAGTCCTAGCCTCTGTGGTTTAACCCACAGCGCCGAAGGCCACATTTGCACATATTCCTACTCCAGGAGTGTGGTGGAGGAGGTTGCAAATGCCTTGAGTTTTAAAGTGCAGGCAGCATTTCACTTACCTTCAATCTTTGCACAATGCTGAAGCCAGAAAAAAGACTCTGCTTTCTCTTGGAGAGTAAAAAGCTGATTTTTATTCTTAAAGGTTAGTGAAAGGGATCTCTGACTTTCTGAATGTGTGTATGTATACTTGTCTGCCTGCCTCTTTCTCTCTCTATGTGTGTGCCTGTGGATTTTATTTATTTTCTAATTCCATTTTTTGGTGGGATTTTTATTCTGCTTTTGGCCCCATCCACCCATGGAAGATTGGCCACATTCCAATTTACCTCTTGGGGCAGAATCGCTTCCCTGCTCCTGCCATATAGGGATTGATGAATGGATATGTTATTTTCTTCTGAGTCCAGACTTGAGTGAAGTAGAGCTGGGTGGCATTAGGCCCTATTGTGAAAAGTGTACCCCACTTTCCACACAAGTTTTCAGGGTATTTAAATATGCATTTCTTTTGAAGGGTTGCAAGTCTATAAAACAGAAATGGAGGGAGTTTGCATAGGAGAGACATTTTAGCAAGGGCAAAGGGTGGGTAAGAAATGCACATCTTAGTTAGTTTTTTAAAATAATATTTTTATTACTTTTAAATTACAATCCAATAATAACCTCTGCTTCTTAATGGCGGCATTGGAGGGTTTTCAGCAGGCAAAGTGCTTTTGCACCCAGCACCTCCCTGGTGAGAACCTGGGTAAAGAGACGAACTGTGAGTGAAGCCTATTTCTCCCTGTCCCTGGGGGGAATTTGCAAGGATAATTACCCTCAATTATCTTTGTTTTTCCTTCGCCAACAATCTTCTGCTATCGTGGGGTCTGCCTCCATTAAGGCAGAAAAGAACCGGAAGCTGCACATTTTAATTAGTTAGCTTACATCAGTGGTTACCAATGTGGCACAATTCTTGCCATCTTGCCTTGCCTTTCTGTTTGAGGAATTGATCTAGCCCCAATGTCCAGCAACTCTGAGTTGTCTATTGAAATCAGAAGTGTAGTCAGAAAAGCCATTAATTGGTTTTACTCATCAACCAGAAGTAATCACACTTCCCTCCAGGGGGAAACACAAGATTCAGGAACCTTTTGAGCAGAGGAGAGAGAACCACACTTTCTGGGGAATAAATTCTCAAGGCTGTTATTCTTCCATTCAGTTTTTGCAGTTTGATCTGGTGCAGTCCACCTGCCATGGATCTCTCTACCAGTGCTGTGGTCTTCCTGTTCCTCATCTACCACCTCTGTGAGGCAGGACATCGAAGATATAATTCAATCCTCATTGTGCCCAATGGCGGGGAGTGGGGAGAATGGGTAAAAATTGAATTCTGTCCCAAAGGACATGCATACGGATTCTCACTGAAGGTAAAGGCTTATCTGTATCTTCTTTTTGATACCCTGATCCCAAGGAATAGTCACAATAATGTAATATATATATATATATATTAATATTAAGTTGCTTCCCATCTTTCTTTCTGAACCCTTTGCCTGTATATTGCTGCCTGCAAGGTGCTTTGAAGTTTTGACTGCCATGCTTAAAGATTTAATAGCTCTAAAAAGTCTCCATGCCACTTTGTCAATCCACACTGGAGAGGCTTAGAGTGAATTGCTTTTTACATAAAAGAAAACTGGATGGACTGGAGGAAAAAAGGGACAAGGATACAGAAAAGTTTGGAGTGCAATGAGCTGGCAATATTGTGGTCAGGTTTATCTTCCTGAAAAGTGAGCGCCCAACTGGAAAATACAGACTAAACGGTTAGTGTGGAAGCAACCCAGGTAAGTTTTGGTGTTTTCTAGGAGGGTTGCCATACGTCCAGATTTTCCCTGACACGTCCAGGATTTCAACAACTTCCCCCCCGAAATCTTAACAACTTTTTGTGTTTGGATTCTTACTTTTTGAAATAATATGGCAACCCTAACTTCACAAACTGGAGGAAACCTGCTGTAGCATATGCAGACATAAGAGAGGGATTGAGGATGCCTTAGGCAGCCATTAGCAAGATTAATTTTTCCCTATCAAGTTTGCTTACTTGGGGCCCATTGGACTGGTTGCACCAAAAAGCTACTGTCTTTTGATGCAGCTGGGAATGTAAATCTCAATCTAGAACCAGTAATACTTGTACACAATTAGGGACATGTAATTATGAACAGATAACTGCTTATTCATGTTGCAAGCTACTACTTTGGAAAATTCAGACTAGTGCAAGAACATCAGTGCAAGTAGATAAACAGGTACCACTGTGGGAGGAAGGTAAAAATTTGTGCACATACGTTATTTAGGAATAATGAGAATAATAATAGAATAAGGATGTAGGGCTCAAGCCCATGACCCTGAGATTAAGAGTCTCATGCTACCCTCTAAGCCAGGCATCAGGATCCAAATCAGCTGCGTGGCTCCTGTTGACAAGGCGGAAGAGAGATCGCACACTGTTTTGGGGGTGTGGGTATGTTATGTACTAAGCTTAGATGCTAGAACAATAGGCAGGTAGGATCGTAGAATGCAACAACAGATTGGCTTGCAGGAGAAGACCCATCAGGCTCCAGGAGGGAAGCAGAATCAGCCAATCAGACTGGACTCATTGTGTAAATAATGTATATAACGGCCAGAGGCTTTTTTTTTGGGGGGGGGAATTCAATATATTTCAGGGTAGGAGAAGTTTCACACAGGACAGCTCCGCAGCCCAACTGGTTTGGGGGGGGGAGAGAGAGAGAGCTGCTGGGGGAGGGAGGGAGAGAGAGAAAGGGCTGGCTGTGGGGGGGAGACACCCTGCACCCACCCCTGCCACCCACCCTGCACCCACCCACCCCTGCCTGCCCACCCTGCACCCATCCCTGGGTGGTAGATCACTCCCTATTTTTGATAATGGATCATAGAGCAGTGAGTTGCCGAATCCTGTTCTAAAGCACAGTGCACAGTACTGGTCTTTGGCACTGACATGATGTCCTCACCCTTCTGACAGCCCTCCCCACTCTCACAGGCAAATGGGTTCTGGTTGTGGAGGCATTTCCTAAAGGCACTGGTAATGGGGGGGGGGGCAGGACAAAGAAGATTTCATAGCCTTCCCAATGCTCTGCTTTGTGATGGCTCAGAGGAGGTGTTGCTCAGGACAGAGAGTTCCTACACTTCATTGTCCCGCCCCCTTTAAATCCCCTGCTCACATTCATATTTCCTCACTCGGCTTAAGGACGCTTTCATTCTGCCTGGCAGCTGAGAGACAGTAAGAAGAATTACATTGCTCTGCTCTGAGAAGTTTGGTAAGGGAAGACAAGGGTTGCAACATGGCCAGAATTACAGAGGCCTGATCGGTGCCTGCAGAAGCTCACTGGTTTACCCCACTGTGCCCTGCAAAGCTGTGGGAAAGAGGACCGGTTCATCTCTTAGGAACAGTTTCCAACTGTTTTTCAAACCGGTGCTCTGGTGTGGAATTAATAATGCTGTGAGTTTGCTAAAATAAGTTCCAAGATGCTTAAGGATGGGCTGACTACAGGGTACCTCTTCCCTGTAGAGTTGGTGGGAAGGTGATTGGCTCTGCTAAGAGCCTAAGGCATTAGTCAGAGACAGAAGTAAGGAAAACTCACCCAGTTTTCATTTTACTTTATTGAGCTATTTGGGGCTGATAGGAAGTATGTGTTTATTTCAAGTTATTTCAAGTTAAATGACAAGTTATTTCAAGTTTAATGACAATTTGTATTTCCATCCCTAGGTGTGAAAATTTCTCCCTTCTATCTTACACCTGAGACTGGTTTGTGTGTGTGTGTGTGTGTGTGTGTGTGTGTGAGAGAGAGAGAGAGCGAGCGAGCGAGAGCGAAATACCTTAAGAAAAAGAGAAACAAAAATTTGAGGGGGAGTTTTAATAGGAAGGCCAAATTGCCAAGACATAGGAAATACAACAACTTGGTTGTTGAATGCCTTGCGACCCGAACGTTTTGGCTCCTGAACGCTGCAAACCTGGAAGTGAGTGTTCTGGTTTGCAAATGTTCTTTGGAACCCAAACATCCGACGGGGTTTCCGTGGCTTCCTATTGAGTGCAAGAAGCTCCTACAGCCAATCAGAAGCCGTGTCTTGGTTTTTAACGTTTTTGGAAGTTGAACGGGCTTCTGGAACAGATTCTGTTCCAGAACCAAGGTACGGCTGTACATTTTGGCAAGTGTGAAGGGTGGGTAAGAAATTCACGTTTAAGTTAGTTAGAAATCAAAAGGTGTAGTCAGAAAAGCCATCAACTGATTTTACTCCATCAACCAAAAGTAACCACACTTCCCTCCAGAGGAAAATGCAAATTTGGGACCAGAGGAAAGAGCCACTATTCCTAAGGAATAAATTCTCAATTCATTTTTGCAGCTAGGTCTGGTGCAGATCACTTTCCATGGAGCTCCCTCTCAGCGCTGTGGTCTTCCTCTTCTTCTCCTACCATCTCTGTGATGCAGAAGACCGAAAACATAATGCAGTCCTCACTGTGTCCAATGGAGGGAACGATGGTATATGGGGAAAACCTGAATTCTGTCCCACGGGATATGCAAATGGATTCCAAATGAAGGTAAATACCTATCTATAACAAAGAAACACCTTTATTTAGAAAGATGGGCAGGGAAAGCAGCAGACAGAATGAAAAATGCAGCCTCTATCACAGAACCCACGCAGGGTCCCAGAAACACCAAGATGCCAAGTCTGTAGCATCTAATATACAGTTCAGTTTACTAATTACTGAATCCCAGGCATGCCAACAGGATTTTCTGTCCCCAACACACAGTATATGGCCTGGGTCCTCATGTTAGGTTTCTGTGTGTTGCCACTGTGCAGTGCTTGGAGTCACAGGACTCTGTTTACATTCCAGAGATTCAAGGCAATTGGAAGTCTCACGGAAGATGGGAGACAGATGTGATGTTATTGGTTTCGTGTTCCTTTGTTTTCCAGTTGCTCTCTGCTTTCACAGAGAGCGGATGTATGCTTTTCTGTCTGCGTAACTAGAAATCAAACTCTCTGCAATGTAGCTCATATTTCTCGTCCTTCCCTGCTGCTGGATACTCTGTGTAATGAGGAAACGTGCCTGGAGCCTTATCAGAGGCTCAGGTCGTTAATCATCGTTGGAGGCGATTCCGAAGGACTCGACTGGAGGATGAGCTTTTCCAGCTCAGTCGTAGCAGAGGCTCCGACACCTCTGAATGCCTGCTGAATTTCTGTCTCTGACACAGCTGGGAAAGGCACAAAACCCCTACTTTCCCTCAAGGCCAACCCTAAACCAAAGCAAGGACTGCAATATTGTACCTATGTATTTGGGAGTAAGCCCCATTAAACAAAGAAAAACTTCTGAATAGACATATTAAGTTAATTATACAGAGAATTCTTCAGACATGCCTAAGCCTCCTTGCAAAGTACAGTTGCTGTGTGTGTGGAGGGGATGATTTCACACCTGCTCACTATTATCCTGCAGTAGGAACTGCAGAAAATAACTTCCAGGTAGTACCCGAATTTCAGATGAGCCAACCACAAGAAAGACGCATCCTGGTCATTGGGAAGAGAGGAAGGGCAAATTGTGGAGATTCCAAGAACCAGAAAAAGAGGCAGAAGCAGGAGAGGAAAAGAACAGCTCTAGACCTCCAGAGAATCTTCTCACCTGGCACCCAAACAGCTCATGCAACAATGACAACTTTGAGTTGTGAAAGGAGGGGAGTGGGTAGGTAGAAGGGACCACATCTCAGTGGCAGAATATATGCTTTTCATATGGAAGGTCTCCGGTTAAAACCCTGGGAAAGGGTTTGCTTTGGGATCCTGTTGAGCTATTCCTGGTCAGAGTAGACAGAAATGGTCTAGAAGACCAAATGGTCTGACATACTATAACTAGGGGACGGATTTTCTCCTTTCTCTTAAATAATAAAGAGACGTAAGAACAGGCCTGTGTCGGTTTCATTCTGAGAGCTGTTACATTTCTCATAATGTTTGCTCATCTGGATTGCACAGAACTGGATGCAGGTTTTCTATGTCAGCAATTAGCAGGGACAGATTTAGGGGAGCGTGGCTGGTTTGGTTGCACTGCGTGAAGAGTTCTGGGGGTGCCTCAGAGTGTGCCACAACTATTATTTAGACTGGAAGTCAGGAAGTGGAGGGGTGCCAAATTTTGGCTTGTACAGGGCGCTACTGAAATTTGGGACCCCAAGGTCTGCCACTGCTGAATAGAAAGTCTGATTCCCCACCCCACATTTGTTCATCTCCATCCTACTGATGGAAATGTTTTTGTTCTTTGAGGTGAATGTAAATCCTCATCTATGTCCAGTACCTGAAAGCAATTGTGTGCACATGACTTGAGCTAGTACTGCTCATTGCTGATCTAGCTAGGTCATTGCAAGCCCTTGCACATAGAAATTTGCACTGAAAAAATGTTGTTTTGCTCACAAATAAATGTTGCCAGTAATGCAGATGCGGATTGCAGCACCAGTTTCTCTCTCCCCCCCCCCCCCGTTCTCCACCAGTTTCGCAGAGATGTAAACGAAGCCTATAGAAAAGATTTCACTCTGAAGGGCATCCGTCTCCACTGCACTGATGGAAAAACAATAGAGTCTAAAAGTGGAAAGTGAGTAGCTTTTTGAATTTCTCTTCCTTTATTAACTTGTTGCTTGGAAGTTTGGGGTAGGAGCGGGAGGGGTAGATTGAAATATTTCATGCTAGATTAAAGGCAAATGGTAATCTGGACACACTCTGCGTTTAACAGCCCCAAAATATACCTGCTTCCACAAAGTCCTGTGAAACTTACTTCTAGGGATGGAGGCAAAATTCAAATTGGTTCACATTTGAAGGCGAATCTGTTCTATACATCCTTTCTGAAATAAAGCTTTTTGCTCTAATTTGGAATTATATCTCTGGAGAGACTTTAAAAATAAAAAATTCATTGACAAAGTTGTGGTATATAAATTTCTATTTAGACATTGCCATCCTTGTCCTTTTCTTTACAGGCTCGGGGAATGGGTTGCGCTTCAGAAATGCCCCCAAGGCAACATGGTGTCCTTTTCTTTGACTATTGAATTACCACAAGTGCTAATTCCTCATGCAGTCAGTAACCTTGAGGTCCTCTGCAGTGGTGGGGCTAAATTGAAGAAAGATATCTTTCAACGGATGGAAGAGGGCAAAATGAGCAAGCGCTGCCCTAGTGGCTTCATATGTGGCATCCAAACAAGGGTGGCGAATGAGAATCAAATGCTTGGTAAAGTAGAACTTCGTGACGTGAAGATGTTCTGTTGTGACTGATCCACCACCCTGCTGCACAGCCCTCTTCCACTGGCAACAGAGGATGACAGGGTGGAGTGGTGGTGCTTACCTGGCCTCCTGACAGCTGAACTGCTGCTGCTTGCTGGAAGGGAGAGAGGCAAGTCATTGGGGAGCTTAGTGTGGTGCAAACACACTGGCAGAGCCAATCCAGTACTCCTGCTGGTGTGTTTGCACTGTGCCAACTGCTTCTGTCCTTCCTTGTAAGCAGCAGTGACTCATCTGTTGGTGGGGTCACCGATTCCCCACCCCCTGAATGAGATAAAGGGATTGTATTTAGACAGAATATAGCATGATTATGGAAATCTCTGGGGTCTCTTTCAACTTTCAAGTATATTTAGGCTGCTTAAAAAAATAAAATCAAGCTTGCTTATAATGTAGTAGTCATGCACCAGATCATAAAAACCAGCTAATTGATTCTCTTGTTTCAATTAAGTCTTAAAATATTACACACGCTAACCCTCATGTTATGTTGATGGATTGCCTGTTCTGTTATTTCACCAATAAAAATGAAATGAAATGAAGAGTAAGTGTGTCCCTTCTTATCAGCTGTGAGAGGAGCAGGAAGAGGAGATACAGGCAGCACGTGTGTCAGAGTGTGTGCGAGTAAACTAGGGGTGACAAGGTGAAACATTCACCTCTTGTGGTCGTGGCAGACAGAAGTGGGTTAGGAGCAGTGGTGTAGCATGGGGGTGCAGGGGGGCCCGGCCGCACCGGGCGCAATATCGGGGGGGGGGCGGGCGCGCTCGCACTTGCAGCCCTACCTGGCTCCACGGGTTAGGGGGAGCAAATTACTTGTCTTGCCCCGGGTGCTGACAACCCACGCTACGCCACTGGTTAGGAGGAGCTGCTTCCCATAGTGCTCAGCCCTAGGAAGATGCAAAGGTCACCTGGCTAAGAGAAGGAAAAGGCCTCAGAATGCAGAAAGCTGGAAGTGTGCTCAACTGCTTCCTAAAGTGAAATGAAGAGGTGGGGGAAGAGATGTTGCCAAAAGGGAACTGGGATATGGCGATGCCCTCCCTAAAATGCACAAATGGCTCGTTGTAAGTCACTTTGTGTTGTTCTGGGCAAACACATTTAATTAATTAAAAAATAAATCTCAATAGAAGCAGCCCCCGCACTCTAGTTTTAAAAAGCAACAGTTTCAATAACACAATATTAAGATGAATATACAACATCACAAAAAATATACACAGCACACATCTAAAACCCTGTGAATTCAAAGGTTCAGTTTTAAAACTTCGGACAATAAAGACCACAAAGATGGCACCAGGTGGGCCTTTCCAGGGAAGGCATTTCATAACCAGGCTGACACCATCTATAAGACCCTTAAAGAAAATGTAATGAAAATGATGTGTACATGGTACATTACACCAGTGAAGTTAGCAAAAATGTATAAAGTAAATAACCAATGTTGGAAAGGTAAAGGAAAAGAAGGTACTTTCTACCACATGTGGTGGACTTTTAAGGAGGTAAAGGTAAAGGCTTTCTGGGAGATGATATACAATGAAATTTTGAAAATGTTGAAATAAACATTTGTAAAAAAAACCCAGAAGCCTTCTTAATTGGTATTGTGGGTAGTGAAATACATAGACAAGAAACTGTTTTTATATGCAACAGCCACAGCAAGAATATTATTAGCCCAAAGATGGAAGCAGCAAGAAAAAAACTCACTCACAGAAAAAAACAAGTGAGGGAGCGACACCAGGGGACAGGAAGGGCTCAAGACAGGAGTCAGAACTTAAAGGGGATATATTGAAAATGTTTGCTGAAATTAAAAAGGACATAAAACAAATTGAAAAAAATATAGAATCCAAATTAGAACAGGTGGATAAAAAAATAGGACAAATGGATAAAAAAATAGAAGTGACGGTGAATGAATTGAAGGGACAAATAAAGGAGGTTACTAAAAGGACACAAAGCTTGGAAGAAGGGTTGAAAAGAACAAAGTTAGAAGTGTCTTTCCTTGTAAGCAGACTCATCTGTTGGAAGGGTCACTGATTCCCCTCCCGCTGAATCAGATAAGGCAATTATATTTAGACAGAATATAGCATGATTTTGGAAATCCCTGGGGTCTCTTTCAATTTTCAACTGCTACAAGCATATGTGGACTGCTTTTTTAAACAACAACAACAACAACAACAACAACAACAACAACACAAGCTTACTTATAATGAAGTAGACATGCACCAGATCATTAAAAAAGCTAAGTGATTCTCTTGTTTCAATTAAGTCTTAAAATATTACACACGCTAACCCTCATGTTACATTTGGGGGAAATGTTTGGCTAACTCTCTGTGTCATTTGATACTTTGTTACAGTTCACTTTTTTGTTGTTATATTAAAACTCAGTGAAAATATTATAAAAAAGACATTCACCAGACAAATTTATTGAAAGATGGAATGAAGTTCATTTGTGAATCATTGGAATACCAAATTTTGTGACAACAGAAACTATATAGGTTATTTCCTCTTACAGAAATCCTTTTGATTATTTCTCTCATACAGAAAAACACACGAGAGACATCTTTCTATAATACATTCGTTGACCGCCTGTTCTGTTCTTTCACTGTTAAAAAAGAAATAAAATAAACTGAAGCATATGTTTATCTCTTACACATCCTATGGAGTAAATGTAGGTCTGTGGACTGTAACAAGTGTTTCTTGTAAAAATAAAATCTGTCTTGGGACTTGTCCTCATTTGAGCTGTAACTCACTAGGAATCCACGTTTTATCGCTTTGAATTTGCCCTCATTAGTCCACACAGTCAGGTATTTGGAGTTGAGGACCCAGTCAGTGAATGTGTGTCTGTGTTGTCAACCATTTCCATTGTTTTTTGGTCCCTCTGAGTTTTTGTGTTCCTGCCTCCACAGGTTAAAAAGGCAGCACTGCTCTTTTTGCCCTCATAACTTCCTACCTCCACTTGAGAATGTCCATGATCCTCCCTTAAAAAAAATTCCTGAAGAAATTTGTGCACATAAGTTATTTAGGAACAGTGAAAATAATAATAGAATCATAGAGTAATAGAGTTGGAAAGGACTATGAGAGTCATCTAGTCCCATTCCCTGCAATGCATGATGTAGGGTTCAAACACACAACCCTGAGATTAAGAGTCTCATGCTACCCTCTAAGCCAGGCATGTAACAACATGTCAATCATGAGACTCCCAGTCAACCGTGGGGTTGTTTGTGGTCAGTCGCAGGGCCTTTCTCTGCATCATCAGATGCAGAAGTGCAGGCGCAGGAGGCGGGCTTAGCGTGGTTTTCCCAATGGGGAAGGGGGTGGCTGCTGGAGACAGAGGGAGGCACGAGGAGGAGCCACGTGGGAAGGCTCCCTTTGACAGGGAGGGAAGGAGGGAGGGAGAGGGCAGGCGCTATCGGGATCCACATCAGCTGCGTGGCTCCTGTTGACAAGGGGGAAGAGAGATCACACGATGTTTGAGGGGTGTGGGTATGTTATGTACTAAGCTTGGATCCTAGAACAATAGGCAGGTAGGATCCTAGAATGCAACAACTGATTGGCCTGCAGGAGAAGACCCATCAGGCTGCAGGAGGGAAGCAGAATCAGCCAATCAGACGGGATTCATTGTGTAAATAATGTATATAAAGGCCCGAGGGTTCTTTTTTTTGGGGGGGGGGGATTCAATCACTGTTTTACAAGCAGCAATAAAGAGCACGAAATCACTGCAGGACTCCAAGTATATTTCAGGCTAGGAGAAGTTTCGCACAGGACAGCTCCGCAGCCCAACTGGTTTGGGGGGGGAGAGAGAGAGCTGCTGGGGGAGGGAGGGAGAGAGAGAAAGGGCTGGCTGTGGGGGGGGGGAGACACCCTGCACCCACCCCTGCCTGCCCACCCTGCACCCATCCCTGGGTGGTAGATCACTCCCTGTTTTTGATAATGGATCATAGAGCAGTGAGTTGCCGAATCCTTTTCTAAAGCACAGTGCACAGTACTGGTCTTTGGCACTGACATGATGTCCTCACCCTTCTGACAGCCCTCCCCACTCTCACAGGCAAATGGGTTCTGGTTGTGGAGGCATTTCCTAAAGGCACTGGTAATGGGTGGGGGGCAGGACAAAGAAGATTTCATAGCTTTCCCAATGCTCTGCTTTGTGATGGCTCAGAGGAGGTGTTGCTCAGGACAGAAAGTTCCTACACTTCATTGTCCTGCCCCCTTTAAATCCCCTGCTCACATTCATATTTCCTCACTTGGCTTAAGGACACTTTCATTCTGCCTGGCAGCTGAGAGACAGTAAGTAGAACTACCTTGCTCTGCTCTAAGAAGTTTGGTAAGGGAAGACAAGGGTTGCAACATGGCCAGAATTACCGAGGCCTGATCAGTAGCCAGTAACCAGTGGGGATCCAGTCAAGCATTCTTGTTAGTGTTATTAGGCCCTACTTTTTGTGAAAAGTGTACCCCGCTTTTCACAAAAGATTTCAGGGTATTTAACAATGCATTCCTTTGGAAGTGTTGCAAATCTATGGCAGCATCCCCCGACCTTGTGATCTCCAGATGTTCTGGACTACAATTCCCATCAGCTGGAACCAGCACCGTGTTTGCTGGCTGGGGATGATGGGAGTTGCAGTCCAGCGCATATGGAATTTACCAGGGTGGGGAAGGTTGGCCTAAGGGGCGCTGCAAGGCTATGCCCTTTCCATGTAAAAATTTGTAGATCAGTGTTGCAGGAGGTCCCAGGTATATCCTCCAGCATCTCCTAGTAGGGCTGGGAAGTCCCCTGTCTGAAACTTTGGAGAGTAGCTCTAGTGTAGACAGAACTAAGCTAGATAACCAATGGCCTGACTTAGAATAAGGCAATTTCCTGTGTTCCTAGAGCGAAGCCCCTGCTAAAGTGTGTATCTCTGATGTTGGAGGCACTTAGTCCAAGCTGAAGTAATCATACTTCTCTCCCGGGGGAAACACAAGATTCAGGAAGATTTTGAGCAGAGGAGAGAGAACCACACTTTCTGGGGAATAAATTCTCAAGGCTGTTATTCTTCCATTCAGTTCTTGCAGCTCGATCTGGTGCAGTCCACCTGCCATGGACCTCTCTACCAGTGCTGTGGTCTTCCTGTTCCTCACCTACCACCTCTGTGAGGCAGAACATCGAAGCTATAATTCAGTCCTCATGGTGTCCAATGGCGGGAAGTGGGGAGAATGGGGAAAAATTGAAATCTGTCTTACAGGACATGCATACGGATTCTCACTGAAGGTAAAGGCTTATCTATATCTTCTTTTTGATACCCTGATCCCAATCGAGTAGTCACAATAATGTAATATATATATATATATATTTCAAGTTGCTTCCCATCTTTCTTTCTGAACCCATTGCCTGTATATTGCTGCCTGCAAGGTGCTTTGAAGTGTTGACTGCCATGCTTAAAGATTTAATAGCTCTAAAAAGTCTCCATGCCACTTTGTCAATCCACACTGGAGAGGCTTAGAGTGAATTGCTTTTTACATATGAATCTGGATGGACTGGAGGAAAAAAGGGACAAGGATACAGAAAAGTTTGGAGTGCAATGAGCTGGCAATATTGTGGTCAGGTTTATCTTCCTGAAAAGTGAGCGCCCAACTGGAAAATACAGACTATACTGTTAGTGTGGAAGTAACTCAGGTAAGTTCTGGTGTTTTCTAGGAGGGTTGCCATAAATCCAGATTTACCCTGACATGTCCAGGATTTCAGCAATTTCCCCCCCAAAAGCTTAACAACTTTTTGTGTTTGGATTCTTACTTCTTGAAATAATATGGCAACCCTAACTTCACAAACTGGAGAAAACCTGCAGTAGCATATGCAGACATAAGAGAGGGATTGAGGATGCCTTAGGCAGCCATTAGCAAGATCATTTTTTCCCTATTAAGTTTGCTTACTTGAGGCCCATTGGACTGGTTGCACCAAAAGTCTTTTGATGCAGCTCAGAATGTAAATCTCAATCCACAACCAGTAATACTTGTACACAATTAGGGACACGTAATCATGAACAGATAACTGCTTACTCAGGTTGCAAGCTAGTACTTTGGAAAGTTCAGACTGCAGACACAGTCTTAATGTGAGTGTTGTCAGAGTCCTAATTTGGTTAACTACAATAGCACCCCCCCCCGTAAAACACAATATCTATTTTCCGTTTTCTTTTCTACATGGGTACTATTGTTGGCTATTTGTAGTATGGTAGCACTGCAGAGAGCTTGCTGGGGAGACCATGCATTTAAATGGGACTCAAAAATAACTTAAACAAGGTTTTAATAAAAAAAAAAAAACTCCATTTATACTAAATACATCAACTAACCAGACCCAACCACCACCCCATCCCCCAGGGAAATGGGAGAACTAGATGCTGCTCCTTATATACTACACCCAATTGCTGACACAGCTTAATCAATACAACTTAGCAGCACCTGCTATGTTACACAGCTGTAAAGCTGGGTCTCGTTAGTTTGCTCTGGCCCTTTAAAGACATACACATCAGGTGGAAAAATGATGAACCTTTACATTTAAAGAAACCATTCAACATATGTCTTGTTTCTTGTTTTTTTGGGCCTGGTCTTACTCTGGGCACTTGTAATTTTGTACTTTTCATTTTTCAATAAAGAATATAAAACAGAGTCCTAGCTTGCAAACACAGCTTTACTGCGGTCTCTTTCTCTCATTTGCACCAGACACAGCTGGTATCAGAAGGATTTACTGCTGATGATACTGGCCTCAATGGCATCCGTCTCCATTGCAGTAGTGGTGCAGTTGTACAATCTTCAAAAGGACCGTAAGCATCTTCTTGATTTTTCTCTTTGTTGCTTGGAAAGTGATGCTGTGGGGGGCTGGCTGAAATCTATTACGTTTCAGCACCAGGGCAGGATAATGTCAGGGTCCATCAACCTCATTCTTAGCTCTCTGAGTCTAACGATACCAACTCTAGGTTGCCTTCCAAATTTCAGAGGAACCCAAGCCCCACATAACAAAGAGAAAAGAGACTGCAACAACAGAGTACAAAGGTAAGGAAAAACAGAGTTTCTTCCTGAGGACCACACATGCCAAGGAAAGAGAGAGCAAGAGGAAAGCACCATCTATCCTGAGAGTGGGGAACCTCAAGCCCAGGGGTCAAATGTGGTCCCCCAGGCTTCTCTGCCTGATCCTCATGAATATCTTTGATTGTCAGGGGTCAGGACCTCATGCAGGAAGGATAGGCAGGCTGAGTATGAAAAGGCCAAGACCTTCCTAACCAGTGGCTGTGCCTTCCTGAGAGAAAGTAGGCACAATATTGCAGCTCTCCTTCCTGTCGGATGCACTGGCCTAAAAAGATCAGAATCGTGGAAAGAAGCGTATATCACACTCATACCAAAAACAGAGACTGAAAAGACTCAGCTTAAGAACTACCGCCCTATTTCATTACTTAATGTGGATTACAAAATTTTTGCAGACATTTTGGCAAAAAGATTGAAAAGAGTGCTGATGGAAGAGATTCATAAGGACCAGGCAGGCTTTCTCCCAAAAAGACACTTATTAGATAATGTTAGGAACATAATAGACATTTTGGAATTATTAGAGGTGAACTTAAATACTAAAGCAGTTCTGATATTTGTGGACGCGGAGAAAGCCTTTGACAATATTTCTTGGAGTTTTATGAAAAAGAATCTTCATGGGATGGGGGTAGGCCAAGGATTTGAGAATGGTATGGGTGCAATATACTCTGAACAAAAGGCTAAGCTGATTATAAATAATGTGATAACTGAAGAATTGAAAATAGAAAAAGGGACACGACAGGGGTGCCCAATCTCCCCATTACTCTTTATATCAGTTCTGGAGGTGTTGCTAAACATGATTAGAAGTGACCAGCTGGTTAAAGGGATACAGGTCGGAGCTAAACAGTACAAGTTAAGGGCCTTTGCAGATGACTTGGTACTTACCTTACAAGAGCCAGACACTAGTACAAAAAGGGTTATAGAGCTAATTCAAGAATTTGGTCAAGTTGCCGGATTTAAATTGAACAAACAAAAGACTAAGGTTTTGGAGAAAAATTTAACAGTCATGGAAAGGGAGAAGTTCCAGAATGAAACTGGTTTGACGGTGGTCAAGAAGGTGAAATATCTAGGGGTTTATATGACATCTAAGAATCTGAATCTGTTTAAAGATAACTATGAGAAATGCTGGTCAGAAGTTAAAAAAGATCTAGAAATATGGTCAAATTTGAAGCTTTCAATGTTAGGCCGAATTCCAGCTATAAAGATGAATGTATTGCCTAGAATGTTATTTTTGTTTCAAACATTGCAAATTCTTGACAAGATGGACTGTTTCAAGAGGTGGCAGAAGGACATTTTGAAATTTGTCTGGCAGGGCAAAAAGCCCAGAATAAAATTTAAGATATTAACGGACGCAAAGGAAAGAGGGGGATTTGCCCTGCCAGACTTAAAATTGTATTATGAATCAGCAGCGTTCTGCTGAATGAAAGAGTGGATGCTCCTCGAGAATACAGATATCTTGGATCTAGAAGGTTTTAATAATGCATTTGGATGGCATGCATATTGACAAAGTTAAGGTGCATAAGGCCTTTAAAAATCACATTGTCAGAAAAGCATTATATAATGTTTGGATTAGATATAAAGATTTGTTGGAAAACAAAACCCCTAGATGGTTATCGCCTTTGGAGGCCAAAGCTGTGAAAAAACTCAATATGGAGGCCAAATGGCCAAAGTATTGGGAAATTTTGGAACAAGAGGGTGACAAAATGAAACTACAGAGTCATGAGAAATTGAAAACTAAAGTACGAGATTGGCTCCATTATTATCAAATAATGGAGGTTTATAAACAAGACAGGAAAATTGGCTTCCAGGTGGAGAAATCAAAATTAGAAACAGAACTGTTAGAACCCAATGCTAAGAATTTGTCAAGAATGTATAACTTGTTGCTGAAATGGAATACACAAGATGAAATACACTGTACACTAATGCGCAAAGCATGGGAAATAAACAAGATGAGCTTGAGCTCTTGGTACAGCAAACTAAATATGACATAATAGGCATCACTGAAACCTGGTGGGATAAGTCCCACGATTGGAATGTAATAATGGGGGGATACAATCTATTTCAGAGAAACAGACCAGACAAGAAAGGAGGAGGAGTGGCGTTATATGTCAGGGATGTGTATACCTGTGAAGCGATCCAAGATTTAGAACCTCAAAGCCAAAGTGAGAGCATTTGGGTCAAAATTAAGGGAGAGAAGAATAACAGAGACCTCATTGTGGGAGTTTACTATAGATCCCCAAGCCAAACGGAGGACATAGATGATGCCTTCCTGGAACAGATGGCCAAGCATGCAAAAGGAAGGGAGATAGTAGTAATGGGGGACTTCAATTACCCGGATATTTGTTGGATGTCAAACTCAGCCAAGAGCATAAGGTCAAACAGATTCCTCACTGGCCTTGCAGACAACTTCATTGTCCAGAAAGTGGGAGAAGCAACAAGAGGAACAGCCATTTTAGATCTGGTCCTAACCAATGTTGATGACCTGGTTAGTGGGGTAGAAGTGGAAGGATCACTAGGCGCGAGTGATCATGCTCTTCTGAAGTTTACTATACAGCGGAAAGGAGCAGCCAAGCATACTAGGACTCAATTTCTTGACTTTAAGAAAGCCGACTTCATAAAACTTAGGGAAGTGCTGGGTGAGATCCCTTGGACAGTAATACTAAAAGGAAAGGGAGTTCATGATGGCTGGGAGTTTGTTAAGAGGGAGATAGTAAAAGCACAACGTCAGGCAATACCAATGAGACGGAAACATGGAAGGTGCTTAAAGAAGCCAGGGTGGCTATCTAAAGAACTTTTAACTGAGTTAAGATTAAAAAAGGATGTGTACAAAAAATGGAAAAGGGGGGAAACCACCAAAGAGGAATTCAAACAAATAGCCAGCACGTGTAGACACAAAGTCAGAAAAGCTAAAGCACAGAATGAACTCAGGCTTGCTAGAGAGGTTAAAAGCAACAAAAAAAGGCATTTATGGGTATGTTCGTAGCAAAAGGAAGAACAAAGAAACAGTTGGGTCACTCAGAGGAGAAGATGGTGAAATGCAAACAGGGGACACAGAAAGGGCTGAACTCCTCAATGCCTTCTTTGCCTCAGTCTTCTCCGATAAAGAAAACAATGCCCGACCTGAAGAATTTGGAGCAAATGATTCAGCAAAGGAAACACAGCCCAGAATAACTAAGGAGATAGTACAAGAATACTTGGCTAGTTTAGATGTATTCAAGTCTCCAGGGCCAGATGAACTGCATCCAAGAGTATTAAAAGAACTGGCATATGTGATCTCAGAACCACTGGCAGTCATCTTTGAGAATTCCTGGAGAACAGGCGAAGTCCCGGCAGACTGGAGGAGGGCAAATGTTGTCCCTATTTTCAAAAAGGGGAAAAGAGAGGACCCAAATAATTACCGCCCAGTCAGTCTGACATCAATACCAGGGAAGATTCTGGAGCAGATCATTAAGCAAACAGTCTGTGAGCACCTAGAAAGGAATGCTGTGATCACCAATAGTCAGCATGGATTTCTGAAAAATAAGTCATGTCAGACTAACCTGATCTCGTTTTTTGACAGAATTACAAGCCTGGTAGATGAAGGGAACGCAGTGGATGTAGCCTACCTTGATTTCAGCAAGGCATTTGACAAGGTGCCCCATGATATTCTTGTAAAGAAGCTGGTAAAATGCGGTCTTGACTATGCTACCACTCAGTGGATTTGTAACTGGCTGACTGACCGAACCCAAAGGGTGCTCATCAATGGTTCCTCTTCATCCTGGAGAAGAGTGACTAGTGGGGTGCCACAGGGTTCTGTCTTGGGCCCGGTCTTATTCAACATCTTTATCAACGACTTGGATGATGGACTCAAGGGCATCCTGATCAAATTTGCAGATGACACCAAACTGGGAGGGGTGGCTAACACCCCAGAGGACAGGATCACACTTCAAAACGACCTTGACAGATTAGAGAACTGGGCAAAAACAAACAAGATGAATTTTAACAGGGAGAAATGTAAAGTATTACACTTGGGCAAAAAAAAAATGAGAGGCACAAATACAAGATGGGTGACACCTGGCTTGAGAGCAGTACATGTGAAAAGGATCTAGGAGTCTTGGTTGACCACAAACTTGACATGAGCCAGCAGTGTGATGCGGCAGCTAAAAAAGCCAATGCAATTCTGGGCTGCATCAATAGGAGTATAGCATCTAGATCAAGGGAAGTAATAGTGCCACTGTATTCTGCTCTGGTCAGACCTCACCTGGAGTACTGTGTCCAGTTCTGGGCACCACAATTCAAGAAGGACACTGACAAACTGGAACGTGTCCAGAGGAGGGCAACCACAATGGTCGAAGGCCTGGAAACGATGCCTGATGAGGAACGGCTAAGGGAGCTGGGCATGTTTAGCCTGGAGAAGAGGAGGTTAAGGGGTGATATGATAGCCATGTTCAAATATATAAAAGGATGTCACATAGAGGAGGGAGAAAGGTTGTTTTCTGCTGCTCCAGACAAGCGTACACGGAGCAATGGATCCAAACTACAAGAAAGAAGATTCCACCTAAACATTAGGGAGAACTTCCTGACAGTAAGAGCTGTTCGACAGTGGAATTTGCTGCCAAGGAGTGTGGTGGAGTCTCCTACTTTGGAGGTCTTTAAGCAGAGGCTTGACAACCATATGTCAGGAGTGCTCTGATGGTGTTTCCTGCTTGGCAGGGGGTTGGACTCGATGGCCCTTGTGGTCTCTTCCAACTCTATGATTCTATGATTCTACTCAACAGCTGTTTAGCAGAGACCTTGATGCTATGGGGTGCAGGTGCTGCCTTGCCCGTGGCTTTCTTGCAGGAAAGTTGTTACCACTTAACTTAGTGGATTCCATCCTGCATGGTGCTTGTCACTGGACTTCATGAAGAAGCAGCAGCACCACACAGAATCAGGCCGTTCTGTTTAGCATCTATTAGGCAAGAGCAGCAAATGCTACGTGGCACCGATGTACCCTGACCTTACAAAACAACCCCATTCGTAACAGAAGATTGGGGTTTGAAACCCCTTTAAACATTCTTTAGCTCCATCTTCCAGGGCCAGATTGGGAGGGTGTGGTATTGGTGGACCCTGGGTGGCACAGGGCAGATCCACCTACAGCCCTACTTAGAAGTTGAGGTTTGGTAGACACACTATACCTGATGAGGTCTACAAAAGACGCATTTTAAAAATCTAAGGAGGCAACTGCCCACTTGACTTTAATGTTGGAAAGCAAATCATTAGAATTTGGGTTGAATTTCCAGAGAGGCAGACATTACCATATTGTCTCTTTTTTTTGCAGGTTTGGAGTGTGGACAGGGGTTAAGAAATGCCCCAAGGGCTACTACCTGGTTGCCTTCACTCTGAAGGTGGAAGCCCCACAAGGGCTAGGTGATGATACGGCAGCCAACAACATCCAGTTCACATGTGGAGATGGGACTGCACTGGAGGGCGAGTCCATCAACTTTGGTACTTATGGCCAGTGGAGCAAGCGCTGCACCGCTGGTGCCATCTGTGGGATCCAAACAAAGGTGGAGAATATAACTGCAGTTGATACCACTGCACTTAATGATGTCAAGTTCTTCTGCTGTGACTGAATCACCTGGACGTCATCCTGCTACAACACAGCTGCCTGTGTTCTAATGGTTTGTTGGCATGAAACTTAACCAACAATAAATCTTAAGCAAAGAGTTGTGTGTATCGTTTGTAGCTTTGTCCCTTCCTGATCTTAATTCCTTAAGCCTGCATGAATTGGTTTTGGATCGGAGGCCAATGCAATGTTAAAGAGGGTACCATCCTAGACCCGTAGTGTGCTATCTTTACCCCATTGATCTTGCCAGGCCCACCAGCCTCTCAGTTTGTCCCATGAGGTTGCTTTGAACAAATTACACCCACTTGCCAATCACCAGCCATCTTAGGCACAGAGATCTCTTATGTCTGATCTAAGCACCATGCGGTAAGATTTGAGGATTTGAAGGAATCTGGGCACCAAGCATAGCAGCCAACTCCTGGGGGCCGAGGTCTGTTGTTGGGATGTGTCCAAGGAAATGGGGGCAATTGGCAAGCCCCCAGCTGGCTCCAGCTCACCAGCTGTCAGCTGGGTGATCTCCAGTACTTGGATCAGCATGTAATTGCAACTCAAGCCTCAGAAACCTTCAGAAGGTTGAGCACACAAGCCAGCAGAGAATAAAACTCTTCACAACAGAAGGGCAGTGAGAAGCTGTGTAAAGCATATTTAGAGTAGTTTATTTAGCCTACATCAGGACAAAGAAAACATGTCTGCTCTCCTTCATGTCCAAAGCAAGAAGCATAAGCAAAACTATACACAAAACGGAAGTTCCCAGCAAGCTGTGCTGGAATGTAAACAGGCATGTGACACACAACAGCCTGTTCCTCTTAAGGTGGAACAGAATATATCAGCACACTCCCCCCCCCAAGTTGATGGGCATTGCCATTCAAATGGTGTGCATCATGTGATCAATTATGTGGGGCAGAGCTTACCTGCCTCCCCCCATATTGTATTCAAGTCGGCACCCCTGACACCAAGCATCACCAAGAGCTCGAAGTGCTAAGCTCAGAGATAAGCCTCGGGCTGTTATTTGAGAGTAAAGGTAAAGGGACCCCTGACCATTAGGGCCAGTCGTGACCAACTCTGGGGTTGTGGCGCTCATCTCACTTTATTGGCCAAGGGAGCCGGCGTACAGCTTTCCAGGTCATGTGGCCAGCATGACTAAGCCACTTCTGGCAAACCAGAGCAGCACACGGAAACGCCGTTTACCTTCCTGCCGGAGCGGTACCTATTTATCTACTTGCACTTTGACGTGCTTTCAAATTGCTAGGTTGGCAGGAGCAGGGACCGAGCAACGGGAGCTTACTCCGTCACGGGGATTCGAACCACCAACCTTCCGATTGGCAAGTCCTAGCCACAGCGACGAAGGTCACATTTGCACATATTCCTACTCCAGGAGTGTGGTGGAGGAGGTTGCAAATGCCTTTACTTTTAAATGCAGGCAGCATTTCACTTACCTTCAATCTTTGCACAATGCTGAAACCAGAGAAAAGACTCTGCTTGCTCTTGGAGAGTAAAAAGCTGTTTTTTATTCTTAAAGGTTAGGGAAAGGGATCTCTGGCTTTCTGAATGCGTGTATGTATACTTGTCTGCCTGCCTCTTTCTCTCTCTATGTGTGTGCCTGTGGATTTTATTTATTTTCTATTTCTATTTATTTATTTGGATTTTTATTCTGCTTTTGGCCCCATCCACCCATGGAAGAAAGGTCACATTCCAATCTACCCCTTGGCTGAAACTGCTTCCCTGCTCCTGTCATATAGGGATTGATGAATGGCAGGCAGAAGTGGGTTAGGAGGAGCTGCTTCCCATGGTGCTCAGCCCTAGGAGGATGCAGAGGTCACCTGGCTAAGAGGAGGAAAAGGCCTCAGAATGCAGTAAGCCAGAAGTTTGCACAACAGCTTCCTAAAGTGAAATGAAGAGGTGGGGGAAGAGATGTTGCCAAAAGAGAACTGGGACATGGCGATGCCCTCTAAGAAACATAGGATTGCTTCCTAAAGTGCACTAATGGCTGGCTGGTTGTAAGCCACTTTGTGTTGCTCTGAGCAAACACATTTAATCAATAAAATATATCTCAATAGAAGCAGCCCTCACATTCCAGCATTAAAAAGCAACAGTTTCAATAGCAAAGCATAAGACAATATGAAGATGAATATACAACATCACTAAAAAATATACAGCACACATCTAAAACCCTGTGAATTCAAAGTTTCATTTTTAAAACTTCGGACAGTAAATATCACAAAGATGGCACCAGGTGGGCCTTTCCAGAGAAGGCATTTCATAACCAGGCTGACACCACCTATAAGACCCTGTATCCAGGAGCACTGGAAGAGAGCCTCTGATGATGATATTGGGGTCCAGGTAAGTAGACCTGGGAGGAGGTGATCCTTGAGTTAAGCTGCTCCCAGGCCATTTAAGGAGTAGACAGTAATCACTAGTGCAATATAGTGAAATTGCCCACAAGCCCTTTAAGAACCTTGACACCCCATGCAGAACTTTCTGTACTGGTTTCGAAGTCACCCCACGCATAACTCACTTCAGTTAATCTAACAGGAAGATCATGGATAATGGACACAAGACTACCTCCAGCCCTGTAAGGTTATAGTGTATCAGATTAAGCTGATAAAAATTCATTTCAATGAATGTTTCATTTCAGCAAAAAAATGGTGAAATGGACAGTTCAGCAATTTGTTTCAGTGCTTGCCTTCAAGCAGCAATTAGTTTCAGCAGTTAGCTTTGGTATTTGGATTAGCCAGTTTTCTAGAGTCAATAATCTGTTTTAGAAATTAAAGGTCATGGATGTACTCGAGTGGAGAACACTCCCTTGTGCAATGGGACTTCCTTTCCTCCCTTTGCATCCCCTGCAGAACCTCAACAGGTGCTCCAAAGGGTTGGGGAACCCTCCAGAGCAGATTTTTAGGGGTGGATAAGGAGTTGGCAGAGGAAGAAAAGAAACGAAAAGTCCCATTGCAGAAACAGATTTCTGATGTCCATGCGAATGGATCATTGTTTCATTATCCTCCATCTTTGTTTTTAAATCCCAAACTTTGCTTCCAGAATGTCCATCCATATATTCATATGCTCCTGTTTAGACATCAGTTGCAGAGACATTTCTTCCTTCAAAGCATTCACTAAAGCTGTTGCAGCTCTTGCTGTTGTTCCGTTGGAGTGCTTTTCATCCCGAGTAGGCACCATGTTTTTCAGGTCTGCTTCCTTGTCTGGATGTGTCCGTACCTGCCTTCCATTCAAAAAAAAGTGCTGCTGCTGTTGTTGTTGTTTGGTCATTTAGTCATGTCCGACTTTTCGTGACCCCATGGACCAGAGCACGCCAGGCCCTCCTGTCTTCCACTGCCTCCTGCAGATTGGTCAACTCATGTTAGTAGCTTCGAGAACACTGTCCAACCATCTTCTCCTCTGTCGTCCCCTTCTCCTTGTGCCCTCCATCTTTCCCAGCATCAGGGTCTTTTCCAGGGAGTCTTCTCTTCTCATGAGGTGGCCAAAGTATTGGAGCCTCAGCTTCAGGATCTGTCCTTCCAGTGAGCACTCAGTGCTAATTTCCTTAAGAATGGATAGGTTTGATCTTCTTGCAGTCCATGGGACTCTCAAGAGTCTCCTCCAGCACCATAATTCAAAAGCATCCATTCTTCGGCAATCAGCCTTGTTTGTGGACCAGCTCTCACTTTCATACATCACTACTGGGAAAACCATAGCTTTAACTATACGGACCTTTGTTGATGTCTCTAAGTGTCCCTAAGTGCCTTCCATTCAAACAAAAGTAGTGGGCAATATTGCTTTCATTCGCTGAAGTGGTGCTTGCTGATCTTCCAAACCTAAAGGCACCAAGTGTGGTATATCTTGGCCCATTTTTATGGCTCGTAGGGATAGTCATTGCTGTATGCGGATAGGAAGCACTTGCCTCATGCCACCATTTCCCCACTCCTCATAAACAAAGACTTGGCAGCTCTGCATTAGCCTTTCTTTCTCATGATTGTTTGTGTCCTCCAAGAAGTCTATGCAGGTCTCTAATAGACCTCACAGTATGAGGCTTGCTGTAAAAGTCTGAAGGGTACTATGAAGCTGAGGGTGAAATTCTGCTGTTCTAGTTATCTGTGGACATACGGTATCTACACCACAAAGTTATATCACATTTCTATCAGGTGAACTGTCATGGCTTCACCTGAATGGTTTTGGGAACAGCAGATTGATGAGGGAACTAGCTCTCCCTTTGAGAAAACTAGTATACACACAGTGGAGCTACAGTTATCAAGATACAAGACACCTTCTTTTCCCTCTCTCTGACACCCTCTTCTGTATGTGTTGCCCCCCCCCCATTTCCTCCATGCTTAGTGGTTTCCCATGAGAAGGAAACATCACTTTTGCTGGAAGTCTGAACTTCCTGCTTGAGGACTTGTGGCAATTAGGCTGAGGACCCGCATGTGGCTCAAGAGTAGCAGTTTGCCCA
Organism: Podarcis liolepis; assembly: GCF_965112155.1. Lineage (NCBI taxonomy): Eukaryota > Metazoa > Chordata > Lepidosauria > Squamata > Lacertidae > Podarcis > Podarcis liolepis. The sequence continues at coordinate 84,989,836 of NC_139558.1, forward strand.
ACCCTGTTCTAAAGCCAATTGTACAGTCCTGGTCTTTGTCCCTGAAATGATGTCCTCACCCTTCTGATAGCTCTCCTCACTCCCCCTTGCAAATGGCTTCTGCTTGTGCAGGAACTTCCTAAAAGCCACTGGTAATGGGGGTGAGGTAAGCACAGAACCAGGAAGACTTCATCGTCCTCTCCGCTTGCTCTGCTCCATGATGGATCAGTGGAGCATGGGAGGTGTTGCTCAGGACAGAGAGTGCCTATATTTCATTGTCCTGAACCCTTTAAATTCCCTGCTCACATCCATGTTTCATTACTCAGTTTATGGACTCTCTCCTTTCTGCCCGTAGAGTAACTGGCAGCTGAGAGACGGTAAGCAGAACTCCAAGTGAGGGCAAAGAAAGGTAAGGGTTGCAATGTAGCCAGAATGATGTAGGCCTGGTCAACAGTCAAACTTGGGTGAAGTAGAGCTGGGTGGGGGATTCAGCCAAGTATTCTTGCTCTTGGTCTTAGGCCCTTTTTGTGAAAATGTACCTCACTTTTCGCAAAACCTTTCAGGGTATTTAAATATGCATTTCTTTTGAAGGGTTTCAAGTCTATAAAACAGAAATGGAGGTAGTTTGCATAGGAGAGACATTTTAACATGGGCAAAGGGTGGGTAAGAAATGCACATTTTAGCCCCCCCCCAATAATATTTTTATTAGTTTTCATTTACAATCCAATAATAGCTTCATTATAACAATACCAGTTTATAATACAATTATTGATATCAATAATTTTAATATCGAATTACAGTGGACTCTTGGGTTGTGAATGTGATCTGTGTGGGAGGCATGTTCGCAACCCGCAGCGCCTCGTCTCCGCATGCGCAGGTTGCGATTAGGTGCTTCTGAGCACGCGCAAAGCACAATCTAGTGTTTCTGGTACTTCCGGGTTTTGGCGCGTCTGTATCCCAAAATCACACAACCTGAAGCGTCTGTAACCCGAGGTATGATTGTAATTTAGTTAAAGTGGCCCCACACGTGCTAGAATTGATGGCTTGATTGTTTACTTTATTTCTCCATTCCAAAATCTTATTAATTTTCATTGCATTCCGGTCATAATAACAATAATCCCTTATATAACAATTGCAATATTAATAATTTCTATTTGTTGTTGACACATTAAATGATTTATAAATGTACAAGTGAAAAACTTAAACTATATCTTTGTTCTTCCTGTGTGTGGCAATTATTCTGTCCGTGGTTTTTCTTCCTGTCCTTGTAAGATATTATGTCTTTCTTTCGCCCGGTTGTTGCTGTTATCCATCATGCCTTGAGCAGAACTGATATCTCATTGTTGTTCTAGAAATTTCTCTGTTGCTCTGTCCCATGCTTCATTGTTTTGCAACAGCTGCAAAAGTCACTCTGTCCCAATAAATAACCCATCTTTACCATTTTTCCTCTCAGCCTGGGTAGAAGCGTGGTCTGTTGAACTGCAGATGACTCAGTAATGAACCTTATCAGTTCCTTGGCAAGTTCACAGACTCCTTTCATCCTCACTTCCAACTGAAGATATATGAGCAATTACACTTCCAATTACAGTGGTGCCCCGCAAGACGAAATTAATTCGTTCCGCAATTTTTGTTGTCTAGCGAATTTTTCGTCTTGCGAAGCACGAAATCCCATAGGAATGCATTGAAAATCAATTAATGCGTTCCTATGGTCGAAAAAAGTCCAAACAAAGCCAAATTTGGTACAACAACAGTTTATTAACTGCTCTTTAAAGTCACACATACTGTAAAGAGCAGTTCAAAAATTGAAGGGAAAATAAATTAACTTTATAAACAAAACATGTCTTTGTTTTTAGACAAAGAAAAGAAAGTCGCGAGACGTTTTCGTCTTGCGAAGCAAGCCCATAGGGGAAATTCGTCTTGCGAGGCAAATCGAAAACGGAAAAACCTTTCATCTAGCGAGTTTTTTGTCTTGCGAGGCATTCGTCTTGCGAGGTACCACTGTAAATTAAACTCCAAGTTCTTCAGTTATTCACTTCACTCTGTAAATAATAAAGGATGGGGAAGAATTAGCTCTATATGTTTCCATCGTAAACCTTTTGCAAAATAGAGCTTCCCTCCCTTTCTCCTCCCCCCCCCCCAGTTCCATCTAATGTTATATTCCATATCTATAATCCAATTTCTTCCATCCTCGCTTGAACAAATATAATTTGAACTAACACTCAGAGGAGGGTTGATGAATCATAAATGTAGAGAAGAAAACTTTAAATAACGAAGCCGTAGGCCCCCCTCCCCCCACAACATATTTTGCACCAGATGAAGTCTTCTCTCAAGTTTTAACCTTAAAGTTGTTGCAGTTGGTTTTGTTCTACAGTTTGTGATCTCATCTCTTCTAGCATGCGCCTGTAACTTTAGTCCAATTAAGCTCTAATTAACATGAGAACCTCTGCTTCTTAATGGAGGCATTGGAGGGTTTTCAGCAGGCAAAGTGCTTTTGCACTCAGCACCTCCCTGCTATGCCGGAGTGAGAGCCAGGTACTGAGTCGAACTGCAAGTGAAACCTATTCCCCTCTGTCCTTAGGAGGAATTTGCAAGGATAATTACCCTCAACCATCTTTGTTTTTCCTTTGCCAACAGTCTCCCACTGCCATGGGGTCTGCTTCCAGAAAGGCAGAAGGGAACTGGAAACTGCACATATTAGTTAGTTAGCTTACATCAGCCAATTCCTGCCATCCTGACTTGCCTTTCTGTTTGGGCAATTGATCTAGCCCCAATGTCCAGCAACTCTGAGTTGTCTTTTGAAATCAGAAGTGTAGTCAAAAAAGCCATTAATTGGTTTTACTCATCAACCAGAAGTAATCACACCTCCCTCCGGGGGGACACCCAAGATTCAGGAAGATTTTGAGCAGAGGAGAGAGAACCACACCTTATGGGGAATAAATTCTCAAGGCTGTTATTCTTCCACTCAGTTTTTGCAGCTTGATCTGGTGCAGTCCACCTGCCATGGATCTCTCTACCAGTGCTGTGGTCTTCTTGTTCCTCACCTACCACCTCTGTGAGGCAGAACATCGAAGCTATAATTCAGTCCTCATGGTGTCCAATGGCGGGGAGTGGGGAGAATGGGGACAAATTGAATCCTGCCCCAAAGGACATGCATACGGATTCTCACTGAAGGTAAAGGCTTATCTATATCTTCTTTTTGATACCCTGATCACAATCGAGTAGTCACAATAATGTAATATGTATATATATATATATATATATATATATATATATATGTTTTCGTAGATTTTCACGGGTACAGGAATGCAGGTTTTGGTGTCCTCGGGTGTCTTCCCGTGTAAAAGTTGGGGTGTCTAGGCGACGTTTCGACGAGGTCTCACTCGTCATCTTCAGGCTGGTGCTTTCGGCTTCTTGTTACTGGAACAGAGCTCTGTTCCAGTAACAAGAAGCCGAAAGCACCAGCCTGAAGATGACGAGTGAGACCTCGTCGAAACGTCGCCTAGACACCCCAACTTTTACACGGGAAGACACCCGAGGACACCAAAACCTGCATATATATATATATATATATATATATATATATATATATATATATATTTCAAGTTGCTTTCCATCTTTCTTTCTGAACCCATTGCCTGCATATTACTTATTGCAAGGTGCTTTGAAGTGTTGACTGCCATGCTTAAAGATTTAATAGCTCTAAAAAGTCTCCATGCCACTTTGTGAATCCACACTGGAAAGGCTTAGAGTGAATTGCATTTTACATAAAAGAAAACTTCCATGAATCTGGCCTGGAGGAGAAAAGGGACAAGGATACAGAAAAGTTTGGAGTGCAGTGAGCTGGCAATATTGTGGTCAGGTTTATCTTCCTGAAAAGTGAGCACCCAACTGGAAAATACAGACTAAACGGTTAGTGTGGAAGCAACCCAGGTGAGTTCTGGTGCTTTCTAGGAGGGTTGCCATAAATCCAGATTTTTCCTGACATGTCCAGGATTTCAACAACTTTCCCCTAAAAAGCTCAACAACTTCTAGTGTTTGGATTCTTACTTCTTGTAATAATATAGCCACCCTAACTTCACAAACTGGAGGAAATCTGCTGTAGCATATGAAGACATAAGAGAGGGATTGAGGGTCCCTTAGCCAGTCATTAGCAAGATCATTTTCCCCCTATTATTATTATTATTATTATTATTATTATTTTGCGGGAGGCAGTGGAAGACAGAAGTGCCTGGCTTGTCTGGTCCATGGGGTCACGAAGAGTCGGACACGACTAAACAACAACAACTTGGGGCCCATTGGACTGGTTGCATCGAAAAGCTACTGTCTTTTGATGCAGTGGGGAATGTAAATCTCAATCCATAACCAGTAATACATGTACACAAGTAAAGGTAAAGGGACCCCAGACCATTAGGTCCAGTCATGGCTGACTCTGGGGTTGTGGTGCTCATTTCTCTTTATTGGCGTAGGGAGCCGGTGTACAGCTTCCGGGTCATGTGGCCAGCATGACTAAGCCGCTTCAGGTGAACCAGAGCGGTGAACGGAAACGCCGTTTACCTTCCCGCCAGAGCGGTATCTATTTATCTACTTGCACTGTGACGTGCTTTTGAACTGCTAGGTTGGCAGGAGCAGGGACCGAGCAATGGAAGCTCATCCCATTGCGGGGATTCGAACCACCTACCTACTGATTAGCAAGTCCTAGGCTCTGTAGTTTAACCCACAGGGCGACCCGCATCCCAAGAAGTAGGGACATGTAATTATGAACAGATAACTGCTTATTTAGGTTGCAAGCTAGTACTTTGGAAAATTCAGACTGCAGACGCAGTCTGAATGTGAGTGTTGTCAGAGTCCTAGTTTGGTTAACTACAGTTACAACCTCCCATTTTGTAACATACAGAAAATCTTTCTTTTTTTTTTACATGGGTACTATTTCTTTTTTCTTTTTCTTTTTTGTGCCTGGTCTTAATTTGTGCACTTGTAATTTTGTACTTTTTATTTTTCAATAAAGAATATAAAACAGAGTCCTAGCTTGCAAAAGCAGCTTTATTGCAGTCTCTTTCTCTCTTTTCCACCAGGTACAGGAAAAACAAGGATTGACTGATGATGATACTTCCCTCAATGGCATCCGTCTCCATTGCAGTACTGGTGGAGTTGTACAATCCACTGTTGGACCGTAAGCATCTTCTTGATTTTTCTCTTTGTTGCTTGGAAAGTGATGATGTGAGGGGCTGGCTGAAATCTAATATGTTTCAGCACCAGGGCAGGATAATGTCAGGGTCTATCAGCCTCATTCTTAGCTCTCAGACTCTAAGGATACCAACTCTTGGTTGCCTTCCAAATTTCAGAGGAACCCAAGCCCCACATAACAAAGAGAAAAGAGGCTGCAACAACAGAGTACAAAGGAAAGGAGAAGCAGAGTTTCTTCCTGAGGACCACACATGCCAAGGAAAGAGAGAGCAAGAGGAAACCACCATCTATCCTAAGAGTGGGGAACCTCAAGCCCAGGGGTCAAATGTGGTCCACCAGGCTTCTCTGCCTGGTCCTTATGAATATCTGTGATTGTCAGGGGTCAGGACCTCAGGCAGGAAGGAGGAGCAGGCTGAGTATGAAAAGGCCAAGACCTACCTAACCAGTGGCTGTGCCTTCCTCAGAGAAAGTAGGTACAATATTGCAGCTCTCCTTCCTGGCGGATGCACTGGCTTAAAAGATCAATGCCTCTACTTCCACCTAAACATTAGGAAGAACTTCCTGACAGTAAGAGCTGTTCAACAGTGGAATTTGCTGCCAAGGAGTGTGGCGGAGTCTCCTTCTTTGGAGGTCTTTAAGCAGAGGCTTGACAACCATATGTCAGGAGTGCTCTGGTGGTGTTTCCTGCTTGGCAGGGGGTTGGACTCGATGGCCCTTGTGGTCTCTTCCAACTCTATGATTCTATGATTCTATGATTCTACTCAACAGCTGTTTAGCAGAGACCTTGATGCTATGGGGTGCAGGTGCTGCCGTGCCCGTGGCTTTCTTGCTTAACTTAGTGGATTCCATCCTGCATGGTGCTGGTCACTGGACTGCATGAAGAAGCAGCAGCACCACACAGAATCAGGCCGTTCTGCTTAGCATCTATTAGGCAAGAGCAGCAAATGCTATGTGGCACTGATGTACCCTGACCTTACAAAACAACCCCATTCTTTACAGAAGATTGGGGTTTGAAACCCCTTTAAACATTCTTTAGCTCCATCTTCCAGGGCCAGATTGGGAGGGTGTGGTATTGGTGGACCCTGGGTGGCACAGGGCAGATCCACCTACAGCCCTACTTAGAAGTTGAGGTTTGGTAGACACTCTATACCTGATGAGGTCTACAAAAGATGCCTTTTAGAAATCTGAGGAGGCAACTGCCCTCTTGACTTTCGTGTTGGAAAGCAAATCATTCCAATTTGGGTCATATTTCCAGAGAGGCAGACATTACCATATTGTCTTTTTTTCTTTTTCCAGGTTGGGAAAGTGGACAAAGATTAAGGAATGCCCCAAGGGCTACTTGGTTGCCTTCGCTCTGAATGTGGAAGCCCCACAAGGGCCAGCTGATGATACGGCAGCCAACAACATCCAGTTCACATGTGGAGATGGGACTGCACTGGAGGGCAGGTCCACCGACTTCGGTACTTATGGCCAGTGGAGCAAGCGCTGCACCGCTGGTGCCATCTGCGGGATCCAAACAAAGGTGGAGGCTCAAGGTTTAGGTGATAACACAGCACTTAATGATGTTAGGTTCGTCTGCTGTGACTGAACCACCTGGGGTTCATCCTGCCTGTGTTCCAATGGTTTGTTGGCATGAAACTTAACCAACAATAAATCATAACCAAAGAGTTGTGTGTACCTTTTGGAGCTTTGTCCCTTCCTGATCTCAATTCCTTAAGCCTGCATGAATTGGTTTTGGATCGGAGGCCAATGCAATGTTAAAGAGGGAACCATCCTAGAGCCGTAGTGCGATATCTTTAGCCCATTGATCTTGCCAGGCCCACCAGCCTCTCAGTTTGTCCCATGAGGTTGCTTTGAACAAATTGCACCCACTTGCCAATCGTTGGCCATCTTAGGCACAGACATCTCTTATGTCTGATCTAAGCACCATGTGGTAAGATTTGAGGATTTGAAGGAATCTGAGCACCAAGCATAGCAGCCAACTCCTGGGGGCCGAGGTCCCTTCACCTCTCCCATAAACTATTTAAGGAGGTCACTCCCCCCCCCCAAGTTGATGGGCACTGCCATTCTAATGGTGTGCATCATGTGATCAATTATGTGGGGTGGAGCTTACCTGCCTCCCCCCATACTGTATTCAAGTCGGCACCCCTGGCACCAAGCACCACCAAGAGCTCAAAGTGCAAGCACATTCTTATCCCAAATTTCAGCACTCTGCCCGACAGTGCTAAGCTCAGAAATAAGCCTTGGGCTGTTATTTGAGAGTAGAAAGCAACATTTATACATATTCCTACTCCAGGAGTGTGGTGGAGGAGGTTGCAAATGCCTTGAGTTTTAAAGTGCAGGCAGCATTTCACTTACCTTCAATCTATGCACAATGCTGAAGCCAGAAAAAAGACTCTGCTTTCTCTTGAAGAGTAAAAAGCTGTTTTTTATTTTTAAAGGTTAGGGAAAGGGATCTCTGGCTTTCTGAATGTGTGTATGTATACTTGTCCGCCTGCCTCTTTCTCTCTCTATGTGTGTGCCTGTGGATTTTATTTATTTTCTATTTCTATTTATTTATTTGGATTTTTATTCTGCTTTTGGCCCCATCCACCCAAGAAAGATTGGCCACATTCCAATCTACACCTTGGGGCAAAATTGCTTCCCTGCTCCTGCCATATAGGGATTGATGAATGGAGATGTTATTTTCTTCTGAGTCCTGAAGGACAGCAATCAAAACTATGGTTAGAGAGCAGTGGAGTAGTGGATTCATGATCACATGTGTGGTCCCAAATGCTCAGGTGGCCAGAATAGAAGTTTCCCCCTCTTCCGTTTGCTGCACTGGTGAACGGCTGTTGTAGCTGAGTGACCTAGACTGCCACCCTCTTGGCAGAGTGTGTCCCTTCTTATCAGCTGTGAGAGGAGCAGGAAGAGGAGATACAGGCAGCACGTGTGTCAGAGTGTGAGCAAACTAGGGGTGACAAGGTGAGACATTCACCTCTTGTGGTCATGGCAGACAGAAGTGGGTTAGGAGGAGCTGCTGCCCATGGGGCTCAGCCCTAGGAAGATGCAGAGGTCACTTGGCTAAGAGGAGGAAAAGGCCTCAGAATGCAGAAAGCCGGAAGTGTGCACAACAGCTTCCTAAAGTGAAATAAAGAGATGTTGCCAAAAGAGAACTGGGACATGGCGATGCCCTCTAAGAAACATAGGATTGCTTCCTAAGGTGCACTAATGGCTGGCTGGTTGTAAGTCACTTTGTGTTGCTCTGGGCAAACAGATTTAATCAATAAAATATATCTCAATAGAAGCAGCCACCACAGTCCAGTGTTAAATAGCAACAGTTTCAATAGTGAAGCATAAGACAATATAAAGATGAATATACAACATCACTAAAAAATATACAGCACACATCTAAAACGCTGTGAATTCAAAGTTTCATTTTTAAAACTTCGGACAGTAAACATCACAAAGATGGCACCAGGTGGGCCTTTCCAGGGAAGGCATTTCATAACCAGGCTGACACCACCTATAAGACCCTGTATCCAGGAGCACTGGAAGAGAGCCTCTGATGATGATATCGGGGTCCAGGTAAGTAGACCTGGGAAGAGGTGATCCTTGAGGTAAGCTGCTCCCAGGCCATTTAAGGAGTACACAATAAATCACTAGTGCAATATAGTGAAATTGTCCACAAATCCTTTGTGAACCTTAATACCGCATGTGGAACTTTCTGTACTGTTTTCAAAGTCACCCCACGCATAACTCACTTCAGTTAATCTAACAGGAAGATCATGGATAAGGGACCAGTGGCGTAGCGTGGGGGGTGCAGGGGGGGCCGGCCGCACCGGGGGCAACATCTGGGGGTTAGGGTTAGGGCGCGCAAATCTACGGGTTAGGGGGCGCAAATCTATGGGTCAGGGGGCGCAAATCCACGGGTTAGGGGGCGCAAATTACCGTATTTTTCGCTCTATAACACGCACCCAACCATAACACGCACATAGTTTGTAGAGGAGGAAAATCCGTAGGCATGCCACCCGTTGGCATTCCCTCCATAACACGCACAGACATTTCCCCTTACTTTCTAGGAGGAAAAAAGTGAGTGTTATGGTGCAAAAAATACGGTACTTGCCTTGCCCCGGGTGCTGACAACCCAAGCTACGCCACTGTAATGGACACAAGACTGCCTCATGCCATGTAAGGTTATAGTGTATCAGATTAAGCTGATAAAAATTCATTTCAATGAATGATTCATTTCAGCAAAAAAATGGTGAAATGGACAGTTCAGCAATTTGTTTCAGTGCTTGCCTTCAAGCAGCAGTTAGTTTCAGCAGTTAGCTTTGGTATTTGGATTAGCCAGTTTTCTAGAGTCAATAATCTGTTTTAGAAATTAAAGGTCATGGATGTACTTGAGTGGAGAACACTCCCTTGTGCAATGGGACTTCCTTTCCTCCCTTTGCATCCCCTGCAGAACCTCAACAGGTGCTCCAAAGGGTTGGGGAACCCTCCAGAGCAGATTTTTAGGGGGGAATGAGGAGCTGGCAGAGGAAGAAAAGAAACGAAAAGTCCCATTGCACAAATAGATTTCTGATGTCCATGCGAATGGATCATTGTTTCATTATCCTCCATCTTTGTTTTTAAATCCCAAACTTTGCTTCCAGAATGTCCATCCATATATTCATATGCTCCTGTTTAGACATCAGTTGCAGAGACATTTTTTCCTTCAAAGCATTCACTAAAGCTGTTGCAGCTCTTGCTGTTGTTCTGTTGGAGTGCTTTTCATCCCAAGTAGGCACCATGTTTTTCAGGTCTGCTTCCTTGTCTGGATGTGTCCGTACCTGCCTTCCATTCAAACAAAAGTGCTGCTGCTGTTGTTGTTGTTTGGTCGTTTAGTCATGTCCGACTCTTCGTGACCCCATGCACCAGAGCACGCCAGGCCCTCCTGTCTTCCACTGCCTCCTGCAGTTTGGTCAACTCATGTTAGTAGCTTGGATAACACTGTCCACCATCTCCTCCTCTGTCGTCCCCTTCTCCTTGTGCCCTCCATCTACTGGGAAAACCATAGCTTTAACTATACGAACCTTTGTTGGCAAGGTGATGTCTCTAAGTGTCCCTAAGTGCCTTCCATTCAAACAAAAGTAGTGGGCAATATTGCTTTCATTCGCTGAAGTGGTGCTTGCTGATCTTCCAAACCTAAAGGCACCAAGTGTGGTATATCTTGGCCCATTTTTATGGCTCGTAGGGATAGTCATTGCTGTATGCAGATAGGAAGCACTTGCCTCATGCCACCATCTCCCCACTCCTCATAAACAAAGACTTTGCAGCTCTGCATTGGCCTTTCTTTCTCATAATTGTTTGTGTCCTCCAACAGGTCTTTGCAGGTCTCTAATAGACCTCACAGTATGAGGCTTGCTGTAAAAGTCTGAAGGGTACTATGAAGCTGAGGGTGAAATTCTGCCGTTCTAGTTATCTGTGGACATACGGTATATACACCACAAAGTTAAATCACATTTCTATCAGGTGAACTGTCATGGCTTCACCTGAATGGTTTGGGGAACAGCAGATTGATGAGGGAACTAGCTCTCCCTTTGAGAAAACTAGTATACACACAGTGGAGCTACAGTTATCAAGATACAAGACACCTTCTTTTCCCTCTCTCTGACACCCTCTTCTGTATGTGTTGCCCCCCCCCCCCATTTCCTCCATGCCTAGTGATTTCCCATGAAAAGGTAACATCACTTTTGCTGGAAGTCTGAACTTCCTGCTTGAGGACTTGTGGCAATTAGGCTGAGGACCCGCATGTGGCTCAAGAGTAGCAGTTTGCCCAACCCTGTTCTAAAGCCAATTGTACAGTCCTGGTCTTTGTCCCTGAAATGATGTCCTCACCCTTCCGATAGCTCTCCTCACTCCCCCTTGCAAATGGCTTCTGCTTGTGCAGGAACTTCCTAAAAGCCACTGGTAATGGGGGTGAGGTAAGCACAGGACCAGGAAGACCTCATAGTCCTCTCTGCTTGCTCTGCTCCATGATGGATCAGTGGAGCATGGGAGGTGTTGCTCAGGACAGAGAGTGCCTACATTTCATTGTCCTGAACCCTTTAAATTCCCTGCTCACGTCCATGTTTCATTACTCAGTTTATGGACTCTCTCCTTTCTGCCCGTAGAGTAACTGGCAGCTAAGAGACGGTGAGGGCAAAGAAAGGTAAGGGTTGCAATGTAGCCAGAATGATGTAGGCCTGGTCAACAGTCAAACTTGGGTGAAGTAGAGCTGGGTGGGGGATTCAGCCAAGTATTCTTGCTCTTGGTATTAGGCCCTTTTTGTGAAAATGTACCTCACTTTTCGCAAAACCTTTCAGGGTATTTAAATATGCATTTCTTTTGAAGGGTTCCAAGTCTATAAAACAGAAATGGAGGTAGTTTGCATAGGAGAGACATTTTAACATGGGCAAAGGGTGGGTAAGAAATGCACATTTTAGGCCCCCCCCAATAATATTTTTATTAGTTTTCATTTACAATCCAATAATAGCTTCATTATAACAATACCAGTTTATAATACAATTATTGATATCAATAATTTAAATATCGAATTACAGTGGACTCTTGGGTTGTGAATGTGATCTGTGTGGGAGGCATGTTCGCAACCCGCAACATCCGCAACCCGCAGCGCCTCGTCTCCGCACACGCGGGTTACGATTAGGTGCTTCTGAGCACGCGCAAAGCACAATCTAGTGTTTCTGGTACTTCCGGGTTTTGGCGCGTCTGTATCCCAAAATCACACAACCTGAAGCGTCTGTAACCCGAGGTATGATTGTAATTTAGTTAAAGTGGCCCCACACGTGCTAGAATTGATGGCTTGATTGTTTACTTTATTTCTCCATTCCAAAATCTTATTAATTTTCATTGCATTCCGGTCATAATAACAATAATCCCTTATATAAGAACTGCAATATTAGTAATTTCTATTTGTTATTGACACATTAAATGATTTATAAATGTACAAGTGAAAAACTTAAACTATATCTTTGTTCTTCCTGTGTGTGGCAATTATTCTGTCCGTGGTTTTTCTTCCTGTTCTTGTAAGATATTATGTCTTTCTTTCCCCCGGTTGTTGCTGTTATCCATCATGCCTTGAGCAGAACTGATATCTCATTGTTGTTCTAGAAATTTCTCTGTTGCTCTGTCCCATGCTTCATTGTTTTGCAACTTTAACAACAGCTGCAAAAGTCACTCTGTCCCAATAAATAACCCATCTTTACCATTTTTCCTCTCTGCCTGGGTAGAAGCGTGGTCTGTTGAACTGCAGATGACTCAGTAATGAACCTTATCAGTTCCTTGGCAAGTTCACAGACTCCTTTCATCCTCCCTTCCAACTGAAGATATAGGAGCAATTACACTTCCAATTAAATTAAACTCCAAGTCCTTCAGTTATTCACTTCACTTTGCAAATAATAAAGGATGGGGAACAATTAGCTCTATATGTTTCCATCGTAAAACTTTTGCAAAATAGAGCTTCCCTCCCTTTCTCCCCCCCCCCCCAGTTCCATCTAATGTTATATTCCATATCTATAATCCAATTTCTTCCATCCTCGCTTGAACAAATATAATTTGAACTAACACTCAGAGGAGGGTTGATGAATCATAAATGTAGAGAAGAAAACTTTAAATAAAGAAGCCGTAGGCCCCCCTCCCCCCCACCATCTTTTGCACCAGATGAAGTCTTCTCTCAAGTTTTAACCTTAAAGTTGTTGCAGTTGGTTTTGTTCTACAGTTTGTGATCTCATCTCTTCTAGCGTGCGCCTGTAACTTTAGTCCAATTAAGCTCTAATTAACATGAGAACCTCTGCTTCTTAATGGAGACATTGGAGGGTTTTCAGCAGGCAAAGTGCTTTTGCACTCAGCACCTCCCTGCTATGCCGGAGCGAGAGCCAGGTACTGAGTCAAACTGCGAGTGAAGCCTATTCCCCTCTGTCCCTAGGAGGAATTTGCAAGGATAATTACCCTCAACCATCTTTGTTTTTCCTTTGCCAACAGTCTCCCCCTGCCATGGGGTCTGCTTCCAGAAAGGCTGAAGGGAACTGGAAGCTGCACATATTAGTTAGTTAGCTTACATCAGCCAATTCCTGCCATCCTGCCTTGCCTTTCTGTTTGAGGAATTGATCTAGCCCCAATGTCCAGCAACTCGGAGTTGTCTTTTGAAATCAGAAGTGTAGTCAGAAAAGCCATTAACTGGTTTTACTCATCAACCAGAAGTAATCACACTTCCCTCCGGGGGACACACACAAGATTCAGGAAGATTTTGAGCAGAGGAGAGAGAACCACACTTTCTGGGGAATAAATTCTCAAGGCTGTTATTCTTCCACTCAGTATTTGCAGCTTAATCTGGTGCAGTCCACCTGCCATGGATCTCTCTACCAGTGCTGTGGTCTTCCTGTTCCTCACCTACCACCTTTGTGAGGCAGAACATCGAAGCTATAATTCAGTCCTCATGGTGTCCAATGGCGGGGAGTGGGGAGAATGGGGACAAATTGAATTCTGTCCTAAAGGACATGCATTCGGATTCTCACTGAAGGTAAAGGCTTATCTATATCTTCTTTTTGATACCCTGATCCCAAGGAATAGTCACAATAATGTAATGTATATATATATATTTCAAGTTGCTTTCCATCTTTCTTTCTGAACCCATTGCATGCATATTACTTTCTGCAAGGTGCTTTGAAGTGTTGACTGCCATGCTTAAAGATTTAATAGCTCTAAAAAGTCTCCATGCCACTTTGTCAATCCACACTGGAGAGGCTTAGAGTGAATTGCATTTTACATAAAAGAAAACTTCCATGAATCTGGCCTGGAGGAGAAAAGGGACAAGGATACAGAAAAGTTTGGAGTGCAGTGAGCTGGCAATATTGTGGTCAGGTTTATCTTCCTGAAAAGTGAGCGCCCAACTGGAAAATACAGACTAAACAGTTAGTGTGGAAGCAACCCAGGTGAGTTCTGGTGCTTTCTAGGAGGGTTGCCATAAATCCAGATTTTCCCTGACATGTCCAGGATTTCAACAACTTTCCCCTAAAAAGCTCAACAACTTCTAGTGTTTGGATTCTTACTTCTTGAAATAATATAGCAACCCTAACTTCACAAACTGGAGGAAACCTGCTGTAGCATATGGAGACATAAGAGAGGGATTGAGGATGCCTTAGCTAGCCATTAGCAAGATCAATTTTTCCCTATTAAGTTTGCTTACTTGGGGCCCATTGGACTGGTTGCACCAAAAAGCTACTTTCTTTTGACTGCTTATTCATGACTGCTTATTCATGTTGCAAGCTACTACTTTGGAAAATTCAGACTAGTTTGATTAACTACAATAACACCCCCCCCCCCTTTGTAACATACACAATATCTTTTTTCTGTTTTGTTTTCTGCATGGGTACTATTTCTTGTTTCTTGTTTTTTTGGGCCTGGTCTTACTCTGTGTACTTGTAATTTTGTACTTTTATTTTTCAAGAAAGAATATAAAACAGAGTCCTAGCTTGCAAAAACAGCTTTATTGCAGTCTCTTTCTCTCATTTGCACCAGACAGAGAGATACCAAGGAGTGATTGATGATGATACTTCCCTCAATGGCATCCGTCTCCATTGCAGTAGTGGTGCAGTTGTACAATCCACTGTTGGACCGTAAGCATCTTCTTGATTTTTCTCTTTGTTGCTTGGAAAGTGATGATGTGAGGGGCTGGCTGAAATCTATTACGTTTCAGCACCAGGGCAGGATAATGTCAGGGTCCATCATCCTCATTCTTTGCTATCAGACTCTAAGGATACCAACTCTAAGTTGCCTTCCAAATTTCAGAGGAACCCCAGCCCCACATAACAAAGAGAAAAGAGACTGCAACAACAGAGTACAAAGAAAAGAAAAGCAGTGTTTCTTCGTGAGGACCACACATGCCAAGGAAAGAGAGAGCAAGAGGAAAGCACCATCTATCCTGAGAGTGGGGAACTTCAAGCCCAGGGGTCAAATGTGGTCCCCCAGGCTTCTCTGTCTGGTCCTCATGAATATCTGTGATTGTCAGGGGTCAGGACCTCAGGCAGGAAGGAGGGGCAGGCTGAATATGAAAAGGCCAAGACCTACCTAACCAGTGGCTGTGCCTTCCTGAGAGAAAGTAGGCAGAATACTGCAGCTCTCCTTGTTTGGCGGATGCACTGGCTTAAATGATCAATGCCTCTGCTCAACAGCTTCACGAAGAAGCAGCAGGACCACACAGAATCAGGTCGTTCTGCTTTACATCTGTTAGGCAAGAGCAGCAAATCCTATGTGGCACCGATGCACCCTGACCTTACAAAACAACCTCATTCTTAACAGAAGATTGGGGTTCAAAACCCCTTTAAAGATTCTCTAGCTCCATCTTCCAGGGGCAGATTGGGAGGGTGTGGTGTGGGTGGACCCCGGGTGGCACAGGGCAGATCCACCTACTCCAGGGGTTACAACACACAGCCCTACTTAGAAGTTGAGGTTTGGTAGACACACTATACCTGATGAGGTCTACAAAAGACGCATTTTAAAAATCTAAGGAGAGAACTACCCTCTTGACTTTTGTGGTGGAAAGCAAATCATTCCAATTTGGGTTGTCTTTCCAGAGAGGCAGACATTACCACATTGTCTTCTCTTTTTTGCAGGTGGGGAGTGTGGACAGGGGTTAAGGAATGCCCCAAGGGCTCCCTGGTTGCCTTCACTCTGAAGGTGGAAGCCCCACAAGGGCCAGGTGATGATACGGCAGCCAACAACATCCAGTTCAAATGTGGAGATGGGACTGTACTGGAGGGCGAGTCCACCGACTTCGGTACTTATGGCCACTGGAGCAAGCCCTGCCCCACTGGTGCCATCTGTGGGATCCAAACAAAGGTGAAGGACCTAGCTCTAGGTGATAACACAGCACTTAATGATGTCAAGTTCTTCTGCTGTGACTGAATCACCTGGGCTTCATCCTACTACAACACAGCTGCCTGTGTTCTAATGGTTTGTTGGCATGAAACTTAACCAACAATAAATCTTAAGCAAAGAGTTGTGTGTATCGTTTGTAGCTTTGTCCCTTCCTGATCTCAATTCCTTAACCCTGCGTGACTTGGTTTTGGATGGGAGGCCAATGCAATGTTAAAGAGGGTACCATCCTAGACCCGTAGTGTGCTATCTTTAGCCCATTGATCTTGCCAGGCCCACCAGCCTCTCAGTTTGTCCCATGAGGTTGCTTTGAACAAATTACACCCACTTGCCAATCACCAGCCATCTTAGGCACCAAGCATAGCAGCCAACTCCTGGGGGCCGAGGTCTGTTGTTGGGATGTGTCCAAGGAAACGGAGGCAATTGGCAGGCCCCCAGCTGGCTCCAGGCCACCAGCTGTCAGCTGGGCGATCTCCAGTCCTTGGATCAGCATGTAATTGCAACTCAAGCCTCAGAAACCTTCAGAAGGTTGAGCACGCAAGCCAGCAGAGAATAAAACTCTTCACAACAGAAGGGCAGTGAGAGGCTGTGTAAAGCATATTTAGAGTAGTTTATTTAGCCTACATCAGGACAAAGAAAACATGTCTGCTCTCCTTCATGTCCAAAGCAAGAAGCATAAGCAAAACTATACACAAAACGGAAGTTCCCAGCAAGCTGTGCTGGAATGTAAACAGGCATGTGACACACAACAGCCTGTTCCTCTTAAGGTGGAACAGACTATATCAACACACTCCCCCCCCCAAGTTGATGGGCATTGCCATTCAAATGGTGTGCATCATGTGATCAATTATGTGGGGCGGAGCTTACCTGCCTCCCCCCATATTGTATTCAAGTCAGCACCCTTGACACCAAGCATCACCAAGAGCTCGAAGTGCTAAGCTCAGAGATAAGTCTTGGGCTGTTATTTGAGAGTAAAGGTAAAGGGAACCCTGACCATTAGGGCCAGTCGTGACCAACTCTGGGGTTGTGGCGCTCATCTCGCTTTATTGGCGGAGAGAGCTGGCATACAGCTTCTGGGTCATGTGGCCAGCATGACTAAGCCGCTTCTGGCGAACCAGAGCAGCGCACGGAAACAGCGTTTACCTTCGTTGCAGAGCGGTACCTGTTTATCTACTTGCACTTTGACGTGCTTTCGAACTGCTAGGTTGGCAGGAGCAGGGACTGAGCAATGGGAACTCACCCCATCACAGGGATTCGAACCGTCGACCTTCTGATCGGCAAGTCCTAGCCTCTGCGGTTTAACCCACAGCGCCGAAGGCCACATTTGCACATATTCCTACTCCAGGAGTGTGGTGGAGGAGGTTGCAAATGCCTTTACTCTTAAAGTGCAGGCAGCATTTCACTTACCTTCAAGCTTTGCACAATGCTGAAACCAGAGAAAAGACGCTGCTTGCTCTTGGAGAGTAAAAAGCTGATTTTTATTCTTAAAGGTTAGGGAAAGGGATCTCTGGCTTTCTGAATGCGTGTATGTATACTTGTCTGCCTGCCTCTTTCTCTCTCTATGTGTGTGCCTGTGGATTTTATTTATTTTCTACTTCTATTTATTTATTTGGATTTTTATTCTGCTTTTGGCCCCATCCACCTATGGAAGATTGGCCACATTCCAATCTACACCTTGGGGCAGAATCGCTTCCCTGCTCCTGCCATATAGGGATTGATGAATGGATATGTTATTTTCTTCTGAGACCTGAAGGACAGCAATCAAAACTATGGTTAGAGAGCAGTGGAGTAGTGGATTCATGATCACATCAGTGGTCCCAAATGCTCAGGTGGCCAGAATAGAAGTTTTCCCCTCTTCCATTTGCTGCACTGGTGAACGGCTGTTGTAGCTGAGTGACCTAGACTGCCACCCTCTTGGCAGAGTGTGTCCCTTCTTATCAGCTGTGGGAGGAGCAGGAAGAGGAGATACAGGCAGCACGTGTGTCAGAGTGTGAGCAAACTAGGGGTGACAAGGTGAGACATTCACCTCTTGTGGTCATGGCAGACAGAAGTGGGTTAGGAGGAGCTGCTGCCCATAGTGCTCAGCCCTAGGAAGATACAGAGGTCACCTGGCTAAGAGGAGGAAAAGGCCTCAGAATGCAGAAAGCCAGAAGTGTGCACAACAGCTTCCTAAAGTGAAATGAAGAGGTGGGGGAAGAGATGTTGCCAAAAGAGAACCAGGGCATGGTGAATTCCCCACTTCATAGGCCCCTGGGATGCCCTCTAAGAAACATAGGATTGCTCCCTAAAATACACTAATGGCTGATTGTAAGTCACTTTGTGTCGCTCTGGGCAAACACATTTAATCAATAAAATATATCTCAATAGAAGCAGCTCTCACATTCTAGCATTAAAAAGCAACAGTTTCAATAGCAAAGCATAAGGCAATATGAAGATGAATATACAACATCACTAAAAAATATACAGCACACATCTAAAACCCTGTGAATTCAAAGGTTCAGTTTTAAAACTTCGGACAGTAAAGACCACAAAGATGGCACCAGGTGGGCCTTTCCAGGGAAGGCATTTCATAACTAGGCTGTCATCTGTATCCAGGAGCACTGGAAGAGAGCCTCTGATGATGATATCGGGGTCCAGGTAAGTAGACCTGGGAGGAGGTGATCCTTGAGGTAAGCTGCTCCCAGGCCATTTAAGGAGTAGAAAATAATCACTAGTGCAATATAGTGAAATTGCCCACAAGCCCTTTAAGAGCCTTGATACCCCATGCGGAACTTCCTGTACTGTTTTCAAAGTCACCCCACGTATAACTCACTTCAGTTAATCTAACAGGAATGTCAGGGAACTGCCATCAGTGCTGGAGGGAGAGAGCAAAATCCAGAGGGATTCCGGAGAGCGTCCCGGGATTGGGAGAGGCAGCCCATCTTCTGGGGAAGAGAATCAGCGTAGCACCAGTGGAGAAGGGGGGCAGATGGGGGAAGCGGCGAGGCGGTCCCATGACTCCTTGCCGGGGACCAGCGGGGAGAGTAGAGGTCCTCCGCTGCCTACGCCCTCCTTGCGCAGAAGGCTTCCACGCAGAGAGAGTAGGCAGAGACTAGGCATCAAAGAGCTTCTTTGCTGGAAGAAGTTTAAGAAACGCCCACTGACGGATTCTGCCAGCGATTGCGACAGCCATGGGTGAGTGGTTGTCCAGACAGAAAAGGTTCACTCAGGCAATCCAGCCGGGTGTTTGCACCGGCTTACGCACGAGCAACCCCTAGAACCATTACAGCAACCCGTCAGTCCCTGACGTTGCTTGTGCACAGCACCGGAGAGGCAGCACGATGAGCCAAACAGAGCCGGCCAAAGGGACAGAGCAAGAAGCCATGGTGCGAGGTCTGGTCGAGAGGAACCGAGACCTGGTTGTGCATGTCGCTACCCTGTCTGCGCGGCTTGAGGAGAGATGGGCTCAGGATGCACAGGTTAGAGTTTCCCGATAGGGAGGAAAGTCACTGGGCTGGTACACAAGTTTGGTGGAACGTCCCAAGACTACAATGCCTTCCGGACGGAATTCCAATATGCTTTGGAGTTGCAGAAAAATGACTTTGCGGATGACTGGGAGAGGGTGGCTTACATTATTGGACATCTGCAGGATGGGACGCGCGAATGGATCAGGCCCTTGATGGCATCGGGGAATGACACTTTGAAAGATCTTAAGAAATTCTACCTCGCGATGGATGTGATGTTCTCCAGTGAGATTGAGCAAAGCATGACACGGAGGGAGCTGATGGGGTGCAAGCAGTGGAGCCTGAACGTCAGAAACTACTGGTCGCGTTTTGCGATGTTAGCCCACAAGCTCGGGTGGAATCTGGACTCTGAACAAATGTTGTTTGAAGCGGGTCTGGCCCCCGGAGTGAAAGACGAGTTGTCCCGAGCGCCCCGCCTGCGGTCGATGGATGAACTCACAAAGGCTGTGCTTGCGATTGGTGTACGCCAGGAAGCGTGGGCTCAGGAAAAGCGGGAGATAAGGGCGGAACGCTTCCATGACAACCGCATTCCGGAGGTGCCGAGGGAGCCTTCCCAGACGGCGGAGCCAATGGAAATTGATGGAGCGCGCGCGCGCGCGAAGTTTCAAACGCTGGTGAAGGTCAGAAAAAGGAGTGGAAAACTACCAAGAAGTGTTTCCTCTGTCAGAGGCCGGGACATTTTGCAAAGGTCTGCCCTCAACGAAAAGCCTGGCAAGGCATGATGGGGGCTGCAGGCCACGACGATAAGGGGGAGGAAGAGCAGGTGCAGGGAAACGACAACGCCTGGCTGCCAACCAGCAGGGGCAGCAGCCAGGCCAGCAACCAATAGAAGTGCCCCAGCCTGACCCCCCCCCAAGGCAGCTATAGCCATAGAGGTGGTGCTAGAACTCCCAAATGGGCACCCAGTCAAAGTGGAGGGGCTGCTAGATTCTGGCAGCTCGTGTAATTTCTTCAGCAGAGACTTCACTCTGGAGCACCAGCTCCACCTGTTGCCACTAGATTTTCCCTTGCAGGTGAACACCATCGATGGCGGGGAACTCCTGGGAGGGGATGTGACACACCAGACACCGCCAATGCGAATGAGTGTCTCCAGACACACGGAGACCATTGCTTTTCATGTGGCCATGCTGACAGGACCCCCGATAATACTGGGTATGAGCTGGCTGGCAATACATGACCCAGTGGTGTCATGGCATCAGCGGTCGGTCACCTTTGGGTCAGCTTACTGCTTAAAACACTGTCTGGGAGGGAAGGAACCAAGGAAGACTGTGGCCAGGGTGGCTGGGGTGGCCCTGGAGGAAAAGAGGGAGGTGCCAACACAATATGCTGATTTAAAGGAAGTCTTCAGCGAGAGGGAGGCAGACAGACTGCCCCCCACAGGCCATTTGACTGCCAAATCAACCTGCTTCCAGGGGCTCAGTTACTGGTGGGTAAGCTGTATGCCATGTCCAATCGGGAGATGCAGGAGTTGCGGCAGTTTATTGACAAGAACCTGAAGAGAGGTTTCATAAGGGAATCATAGGCTGTGGGAGGCAGTCCAGTGTTCTTTGTGGACAAAAAGGAGACTAATCAGCCCAGATTGGTCGTGGATTACAGGGCCCTAAACCTGGTGTCAGAAACTTTGACTTTCCCCATGCCCAGGATTGACGATATTTTGACACGTGTGAGGTAGGGAAAGATTTTTACCAAGCTGGACCTCAGAGGAGCATACAATCTGATTAGGATAAGGGAGGGGGATGAATGGAAAACGACCATGTTCACCCCCCTGGGGGCTTTTGAGTACTTAGTTATGCCATTTGGATTACAATCGGGGTCTGCCTGCTTTCAAGCCTTCACGCACCATGTGTTGGGGCCCCTGCTGTACAAGAATAGCGTAGCCTTTCTGGATGACGTCTTAATCTATTCGGACAATGAAAAGCAACACGTCAGAGACGTCAGGGAGGTGCTACAGAGATTGAAGAAGCATCAGTTGTGGGTCAAACTGGAAAAATGCCAATTCCACGCCAGGGAGGTCGGGTTCCTGGGGACCCGACAAAGGTTGTCAGACAAAGTACTAGCCATGGATCTGGGCAAGGTGAAGGCAGTGCTGGAATGGAAAGCCCCCCAAAACAGAAAGGATGTGCAGAGGTTCCTAGGCTTCAGCAACTTCTACAGGAAGTTCATAAAGAACTTTGCTCACTTGACAGTGCCCATAACGGATTGTCTTAGTAGCAAAAAGAAGTTCGCGTGGACAAAGGATGCACAGCAATCCTTTGAAAAACTGAAGAGGCCGTTCGCCTCGGAAGAGCAGCTCCTGCACGTGGATCCGGAGAAGCCCATGAGACTGGAGACGGAAACGTCCGACGGCGCAATCCTTTTGCAGCCTGGGGCCAAGCAGACAACAGGAATGTCAGGGAACTGCCATCAGTGCCGGAGGGAGAGAGCAAAATCCAGAGGGATTCCAGAGAGCGTCCCGGGATTGGGAGAGGCAGCCCATCTTCTGGGGAAGAGAATCAGCGTAGCACCAGTGGAGAAGGGGGGCAGATGGGGGAAGCGGCGAGGCGGTCCCATGACTCCTTGCCGGGGACCAGCGGGGAGAGTAGAGGTCCTCCGCTGCCTACGCCCTCCTTGCGCAGAAGGCTTCCACGCAGAGAGAGTAGGCAGAGACTAGGCATCAAAGAGCTTCTTTGCTGGAAGAAGTTTAAGAAACGCCCACTGACGGATTCTGCCAGCGATTGCGACAGCCATGGGTGAGTGGTTGTCCAGACAGAAAAGGTTCACTCAGGCAATCCAGCCGGGTGTTTGCACCGGCTTACGCACGAGCAACCCCTAGAACCATTACAGCAACCCGTCAGTCCCTGACGTTGCTTGTGCACAGCACCGGAGAGGCAGCACGATGAGCCAAACAGAGCCGGCCAAAGGGACAGAGCAAGAAGCCATGGTGCGAGGTCTGGTCGAGAGGAACCGAGACCTGGTTGTGCATGTCGCTACCCTGTCTGCGCGGCTTGAGGAGAGATGGGCTCAGGATGCACAGGTTAGAGTTTCCCGATAGGGAGGAAAGTCACTGGGCTGGTACACAAGTTTGGTGGAACGTCCCAAGACTACAATGCCTTCCGGACGGAATTCCAATATGCTTTGGAGTTGCAGAAAAATGACTTTGCGGATGACTGGGAGAGGGTGGCTTACATTATTGGACATCTGCAGGATGGGACGCACGAATGGATCAGGCCCTTGATGGCATCGGGGAATGACACTTTGAAAGATCTTAAGAAATTCTACCTCGCGATGGATGTGATGTTCTCCAGTGAGATTGAGCAAAGCATGACACGGAGGGAGCTGATGGGGTGCAAGCAGTGGAGCCTGAACGTCAGAAACTACTGGTCGCGTTTTGCGATGTTAGCCCACAAGCTCGGGTGGAATCTGGACTCTGAACAAATGTTGTTTGAAGCGGGTCTGGCCCCCGGAGTGAAAGACGAGTTGTCCCGAGCGCCCCGCCTGCGGTCGATGGATGAACTCACAAAGGCTGTGCTTGCGATTGGTGTACGCCAGGAAGCGTGGGCTCAGGAAAAGCGGGAGATAAGGGCGGAACGCTTCCATGACAACCGCATTCCGGAGGTGCCGAGGGAGCCTTCCCAGACGGCGGAGCCAATGGAAATTGATGGAGCGCGCGCGCGCGCGAAGTTTCAAACGCTGGTGAAGGTCAGAAAAAGGAGTGGAAAACTACCAAGAAGTGTTTCCTCTGTCAGAGGCCGGGACATTTTGCAAAGGTCTGCCCTCAACGAAAAGCCTGGCAAGGCATGATGGGGGCTGCAGGCCACGACGATAAGGGGGAGGAAGAGCAGGTGCAGGGAAACGACAACGCCTGGCTGCCAACCAGCAGGGGCAGCAGCCAGGCCAGCAACCAATAGAAGTGCCCCAGCCTGACCCCCCCCAAGGCAGCTATAGCCATAGAGGTGGTGCTAGAACTCCCAAATGGGCACCCAGTCAAAGTGGAGGGGCTGCTAGATTCTGGCAGCTCGTGTAATTTCTTCAGCAGAGACTTCACTCTGGAGCACCAGCTCCACCTGTTGCCACTAGATTTTCCCTTGCAGGTGAACACCATCGATGGCGGGGAACTCCTGGGAGGGGATGTGACACACCAGACACCGCCAATGCGAATGAGTGTCTCCAGACACACGGAGACCATTGCTTTTCATGTGGCCATGCTGACAGGACCCCCGATAATACTGGGTATGAGCTGGCTGGCAATACATGACCCAGTGGTGTCATGGCATCAGCGGTCGGTCACCTTTGGGTCAGCTTACTGCTTAAAACACTGTCTGGGAGGGAAGGAACCAAGGAAGACTGTGGCCAGGGTGGCTGGGGTGGCCCTGGAGGAAAAGAGGGAGGTGCCAACACAATATGCTGATTTAAAGGAAGTCTTCAGCGAGAGGGAGGCAGACAGACTGCCCCCCACAGGCCATTTGACTGCCAAATCAACCTGCTTCCAGGGGCTCAGTTACTGGTGGGTAAGCTGTATGCCATGTCCAATCGGGAGATGCAGGAGTTGCGGCAGTTTATTGACAAGAACCTGAAGAGAGGTTTCATAAGGGAATCATAGGCTGTGGGAGGCAGTCCAGTGTTCTTTGTGGACAAAAAGGAGACTAATCAGCCCAGATTGGTCGTGGATTACAGGGCCCTAAACCTGGTGTCAGAAACTTTGACTTTCCCCATGCCCAGGATTGACGATATTTTGACACGTGTGAGGTAGGGAAAGATTTTTACCAAGCTGGACCTCAGAGGAGCATACAATCTGATTAGGATAAGGGAGGGGGATGAATGGAAAACGACCATGTTCACCCCCCTGGGGGCTTTTGAGTACTTAGTTATGCCATTTGGATTACAATCGGGGTCTGCCTGCTTTCAAGCCTTCACGCACCATGTGTTGGGGCCCCTGCTGTACAAGAATAGCGTAGCCTTTCTGGATGACGTCTTAATCTATTCGGACAATGAAAAGCAACACGTCAGAGACGTCAGGGAGGTGCTACAGAGATTGAAGAAGCATCAGTTGTGGGTCAAACTGGAAAAATGCCAATTCCACGCCAGGGAGGTCGGGTTCCTGGGGACCCGACAAAGGTTGTCAGACAAAGTACTAGCCATGGATCTGGGCAAGGTGAAGGCAGTGCTGGAATGGAAAGCCCCCCAAAACAGAAAGGATGTGCAGAGGTTCCTAGGCTTCAGCAACTTCTACAGGAAGTTCATAAAGAACTTTGCTCACTTGACAGTGCCCATAACGGATTGTCTTAGTAGCAAAAAGAAGTTCGCGTGGACAAAGGATGCACAGCAATCCTTTGAAAAACTGAAGAGGCCGTTCGCCTCGGAAGAGCAGCTCCTGCACGTGGATCCGGAGAAGCCCATGAGACTGGAGACGGAAACGTCCGACGGCGCAATCCTTTTGCAGCCTGGGGCCAAGCAGACAACAGGAATGTCAGGGAACTGCCATCAGTGCCGGAGGGAGAGAGCAAAATCCAGAGGGATTCCAGAGAGCGTCCCGGGATTGGGAGAGGCAGCCCATCTTCTGGGGAAGAGAATCAGCGTAGCACCAGTGGAGAAGGGGGGCAGATGGGGGAAGCGGCGAGGCGGTCCCATGACTCCTTGCCGGGGACCAGCGGGGAGAGTAGAGGTCCTCCGCTGCCTACGCCCTCCTTGCGCAGAAGGCTTCCACGCAGAGAGAGTAGGCAGAGACTAGGCATCAAAGAGCTTCTTTGCTGGAAGAAGTTTAAGAAACGCCCACTGACGGATTCTGCCAGCGATTGCGACAGCCATGGGTGAGTGGTTGTCCAGACAGAAAAGGTTCACTCAGGCAATCCAGCCGGGTGTTTGCACCGGCTTACGCACGAGCAACCCCTAGAACCATTACAGCAACCCGTCAGTCCCTGACGTTGCTTGTGCACAGCACCGGAGAGGCAGCACGATGAGCCAAACAGAGCCGGCCAAAGGGACAGAGCAAGAAGCCATGGTGCGAGGTCTGGTCGAGAGGAACCGAGACCTGGTTGTGCATGTCGCTACCCTGTCTGCGCGGCTTGAGGAGAGATGGGCTCAGGATGCACAGGTTAGAGTTTCCCGATAGGGAGGAAAGTCACTGGGCTGGTACACAAGTTTGGTGGAACGTCCCAAGACTACAATGCCTTCCGGACGGAATTCCAATATGCTTTGGAGTTGCAGAAAAATGACTTTGCGGATGACTGGGAGAGGGTGGCTTACATTATTGGACATCTGCAGGATGGGACGCGCGAATGGATCAGGCCCTTGATGGCATCGGGGAATGACACTTTGAAAGATCTTAAGAAATTCTACCTCGCGATGGATGTGATGTTCTCCAGTGAGATTGAGCAAAGCATGACACGGAGGGAGCTGATGGGGTGCAAGCAGTGGAGCCTGAACGTCAGAAACTACTGGTCGCGTTTTGCGATGTTAGCCCACAAGCTCGGGTGGAATCTGGACTCTGAACAAATGTTGTTTGAAGCGGGTCTGGCCCCCGGAGTGAAAGACGAGTTGTCCCGAGCGCCCCGCCTGCGGTCGATGGATGAACTCACAAAGGCTGTGCTTGCGATTGGTGTACGCCAGGAAGCGTGGGCTCAGGAAAAGCGGGAGATAAGGGCGGAACGCTTCCATGACAACCGCATTCCGGAGGTGCCGAGGGAGCCTTCCCAGACGGCGGAGCCAATGGAAATTGATGGAGCGCGCGCGCGCGCGAAGTTTCAAACGCTGGTGAAGGTCAGAAAAAGGAGTGGAAAACTACCAAGAAGTGTTTCCTCTGTCAGAGGCCGGGACATTTTGCAAAGGTCTGCCCTCAACGAAAAGCCTGGCAAGGCATGATGGGGGCTGCAGGCCACGACGATAAGGGGGAGGAAGAGCAGGTGCAGGGAAACGACAACGCCTGGCTGCCAACCAGCAGGGGCAGCAGCCAGGCCAGCAACCAATAGAAGTGCCCCAGCCTGACCCCCCCCCAAGGCAGCTATAGCCATAGAGGTGGTGCTAGAACTCCCAAATGGGCACCCAGTCAAAGTGGAGGGGCTGCTAGATTCTGGCAGCTCGTGTAATTTCTTCAGCAGAGACTTCACTCTGGAGCACCAGCTCCACCTGTTGCCACTAGATTTTCCCTTGCAGGTGAACACCATCGATGGCGGGGAACTCCTGGGAGGGGATGTGACACACCAGACACCGCCAATGCGAATGAGTGTCTCCAGACACACGGAGACCATTGCTTTTCATGTGGCCATGCTGACAGGACCCCCGATAATACTGGGTATGAGCTGGCTGGCAATACATGACCCAGTGGTGTCATGGCATCAGCGGTCGGTCACCTTTGGGTCAGCTTACTGCTTAAAACACTGTCTGGGAGGGAAGGAACCAAGGAAGACTGTGGCCAGGGTGGCTGGGGTGGCCCTGGAGGAAAAGAGGGAGGTGCCAACACAATATGCTGATTTAAAGGAAGTCTTCAGCGAGAGGGAGGCAGACAGACTGCCCCCCACAGGCCATTTGACTGCCAAATCAACCTGCTTCCAGGGGCTCAGTTACTGGTGGGTAAGCTGTATGCCATGTCCAATCGGGAGATGCAGGAGTTGCGGCAGTTTATTGACAAGAACCTGAAGAGAGGTTTCATAAGGGAATCATAGGCTGTGGGAGGCAGTCCAGTGTTCTTTGTGGACAAAAAGGAGACTAATCAGCCCAGATTGGTCGTGGATTACAGGGCCCTAAACCTGGTGTCAGAAACTTTGACTTTCCCCATGCCCAGGATTGACGATATTTTGACACGTGTGAGGTAGGGAAAGATTTTTACCAAGCTGGACCTCAGAGGAGCATACAATCTGATTAGGATAAGGGAGGGGGATGAATGGAAAACGACCATGTTCACCCCCCTGGGGGCTTTTGAGTACTTAGTTATGCCATTTGGATTACAATCGGGGTCTGCCTGCTTTCAAGCCTTCACGCACCATGTGTTGGGGCCCCTGCTGTACAAGAATAGCGTAGCCTTTCTGGATGACGTCTTAATCTATTCGGACAATGAAAAGCAACACGTCAGAGACGTCAGGGAGGTGCTACAGAGATTGAAGAAGCATCAGTTGTGGGTCAAACTGGAAAAATGCCAATTCCACGCCAGGGAGGTCGGGTTCCTGGGGACCCGACAAAGGTTGTCAGACAAAGTACTAGCCATGGATCTGGGCAAGGTGAAGGCAGTGCTGGAATGGAAAGCCCCCCAAAACAGAAAGGATGTGCAGAGGTTCCTAGGCTTCAGCAACTTCTACAGGAAGTTCATAAAGAACTTTGCTCACTTGACAGTGCCCATAACGGATTGTCTTAGTAGCAAAAAGAAGTTCGCGTGGACAAAGGATGCACAGCAATCCTTTGAAAAACTGAAGAGGCCGTTCGCCTCGGAAGAGCAGCTCCTGCACGTGGATCCGGAGAAGCCCATGAGACTGGAGACGGAAACGTCCGACGGCGCAATCCTTTTGCAGCCTGGGGCCAAGCAGACAACAGGAATGTCAGGGAACTGCCATCAGTGCCGGAGGGAGAGAGCAAAATCCAGAGGGATTCCAGAGAGCGTCCCGGGATTGGGAGAGGCAGCCCATCTTCTGGGGAAGAGAATCAGCGTAGCACCAGTGGAGAAGGGGGGCAGATGGGGGAAGCGGCGAGGCGGTCCCATGACTCCTTGCCGGGGACCAGCGGGGAGAGTAGAGGTCCTCCGCTGCCTACGCCCTCCTTGCGCAGAAGGCTTCCACGCAGAGAGAGTAGGCAGAGACTAGGCATCAAAGAGCTTCTTTGCTGGAAGAAGTTTAAGAAACGCCCACTGACGGATTCTGCCAGCGATTGCGACAGCCATGGGTGAGTGGTTGTCCAGACAGAAAAGGTTCACTCAGGCAATCCAGCCGGGTGTTTGCACCGGCTTACGCACGAGCAACCCCTAGAACCATTACAGCAACCCGTCAGTCCCTGACGTTGCTTGTGCACAGCACCGGAGAGGCAGCACGATGAGCCAAACAGAGCCGGCCAAAGGGACAGAGCAAGAAGCCATGGTGCGAGGTCTGGTCGAGAGGAACCGAGACCTGGTTGTGCATGTCGCTACCCTGTCTGCGCGGCTTGAGGAGAGATGGGCTCAGGATGCACAGGTTAGAGTTTCCCGATAGGGAGGAAAGTCACTGGGCTGGTACACAAGTTTGGTGGAACGTCCCAAGACTACAATGCCTTCCGGACGGAATTCCAATATGCTTTGGAGTTGCAGAAAAATGACTTTGCGGATGACTGGGAGAGGGTGGCTTACATTATTGGACATCTGCAGGATGGGACGCGCGAATGGATCAGGCCCTTGATGGCATCGGGGAATGACACTTTGAAAGATCTTAAGAAATTCTACCTCGCGATGGATGTGATGTTCTCCAGTGAGATTGAGCAAAGCATGACACGGAGGGAGCTGATGGGGTGCAAGCAGTGGAGCCTGAACGTCAGAAACTACTGGTCGCGTTTTGCGATGTTAGCCCACAAGCTCGGGTGGAATCTGGACTCTGAACAAATGTTGTTTGAAGCGGGTCTGGCCCCCGGAGTGAAAGACGAGTTGTCCCGAGCGCCCCGCCTGCGGTCGATGGATGAACTCACAAAGGCTGTGCTTGCGATTGGTGTACGCCAGGAAGCGTGGGCTCAGGAAAAGCGGGAGATAAGGGCGGAACGCTTCCATGACAACCGCATTCCGGAGGTGCCGAGGGAGCCTTCCCAGACGGCGGAGCCAATGGAAATTGATGGAGCGCGCGCGCGCGCGAAGTTTCAAACGCTGGTGAAGGTCAGAAAAAGGAGTGGAAAACTACCAAGAAGTGTTTCCTCTGTCAGAGGCCGGGACATTTTGCAAAGGTCTGCCCTCAACGAAAAGCCTGGCAAGGCATGATGGGGGCTGCAGGCCACGACGATAAGGGGGAGGAAGAGCAGGTGCAGGGAAACGACAACGCCTGGCTGCCAACCAGCAGGGGCAGCAGCCAGGCCAGCAACCAATAGAAGTGCCCCAGCCTGACCCCCCCCCAAGGCAGCTATAGCCATAGAGGTGGTGCTAGAACTCCCAAATGGGCACCCAGTCAAAGTGGAGGGGCTGCTAGATTCTGGCAGCTCGTGTAATTTCTTCAGCAGAGACTTCACTCTGGAGCACCAGCTCCACCTGTTGCCACTAGATTTTCCCTTGCAGGTGAACACCATCGATGGCGGGGAACTCCTGGGAGGGGATGTGACACACCAGACACCGCCAATGCGAATGAGTGTCTCCAGACACACGGAGACCATTGCTTTTCATGTGGCCATGCTGACAGGACCCCCGATAATACTGGGTATGAGCTGGCTGGCAATACATGACCCAGTGGTGTCATGGCATCAGCGGTCGGTCACCTTTGGGTCAGCTTACTGCTTAAAACACTGTCTGGGAGGGAAGGAACCAAGGAAGACTGTGGCCAGGGTGGCTGGGGTGGCCCTGGAGGAAAAGAGGGAGGTGCCAACACAATATGCTGATTTAAAGGAAGTCTTCAGCGAGAGGGAGGCAGACAGACTGCCCCCCACAGGCCATTTGACTGCCAAATCAACCTGCTTCCAGGGGCTCAGTTACTGGTGGGTAAGCTGTATGCCATGTCCAATCGGGAGATGCAGGAGTTGCGGCAGTTTATTGACAAGAACCTGAAGAGAGGTTTCATAAGGGAATCATAGGCTGTGGGAGGCAGTCCAGTGTTCTTTGTGGACAAAAAGGAGACTAATCAGCCCAGATTGGTCGTGGATTACAGGGCCCTAAACCTGGTGTCAGAAACTTTGACTTTCCCCATGCCCAGGATTGATGATATTTTGACACGTGTGAGGTAGGGAAAGATTTTTACCAAGCTGGACCTCAGAGGAGCATACAATCTGATTAGGATAAGGGAGGGGGATGAATGGAAAACGACCATGTTCACCCCCCTGGGGGCTTTTGAGTACTTAGTTATGCCATTTGGATTACAATCGGGGTCTGCCTGCTTTCAAGCCTTCACGCACCATGTGTTGGGGCCCCTGCTGTACAAGAATAGCGTAGCCTTTCTGGATGACGTCTTAATCTATTCGGACAATGAAAAGCAACACGTCAGAGACGTCAGGGAGGTGCTACAGAGATTGAAGAAGCATCAGTTGTGGGTCAAACTGGAAAAATGCCAATTCCACGCCAGGGAGGTCGGGTTCCTGGGGACCCGACAAAGGTTGTCAGACAAAGTACTAGCCATGGATCTGGGCAAGGTGAAGGCAGTGCTGGAATGGAAAGCCCCCCAAAACAGAAAGGATGTGCAGACTAGGCGTCAAAGAGCTTCTTTGCTGGAATACGTTTAAGAAACGCCCACTGATGGATTCTGCCAGTGATTGAGACAGCCACGGGTGAGTGGCTGTCTGGACAGAAAAGGTTCACTCAGGCAATCCAGCCAGGTGTTTGCACCGGCTTACGCACGAGCAACCCCTAGAACCATTACAAGGAAGATCATGGATAATGGACACAAGACTACCTCCAGCCCTGTAACGTTATAGTGTATCAGATTAAGCTGATAAAAATTCATTTCAATGAATGATTCATTTCAGCATAAAAGTGGTGAAATGGACAGTTCCGCAATTTGTTTCAGTGCTTGCCTTCAAGCAGCAGTTAGTTTCAGCAGTTAGCTTTGGTATTTGGATTAGCCAGTTTTCTAGAGTCAATAATCTGTTTTAGAAATTAAAGGTCATGGATGTACTCGAGTGGAGAACACTCCCTTGAGCAATGGGACTTCCTTTCCTCCCTTTGCATCCCCTGCAGAACCTCAAAAGGTGCTCCAAAGGGTTGGGGAACCCTCCAGAGCAGATTTTTAGGGGGGGATAAGGAGCTGGCAGAGGAAGAAAAGAAACGAAAAGTCCCATTGCACAAACAGATTTCCGATGTCCATGTGAATAGATCATTGTTTCATTATCCTCCACCTTTGTTTAAATATTCCCAGGCTTTGCTTCCAGAATATCTATCCATGTATTCATATGCTCCTGTTTAGACATCAATTACAGAGACATTCCTTCAAAGCATTCACTAAAGCTGTTGCAGCTCTTGCTGTTGTTTCGTTGGAGGTCTTTTCATCCCGAGTAGGCACCATGTTTTTCAAGTCTGCTTCCTTGTCCAGATGTGTTCCAAAATGCCTTCCATTCAAACAAAAGTAGTGGGCAATATTGTTTTCATTCGCTGAAGTGGTGCTTGCTGACTTTCCAAACCTAAAGGCACCAAGTGTGGTATATCTTGGCCCATTTTTATGGTTCATAGGGATAGTCATTGCTGTATCTGGATAGGAAGCGCTTGCCTCATGCCACCATCTCCTCACTCCTCATAAACAAAGACTTTGCAGCTCTACATTGGCTTTTCTTCTGCATGATTGTTTGTATCCTCCAACAGGTCTTTGCAGGTCTCTAACAGATCTCACAGTGTGGTTTCCTGTAAAATTGTGAAGGGTACTATGAAGCTGAGGGTGAACTTCAGCAGTTCTGGTATTCTGTGGATATATTTAACTACAAAGTTAGAGCAGATTTCTACCAAGTGAACTGTCATGGCTTCACCTGAATGCTTTTGTGAACAGCAGATTGATGAGGGAATTGTAACTCTCTCTTTGAGAAAGCTAAAATATACACACAGTGGAGCTACAGTTATCAAGGTACAGGACACCTTCTTTTCCCTCTCTCTGACACCCTCTTCTGTATGCGTTGCCCTCCCCCCCCCATTTCCTCCATGCCTAGTGGTTTCCCATGAGAAGGTAACATAACTTTTGCTGGAAGTCTGAACTCCCTGCTTGAGGACTTGTGGCAATTATGCTGAGGACCCGCATGTGGCTGAAGCGCCAGCGATTAATGGCGGACTTCCCTCCGAGCTCCATCAGGAAAAGGAATACTAGACATAGTAAACTTATCATTTGGACTGAAACCACCGACAGAAGAAGAACCACTGACAGAAGAAGAACAATTACGTAGAGCAGTAGGAGGGGAAAGCAAATAGCTCCATCATGGCTCTGCAACTTCTAAGCTGGAATTGTAACGGTTTGAACCTTCCCCAAAAGAGGAAAAATGTCTTTCACATATTGAAAAAAGAACAATTGGACTTGATCTGTTTACAAGAAACACATGTGATGAGGTTACATAGAAAAATACTTATTAACAAAAGATTAGGACAAGAATTCATCTCATCTGATAAAGTTAAAAAAAGAGGAGTGGTGATTTATGCAAAGGAAAAATTGCTACCGAAACTGATCTTTAAAGATGAACAAGGAAGATTCTTGGCAATTGAAATTCAAGTTCAAGGAGAAAAATTTTTGATTGTAGGAATTTATGCACTGAATGAGGGGAAATCTGAATTTTTTAAGAAGTTGCATGAGATCTTATTGGACTATTTGGATTACAACTTAATTCTGATGGGAGATATGAATGGAGTAGTATCTACAAATATGGATAAAGCACAAAGACAGGTAGTCACTAAAGATGGAAGATTACCAAAGACTTTTTTTTTTTAATGACTGATAACATGGATTTGATTGACATTTGGAGAACAAGGAACCCTCTCGAGAGAGAGGGAACCTTCTTCTCGGAAGCTAAAATGACATGGACTAGAATTGACCAAATATGGGTTACTAGAGGGATGGCACCAAAGATAAAGAAAGTGGAAATCTGCCCAAAAACGTGCTCCGACCATAATGCTGTAAGGATGGAGATGAAGCAAACAACAGCTGGCTCCTTCAGATGGAGGATGAATGACACCTTATTTAGAGATGAAGAAGTATACAAAAAGGCCAAAAAAACTTTGAGAGACTATTTTGAAATAAACATAAAGACCAATGTTGAAAAAAGGGTAATCTGGGACGCAAGTAAAGCTGTTATGCGAGGATTCTTGATACAACAAAATGCAATAAAGAAGAGAAGCCAAAATGAGAAAAAGGACAAGATTTTGGAAAAAATAAAAGAAGGGGAAAGGAAATTAAGATCTAAACCAAAGTCCCAAGAGATTTTGAAAGAAATTAAGTTATATCAGACACAATATATGGAATTAATGAATCAAGAAATAGAATGGAAAATTAAACAAATGAGACAAAAGACATTTGAATCATCAGATAAATGTGGTAAACTATTGGCTTGGCAAATGAAGAAAAGACAAAAATTGAATACGGTTACAAATTTAGAAGTGGAAGGAAAGAACATCTACAACCCAAATGAGATTAGAAATTGCTTCCAGAGATATTTCAAACAATTATATTCACAAGGGCCGCAGAAAGAAATGGACATAGACGAATTTCTTAAGAAAAATGGATTACAAAAAATCTCTCATCACAGTAAAATAGTCTTGAATCAGAAAATAACTGAACAGGAGATAGAAGGTGCCATTCAAAACATGCAGCTGGGCAAATCTCCGAGACCGGATGGGCTGACTTCCAGATACTACAAAGCTCTGAAAGAGTGGTTATTACAACCCTTGAAGGAAGTCTGCAATGAAATTTTAGAGGGGAAAAAGGCACCAGAATTGTGGAAAGAAGCATACATTACACTTATACCGAAAACAGAGACTGAAAAGACTCAGCTTAAGAACTACCGCCCTATATCGTTACTTAATGTGGATTATAAATTTTTTGCTGACATTTTGGCTAAGAGACTGAAAAAAGTACTGATGGAAGAGATTCATAAGGACCAAGCAGGCTTTCTCCCAGGAAGACACTTGTCAGACACTGTGAGGAACATAATAGATATTTTGGAAAAACTAGAAGTGAATATAAACACTAAAGCAGTATTGATATTTGTGGATGCGGAGAAAGCTTTTGACAACATCTCTTGGAGTTTTATGAAGAAGAATCTACATGGGATGGGGGTAGGCCAAGGTTTCGAGAATGGTATAGGTGTAATATACTCTGAGCAAAAGGCTAAGCTAATTGTAAATAATGTGGTTACGGAAGAATTTAAAAAAGAAAAAGGGACACGACAGGGGTGCCCAATCTCCCCATTGCTTTTTATATCGGTCCTGGAGGTTTTGCTGAATATGATTAGAAAGGATCAGCTGGTTAAAGGTGTACAGGTCGGAGTTAAACAGTACAAATTGAGAGCATTTGCAGATGACTTGGTACTCACATTACAAGAGCCAGACTCTAGTACTAAAAGGGTTTTAGAATTAATTCAAGAGTTTGGTCAAGTCGCAGGATTCAAATTGAATAAACTAAAAACTAAGGTATTAGATAAAAACTTAACAGATATTGAAAGGGAGAGGTTCCAGAATGAAACAGGATTAACTGTGGTCAAGAAAGTGAAATACTTGGGGATTAACATGACAGCTAAAAATGTGAATCTATTTAGAGATAATTATGAGAAATGTTGGGCAGAAGTAAAAAAAGATTTAGAAATCTGGTCAAATTTGAAGCTTTCACTGCTAGGCCGTATTGCTGTGATCAAAATGAATGTATTGCCTAGAATGTTGTTCCTATTTCAAGCATTGCAAATTGTGGACAAGATGGACTGTTTCAAGAAGTGGCAGAGAGATATTTCCAGATTTGTCTGGCAGGGCAAGAAGCCTAGAATTAAATTTAAGATATTAACTGATGCTAAGGAAAGAGGTGGATTTGCACTGCCAGACTTAAAACTTTACTATGAATCAGCAGCTTTCTGCTGGTTGAAAGAGTGGCTACTTCTTGAAAATACAGACATTTTGGATTTAGAAGGTTTTAACAATGTATTTGGATGGCATGCATATTTATGGTATGATAAGGTCAAAGCACATAAAGCATTTAAAAATCATATTGTAAGGAAAGCATTGTTTAATGTTTGGATAAGATATAAGGATTTATTGGAAAATAAAACCCCAAAGGTGGTTATCACTGATGGAAGCGAAAGCTTTGAAAAGGCTTAATATGGAGGCCAAATGGCCGAAATATTGGAAAATTCTGGAACAAGAAGGAGACAAATTGAAATTGCAGAATTTTGAAAAATTGAAAGACAAAGTGAGAGATTGGCTTCATTATTATCAGATAATGGAGGTTTATAAACTGGACAGGAAAATTGGCTTCCAGGTGGAAAAGTCAAAATTAGAAACAGAGCTGTTGGAACCCAAAACTAAGAATTTGTCAAAGATGTATAACTTGCTATTGAAATGGAATACGCAGGATGAAACAGTTTAATCAGCCATGATCAAGTGGGCACAATATATTGGTCATAATATTATGTTTGCTGACTGGGAACGGTTGTGGACCACAGGTATGAAATTTACGGCATGTAATGCCCTAAGAGAGAATATTATGAAAATGATTTACAGGTGGTACATGACACCAGTCAAGCTTGCAAAAATCTATCATCTGTCCGATAATAAATGTTGGAAATGTAAAGAAACTGAAGGTACATTCTTTCACCTTTGGTGGACGTGCCCAAGGATTAAGGCTTTCTGGGAAATGATATATAATGAAATGAAAAAGGTATTTAAATATACCTTCCTTAAGAAACCAGAGGCCTTTCTCCTGGGCATGGTCGGCCAATTGGTGGCAAAGAAAGACAGAACATTCTTTATGTATGCCACAACAGCAGCAAGAATACTCATCGCAAAGTATTGGAAGACAGAAGATTTACCCACCTTGGAAGAATGGCAGATGAAGGTGATTGATTATATGGGACTGGCAGAAATGACTGGCAGAATCCGAGACCAGGGAAAAGAGACGGCGGAAGAAGACTGGAAGAAATTTAAGAACTATCTTAAGAAACATTGTAAAATTAATGAATGTTAGAATGATGCTGGTTTTAAAAACTAAGTGGATTACAGCTGTAAGGATTAAGTTAAAAGTAAAGAAAGGTTACAAACTAGATAAAATCAAGAGTAAGGATTTGCTGAACAAAAATTTGAAACTGGAATGCAGAAAGGGGAGGTATGGGGAAGTCGGAGAAGTAAGTTATAAGAAAATAAGGGTTTGAAACTATACTTGTTATTTGGTTTGTGTTTGTTTGTATTTCTGTGTTTGTCTATATAATTTGTGAAATTTCAATAAATATTTATAAAAAAAACAAAAAACGAAAGCTCTCCTCACTCCCCCTTGCAAATGGCTTCTGCTTGTGCAGGAACTTCCTAAAAGCCACTGGTAATGGGGGTGAGGTAAGCACAGGACCAGGAAGACTTCATCGTCCTCTCCGCCTTCTCTGCTCCATGATGGATCAGTGGAGCATGGGACGTGTTGCTCAGGACAGAGAGTGCCTACATTTCATTGTCCTGAACCCTTTAAATTCCCTGCTCTTATCCATGTTTCATTACTCAGTTTATGGACTCTCTCTTTCTGTCCGTAGAGTAATTGGCAGCTGAGAGACGGTAAGCAGAACTCTAAGTGAGGCCAAAGAAAGGTAAGGGTTGCAATGTAGCCAGAATGTTGTAGGCCTGGTCAACTGTCAGACTTGAGTGAAGTAGAGCTGGGTGGGGGATTCAGCCAAGTATTCTTGCTCTTGGCATTAGGCCCTATTGTGAAAAGTGTACCCCACTTTCCACACAAGTTTTCAGGGTATTTAAATATGCATTTCTTTTGAAGGGTTGCAAGTCTATAAAACAAAAATGGAGGGAGTTTGCATAGGAGAGACATTTTAGCAAGGGCAAAGGTTGGGTAAGAAATGCACATCTTAGTTTTTTTTAAATAATATTTTTATTAGTTTTCAATTACAATCAAATAATAACCTCTGCTTCTTAATGGCGGCATTGGAGGGTTTTCTCCAGGCAAAGTGATTTGCACTCAGCACCTCCCTGGCGGGAGCCTGGGTAAAGAGACGTACTGTGAGTGAATCCTATTTCTCCCTGTCCCTGGGGGGAATTTGCAAGGATAATTACCCTCAATCATCTTTGTTTTTCCTTCACCAACAATCTTTTGCTGTCGTGGGGTTTTCCTCCATTAAGGCAGAACAGAACCGGAAGCTGCACATTTTAGTTAGTTAGCTTACATCAGCGGTTACCAATGTGGCATAATTGCCATCCTGCCTTGCCTTTCTGTTTGAGGAATTGATCTAGCCCCAATGTCCAGCAACTCTGAGTTGTCTATTGAAATTAGAAGTGTAGTCAGAAAAGTCATTAATTGGTTTTACTCATCAACCAGAAGTAATCACACTTCCCTCCAGGGGAAACACAAGATTCAGGAAGATTTTGAGCAGAGGAGAGAGAACCACACCTTCTGGGGAATAAATTCTCAAGGCTGTTATTCTTCCACTCAGTTTTTGCAGCTTGATCTGGTGCAGTCCACCTGCCATGGATCTCTCTACCAGTGCTGTGGTCTTCCTGTTCCTCACCTACCACCTCTGTGAGGCAGGACATCGAAACTATAATTCAATCCTCATTGTGCCCAATGGCGGGGAGTGGGGAGAATGGGGAAAAATTGAATCCTGTCCCAAAGGACATGCATACGGATTCTCACTGAAGGTAAAGGCTTATCTATATCTTCTTTTTGATACCCTGATCCCAAGGAATAGTCACAATAATATATATATATATATATATATATATATATATATATATATATATATTGGTGTCTTCGGGTGTCTTCCCGTGTAAGAGTTGGGGTGTCTAGGCGACGTTTCGACGAGGTCTCACTCGTCATCTTCAGGCTGGTGCTTTCGGCTTCTTGTTACTGGAACAGAGCAGGGTCTCAGTGTTTGAGTTCCTATAAATACTGTTGAGGGGGTGTGGTGTATAGCCTCAAACGTTCTGGGCAGAGAGGAAGTTCCCAGGTTAGTGTGCCTTTTCTTCTTTTGTTCCTTAATTACTTGAGGGATATCTTGAGTGATTTCTTGAGTGATATTCTGAGTACCACTTAGGTGGGTCATTAGGTGTGGATTAGTTGCTAAAGCTTTCGTGTCTTGACCTCTTGAGCTTGTGAAGAGTTTTTCTGAGAAGATGGCTGTACTGCACTTAGTTGTGCTCTGGCTTGGCTTCGTGTATAGGGGCGAGCTGTGGTTTTGTGCCCTGTGCCAGCCAGATCTGTGTAGGGATTGCGGGGGGGTGCAGCATCCGGAGGTGCCACTATGGTTTGGCTACTGGATGGTGTCTGTAATTTATCTTTATCCGGATGCTGCACCCCCCCGCAATCCCTACACAGATCTGGCTGGCACAGGGCACAAAACCACAGCTCGCCCCTATACACGAAGCCAAGCCAGAGCACAACTAAGTGCAGTACAGCCATCTTCTCAGAAAAACTCTTCACAAGCTCAAGAGGTCAAGACACGAAAGCTTTAGCAACTAATCCACACCTAATGACCCACCTAAGTGGTACTCAGAATATCACTCAAGAAATCACTCAAGATATCCCTCAAGTAATTAAGGAACAAAAGAAGAAAAGGCACACTAACCTGGGAACTTCCTCTCTGCCCAGAACGTTTGAGGCTATACACCACACCCCCTCAACAGTATTTATAGGAACTCAAACACTGAGACCCTGCTCTGTTCCAGTAACAAGAAGCCGAAAGCACCAGCCTGAAGATGACGAGTGAGACCTCGTCGAAACGTCGCCTAGACACCCCAACTCTTACACGGGAAGACACCCGAAGACACCAAAACCTGCATTCCTGTACCCGTGAAAATCTACGAAAGCATATATATATATATATATATATATATATATATATATATATAGTTGCTTCCCATCTTTCTTTCTGAACCCATTGCCTGCATATTGCTGCCTGCAAGGTGCTTTGAAGTTTTGACTGCCATGGTTAAAGATTTAATAGCTCTAAAAAGTCTCCATGCCACTTTGTCAATCCATACTGGAGAGGCTTAGAGGAAAAAAGGGACAAGGATACAGAAAAGTTTGGAGTGCAATGAGCTGGCAATATTGTGGTCAGGTTTATCTTCCTGAAAAGTGAGCGCCCAACTGGAAAATACAGACTAAACGGTTAGTGTGGAAGCAACCCAGGTGGGTTCTGGTGCTTTCTAGTAGGGTTGCCATAAATCCAGATTTTCCATGACATGTGCAGGATTTCAACAACTTTCCTCCAAAAAGCTCAACAACTTTTTTTGTTTGGATTCTTACTTCTTGAAATAATATGGCAACCCTAACTTCACAAACTGGAGGAAACCTGCTGTAGCATATGGAGACATAAGAGAGGGATTGAGGATGCCTTAGCCAGCCATTAGCAAGATCAATTTTTCCCTATTAAGTTTGCTTACTTGGGGCCCATTGGACTGGTTGCACCAAAAAGCTACTTTCTTTTGATGCAGCTGGGAATGTAAATCTCCATCCAGAACCAGTAATACTTGTACACAATCAGGGACATGTAATTATGAACAGATGACTGCTTATTCATGTTGCAAGCTACTACTTTGGAAAATTCAGACTAGTTTGATTAACTACAATAACACCCCCCCCCCCCGTAACATATACAATATCTTTTTTCTGTTTTGTTTTCTACATGGGTACTATTTCTTGTTTCTTGTTTTTTTGGGCCTGGTCTTACTCTGTGCACTTGAAATTTTGTACTTTTATTTTTCAATAAAGAATATAAAACAGAGTCCTAGCTTGCAAAAACAGGTTTATTGCAGTCTCTTTCTCTCATTTGCACCAGACAGAGAGAGAACAAGGAGTGATTGATGATGATACTTCCCTCAATGGCATCCGTCTCCATTGCAGTAGTGGTGGAGTTGTACAATCCACTGTTGGACCGTAAGCATCTTCTTGATTTTTCTCTTTGTTGCTTGGAAAGTGATGATGTGAGGGGCTGGCTGAAATCTATTATGTTTCAGCACCAGGGCAGGATAATGTAAGGGTCTATCATCCTCATTCTTTGCTATCAGACTCTAAGGATACCAACTCTAAGTTGCCTTCCAAATTTCAGAGGAACCCAAGCCCCACATAACAAAGAGAAAAGAGACTGCAACAACAGAGTACAAAGGAAAGGAAAAGCAGAGTTTCTTCCTGAGGACCACACATGCCAAGGAAAGAGAGAGCAAGAGGAAAGCACCATCTATCCTGAGAGTGGGGAACCTCAAGCCCAGGGGTCAAATGTGGTCCCCCAGGCTTCTCTGTCTGGTCCTCATGAATATCTGTGATTGTCAGGGGTCAGGACCTCAGGCAGGAAGGAGAGGCAGGCTGAGTATGAAAAGGCCAAGACCTACCTAACCAGTGGCTGTGCCTTCCAGAGAGAAAGTAGGCAGAATACTGCAGCTCTCCTTCTTTGGCGGATGCACTGGCTTAAATGATCAATGCCTCTGCTCCACAGCTGTTTAGCGGAGACCTTGATCCTGTGGGGTGCAGGTGCTGCTTTGCCCGTGGCTTTCTTGCAGGAAAGTCGTTACCACTTAAGTGAGTGAATCCCATCCTGCACGGTGCTGGTCATTGGACTTCACGAAGAAGCAGCAGCACCACACAGAATCAGGTCGTTCTGCTTAACATCTGTTAGGCAAGAGCAGCAAATCCTATGTGGCACCGATGCACCCTGACCTTAAAAAAAAAGCTCATTCTTAACAGAAGATTGGGGTTCAAAACCCCTTTAAAGATTCTCTAGCTCCATCTTCCAGGGGCAGATTGGGAGGGTGTGGTGTGGGTGGCCCCTGGGTGGCACAGGGCAGATCCACCTACTCCAGGGGTTACAACACACAACCCTACTTAGAAGTTGAGGTTTGGTAGACACACTATACCTGATGAGGTCTACAAAAGACACATTTTAAAAATCTAAGGAGAGAACTACCCTCTTGACTTTCGTGGTGGAAAGCAAATCATTCCTATTTGGGTCGTATTTCCAGAGAGGCAGACATTACCACATTGTCTTCTCTTTTTTGCAGGTGGGGAGAGTGGACAGAGGTTAAGGAATGCCCCAGGGGCTACCTGGTTGCCTTCGCTCTGAATGTGGAATCCCCAAAAGGGCCAGCTGATGATACAGCAGCCAACAACATCCAGTTCAGCTGTGGAGATGGTGCTATACTGGAGGGCGAGTCCCCCACCTTTGGTACTTATGGCCAGTGGAGCAAGCGCTGCACCGCTGGTGCCATCTGTGGGATCCAAACAAAGGTGGAGGCTCCAGCTCGAGGTGATAGCACAGCACTTAATGATGTCAGGTTCTTCTGCTGTGACTGAATCACCTGGGCTTCATCCTGCCTGTGTTCTAATGGTTTGTTGGCATGAAACTTAACTAACAATAAATCTTAACCAAAGAGTTGTGTGTACCTTTTGGAGCTTTGTCCCTTCCTGATCTCAGTTCCTTAAGACTGCATGAATTGGTTTTGGATGGAAGTGTTGGGATACTGCCAGCGAGACGAAGCCATCAGGCAGGCCTCCACATCGTCTCTGGATGATGTCCCCATCTCCCGTAGAACAGCACCAGTCAATTGGCGACACGAGCCTCAGACACATTCCAAGACTAGTGCACACCCTTTCTGCAGAGTTTCCACAACTGAAGATTCAGGCAGGAGAGCATATTTACAGATTTATTCAATGTAGATCAGAACAAAGGAAAAACATGACTGCTTGCATTCGTGTCCAGGAAAACAGCCGGAACAAAAGCTATATACAAAACGGAAGTTCCCAGAGAGAACAGTGCTATGAGTAAACAGGCATGTGGCACACAACAATCATGCCTGACCATTTAAGGTGGAACGGAACTGTATCCTAACAGGGAGGCCAATGCAATATGAAAGAGGGTACCATCCTAGACCCGTAGTGTGATATCTTTAGCCCATTGATCTTGCCAGGCCCACCAGCCTCTCAGTTTGTCCCATGAGGTTGCTTTGAACAAATTGCACCCACTTGCTAATCACCAGCCATCTTAGGCACAGAGATCTCTTATGTCTGATCTAAGCACCATGTGGTAAGATTTGAGAATTTGAAGGAATCTGAGCACCACGCATAACACCCAACTCCAGGGGGCTGAGGTCCCTTCACCTCCCCCATAAGCTATTTGAGGGGGTCACTCCCCCCCCCCAAGTTGATGGGCATTGCCATTCTAATGGTGTGCATCATGTGATCAGTTATGTGGGGTGGAGCTTACCTGCCTCCCCCCATATTGTATTCAAGTTGGCACCCCTGGCACCAAGCACCACCAAGAGCTCAAAGTGCAAGCAGAGTCTTATCCCGAATTTTAGCACTCTGCCCAACAGTGCTCAGCTTTGGGCTGTTATTTGAGAGTAGAAGGCAACGTTTGCACATATTCCTACTCCAGGAGTGTGGTGGAGGAGGTTGCAAATGCCTTTACTCCTAAAGTACAGGCAGCATTTCACTTACCTTCAATCTTTGCACAATGCTGAAACCAGAGAAAAGACTCTGCTCGCTCCCGGGGAGTAAAAAGCTGGGGTTTTGTTGTTGTTGTTTTTACAGGGGTTGTTTGTTTTTTAATTACATGATCACGAAACACTACAGTCACCCTGACTGCACTCATTCAAGCCTGATTGCACAATTCTATAAATTATAATACAAGAACAAGTACATATGTTAAGAACCATCCATGTTCAAAAGTTCCCTGGCTGATGAGAAGGCTTTTTTGAAGTTGTTACAATATAATACATGCAAAAATAGAAAGTTTAAAAACCAATCTCATCAGAGAGTCATTTCCATTTGTATGGTGAAATAAATAAGGCAGTAAAAAGCTGGTTTTTATTCTGAAAGGTTAGGGAGAGGGATCTCTGGCTTTCTGAATGTGTGCATGTATACTTGTCCGCCTGCCTCTTTCTCTCTCTATGTGTGTGCCTGTGGATTTTATTTATTTTCTATTTCTATTTATTTATTTGGATTTTTATTCTGCTTTTGGCCCCATCCACCCATGGAAGATTGGCCACATTCCAATTTACCCCTTGGGGCAAAATCGCTTCCCTGCTCCTGTCATATAGGGATTGATGAATGGATATGTTATTTTCTTCTGCGCCCCAAAGCACAGCGATCAAAACTATGGTTAGAGAGCAGTGGAGTAGTGCTCAGGTGGCCAGAATAGAAGTTTCCCCCTCTTCCATTTGCTTCACTGGTAAACGGCTGTTGTAGCTGAGTGACCTAGACTGCCACCCTCCTGGCAGAATGTAGTTGCTTTGGATCTAGTAGTTCATTGCCTCCTCTGCTTCACCCCAACCTCATTCCTTTAACATCTTGGACTTCATGCTTCCTACTGCTGGACATCTATACTCCTCCAAACAGCAGATATCAGAAGTTAGGATTGCTCTTTCATTTATGATGCCACTGAACTGGATCCAACTCTGGATTTTTCTAAGTAGAGAAGGAATTAGAAATGTTTTTATTATATTTTTTTTAAATGTCAGTTTTAAATTCAGACATTTACATTTTGATCATGAAAACTGAGTGCATGATCAAACCTACCCAAGCACTCCGATCAAAGTATCATGTTAGACTGGAATGCTTCATCCAGGGGTCTCTTCGGAAAACCATTAAAGTAAAACAAAAACCAAAACCAGAAGAGGACAAACAGGAAGAGACACAGATGCAGAAAGCGAAAACAACAGATGGAGTGAGAACGAACGAACGAACGAACGAAAGAAAGAAAGAAAGAGAGATGGAAAATAAAGTTGGGAAATTGAGAAGCACGGGCTCAAGGGGCCAAGCAAAATAGGGGTTAATAAAAAAGACATTCACCAGACAAATTTATTGAAAGATGGAATGAAGTTCATTTATGAATCACCGGAATACCAATTTTTGTAACAATATACATTATATATGTTATTTTCTCTTTCAGAATTCCTTTTATTTCTCTCATACGCAAGTATCATACTTTCATTGATTGCCTGTTCTGTTCCTTCACCAATAAAAATTAAATGAAATGAAGAATAAGTGTGCCCCTTCTTATCAGCTGTGAGAGGAGCAGGAAGAGGAGATACAGGCAGCATGTGTGTCAGAGTGTGTGTGAGCAAACTAGGGGTGACAAGGTGAAACATTCACCTCTTGTGGTCATGGCAGACAGAAGTGGGTTAGGAGGAGCTGCTTCCCATAGTGCTCAGCCCTAGGAAGATGCAGAGGTCACCTGGCTAAGGGGAGGAAAAGGCCTCAGAATGCAGAAAGCCAGAAGTGTGCACAACAGCTTCC
Organism: Podarcis liolepis; assembly: GCF_965112155.1. Taxonomy (NCBI): domain Eukaryota; kingdom Metazoa; phylum Chordata; class Lepidosauria; order Squamata; family Lacertidae; genus Podarcis; species Podarcis liolepis. The sequence continues at coordinate 85,034,396 of NC_139558.1, forward strand.
TAAAGTGAAATGAAGAGGTGGGGGAAGAGATGTTGCCAAAAGAGAACTGGGACATGGCGATGCCCTCTAAGAAACATAGGATTGCTTCCTAAAGTGCACTAATGGCTGGCTGGTTGTAAGCCACTTTGTGTTGCTCTGAGCAAACACATTTAATCAATAAAATATATCTCAATAGAAGCAGCCACCACAGTCCAGTGTTAAATAGCAACAGTTTCAATAGTGAAACATAAGACAATATAAAGATAAATATACAACATCACAAAAAATATACACAGCACGCATCAAAAACCCTATGAATACAAAGGTTCAGTTTTAAAACTTTGGACAATAAAGACCACAAAGATGGCACCAGGTGGGCCTTTCCAGGGAAGGCATTTCATAACTAGGCTGACCACCTATAAGACCCTGTATCCAGGAGCACTGGAAGAGAGCTTTTGATGATGATATTGGGGTCCAGGTAAGTAGACCTGGGAAGAAGTGATCCTTGAGGTAAGCTGTTCCTAGGCCATTTAAGGAGTAGACAATAAATCACTAGTGCAATATAGTGAAATTGTCCACAAACCCTTTATGAACCTTGATACCGCATGTCAAACTTTCTGTACTGTTTTCAAAGTCATCCCATGTATAACTCACTGCAGTTAATCTAACAGGAAGATCATGGATAAGGGACACAAGACTACTTCCAGCCCTGTAAGGTTATAGTGTATCAGATTAAGCTGATAAAAATTCATTTCAATGGATGATTCATTTCAGCAAAAAAATGGTGAAATGGACAGTTCAGCAATTTGTTTCAGTGCTTGCCTTCAAGCAGCAGTTAGTTTCAGCAGTTAGCTTTGGTATTTGGATTAGCCAGTTTTCTAGAGTCAATAATCTGTTTTAGAAATTAAAGGTCATGGATGTACTCGAGTGGAGAACACTCCCTTGTGCAATGGGACTTCCTTTCCTCCCTTTGCATCCCCTGCAGAACCTCAAAAGGTGCTCCAAAGGGTTGGGGAACTGTCCAGAGCAGATTTTTAGGGGGGGATGAGGAGCTTGTGGAAGAAGAAAAGAAACAAAAAGTCCCATTGCACAAACAGACATCAATTGCATAGACATTTCTTTCTTCAAAGCATTCACTAAAGCTGTTGCAGCTCTTGCTGTTGTTCCGTTGGAGTGCTTTTCATCCAGAGTAGGCACCATGTTTTTCAGGTCTGCTTCCTTGTCTCCTGTGTCCCTAAGTGCCTGTGTCCCTAAGTGCCTTCCATTCAAACAAAATTCAAACAAATGCTTGGCAGGGGGTTGAACTCGATGGCCCTTGTGGTCTCTTCCAACTCTATCATTCTATGATTCTATGAAAAGTGTTGTTGTTGTTGTTGTTGCTGCTGCTGCTGCTGTTCTTGTTTAGTCATTTAGTCGTGTCCAACTCTTCATGACCTCATGGACGAGAGCACACCAGGCACTCCTGTCTTCCACTGCCTCCTGCAGTTTGGTCAGCTCATGTTACTAGCTTTGAGAACTCTGTCCAACCATCTCGTCCTCTGTCTTCCCCTTCTTCTTGTGCCCTCAATCTTTCCCAACATCAGGGTCTTTTCCAGGGAGTCTTCTCTTCTCATGAGGTGGCCAAAGTATTGGAGCCTCAGCTTCAGGATCTGTCCTTCCAGTGAGCACTCAGGGCTGATTTCCTTCAGAATGGAGAGGTTTGATCTTCTTGCAGTCCATGGGACTCTCAAGAGTCTCCTCCAGCACCATAATTAAAAATCATCAATTCTTCGGCAATCAGAGTTGACCCCCTTGGGGGGGTCTGGTTGGGGCACTCCTACTGGTTGCTGGCCTGGCTGCTGTGCCCCTTGAGTGGCAGCCAAGCATTCACGTTTCCCTGTTCCTGTTCCTTTACCACCTCCTCCTCACCCCCTGCGGCTCCCACCATTCCTTGCCAGGCCTTTCTTTGAGGGCAGGCTCTGGCAAAATGTCCTGGCCGCTGGCAAAGGAAACACTTCTTGGTGGTTTTCCAATCCTTTCCCTCCTTTTTGCGCCCTTCGCTGGCGCTTGAAACTTCCTGCGCTCGTGCCCCATCTATTTCCATTGGCTCCGCTGGCGGGGAAGGCTGCCTTGGTATTTCAGGAATGCGGTAGTCATGGCAACGTTGCTCTCTCCCTTCCCGCCTCTCCTGGGCCCGCGCTTCCTGCTGTATGCCAATCGCAAGTACAGCCTTGGTCAGCTGATCCATTCCTTGTGGGCGGGGTGCGCGGGAAAGCTCATCCTTCACCGTTGGGGACAACCCCTCCTCAAATAACATTTGTATGGGTTCAGAGTCCAGTTGCCACCCAAGGAGGTGAACTATCATAGCAAAGCGCAACCAGTAGTCTCTAACTGACTGGTTCCCCTGTTTACAGCTCATCAGTTCCCGCTTTGCCACACTTTGTTGTACATCACTGGAAAATATTGCGTCCATCGCCTGAAAGAATTTCCGCAGGTCCTGCATGGCAGCATTCTGCATCGCCATAAGGGGCCTGATCCATTCCTTGGCCCCATCCTGCAGGTGACCCACAATATATGCGACCCTCGCCGCATCGTCTGCAAAATCCTCATGCTGCAGTTCCAAAGCGTACTCTATTTCCGTTCGGAACGCACTATAGTCCTGCGGCTTCCCCCCAAATTTGTGCACCAGTCCCGGTACCTTCCTTGCTATGGGGGTGGGCCTGACCTGTGCATCTTGAGACCGCCTTTCGTCCAGCCGCGCCATCAGAATGGCCACATGCTGCTCCAACTCTCGGTTCCTCTCCACCAGAGTTTTCCCTCCAGCTACTCCCTCCTGGACGTTCGCTTCTCCGGTTTTGCTCATGATGCTGCCTGCTTGCTGCTGCGCACGAGCAACTTTCAGGGACTGACGGATTGCTGTAATGGGTATGAGTTACTCGTGCGTAAACTGGTGCCTCTCTAGGCTAATTTGCCTTGTTAAACCTTTCTGACTGCACAGCCCTTGCTCATCGTGGCTGCCTCAATCGCTGGCAGAATCCGTCAGTGGGCATTTCTTGGGAGCCTTCTGTGCAGGGAGGGCGTGGGTAGCGGAGGACCTGGGCTCTCCTCACTGATGTCCAGTGAAGAGTCCTGGAGCTCTCTCTCCGATTCCCCCATCTGCCCCCCTTTCTCCCTGGTGTTGCGCTGATTAGCTTCCCCCTTTACTGAGCTGTTCCTCCCCCTGCTGCTGGGTCCTTCGCCAGCATCATCTGGGAGCCTCCCCTCCGCCTCTCGCTCTGATGTCAGTTCCCTGACACACGTGCTAGAATTGATGGCTTGATTGTTTGCTTTATTTCTCCATTCCAAAATCTTATTAATTTTCATTGCATAATAACAATAATCCCTTATAGAACAACTGCAATATTAATAATTTCTATTTGTGTTGTCACATTAAATGATTTATAAATGTAAAAGTGAAAAACTTAAACTATATCTTTGTTCTCCCTGTGTGTGGCAATTATTCTGTCCGTGGTTTTTCTTCCTGTCCTTGTAAGATATTATGTCTTTCTTTCCCCCGGTTGTTGCTGTTATCCATCATGCCTTGAGCAGAACTGATATCTCATTGTTGTTCTAGAAATTTCTCTGTTGCTCTGTCCCATGCTTCATTGTTTTGCAACTTTAACAACAGCTGCAAAAGTCACTCTGTCCCAATAAATAACCCATCTTTACCATTTTTCCTCTCTGCCTGGGTAGAAGCGTGGTCTGTTGAACTGCAGATGACTCAGTAATGAACCTTATCAGTTCCTTGGCAAGTTCACAGACTCCTTTCATCCTCCCTTCCAACTGAAGATATATGAGCAATTACACTTCCAATTTAATTAAACGCCAAGTCCTTCAGTTATTCACTTCACTTTGTAAATAATAAAGGATGGGGAAGAATTAGCTCTATATGTTTCCATCGTAAACCTTTTGCAAAATAGAGCTTCCCTCCCTTTCTCCTCCCCCCCCAGTTCCATCTACTGTTATATTCCATATCTATAATCCAATTTCTTCCATCCTCACTTGAACAAATATAATTTGAACTAACACTCAGAGGAGGGTTGATGAATCATAAATGTAGAGAAGAAAACTTTAAATAACGAAGCCGTAGGCCCCCCTCCCCCCCCCACCATCTTTTGCACCAGATGAAGTCTTCTCTCAAGTTTTAACCTTAAAGTTGTTGCAGTTGGTTTTGTTCTACAGTTTGTGATCTCATCTCTTCTAGCGTGCGCCTGTAGCTTTAGTCCAATTAAGCTCTAATTAACACGAGAACCTCTGCTTCTTAATGGAGGCATTGGAGGGTTTTCAGCAGGCAAAGTGCTTTTGCACTCAGCACCTCCCTGCTATGCCGGAGCGAGAGCCAGGTACTGAGATGAACTGCGAGTGAAGCCTATTCCCCTCTGTCCCTAGGAGGAATTTGCAAGGATAATTACCCTCAAACATCTTTGTTTTTCCTTTGCCTACAGTCTCCCACTGCCATGGGGTCTGCTTCCAGAAAGGCAGAAGGGAACTGGAAGCTGCACATATTAGTTAGTTAGCTTACATCAGCCAATTCCTGCCATCCTGCCTTGCCTTTCTGTTTGAGGAATTGATCTAGCCCCAATGTCCAGGAACTCTGAGTTGTCTATTGAAATCAGAAGTGTAGTCAGAAAAGCCATTAATTGGTTTTACTCATCAACCAGAAGTAATCACACTTCCCTCCGGGGGGACACGCAAGATTCAGGAAGATTTTGAGCAGAGGAGAGAGAACCACACCTTCTGGGGAATAAATTCTCAAGGCTGTTATTCTTCCACTCAGTTTTTGCAGCTTGATCTGGTGCAGTCCACCTGCCATGGATCTCTCTACCAGTGCTGTGGTCTTCTTGTTCCTCACCTACCACCTCTGACATTATGTCCTCACCCTTCTGACAGCCCTCCCCACTCTCACAGGCAAATGGGTTCTGGTTGTGGAGGCATTTCCTAAAGGCACTGGTAATGGGGGTGGGGGCAGGACAAAGAAGATTTCATAGCCTTCCCAATGCTCTGCTTTGTGATGGCTCAGAGGAGGTGTTGCTCAGGACAGAGAGTTCCTACACTTCATTGTCCCGCCCCCTATAAATCCCCTCCTCACATTCATATTTCCTCACTTGGCTTCAGGACGCTTTCATTCTGCCTGGCAGCTGAGAGACAGTAAGAAGAACTACCTTGCTCTGCTCTAAGAAGTTTGGTAAGGGAAGACAAGGCTTGCAACATGGCCAGAATTACCGAGGCCTGATCAGTAGCCAGTAACCAGTGGGGATTCAGTCAAGCATTCTTGTTAGTGGTATTAGGCCCTATGTTTTGTGAAAAGTGTACCCCGCTTTTCACAAAAGATTTCAGGGTATTTAATGATGCATTTCTTTGGAAGTGTTGCAAATCTATGGCAGCATCCCCCGACCTTGTGATCTCCAGATGTTCTGGACTACAATTCCCATCAGCTGGAACCAGCACCGTGTTTGCTGGCTGGGGATGATGGGAGTTGCAGTCCAGCGCATATGGAATTTACCAGGGTGGGGAAGGTTTGCCTAAGGGGCGCTGCAAGGCTATGCCCTTTCCATGTAAAAATTTGTAGATCAGTGTTGCGGGAGGTCCCAGGTATATCCTCCAGCATCTGCTAGTAGGGCTGGGAAGTCCCCTGTGTGAAACTTTGGAGAGTAGCTCTAGTGTAGACAGAACTAAGCTAGATAACCAATGGCCTGGCTTAGAATAAGGCAATTTCCTGTGTTCCTAGAGCGAAGCCCCTGCTAAAGTGTGTATCTCTGATGTTGGAGGCACTTAGTCCAAGCTGAAGTAATCACACTTCTCTCCCAGGGGAAACACAAGATCCAGGAAGATTTTGAGCAGAGGAGAGAGAACCACACTTTGTGCGGAATAAATTCTCAAGGCTGTTATTTTTCCATTCAGTTCTTGCAGCTCGATCTGGTGTAGTCCACCTGCCATGGATCTCTCTACCAGTGCTGTGGTCTTCTTGTTCCTCACCTACCACCTCTGTGAGGCAGGAGATCGAAACTATAATTCAATCCTCATTGTGCCCAATGGCGGGGAGTGGGGAGAATGGGGGAAAATTGAATCCTGTCCCAAAGGACATGCATACGGATTCTCACTGAAGGTAAAGGCTTATCTATATCTTCTTTTTGATACCCTGATCCCAAGGAATAGTCACAATAATGTAATATATATATATATATTAAGTTGCTTTCCATCTTTCTTTCTGAACCCATTACCTGTATATTGCTGCCTGCAAGGTGCTTTGAAGTGTTGACTGCCATGCTTAAAGATTTAATAGCTCTAAAAAGTCTCCATGCCACTTTGTGAATCCACACTGGAGAGGCTTAGAGTGAATTGTATTTTACATAAAAGAAAACTGGATGGACTGGAGGAAAAAAGGGACAAGGATACAGAAAAGTTTGGAGTGCAATGAGCTGGCAATATTGTGGTCAGGTTTATCTTCCTGAAAAGTGAGCGCCCAACTGGAAAATACAGACTAAACTGTAAATGTGGAACCAACCCAGGTCAGTTCTGGTGCTTTCTAGTAGGGTTGCCATAAATCCAGATTTTCCATGCCGTGTCCAGGATTTCAACAACTTTGATCCAAAAAGCTCAACAGCTTTTTGTGTTTGGATTCTTACTTCTTGAAAGAATATGGCAACCCTAACTTCACAAACTGGAGGAAACCAGCTGCAGCATATGCAGACATAAGAGAGCGATTGAGGATGCCTTAGGGCAGCCATTAGCAAGATCATTTTTTTCCTTTTAAGTTTGCTTACTTGGGGCCCATTGGACTGGTTGCACCAGAAAGCTCCTGTCTTTTGATGCAGCTCAGAATGTAAATCTCAATCCAGAACCAGTAATACTTGTACACAATTAGGGACATGTACCGGTAATTATGAACAGATAACTGCTTATTCATGTTGCAAGCTAGTACTTTGGAAAGTTCAGACTAGTTTGATTAACTAGAATAACCCCCCCCCCCTTTGTAACATACACAATATCTTTTTTCCGTTTTGTTTTCTGCATGGGTACTATTTCTTGTTTCTTCCTTTTTGTGCCTGATCTTACTCTGTGCACTTGTAATTTTGTACTTTTTATTTTTCAAGAAAGAATATAAAAGAGAGTCCTAGCTTGCAAAAACAGCTTCATTGCAGTCTCTTTCTCTCATTTGCACCAGACAGAGAGAGAACGAGGATTGACTGGTGATGATACTTCCCTCAATGGCATCCGTCTCCATTGCAGTAGTGGTGGAGTTGTACAATCCACTGTCGGACCGTAAGCATCTTCTTGATTTTTCTCTTTGTTGCTTGGAAAGTGATGCTGTGAGGGGGTGGCTGAAATCTATTATGTTTCAGCACCAGGGCAGGATAATGTCAGGGTCTATCATCCTCATTCTTAGCTCTCAGACTCTAAGGATACCAACTCTAGGTTGCCCTCCAAATTTCAGAGGAACCCAAGCCCCACATAACAAAGAGAAAAGAGGCTGCAACAACAGAGTACAAAGGTAAGGAAAAGCATGAAGCAGCAGCAGCAGCAGCACACAGAATGAGGTTGTTCTGCTTTACATCTGTTAGGCAAGAGCAGCAATGCTACATGGCACCGATTCACCCTTACCTTAAAAAACAGTCCCATTCTTAAGAGAAGATTTGGGTTCAAAACCCCTTTAAAGATTCTCTAGCTCCATCTTCCAGGGCAGATTGGGAGGGTGTGGTGTGGGTGGACCCCGGGTGGCACAGGGCAGATCCACCTACTCCAGGGGGTCACAACACACAGGCCTACTAAGAAGTTGAGGTTTGGTAGACACACTATACCTGATGAGGTCTACAAAAGACGCATTTTAAAAATCTAAGGAGAGAACTACCCTCTTGACTTCCGTGGTGGAAAGCAAATCATTCCAATTTGGGTCGTGTTTCCAGAGAGGCAGACATTACCACATTGTCTTCTCTTTTTTGCAGGTGGGGAGAGTGGACAGAGGTTAAGGAATGTCCCAGGGGCTACCTGGTTGCCTTCGCTCTGAATGTTGAATCCTCAAAAGGGCCAGGTGATGATACAGCAGCCAACAACATCCAGTTCAGCTGTGGAGATGGTGTTATACTGCAGGGCGAGTCCCCCACCTTTGGTACTTATGGCCAGTGGAGCAAGCGCTGCACTGCTGGTGCCATCTGTGGGATCCAAACAAAGGTGGAGGCTCCAGCTCGAGGTGATAGCACAGCACTTAATGATGTCAGGTTCTTCTGCTGTGACTGAATCACCTGGGCTTCATCCTGCCTGTGTTCCAATGGTTTGTTGGCATGAAACTTAACCAACAATAAATTTTAACCAAAGAGTTGTGTGTACCTTTTGGAGCTTTGTCCCTTCCTGATCTCAGTTCCTTAAGACTGCATGAATTGGTTTTGGATGGGAGTGTTGGGATACTGCCAGGGAGACGAAGCCATCAGGCAGGCCTCCACGTCGTCTCCGGACGATCTCCCCGTCTCCCATAGAACAGCACCAGTCAATTATTGACACGAGCCTCAGACACATTCCAATACCAGTGCACACCCTTTCTGCAGAGTTTCCACAACTGAAGATTCAGCCAGGAGAGCATATTTACAGATTTATTCAAAGTAGATCAGAACAAAGGAAAAACATGACTGCTTGCATTCGTGTCCAGGAAAACAGCCGGAACAAAAGCTATATACAAAACGGAAGTTCCCAGAGAGAACAGTGCTGGGAGTAAACAGGCATGTGACACACAACAATCATGCCTGACCATTTAAGTTGGAACGGAACTGTATCCTAACAGGGAGGCCAATGCAATATGAAAGAGGGTACCATCCTAGACCCGTAGTGTGATATCTTTAGCCCATTGATCTTGCCAGGCCCACCAGCTTCTCAGTTTGTCCCATGAGGTTGCTTTGAACTAATCGCACCCACTTGCCAATCGTTGGCCATCTTAGGCACAGAGATCTCTTATGTCTGATCTAAGCACCATGTGGTAAGATTTGAGGGAATCTGAGCACCACGCATAGGAGCCAAGGTCCCTATCCCTCCCCCATAAGCTATTTGAGGGGGTCACTCCTCCCCCCAAGTTGATGGGCACTTTCATTCTAATGGTGTGCATCATGTGATCTTTTTTTTTTTTTTAAAAAAAATAATTTTTATTAACTGGCCAATCACATCAAATTAAATCATATCACATAAATTCCGAATTACAAAGCCGAATTTTAAATTTTGTTGGGGGGACCCATATTTCAAGATCCGAAGGGGGATACTAATCATCTTCTTGCTGCTGCGTTAATGTCCCAATCAGTCCCAATCAGTCCAAACAAAGTTCATAGTTCTATCCCATCTTATCTTGCTGTTTCCACATCACATCTTGTTCATATATTTTCTCTTTTTTCTTTATGATCTCTTCTGATAGTCTCCTTAAGCCGATAAACACCAATAGTAATAATAGTCCTGTGTGAATTTTCCGTTCTTCCAATCCTCAAATCAAGATGGTTTCCATATATCGTCTCCTTCATAGATAACATCACTCTTTCCATCATAGTCTCGTAAAACTGTCGCTCTGAGTCCCACTGAGGAGTTTAACCCACAATATATAAACAGCTCTATTTATCTCTTTCTCCTCCCAGACTCAAGACCTCCGACAGAACTTCCCAATATGGAGACGGCATTTTTAACTGCGTCATTCCCAAGCTCTTATACATTCCTCGCTCTTCTTAAAACATGCTTTGGTTCGAAAGTTTATCTCCACACAGCCTTAAATCCACAGCTTAAGTCCTTAAAACGACATTTCTGAACCATAAGGGGAGGGGATTCTTGTTTAATCACATAGGGAAAGAGGAAGTTTTTCCCCCCTCCCCCTTGTCTTGGCATATCTTCTCATGTTTTATTCTTATCTTGTTTTATCAGAGATCTCTTCTGTTAGCAGTCTTTACTCCCCCTTCTCTCTTGAAACATGTGCATTCCTTTCATCCAAATTGTTTCCTTTGAAGTTCTGCATCCAGTGGCGCGAATCAGGGACGGCGTTCAGGAGTGCCGAAATCCCACAGGAGGGCTTTGTGCCTAGTGCCCCCACCCCCACAAATTCGGGGGTGGTATAGGGCACAGCAGGCAAGGGCCGTCCCCCCCACAATCCTGGGGGGGGGTTAAGGAGGCTAATTACCCCCATCATAGCCTCCAAATTACCTCGTGTGGGTCGGAGAGATGTTATTGTCAGCCATCTTCCAATGCGCCCCCTAGTGGCCCCCGCATCATGTGATCAAATATGTAGGGTGGAGCTTACCTGCTTCCCTCCATATCGTTGGTACCCCTGTCACTAAGCACTACCAAGAGCTCAAAATGCAAGCAGAGTCTTATCCTGAATTTTAGCACTCTGCCCAACAGTGCTCAGCTCAGAAATAAGCCTTGGGCTGTTATTTGAGAGTAGAAGGCAACATTTGCACATATTCCTACTCTAGGAGCATGGAGGAGGAGGATGCACATGCCTTTACTCTTAAAGTGCAGGCAGCATTTCACTTACCTTCAATCTATGCACAATGCTGAAACCAGAGAAAAGACTCTGCTTGCTCTTGGAAAGTAAAAAGCTGGTTTTTTTGTTTTTTATTTTTATGACAAGGGATTTTTTTTTTAATTACATGATCACAAAACACTACAGTCACCCTGACTGTACTCATTCAAGACTGATTGCACAATTCTATAAATTATAATACAAGAACAAATACATATGTTAAGAACCATCCATGATCAAAAGTTCCCTGGCTGACGAGAAGGCTTTTTGAAGTTGTTACAATATAATGCAGGTAAAAATAGAAAGTTTATAAAACCAGTCTCATCAGAGAGTCATTTCCATTTGTATGGTGAAATAAATAAGGCAGTAAAAAGCTGATTTTTATTCTGAAAGGTTAGGGAAAGGGATCTCTGGCTATTCCTATTTATTTATTTGGATTTTTATTCTGCTTTTGGCCCCATCCACCCATGGAAGATCGGCCAGATTCCAATCTACCTCTTGGGGCAAAATTGCTTCCCTGCTCCTCTCATATAGGGGTTGACAAATGGATAAGTTATTTTCTTCTGAGTCCTGAAGCACAGCAATCAAAACTATGGTTAGAGAGCAGTGGGGTAGTAATGGTAAAAGGTAAATGACCCCTGGATGGTTAAGTCCAGTCAAAGGCGACTTTGGGGTTGCGACGCTCATCTTGATTTGAGGCTGAGGGAGCCAGTGTTTGTCCACAGACAGCTTTACAGGTCATGTGGCGAGCATGACTCAACCACTTCTGGCACAATGGAATACCATGACGGAAACCAGAGCCTGCGGAAACACTGTTTAACTTCCTGCCACAGTGGTACCTGTTTATCTACTTGCACTGGTGTGCTTTCAAACTGCTAGGTTGGCAGGAGCCGGAACAGAGTAGCGGGAGCTCACTCCATTGCAGGAATTCAAATTCAAATAGTGGATCCATGATCACATCTGTGGTCCCAAATGCTCAGGTGGCCAGAATAGAAGTTTCTCCCTCTTCCGTAAACAGCTGTTGTAGCTGAGTGACCCAGACTGCCACCCTCTTGGCAGAATGTAGTAGCTTTGAATCTAGTAGATCATCGCCTGCTCTGCTCCACCCCAACCCCATTCCTGTAACATCTTGGACTTCCTGCTTCCTACTGCTGGACACCTTTACTCCTCCAAACAGCAAATATCAGAAGTTAGCATTGCTCTTTCATTTAGGATGCCACTGAGCTGGATCCAACTCTGGATTTTTCTAAGTAGAGAAGGAATTTTAAAATGTTGTGTTTTTTTTAAAATGTCAGTTTTAAATTCAGACATTTGCATTTTGATCATGAAAACTGAGTGCATGATCAAACCTACCCACAGACCCAAGCACTCAGACTGGAATGCTTCATCCAGGTGTCTCATGGGGAAACCATGAAAATATTTCTTAAAAAAACTGAAAGAGGACAAGCAGGAAGAGACACAGATGCAGAAAAGGAAGACAACAGAGGGAGGGAGGGAGGGAGGGAGGGAGGGAGAAAGAAAGAAAGAAAGAAAGAAAGAAAGAAAGAAAGAAAGAAAGAAAGATGGGAAAATGAGAAGGACGGAAGCAAGGGGCCAAGCAAAATCTTGCTGCCTTGAAGAAAATGAGATGATCTGCTTTATCTAGCTAGGTAGTGAGACTCCTGTTCCACACATAAAAGTATAAGTGAAGGCTGAGTCCTTTGTGAAGACTAGGATTTGCCTTCTGAGAAAATTGTTTTTATGAGGAATCCATGACTTGCAGGCCAGATGTGGCCCACAGGCAGATTTCCTCTGACTCTCCCAGCCCATGAACTGTTTAGCACGGGAGCTGTTAAGAGGTAAAAGGGCGTAGATGTTTTGCAAAGCGTGCAATTGCAATTCCTTCCTCTGCAAGCAGTTCTGATACAAGAAAGTCAGAACAGAAGGGGAAATGCCTTAGCCAAGAGGCAGACTTGTGTGTCTTGCAAATATGCACAAGGACCAGGACCTGGAATGAGAGTCAGCAGCCTGTCCTGTGATTTGCCACAACTCCCATGGATAGAGAGAGAAAACAAACTGCTACCAGCAATGTCTACTGCTGACGGTTTGAGTTGGACGAAGCCGCTTTAAAGTCTGAGGAGAAGAACTGTACCAACTGGGGACCATTTGGGGAGGGGCAAAGGGCCATGGAAATAAAACAGTATTAATAATTTTCTATTTCTTTTTAAGAAGCCTAACTGGGTGGGTGGCGCTGGGATGTGGGTGGTGCTGTGGGTTAAACCTAGGACTTGCTGATCAGGAGGTCGGCGGTTCGAATCCCCGCGACGGGGTGAGCTCCCATTGCTCGGTCCCTGGCTCCTGCCCACCTTGCAGTTTGAAAGCACATCAAAGTGCAAGTAGATAAATAAGTACCGCTCCGGTGGGAAGGTAAACGGCATTTCTGAGTTCCAGAATGAAACAGGTTTAACTGTGGTCAAGAAAGTGAAATACTTGGGGATAAACATGACAGCCAAAAATGTGAATTTATTTAAAGATAATTATGAGAAATGTTGGATAGAAGTTAAAAAAGATTTAGAAATCTGGTCAAATTTGAAGCTCTCATTGCTAGGCCGTATTGCTGTGATCAAAATGAATGTATTGCCTAGAATGTTGTTCTTATTTCAAGCACTGCAAATTGTGGACAAGATGGATTGTTTCAAGAAGTGGCAGAGAGAGATTTCCAGATTTGTCTGGCAGGGCAAGAAGCCAAGAATTAAATTTAAAATATTAACTGATGCAAAGGAAAGAGGTGGATTTGCCCTGCCAGACCTTAAACTTTACTATGAATCAGCAGCCTTTTGCTGGTTGAAAGAATGGCTACTTCTTGAAAACACAGACATCTTGGATTTAGAAGGTTTCAACAATGTATTTGGATGGCATGCATATTTATGGTATGATAAGGCCAAAGCACACAAGGCATTTAAAAATCATATTGTAAGAAAAGCATTGTTTAATGTTTGGATAAGATATAAGGACTTATTGGAAAACAAAACCACAAGGTGGTTATCACCAATGGAAGCGAAAGCTTTGAAAAGGCTTAATATGGAGGCCAAATGGCCAAGATATTGGGAAATTCTGGAACAAGAAGGAGATAAATTGAAATTGCAGAGCTTTGAAAAATTGAAGGATAAAGTGAGAGATTGGCTTCATTACTATCAGATAATGGAGGTTTATAAATTGGATAGGAAAATTGGCTTCCAGGTGGAAAAGTCAAAATTAGAAACAGAATTGTTAGAACCCAAAACTAAGAATTTGTCAAGAATGTATAACTTGCTGTTGAAATGGAATACACAGGATGAAATAGTTAAATCAGCCATGATTAAGTGGGCACAAGATATTGGTCATAACATTATGTTTGCTGACTGGGAACAGTTGTGGACCACCGGTATGAAATTTACGGCATGTAATGCCCTAAAAGAAAATATTATGAAAATGATTTATAGGTGGTACATGACCCCAGTCAAGCTCGCAAAGATTTACCATTTGCCTGATAACAAATGTTGGAAATGTAAAGAAACTGAAGGTACTTTTTTTTTCACCTTTGGTGGACATGCCCAAAGATTAAGGCTTTCTGGGAAATGATATATAATGAAATGAAAAAGGTATTTAAATATACCTTCCTTAAGAAACCAGAGGCCTTTCTCCTGGGCATGGTCGGCCAGTTGGTGCCAAAAAAAGACAGAACATTCTTTATGTATGCCACAACAGCAGCAAGAATACTCATCGCAAAGTATTGGAAGACAGAAGATTTACCCACCTTGGAAGAATGGCAGATGAAGGTGATAGACTATATGGGACTGGCAGAAATGACTGGCAGAATCTGAGACCAGGGAAAAGAGGCGGCGGAAGAAGATTGGAAGAAATTTAAGAACTATCTTAAGAAATACTGTAAAATTAATGAATGTTAAAATGACGCTGGTTTTAAAAATCAAGTGGTCTACAGCTGTAAGGGTTAAGTTAAAAGAAAAAGGTTTTAAATTAGATAAAATTAAGAGTAAGGATTTGCTGAACCAAAATTTGAAACTGGAATGCAGAAAGGGGAGGTATGGGGAAGTCGGGGAAGTAAGTTACAAGAAAATAAGGATTTGAAGTTATACTTGTTATTTGTTTTGTTTGCGTTTTTGTGTTTGTCTTAAAAAATCTGTGAAACTTCAATAAAAATTTATTTAAAAAAACCAAAAAACCCCCACGGCATTTCTGTGTGGTGCTCTGGTTTGCCAGAAGCGGCTTATTCATGCTGGCCACATGACCTGGAAGCTGTACGCTGGCTCCCTCGGCCAATAAAGCGAGATGAGCGCCGCAACCTGAGGGTTGTCCGCAACTGGACCTAATGGTCAGGGTCCCCTTTACCTTTAACCCCCGATTAAATTTCAAATGCTGAACTGCATGAAAACATAATTCACACTGCACTGATATTATTTTTTTTAAAAGCATCTTAGAATAAATCATGGTATTTTGTAATGTGGAATATTCTACACACAGAACTGTTACAAGTTGTATGTCTGAACCTACATGCATGACCACCACACACTTGTAATCAACATATAGCTCATAGAGAGATGGAGCATTTTGTATGGAGTCAGGAAAAAAAGACGGTTCTTTTAGTTCCTCTGGCTTATGTTCCCACTCCCCACTCCACCTTAATTACAAAGTCAGCCTCAGTTTTTGGATTCAGTAAAAAGAAACACCTTTTTATGACTGAGCATGTTGAAAAGTGGACATCTGAGTTTAGTGCAGCACTGACATGCCTGATCTTTTCTGAAGTGTACAGATATTGAACAGCATCGCAAGAGATCATGCACAACCACAGCTCTCTGAATGGGGAATGAAGCTGAGAGTAAATTTCAGCAGTATTTCCATTTTATGGGCATATGTACACCACAAAGGATCAATCCACACTTCTTTTTGTCCCATGTTTTCTTCCGTTTGTCCTGTGATGTGTAGGCACGGACTTGAGAGTTTTGTTTCTTTTGTGCTGCCATTTTCCCTGGGAAAACCTATTTACCGCTGAATCACCACAAACGTCAAAATGGACTTTGGACATGTCTGGAGTGTTATGTACTGAACTTCTCACCCTGGGCCAGCACAGCGATACTGTAGATAGTTTTCACTCAGGTCCACATATGCAAATAAGGAATTGAAAGTGATGTTCAGTGATTGGATAGTTACAGAAAGTTGTTACTGTTGCGTTGTAGTGGAGCTCTATATAAGCAGGCTGGCTGAACCCTTCAGTTTAGTTCTGTTCTGGCCTGTGAATAAACAAGAGCTGTGTCGTCTGATATGTTCACCCACAACTTAACATGGAGACTTTGTGGTTACTTTAAAATGGAAGCTCAGTGTCTAGGTCTAGGATAAAAGCACCTGCTGTGTTCCCCTCTCAGTGGACCTGGTGCAAGAAAAATGAAAACATTAAATGACAATGCCTGCTCTTCAAGCAGCAACATCTTTCCGCAGGACCTGCAAGACAGAGCTGTTCCACCAGGCCTTTGGCCAAGGCACAGTCTGACCCCCTCTCTCCTTCTGTAATCCTCATAAAACTCTAGCCCAACGGTTGCCATTAATTTGATTCTGAATTGATTTTAGAATGTACTTCAATTAATTGATTGTGATTTTATGTAAATTGTGCTATTTTTACTGTTGTTAGCTGCTCTGAGCCCGGTTTTGACGGGATATAATAAATTCTTATTCTTATTCTTATTATCATCATACCCCTCTAACTGGCACTTCAGGTTTGGAGGCATTTATTACAGCAACTAGGAATGAGGGAGAAATTACAGTATATGAAAATCTATCAAATCTGCATTTTCTAAAACAATATGCCAACTGCACAACTATCAAAATTTACACTTGTATGAATTTGTTGGTGCAGCTCTCCAGCTAAACTGTGTTTACAAAAATGCATTTATTAG
The DNA here is from genome assembly GCF_965112155.1 of Podarcis liolepis. Lineage (NCBI taxonomy): Eukaryota > Metazoa > Chordata > Lepidosauria > Squamata > Lacertidae > Podarcis > Podarcis liolepis. The sequence goes on from NC_139558.1 coordinate 85,050,803, forward strand.
GGGAACGTGTGCATTCTAAAAATTATGTTTTATTGATTTCTCAAACTGAAACAGAATTATATAACACTAACAGCAATCTCATTTTCAATGCTGTTATAAGTAAAAAGCTGTAGTATGTCATCAAATCCAGCTGGTGCCAGTGGTCTAACTTTGGATGTTTCCAAGACACTCTTATGTTTTGCCTTGGTAGAGAAGAACATGTTCATGATTCAGTGGCTGTGATCTGAGCACAGCTCAAGAAGTCTTTGTCTGTTCTGCCAATACCACAGTAACCTATGCAGTTGTCCCACTTGTGATGACCATTCCCAGCTCTGGCACAGAAATCTCCCAGCAGGAATAGGTGGGACCCTTCGGACAGCTTGGTCCAGTTCCTTGTAGAAACGGTGCTTGGTTTTTATGTTAGAGCAAAAAAGTTAAATAAAGTGAGGTAACATATGATTTAAAATGTTTCAGATTAAATTAGAAATATTTCATCTTCATTAAATAGAAAGGGGATTTGTTCAGACTCATCAATAAATCTATCAATTCATTTCTACAGAAAATTATTTTTTAGCAATATATATATATATATATATACATATATCAGACAATTTCAGCCATTACTTTCAGCTGTTAACTTCAAAAGTCTGTTTCAGCCATTAGTTTCACCAGTTAGATCCAGCCATTAAGTAGCTGTAGTTAGTTTCACTATCTAGTTTTAACTATTAGTTTCATCAGTTCATTTCATCAGTTCGTTTCAACCATTAGTTTCACCAGTTAGATCCAGCCATTAAGTAGCTGTAGTTAGTTTCACTAGCTAGTTTTAACTATTAGTTTCATCGGTTCAGTTCATCAGTTCATTTCAACCATTAGTTTCACCAGTTAGTTCCAGCCATTAAATGGCTGTAGTTAGTTCCAGCAATTAGTTTCACCAGTTAGTTCTAGTCATTAATTGGCTGTTGTTAGTTTCAGCTATTAATTTCACCAGTTAGTTTCAAGAAGTCATGGCACCATGAGGATTCAGATACAGTGGTACCTTGGTGGTACAGTGGAACAGCTTTAGATTAAGAACACTGCAAAGCCGGAAGTAGGTGTTTTGGTTTGTGAACTTTGCCTTGGAAGCGGAACATGTTCCGTTTCCTGTTGAGTGTGTTCCATTTGTAAATTGAGTCACCCACTACTGTGGGAAAGCAAACCTTGGTTTATGAACACTTTGGTTTAAGAACGGACTTCAGGAACGGATTAAGTTTGTAAACCAAGGTGCCACTGTATTAGTTTCAGCACTTATACATTCTGGCCCTTGTTTTCAAAAAGTCAGTTTCAAGGATCCTTTCCAGCAATGAATAAGTAGAGAATATAGATCAGTTAAAGCAGAGTCAGCACCAGCTGTGGAGGGGCCACTGGCATCATGTCAATGTGCTCATCCCAACCAGCCCTGCTTGTGGCAACCATGGCAGGCGTCATCTGCTTTCTCTATTGGTTTCCAGGGACGTCACTCATTACCCTCTAAAACTAACTCCTAGACCTTAAGTGGACAATAGGTGGGAGTTAAGCTGGGTGTCCATCATGGTTGCCACCCAGCCTGCCATCTTAAGTTGCCTAAATTGTAATGCCTTGGAGCACCGATGTATGACATCAATACATAGAATAGGTCTGTGAACTGTACCATTACATTAAGGGTAACTTAAAACAGCAGGCCGGGTGACCATCACAGGATATTTAACAACATTATTTAACACTGAGGTCCAGCTCCGAGGGCCTTCTGGCAGTTCCTTCACTGCGAGAAGTGAGATTACAGGGAACCAGGCTGAGGGCCTTCTTGGCAGTGGCGCCTGCCCTGTGGAACGCCCTCCCATCAGATGTCAAGGAAATAAACAACTGTCTGACTTTAAGAAGACTTCTGAAGGCAGAGCTGTTTAGGGAAGTTTTTAATGTTTAAAGTTCTATTCTGTTTTTAATGTTCTGTTGAAAGCCGCCCAGATTGGCTGGGGAAGTAAGTAAGTAATAATAGTAATAATGGTAATAATAATAATAAATAATAATAATAATAATAATAATAATAATAATAATAATAATAATCCCTGGGTTCCAGTATTATGGGAGAACTACGTATCAAGCACAATAGAGTTTTATAAAGGCATTGTGATATTATTTTTTAATCCATTCTACAGCTCTAGGGCTGTAGAATTTTCTCCCCGGGAAGTGTGTTTGGCACCTTCACTATAGTTTTCACCACATACTGAAGACACTCCTCTTCACGCTGGCCTGTAATACCCCAGATATATATTTTTTGAGGACTCACCCTATTCCTGTGTCTGTTTAATACTGCATTTGAAATGTGCAAAACACACAACTATCTATCAAAATTTACACTTGTCTGAATTTGTTGGTGCAGTTTTCAACCAAACCTTGTTTATAATAATGCATATATTAGGGGAACGTGGGCATTTCAAAAAAAATGTTTTATTCATTTTTCAAACTTATACAGAATTACATAACACTAACAAGAAATAAAACTCCCTTCCATCCTCTCCTTAAGTATGTAATTCCCTGTAATTAAGTTAAAACTTCTGTCTAGCCCTTGAGGATTTTATTCAACTTATAGAAATGCTTATACCAACAATGTATAATCTTCAGTGCATTTCCCCAATTTTAATACCAGTGCTTGGTTTTTATGTTAGAGCAAAAAAGTTAAATAAAGTTAGGTAACAGTTAAATATAATATAATTTATAATGTTTCAAATAAAATAAAATATATTTTATCTTCATTAAAAAGAAAAGGGATTTGTTCAGAATCATCAATAAATCCATCAATTCATTTCCACAGAAAATTATTTTTTAGAAAAACAATGTATCAGACTATCTCGGTCATTAGTTTCAGCAGTTAGCTTTAGAAGTCTGTTTTGGCCATAAGTTTCACCAGTTAGACCCAGCCATTAAACAGCTGTAGTTAGTTTCGCCAGCTTGTTTTAACTATTAGTTTCATCAGTTCGTTTCAACCATTAGTTTCACCAGTTAGTTCCAGCCATTAAATGTCTGTAGTTAGTTCCAGCCATTAGTTTCACCAGTTAGTTCCAGCCATAAAGTGGCTATAGTTAGTTTCAGCTATTAATTTCATCAGTTAGTTTCAAGAAGTCATGGCACTGGGATGTTTCAGATACAGTTGTACCTTGGTTCTCAAATGCTTTGGTACTCGTACGTTTTGGCTCCTGAACATCAAAAACCTGGAAGGAAGTGTTCCAGTTTTCAAATGTTTCTTGGAAGCCGAATGCCTGCTTGAGTGTAGGAAGCGCCTGCAGCCAATTGGAAGCCACACCTTGATTTTCGAATGTTTTCAAACGGACTTCCGGAACAGATTACGTTCAAGAACCAAGGTACGACTGTATTAATGTCAGCAGTTATACACTCTGTCCCTTGCTTTCAAAAAGTCAATTTCAAGGATCCATTTCAGCAATGAAGAAGTAGAGAATCCAGAGTCCATTAAAGCATAGTCAGCACCAGCTTAGGAGGGGCCATTGGCATCATATCAATGTCATATCATATCTAAAACTAACCCCTAGACCTTAAGTGGACAATTATTGTTGATTAGTCGTTTAGTCGTGTCCGACTCTTCGTGACGCCATGGACCAGAGCACGCCAGGCCCTCCTGTCTTCCACTACCTCCCGCAGTTTGCTCAAACTCATGTTTGTATCTTCGAAACACTGTCCAACCATCTCGTCCTCTGTCGTCCCCTTCTCCTTGTGCCCTCCATCTTTCCCAGCATCAGGGTCTTTTCCAGGGAGTCTTCTCTTCTCATGAGGTGGCCAAATTATTGGAGCCTCAGCTTCAGGATCTCTCCTTCCAGTGAGCACTCAGGGCTGATTTCCTTCAGAATGGATAGGTTTGATCTTCTTGCAGCCCATGGGACTCTCAAGAGTCCCCTCCAGCACCATAATTCAAAAGCATCCATTCTTTGGCGATCAGCCTTCTTTATGGTCCAGCTCTCACTTCCACACATCACTATTGGGAAAACCATGGCTTTAACTACACGGACCTTTGTTGGCAAGGTGATGTCTCTGCTTTTTAAGATGCTGTCTAGGTTTGTCATCACCTTTCTCCCAAGAAGCAGGCATCTTTTAATTTCGTGGCTGCTGTCACCATCTGCAGTGATCATGGACCCCAAGAAAGTAAAGGTGGGAGATAAGCTTGGTATCTATCATAGTTGCTACCCAGCCTGCCATCTTAAGTTGCCTAAATTGTAATGCCTTAGCCCACCGACGTATGACATCAATACACTGCAAAGGTCTGTGAGCTGTACCAGTACATTAAGGGTAATTTAAAATAGCAGGCTCAGCGACTACCACAGGCTATGGCTGTACCTTGGTTCTTGAAAGCCTTGGTACTCGTCCATTTAGGCTCCCGAATGCCACAAGACTCTTCACACTGACCTTTGACACCCCAGATATATATTTTCAGAAATCACTCTATTCCTGTGGCTGTTTAATATTGCATTTTAAATTTGGCCAGGGGTTTTATGGTTGCTGTTATAATTATTTTAGTGCCTTGAAGAAAGGCTTGAGCTGTCCAGTTCTATCCAGTTCTATCCAGTCATGGAGCTGCAGAGCATGGCAGGTACTGCTCAGGAGGGAAACTCCCACATCTCATGTTCCTGTTCCTGGTTGCTGCCCACATTAATATAAGCAGCTCAGCTCAAAGTCTTTCCCACATAGAATAATTGGCTGCAGTGAGACACTGCATTGAGCAGCTTGCTGAAGGGAGAAAGGAGAATAAGGGCTGCTTCCTGTTCATAATTATACAAGCTTAGGCAGTGGCCAGAACTGAATGAGGTAAAGCAAGAAAACAAAACAACAACAACAATAATAAATAAATTCCAGCTGTGCTGTTATTCCCAAAAGGTGAGTATTAGTTGTACTAGTAGTAGCAGCAGTAGCAGTAGTAATAATAATATTAAAATTATCATTTGCAGGGTCTTTTCTGTGCTGGCTCCACCCAAGGGTGACTGACCTTCAGGCATCTTGAAAGGCATTCAAGACTCACATGGTGTGATTGGGCTTCTCAATCATGCGATGAAAGTTGGATTGTGGAGTCTTTTTATTTTTATTTTTGTGACTCTATTCTGTTTTAGGTTTTAGTAATAAACTTGTAGGTTTTTATTTCTGTGAATCACATTGGATAAACTGTTCTTAACAATGTTTAGGAATTCCTGAGAAGCAATAATAATTACTCAGGGGTTAGGTAAAACCCATCCATTATTGTTCTACCATTCACTTTTTCTAAAAGCGTTTCCTGCTTGCCTAGTGAATTTTGTCCTGGTCCCAGCCCAAATAACTCCTGGGTTTCTCATAGGAATCAAACTATGATTAGAAAAGCCAAAATCAGCCAAAAGCAACCACATATTGTGAAAAACGGGATTCAGGGATTTGGGGTTCAACATTCTCATGGCTATTATTTTCCCACTTGTGCTTTTGTTGCTAGATCTGCGGTGAGCTACCTTCCATGGCGCTCTTTATAGGTACTGCGCTCTTCTTGATCTTCTCCAGCTACCTCTCGGATGCACAACTCCGAAAGGCTAACAAAGAACTCTCAGTGCCAAATGGATCGCCATGGGGTGAATGGGGACCCATAGAATTCTGTCCCCAAGGACATGCGAAAGGATTCAGATTGAAGGTAGATACCTCCTTGTGTCTTCCTTTTCAGGCACCTTGGTGCCACGTAGCTGTGACAATAAGCATCAACAGAGTCCTGGGGCTGCTCTGCTCACCTGACCTTCCATCTGTAATGGTTGGGTCTCTTCCAGAGAAGCGAGACAACTCTGGCAGTAATTAACTCAGGTTTATTGCCCAAAACACACAAATCACTCTGGACCTCAGTCACTCAGCGTCTGCTTCCAAATTAGCTGTTGCCGAGTCTGAGTTCTGCCCATTCCTCTTTCCTCATTTCAAGCCCCCCTTTCGCTTCCTTTCCTGTTCACGCCTCTCATTAATTCTTCTGAGCCTATGTGTCATGGGATGGGCCTCCCTGAGAGTCCGAACGTAAGCTGTGTCTTCTCCCTTGAACTCCCCCCTTCCTTCTCCTTGTTCTCGGAGCTCAGGCTTCTACTGCAACTAGGCTGTTCCTCCCTCGTTCTGCATTCCTGTCTAATTACCTCCTTCTGTCTCTCCATGCTCTCTTCCTCTCTCAGCAATGGGATGCAGCTGACACCATCTGACTAAGTTGCTTGGTGGTGAGGTCATTATGAGGCAAATGTACTGGTGGCACACCTAAGGCCTTCAGCTTCTGTGGTTCTTCTTCATGTGCCTTCTCCGTAAGAGGCCCAGAGAAACTGGCCTTTTATGTGGTGGCTCCTCACTTGTGGAATGTTCTCCCCAGAGAAGCTTGCCTGGCACCACTGTTACATATATTTGGGTCCATGGCAAAAGCATTCCTCTTCTCTGTCCTTTGGCTAATTAAACTGTTGGGGGAATTGTTTTTGTTTCTTATTATGGCATGCATTTTTGTTTTTTTATATTGTAATCCACCCTGTGATCTTCTAGTTCATCTTCAAGTTCATTCTTTTACATGTGTTATTTACACTTTGGACCCTTTGTGCATTTAAGCTTAAATATCATCATTTTGAGGGGAAAGAAATCAAATGATTTGCATTCTGCTGTGTGTGGAATGATGGTCCCTTAGTCTTCTTAAGTAAAATTTATGCTTCTTTTTTTAAGAATATTTTTTTATTAACCGACCAATCACATCAAATCAAACCAAATTATATAAATTCCAAATTATACAGCCGAATTTTAAATTTTTGTTGGGGGTACCCATATTTCAAGTTCCGAAGGAGATCCAATCAACTTCTTGCTTCTTACTGCTGTTTTAATGTCCACAAATCTAACCTTATGATGTTCACAGTACTATCCAGTCCTTTCTTATTGTTTTTCCACATCTCTTGTTGTTATTTTCATATATTTTTCCTTTCTCTTTGTGACCTCTGATAGTCTCCACAAGCTGGTTAGAACAGTTTGTAATCCTGTGTGGATATATTTTTTTTTATCCAGTAGCCATATCCAGACGTTTTCCATATAACATCAGTTCCATACATCAAAACAGTCTTAGTGTCATTAATCTTCACCAATCTGCCTCCTTTCTCAAAACCTCTGAGGAGATTCACCAGGAATGCAGTCTACAAATAAGTCCGTTCCTCCTCCCGGCTATAAATCCTTTGGCAAGATGGCGACTCTGAATTAATTGCTGTGCCATTCCAAAAGCTCTTATTGCTTCTCGATCTCCATAAAGCATACTTTTGGTTAAAGTTTATCTCCATACAGACCTTAATCATCCTGCTTGGGTCAGTTCAACCGACGATTCTAATGAGGAGGGGTTCTTGTAAATCACATAGAAGGAAAGTAAAAAAGGTTCCCCCCCCTTCAGTCCCGTTGTCAATATACCCAGCCTTTGGTGTATCTTCATCGTAAAATATTCCTGTATCTCCAACCTGTTGTCTTCTTTCGCAGAGGTCACTTAAATTAGCAGACTTCACTCCCCTTCTTCACTTGAAATATGTGTATTTGCTTCTTTTGTAATTAATTATTCCAAATTGCTGCAGCTAGTGCGCGATCAGAGACAGCGTCCAGGAGGGCCGAGGTCCACACGGGGGCATTCTGCCTAGGGCCCTCACCCCCTTCTTTCGAATTAGGGGGTGATTTATGGGCACAGCAGGCAAGGGCAGTGTTCCCCATTTCCTTGGGGCAACAAGGGAGGCTGCCTACTCCCATAACAGCCTCTTAATTACCCCGTGTGGGTCGGAGAGATGGTATTGTCGGCCATCTTCCAATGCGCCCCTAGTGGCTCCCCCAGTAACATTTATGCTTCAACACAACAGCTTGTGACATTTGGGAGGCTGATTTTTTTTTTTTTTTTTGCCAAGGACAAACTTGAATTGAACACTGAACTGAAATAGTTCATTTTGTAAAGGGGAATTTGGGCATGTCAAATGAGATCCTTTTCGAATCAAACTACCCAAGCTCTGTACAATACTGTCAAATTCAGCCTGCCAATCTAGTGTGTGTAAAATTCCTCCTGAAAATGCTGTGCTTTGCTCTTAAATGTGGTCTTATTGCAGCCACAGCTTCTCTTCTCCCCCAGGTAGACCCAGGGAAAGACAGAGTAAAGGTAAAAGATGAAACATCTCTGAATGACATTTTTGTTTTTTTACATTGTAAACCACCCTGTGATCTTCAGATGAAGGGTGGTATAGAAATTTAATACATGATGATGATGATGATGATATTGCACCATGCCAACTGCAGCTGAAAGTAATGGTTGGGTGAACGAAAAATAAATTTAGTTCATTTTTAAGCAGAGTTCTAGTTCATCTTCAAGTTCATTCTCTTACATGTGTTATTTACACTTTGGACCCTTTGGGCATTTAAACTTAAATATCATAATTTTGAGGGGAAAGATCAAACTATTCGTATTCTGCTGTGTGTGGAATGATGGTTCCTTAGTCTTATTAAGTAAAATTTATGCTTCAACACAACAGCTTGTGACTTTCTGGAGGCTGAAATATTTTTTTGCCAAGGAACATTTGCCAAGGAACATTTGGACAAACTTGAATTGAACTGTGAACTGTGAACTGAAATAGTTCATTTTGTAAAGGGGCAAACTTGAACTGGAGTTAGTTCCTTTTGGGGCATGTCAAACGAGATCTTTTTCAAATCAAACCATCCAAGTTCTGTACAATACTGTCAAATTCAGCCTGCCAATCTAGTGTGTGTGAAATTCCTCCTGAAAATGCTGTGCTTTGCTCGTAAATGTGGTCTTATTGCAGCCACAGCTTTTCTTCTCCCCCAGGTACAGCAATGGACACCAGAATCACCCTTTAGAGATGATACCTCTCTGAATGGCATCCGCCTCATTTGCACGGATGGCTCAGAAATTCAATCTGCTGTTGGAGCGTGAGTAGCTTTAAATATTCCATTCCTTGGCTTTGTTGTTAGAAAGAAGTATGGAACCAAATCTGGCAAGTTCTTGCCTTTTCCCTGAGTTCTTGAGAAGGATACATCTTGAATTATGGTGACTTATTCATGGGCTGCCAAACCTGAGTGCATCAACAACACAACAGGGAGGGTTGTGATAAAATAGCGAAATGCAATGTAGCAAAAGATAGTATTACTAGGGCAACTGTTACACAGCTGGAAATCTAAACAACCATGAAAGTAACAGGACTAATTTTTTTCTTAATGAACATTTATATATTTGAATCTTGATAGCAGAAGAATCCACTCATAAATCAACAGTTGCTCAACATTTGGATATAGTTCCAGTATACATCACATTTCCTTCCCAAGGAATTAATCATCGAGCTAACAAAATTAAATAAAACAAAATTCCAGTCTACATCTGTTTCCATATGAGGTGAATAAAATGTGAAGAGAATGCATACATGCAGCATTACCTGTGTAACAAAATGTAGGCCGTATTAGATTGGAACAAGAGTAAAAAATGACAAAATAACTCATTTAATGACAGAAGGATATAAAATTTATACCACCCACCGTTGCTGATATGAAAAGTCTTATAAAATGCACCTGTCCCTGTGTGCATATTTCCTGAAGGAAGAACAGAAAAGAGGCACACTGCCTTCTGTTTGTTAGCCTTCCTTAAGGAATATGAATAGGCCTCACAAATATAAAGGTAAAGTAAGGACCAGCCACAAACTCAGCTGAACACAATTAAATATATCCTGCAAATTCTATTGTTGAATTCTAACCATATGGGTCCAGTGTATCCAGTTTATAAATATACCTCCATTCCATTTGTGAAAGCTTCCTGGTCCTGAGTGCAGGCACGATGAGACAACTGGGAAGTCCACCTTTTCTAAGGCAGGCTTCTTCAGGCTCGTGTGCTCCTGATCTTTTGGACTACAATTCCCATAAGCACAGGACAACACATGGAGGTAACAGGAGCTTTAGTCCACCACGTCAGGAAGACACCAGGTAGAGGGAAGCTGGTCTAAAGCACTGATGAGCTGACATTTTGATCTGGAAACCAAGCCTTATGAGCAATAGTTGAAGGAGCTAGGTATGTTTAGCCTGGAAAAGAGGAGGCTTAGAGGAGATATGATAAACATCTTCAAATATCTCAAGGGCTGTTACAAGGAAGAAGGAACAAGCTTGTTTTTTCCTGATCTGGAGGGTACCTCTTGAGCCAATGGTTTCAAGTTACACAAAAGGGGATTCTGACTAAACATATGGAAAAACTTTCTGACAGTAAGATCTATTCGACAGTGGAACGCTCTCTCTTGGGAGGTTGTGGACTCTCCTTCCTTGGAGGTTTTTAAGCAGAGGTTGGTTGGCCATCTGCCTTGGTTGCTATAGCTGAGATTCCTGCATTGCAGGGGGCTAGGCTAGATGACCCTTCGGATCCCTCCCAACTCTACAATTTGATGATTCTCTCTCGGAGCACTAAGATATTCTCTATTTTCCCAAGGGACAGCAAAGAGGCAACCAGTAGAAGAGAAAGTTGGATAGAGTAGCCAAAAGGGATTAAAGAATTAATTTCCATGCAGTTTCCACCTGCCCCAACCCACACTTCTGGGTTCCCCCATCACAGAGCCAGTTATTGTAAGATGCATTTCAGATCAGTATTTAGCAAGGAAGCTTGGAGAGGTCTCTTCTGTTTCCTTATTTCTTATCCAGGTGATAACATGTATTGGGATTTGCTTTTTTAAAACCTTAATTTAAAAAAAAACAAAAACAAAATAACAATAGAAACAAAAATGTGCACCCCACCACCAAGACTATTCTTTATCAAAATTATACAACTTTCCAAAAACTTAACAGTTCTTGAGATGGTTTGACCCCTTTTTTGTTATAACAATACAAATTCCACCAATACCTTCTATATTTCCTCAAAGTCAAAGCTCCCAGGATTCTTTGGGGGAAGCCATATGCTTCAAATCTGTGTTGAATGGGCATTGAATGTATGGTGAAGACGTGACTTGAGCAAATATTTCTTCAGAGTATTAACACCACTATCTCTGTCAGGTATGGAACATGGACAAAGGCTGAGATTTGTCCTGGAGGCCGTCTAATTTCATATTCTCTGAGAGTACTAGGATATCAAGGTATCAAGGATGACACAGCAGCTGACAATATCAGGTTCAGCTGTGAAAATGGGGGTGTCCTGACAAGCTATTCAACTGACTGGGGTACGTATGGTCCATGGAGTCAACAATGTACTAATGGTGCCATATGTGGATTGGTGACAAGAATTGACAGAGGAGTAGAAGACAACACAGGACTTAACGATGTGATCTTCTACTGCTGCGACTGAACCATGTGGGTTTCACACAACAATAGCTCAGTTCCCTGTGCCCCAGTGGCTCCATGATGTGAAACTTAATAATAAATGTATCCCCAATGAAGAGTTCTGGGTGTCTTCTTTTGACGCACTGTGCCTTAAATCTTCATGAATGTCTTGTTGGCAGAGCCATTTAAATCTTGGTAACGCTTTCTTGAGGAAGCGGAACAAAACATTGTATAACTTGAGGAGAAAGCAACAGAGAGGCTTTTGTCTTTCTTAGGTCAGGCACTGGACATAGCAGGAAGGCTATCAATTATACATAACAGGGGGGAACTCCCTCAGATCTACACAGCCAATCAGAGCACTCGCTACCTCAGTGAGCGTCGTGCCACTTTGCTTGGTTGTTAAGCAAAACCTCAGCCAGCCCTCCTGGTCTGCTGACTTACTAATAACAGAATGAATGCTAAAGTCACACACAGCACAATCTCTGCTGTGGCAGTTCCATCATGGCTGCTGGATAGGAGGCCAACCATAGGATTGGAGAGAGGACAGAGAAGGATGAATGGACACAGAAGAATGTAAGAAGAGGCCCACTGCATCGTACGAAAGGTGACTACCCAGACACATTTCTGGTTTCAGAAAGGGCTCAACAATTTTGCCCCCACCCCCCCATAAAGAGGTCAACAACTTTTGTGTCCAGATTTTCACTTTTTGAAATATAGCAACCCTAGTTCAGAGGGGAAAAGGGGGTGGAACGGGAAAATTCCCATTTACATGTGTCCTGAACCGCAATGTAAGTGGCTTCCACAGAGGAGCCACAGAAAGAATGTGGCTGGTCAAGGGAGTCATGGACTCAAAGAGGTTGAAAACCACTGCAGTGGAGAAGGAGGTGTGTGTGTGTGTGTGTGTGTGTGTGTGTGTGTGTGTGTGTGTAAAAACTAGCCTACTATACAAAGGTAACATTTGCCTTTCTTTCTTGTTTTTGCTATACCTCCTTTTGCCCACTCACCTTGGCAAGTGGTGGCCCTCCAGCTAAAAAATGCTCCAGAGCCCTGCTGTAAAGCACGGTAGACAATGCTGGACTTTGGTGCTAGACGTAACACCACCATCCCACCTTAAAATATGTCCTTTTGCTTCAGACAGCCATGCCCACCCCACTCCAAATGCCAATGGACGTCTTGGTCTGGATGCACTTATGAAAGGCAACTAGTAGTGGGAGTGCAGTAGGCACAGATCAAAGGTAGGTTTTCATCTGCTCTGCTCTGCTCAGCTAAGGAGCATGACAGCATGGCAGGTGAAGGACAGATGACTTGTACTTCCCATTGCCCTGCCCACTATTCACTCCCGGGCCCATATTCACATTTCCCTGCTCCCTCTCTTTCTGGCTGCTTTGCCGTGAGGCGGTAAGTAGAATCGCATGGTTCCGCTTGCTCTGGGGAGAAGGCAGGGCGAGGGCTGCAATGACAATTGTCTAACTGGGTTTTGTATATTCCTGTAGCCAACCTGGGACATTGCTATTAATATTATCTATTTTTAATTTCTTACCTACCATAAGGTCACAGGGCAGGTTACAGCAATTTGAAATGACGGCATTAAGATCAGATGAAAACAAATATAAATAGGTTCAAGTTCAGCATATGAGAAGTGGTATGAATGTTCCAGACGCATCTCTGTGGTAAAGGGTGGTTCAGTAATCTTATATTTTAACTGGGGGGGGGGGATGAATGAATAGATAACTAAATGGAACCCAGCCAGAATTATACAAGTGGTGGAAATCCAGCAGTGTTCTTTCAATATGTTTATTTGACTTTATTTTTCTCCTACACATTTAGAATGGCCTGAAGCCACTGGAGTGGTTTGCATTGTGATAGAAATGAGATAAAACCCAAACAATGCAAGCTCTAAAAAGCCATAAAAGTGCTTGAAACAAAATCCAAAACAAATGAACAAATGAACCTTTTTCTACAAAAGGGAAGCCCCATGTAAAAGTATAATTACTATTCTATAAATAACTTTCCTCAAGGAAAGCCTTCCAGAACAAAAACGTATTCAAGTTGGCAACGTTAGCATAATGAAGCTATTTACGTCTATTTATTTATAAGGTAGGGGGCACTTTTCAAAGATTTTATCAGAAGCTTCATCCCCCCCCCCCAGTTGGGTGGGAGAAGGTACCGTAAATCCCAAAGGGTTTGCCCTTTCAGAGTAGGGGCATTTCCAACCTGCTTAGAATCAGAGGCATTCTGCACAAGATATATTTCATTCACAGTGCCTATAGGAGGGCTACAGAGATTAAGTCATTCATCATTTTAACAATGGTGTCACATGTTGTCAGTTATATGCCCATATTAGCAGTCTGGAATTTCTGAACTGGGCCCAATACAGTGCATTGCAGTAATCCAGCATCACATGGACTTCGGTGGTCAAGCTATCCCTATATTGCTGGTTTATAGCCGAGAATGATCAGCTGAGGCATGCTAGTGGTTAGCAACCTACTTGTGTGCAGTATTAAAAACTCCCATTGTTCTAGGCACATTTTGTGATGGAATTTCATTAGCGCAGAGTGGAAACAAAAGAGGACCTTTTTCTGCCTCCCCAGTTCCAGCTTCTCTCTGAAGACTGGAGAAGAGACCCTCTGAAGACTATTAGGGGGGTGGGCAGGGGAAGGACTAGACCATGTGAAAAACATAATATTTTAGCTGCAGCTCATTCATTTTCAGCTTTGTATTCTTGCTACAAAAAAGCGCACCTAGACATTCCGTTATTGCGCCCTAACCTAGGTTTAAGGGGCCATTAAGCTCCTAGCTTTCATAGATCGGTTTCTAACACTGCTTGTGTGATAACATGCCCTGATGAACAGCAATGTAAAATCGTCCTAATATCAGATCTGGGGAGGCCACAAGTGCAGTTTCTGGTAATTAAGGCTGCAAAAACGATCAACAACCACCGTGCTTCTTTGATTAGGAGGAACAGAACCCAGTGTTCTCTGTTATGAGACTCGTAGTGACCCTTTCTGATATGACTTTTACTAATTGGGATTGTAAATCTTCTGAGGAGCATGGAACATTTCAGTAACATAAAAGCATAAGGGGGGGGGGATGCACTGGAACATAGCAAACTAGTGACTAAGGTGGAGCTTTCTGAATCTCCTTTGGTGAAAATTGAAGTACCTAGAGCAGATTGTCCCCTGCCCTCAACAACTTTTTTGGGCTCGTGGACACATTTGGAATTTTGAGATGGTGTCATGGGCACTTTCACAAAATGGGTGCTGGTTGGGTGGATGTGGCAAGCCCCCAAATAATAGTCTGGGCAATTACCCAAGTTACTCTTGCAACAGGCTACTTGTTTTAGCAGAAAAGCAAACTATTCAGACTAAAATACAGGTAGCTTGCTCAGACACCTGGGCAGAAGGCCAAGGTGGGACCTGAGGCTCAAAGCACAAAGCCTCTCCACCAGTTTTTCTCTCTCTTTGGCAGCCAACTCACCCATGGATGGCCAAAGACATTTTGCCACTCGCAAATGGACAAAGCAGGGTTCAATGCCAGCGCCAGACAGCCAACCCCTTTGAAATTGTCCTCATCAGGGACTGACTACTGGGAACCTTTCTCACTCTCCATAGGCCATTTTTGACAGGAAGTTGTCGTCTCATGATGTCTGGAGACTGATAAACCACCCTACCTAACTCTCAAAAATGGCCTGCAGAGGATGGGGCAGTTTTGGATCAGGGTCTCATGCTGAAGAAAAGGTTTCCCACCCTTGTTCTAAAGGATAAAACAGAAATTCCCTGCAGTGGCAGATGAGTCACTGCTGCTTACTAGAAGCAGGAAGAAGAGGAAAGAGGGAGGAGGGAGAGTGGAACAGGTCAAACGGACTGACAAGGAGCACAAGATTAGCTCTGCTGGAGTGTTTGCACTGCACCATCTTCCCTGCTGCCTCACTCCTCTCCCTCCTGATAAGCAGCAGCGACACATCTGCAAGGAGGTCAGCGAAGGTTCTGCGTCCCAGCATGCTACCTTCTGCTGATGCCCTTAATGTGCACATGGTGACTCTGTCACTGATAGTAAAGACCAATTGTTGCCTGTCATGTTTGATACTAGGTTCATGAAGACACCCTGCCCAAATTCTCAGACTACATGTTCTCATGGCTACCTTTCTTCAACCATGTTTCCACATCTAGGACAAAGGAGGACTCCTCAATATGGATGTTTCCATCACTGCTGTGGTCTTCCCAATCATTTTCTGCTGCCTCTGGGAAGTAGAGGCCCGAGGTTATAATTCCATCATCTCTGTGCTAAATGGAGCACCATGGGGTCTTTGGGGAAAAAAAGAATTTTGTTCCTATGGTTTTGCTACTGGTTTCTCGCTGAAGGTAAAACTTGACTTGTATCCTGCTTTCCAGACAACCTCACAACTGGTTATCTCTGATGTTTGTGCCCTCCTTTCTTCCCACAAAATTATATCCATCTCCAGGAAAGCGTCTTAGTGTGAACCAGAAAACAGGCCCAGAATTGGCAAAACATTAATCAACAATGCAAACTTACATTGGCTGCATGCCACTTTAAGCTGCATGGCTTTTGTCAGTGCATCCTGGGAACTGTAGTTTGTGAAGGAGCTAGCAGTGCAGACCCTCCAAGTGTCCCTATTTTCCAGGGAAAGTCCTTGATTTACAGAAGCTGTCCTGGTTTCTGACTTGATCCCGGAATGTCCCTCTTTTCCTTAGGATGCCCCTATTTTCATCAGAGAAATGCTGGAGAATATAGAACATCACATGTTACCTGCCCCAGGTCAGTTCTCCCGTGACTGGCAACATCTGTCCAGAGTGTCAGACAGGAGACTCTTCCAGTCTTAAGATGCCAATGACTGAATCTGAGACCTTTTGCATGCAAAACATATGCTCTGCCCCTGAGCTACAGCCCATCCCAGGTGCCATCTTGTGGCGGCAAGAAGAACTTTGTGAAATTGTGTTCGTTTAGGAATGGCAGGCAGGGCCAGCCCTATCACTAGGCAAATTGAGGCAGTTGCCAGTCCAGCAAGTCCTTGATTTGGGGGAAAAAGCATCAGCTAGCAAGGAAGTCCAAGGTGAAATCACTTCCGATTCACCATGTCCAATAAACTCAAAACATACCAGGCTCCTAGAACAGCATATAAAACAGTCAAGGGGGTGGGGAGCATTACAACGATCATTTACTAAAATGGCCTTATTTCAATGTACTGAGTCGTACATCTGATTCACACTCCGGATACTCCTTTTTGGCCCTATTTGATCCTTTATTCTTTATTCTTTATTCTGATTTTATATAATATGGACTCTTTTTGACTGCTATTGAGACTTGTATAAATGTACCTTTGTACTATATCACTGTATATTTGAAACTACATTATTTCTGTACTTAAACGTTGTATCCAAACTTACCATTACTTTAAAACTATCGTACTTACACGTTGTGTTTAAATTTACTACTAGCTTCAAACTGTTTTTCTTAGCAGAATATACACGCTTTTCATTTCAACTCTTGAGTAGGAATTATTCCTTATATTGAAACTTTTGGCCAGAGTTCTTGATATATCCTTTTCAGTGTTATTTCAATGTACTGGCATCAACACTGTTCTTCAGTTCAATTCTGAATCTTCTTAGAATCTTTCCCCAGCAGAATTGCTCACAAGCCTTTCTTACATAACACCGGTCCTGAAAGGCCTACATTGGCTCCCAGTACATTTCCGGGCACAATTCAAAGTGTTGGTGCTGACCTTTAAAGCCCTAAATGGCCTCAGGCCAGTATACCTGAAGGAGTGTCTCCACCCCCATCGTTCAGCCCAGACACTGAGGTCCAACTCCAAGGGCCTTCTGGTGGTTTCCTCACTGCAAGAAGCAAAGTTACGGGGGGCCACCAGGTGGTGCATTGGAAGATGGCCGATAATAACATCTCTCCGACCCACACGAGGTAATTAAGAGGCTGCTATGGGAAGTATGCAGTCTTCCTGACCCCCCGCCGCAAGGACATGGGGAGGGACTGCCTTGCCAGCGGTGTCCATAATGCACCCCCGGATTCGAAAGAAGGGGGTGCCGGTCACTTGGCACCAGCCCTCGGTGAAGTCGGCTCTTCCTGACGCTGTCTCCAAACAGCGCGTGCTGGTTCGCTTTAGCTTGAAAATATAATTGGAAATATATAATTGGAAAGAAGCTAAAGCACATACATCAAGCAAAGTTCGGGAGATAAGACTGCTGATTAATGGATCTCTGGGACCGGAGTGACGGGCGGGACAAATAAATCAAGTGATGAAGCGCCATTAAGAGACTGGTATGCTTGGAGTTAAGAAGGGGGGTGGAGGAAAAAACTTTTCTTTTCTTTGCCTTACGTGAGTATTAATAACCCTCCACCCCAAAGAAAGAAGAATCGTCACATTTTATTAACCACAAGCAGGAATTCAAGAACTGTGTGGGGTGAATTAATGATCAAAGAGAGGATTGGTAAATATTGGAAAACGGAGGAAAATTCTATGACGCAGTTTTAAATGGCGTCTCGCAAGACAGGTTTGTCTAAGAAAGACGGGGGGAGGAGGACCAGGATCATTGGAATGTGAATGATGATTGGAATGCGATCCTAACCTGGCAGAGCCCTCTATGAGATATTTGGCAAGCCTGGGAAAATTAAAGGGCAGACCGAGGATAAATTTTTGAAGGAGGTGTGGAATGGCGGCTGTCCCTATGAGATATGACTTTTGGAGTGTGTAAAACCCACACAGACGATGTTTGTTTCCAACCCGCTTGTGAAGATTATCAGAGATCACAAAGAAAGGAATATATGACAACAACAAGATGATGAAGAAAGTAATAAAGAGACTATCTGGACAGAACTGGATAGAACTGTTTAATTAAAGCAGTAATAGAAGTGATGTTTGGACCTTCGTTCGGAGCTTGATGTAAGGGTACCCCCAACAAAATTTAAAAATCTGGCTGTATAATTTGGAACTAATGTGATTTGGAAATAATGTGATTTGATTGGCCTGTTAATAAAAATTATGTTAAAAAAAGAAGAAGCAAAGTTACAGGGAACCAGCCGGAAGGCCTTCTCGGTAGTGGCGCCCGTCCTGTGGAACGCCCTCCCATCAGATGTCAAGGAAATAAACAACAATCAGACTTCTAGAAGACATCTGAAGGCAGCCCTGTTTAGGGAAGCTTTTAATAGTGGATAAAACATTGTATTTTAATATTCTGCTGGAAGCCGTCCAGAGTGGCTGAGGAAACCCAGCCTGATGGGCGGGTTATAAATAATAAATTATTATTATTATTATTATTATTATTATTATTATTATTATTATTATTATTATTATTAGATTATCTGTCTTGTAAGACATTTTTCTGTGGGAGTCCTGGGAGTCTCTCTAACCTGTTCAGGGCTGCTCTAGCCCTATAGGCTACAATAATACAGAGTTCAGTTTGTGAGTCCAAAGTTTCTTAGTATTTCAGGCTTACATGAAAGGGCACACACTTCGACTTTATATCTTTAACAAGCCTATTTCACTCAATCCTTTTCCTTTGGAAGGTGCTTGAGGGAACTTTTTGTTCACTCTGAGTCGTCCCGTTCCCCCCCCCGATTATATTCAATTCCCCACCATGTTGGTAGCCCAAGTGAGTGCCAAAGGACTCTTAATTTACCATAGTCTCTCTTCCTCTTTGACACCAGGTGGAACCATATCAAGGAGGTGCAAGACAAGACGATGATACATCCCTAAATGGCATCCGATTGTTCTGCAATGATGATTCATATATTTCGTCTGCTGTTGGGGAGTGAGCATCTCTCTCTTTCTCTTTTTTTTTGAGCTGTCACCATAATTTAGGCTTTCCCCCTGTGCCAATCTTGTTACTTAAAAAAATAAGAATATAAAAGTTGCTCCCTCTTCGCTTTTTATTTTAGTAGCAGTGGGAATGAGGGTTCATAAATTCTGTGGCCAGTAGATGACAAGTCCACTTCCTCTGCCTTTGTGTGGATGACTACATTCTAGACAGCAACCACAGGGTTAGGATACCTGGACAAAACCAACATTTGGAAGTTGCCTTAGGATCAATCAACTCCACAGAGGGACAGTTTGGCCTCTGTTCTTCTTAGGTCTAAAAGAAGTGATCTGGCCAGGACCTAGCAAACCAGAAATAACTTCACCTCACATTGCTCTTATTGAGAGTTATACCCAGAAGTGGCTTGCCTGGTGTGATGGAAATACAATTGCAGGAGGGAGAGAGGAAGGGTGAAGAGGCAGGGACAGTGTCATGGTGCAGTCGTGCTGCCAGGAGTCCCAGACTGTTGTGCCATGGCAACTTCCCCTCTGCCTTGCCCCAACTCTCTCCCATACCAGGAAGCACCGTGACTCCGCTGGTTCCAGTTACATCTTCAGAAAGGCAGAATGAAAACAGCCCCATAATTTCTGGAATGTACACAGTCGCTCAGATAACTCTTTGTACTCAGTAGTGTGGTAAAGCAGACAGACACTGAATGAATAACAAGGCCTTGGACAAAGTTAAATAAAAAAACTTAGCTTTCACTCAAGGTTTTGTTTTTTGTTTGTTTGTTTTTTTTTGGTAAAGCAGCAGTTTTAAGCACTCATTGTGAATATATTCATAGGAAATGCCTCCCCCATTTGTTTTAGAAAAGTAGGGACAAATAACCCAGGAGAAAATGAAAATATAGGAAAAATTCATCCAGGCAAACCTAGCCTAACTTATTTTACTACTAAAAAAATCTGTATCTGAGTCACCCTGTCCCCCCCCCATTTTTTCCTCTCTTCAGCATATGTATTAGGCTGAACCACTAAACTGTATAAAACAAAGCTCTTTTGTTTCCGCATTCATTGAAATGGGAAATATAAAAACGGCTACAGCTTTGTCCCCTTTTAGACAAGTGGACGAAATACTCAGGCACAAGAGGGTTTATTAAGCCTGCCAAATTACAGACAAATGGATTCAGGGCCTTTGCGGGGGGCAAGTAATAGGGATTCGCTTTCCTTTTTAATCAAAGAGAAACAGAGATATTACATTGGAAAACATAAAGCTATGCAGAAAAGCACAGAAACAAATGAACACAAAACTTTGTGGAGCTTCTCATCTGACTTGGTGTGGTGGCATTGACCTTGTGCTTTGACTCAAGAGGAAGGAGATATCACCCTCCCCCCCAAAAAAATTGCTTCAGTTTTCCTTGGTCTTGATCTACTGTTCTTCAGTTGTATGTTCTCGTTAATTACATTTGAGGTATCAGGAATTTGGGAGAACATTCAATATCCCATGAGCAATGGGACCTCCCTTTCTTCTTCCTCCTCCTGCAGCCCCTTCCAACTCTCTAGAGCAGATCTGAGGGGATGAGGAGTGGGTGGGTGCAGACAGAGGAAACGGAAGGGTACAGCTGATATAAAAATCTGAATATATTTTTCTTTTATATCTTTTTTAATTTTCAATTTTGCATTTCGAAATAAACAATTTACAAACTTTAAAATCAAAAATAAATAAATCTGAATATATTTCTCAAGCCAGCTTTGTCATCTTTGGCAGATGGGGAGCATGGTCTGAGATTCAATATTGCCCTGTACCATCCAAGCTTACGGCCTTCTCCCTGAGAGTGGAAGTACCGCAAGGATTTGGGGATGACACTGCAGCCAACAACATCATGTTCATGTGTAGCGATGACTCCAAGCTAAAAGGGAACTCGCATGAATGGGGAACCTTTGGCCCATGGAGCTCTCCCTGCCACACCGGTTCCTATATATGTGGCATCCAGACAAAGGTCGAGTTTCCACAAGGGGCCGAAGATGACACTGCACTTAATGACATTAAGTTCTATTGCTGCAAAGGAACTTATGGCATATTTCGTTAACATTCCTGCAGATTTGCTAGCTTATGAATTTGTCCTCTATTAAACCTTACCTTTAACTGGAGAGCTGTGTCTTTTTTTATATAAAAAAATCTGATGCACTAGACTCATTTTTCAGCCCTCTGATGGGAGGAGAACCCAAGGAGGGCAGAGACATAAAAGGGGGGCAGAAATATATAAGCGCTGATTGTCAGATTTGGAGACAGCAGGGGAAGTCATGCTCTTTAGCCCCTCAGGGATGTACAGTCCTAGTCAGATCATAAGGTCCAAACTCATCACTGTCACAATAAAAAGGTAAGGGTAAAGAACCTCTGGACAGTTAAGTCCCCTCAAACTTGGCTATGGGGTGCGGCGCTCATCTTGCTTCAGGCCGAGGGAGTCAGCGTTTGTCTGGCTCATGTGGCCAGCATTGTCTAAGCCACTTTTGGTGCAACGGGACACTGTGATAGAAGCCAGGGCTCATGAAAACACCCTTTACCTTCCCGTCGTAGTGGTACCTGCTTATCTACTTGCACTGGCATGCTTTCAAACTGCTAGGTTGGCAGGAGCTGGGACAGAGCAACAGGAGCTCACCTCCAGCGGCGTAGCTAGCGGCTCAGGCATCTGGGGTGCCACAAATGCCCTGCACCCTGTGGAACAAATTATTTACGTCAGTCTTCACAGCAGATGTTGGACAGATTCTTATGCCTTGGTCACTAAGTTTCTAGGAGGAGACTGGAAGAAACCAATCAAGTAGGCACGATGAAGTCACGTCTGTTAAATCTGAAATTTTAGGGGAAATTAAAAATTTAAAAATTGGCATCACTGTGTCTAGATAATCTGCAGCCAAGAGTTCTGAAATTACTGAAATGTAAGAATGTTGATCTTCTAAGAAAAATATGCAAGTGATCACTAATGCCAGCACCTGTATTGGAAGACTAGAAAGTAGCCAACCTAACATCAAATCACTAATAAGAGATCCAAGCGAGCTAGGAAATTGCATGCCCATTAGCCTAACATCTGTCCTGTGTAAATTGGTGGAAAGCATAATTGAAACTAGAATGATTAAATATTGGAGAATACTTGCTGAGGGAGAATAAACCTAACTTCTGCAAAGGGAATCATAGAATTGAAAGTACAGTGGTACCTTGGGTTAAGAACTTAATTCATTCTGGAGGTCCGTTCTTAACTTGAAACGGTTCTTAACCTGAGGTACCACTTTAGCTAATGGGGCCACCCACTGCAGCTGCACAATTTCTGTTCTCATCCTGAAGCAAAGTTCTTAACCCAAGGTACTATTTCTGGATTAGTGGAGTCTGTAACCTGGAACATCTGTAACCTGAAGCGTCTGTAACCCGAGGTACCACTGTATTTCTTCACCTATCTTCTAGAATTTTTGAGAGTATTAACATGTAGATAATCTGCCCACCTGCCACATTTGGCCCACATGGGGGGTGGGGGGAGGTAATGTCATGGCTTGCCAGCTGCATCTAGTTCCCCAACCCTGCAACAGACATTGTATACTTGGAATTTCAAAAAGCATTTTTTTAAAAAGATATTTATTACAAATTTTTAAACAAAAAATCACCAAACATACAGAATACCATCACCAAGATATAACAAAGATAAGCAAACAGAGAAGAACAGAGAAATAAACACAAAATAGAAAAGATACAACACAACAACTGTCTGTAAATCCTATTTCCATAATCTTTGGACTTCCTCACATCTCCCTTTCCTGCCTTCTCAATAATAGAATTAAAGGCAGCAATTTATTGCCTTATTTCAATTCTTATTTTGTAATTCTCAAATACTATGTCTCAAACTTTAAATATCTTTCTCAAATACTGAACTGCTTAATTTAAACATAATATTGCTTCAAATTTCATCTTTTCTTAAACATCCCTTACTCTCATATATCTTTCAACTAAATTGCTGATGCCATGTTATTTTCTATCGTGCAATTTCTTAGCATCCATACAGCTTATAATGTTTTTGTAAATAGTCCTTAAACTTTTTCCAGTCCTCTTCCACTGTCTCTTCTCCCAGATCTCGAATTCTGCCAGTCATTTCTGCCAATTCCATGTAGTCTATCAGTTGCGTCTGCCATTCTTCCAAAGTGGGCAAATCTTGGGTCTTCCAGTGGGAATTTCAAAAAGCATTTAACCAACTTGCTTTTGACCAAACAAGCTTGTTTCCTACTGCTCCGGAGGGCAAGACTCAAACCAATAGCTTCAGGTTCCAAGAAAGGAGATTCCAGCTAAGCATCATGAAAATCTTTCTGACAACAAGAGCTGTTTGAGTGTGTCACGGACTTTCTCGAGAGGAGGTAGATTCTCCCTTACTGGAGGTTTTTAAGCGGAGGTTGGATGACCACCTGTCATGGATGCTTTGGCTGAGATTCCTGCATTGCAGGGGGTTGGACTAGATGGCGCTTGGGGTGCCTTCCAACTCTTAATTCTATGATCTTTGGTCTTCATAAGTTATCCTAATTCATGGATGATAAGACTATCAGTGGGAACTAACCCTGATACCCACATTCTACCTGCACTGCTAGGGCCTCTAAGATTGTGAATGCCACTTGCTGGAAGCTGCAGGAGGAGAGAGTACTGTTACTTTCCAGGTGCTACATGCAGGCTTCTCAAAGGAACCTGTCTGACCACAGTGAGAAAAGGATGTTGACCTAGCTGGGCCACTGGCCTGATCCAGCCAGTTCTTCTGTTCTTATGGATCAACAACTAGTAGAAGAACAGAACACAGAGAGTGAAAATAAATGGATAGTTTTTGTAATGGAAAGAAGTAATAATGAGACTCCCACTCCCAATGATTTCTATTGTGACCAGTGATACTCAATTTAGTTACAAGTCGTGTGTGTGTGTGTGTGTGTGTGTGTGTGTGTACAAGGTAGCTAGCTTTGCAGATAATACATTAGGGCAAAAATATTAACTTCACATTACACTGATGGGTAAATAATTTGATGCAGATTGACCAAAATAGATCTTGTGGTCAAGACGTATAGTCCAGTCAGTGAAGATATCTGCTTAGTTGTACTGCGACAGTGAAGAAGGCAAACTCCGTGCTGGGTATTATTAGGAGAGGGGTTGAAAATGGAATGGCCAGTATAATGATGGTTTTGTATAACTCCATGGTGTGCAACCCTGGTTAGTCAGCACAGGACTAGGAAAAAGTGCAGAAAGGAACAACTTAAATAATCAAGAGCGGGAACATTTTTCATCCGAGCCATTTAGCTTCGGAGGCTGGAAGACTGGGGGTGTTTATGATAGAAGTTTATTACATTTTGCACTGTGTGCATTCTCTTCCCTCTGCCTTGATAAGGATTTGTCGATAAGGAGTTCAGGCTCTTGACTGGAAGCAGATATGGGGCAATCAAAAGCAAGCAGTTCTTCACCAACAAATAACAAGTGGAACAGACTGCCAGAGGTTCAGATAGTTAAAATGAAATCAGACAAATTTATGCAGAGCATTGAAGGATTCTCCAGATCCTCAAGGCACTGTTCAGGCATTCACCTGAATACACAAAAGCTCAAAGCAGCAACAGGGGCATGCACTCATGTGGAGCCACCAGTGTCCTTGAGGCCAACATACCCTCAGTCCCCAACCTTCTTTGTGCTGTCCAGAGAAGATTAGCATGCATGTGAGGAGAATTCTCTGTGCAATCAGGGAGCCCGATAAAGCTAACATCAGCAGAGGCCCCCCGCATACATTTTTCCTGCCCAACAAAGTGAAGGCCAGGGACTGGGGTGAGGGGGCAACATACGTGAGCATGCTGGGAGCAGGAGTTGCACAACTGTCATTGTGCTTCAAGCATTCCTGTGTTTGGCTTTTGTGTGTTTCTTTAACAAAGCTGCACCGTTTAGATCTCCAGAGTGGCTTACAAATATGTTTGAATAATTGCAGCCTTCTTAGACTCTGGCTGCACAAAACATGTGGAAGCCCACTCAGGCTGAGACTAAAACAACTTCATTATGCTTTATTGAGTCTGCTTAATTGACTACGGCGTAAGCTTTAACCAACGCCGGCTTGTATGCGTTGTCAACAACTATTTTGTGGGTTAATTAACCCTGTTCGGGTTTTTTTGCATTTCATTTGCTTCTGACCTCACATAAACCACTTTTAACAAAGAGCAATAACAGAGATGGATACAGCACAGAAGATTACACCGAAAACTAACACCGCAGAGCTTTCCCCAGTTCCCTTCTCACTGTACACACAGCACATCCATTGTGTTGTATTTGTACAGGATGTTGTCCTAGGATCAGTTTCTGCATGTGCTTTATTCATAACCCCCGCTCCCCTGATCTTAATCAATCTAAGAAAAGTTACAAATTTTAATCATGAAGCAGTACAAGATGTTACAGTATGATACAAAGGAGTACAGCAGAGCACAAAGGGCTCAGGATAGAGTCACAATTGCTCCCCAATCAAATGGCTGAAGTTCTTAACAGCAGCTTCAACCATGCTAAAAATTATGGCCTCAGCCCAGTATACCTGAAGGAGGTCCAGTGCCGAGGGCCTTCTGGCGGTTCCCTCCCTGTGAGAAGCAAAGCTACAGGGAACCAGGCAGAGGGTCTTCTTGGCAGTGGCCCCTGCCCTGTGGAACACCCTCCCATCAGATGTCAAAGAGATAAACAACTACCTGACATTTAGAAGACATCTGAAGGCAGCCTTGTTCAGGGAAGTGTTTAATGTATGACATTTTAATGTAATTTTAATCTTTGTTGGAAGCCACTCAGTAGCTGGGGAAACCCAGCCAGATGGGTGGGGTACAAATAATAAATTATTATTATTATTACTACCCAGTCTATATTCATGTTAAAAAGAAACGGGGCTTTTTTCCCCTTTTTCCTTTTGGCATGGCTGCGTGCATAACCTGGGCAGGACTGGCAGACAATTTCTATCACAAAAGTGTTTTTATTATTATTATTATTAAGTACAGACTGAAATTACTAAAGTCAAGCAATGCAACCCTGTCCTCAGTTATACTGGTTGAAAGGACATAGGCTATTGTCAGGCAGAGCAATCCTATATGGGAAGTGGGGGTGGGCAAAGAAAGGGATGAGCTGGGTATTATTTCCTAAGACCGGCTGGGTATTATTTTGAATAGGAAACCACCCCAAATGCATTGGCAGAAAGGTTGCTGTCAGGGACAGGGCAGACGAGGGGGAGGAATGGTGGATACTGCCTCCTCAGCCTGAACCTGCCAGAAAAGAGGGAGGCAGTATAGATTATGCCCCGCGGAGGACCTTAAGGTCCACAAATGACAACATTTTGGAGGTCCCAGGTCGCAAGGTGGTTAGATTGGTCTCATCTAGGCCCAGGGCCTTTTCAGTACTGGCCCCGAGTTGGTGGAACGCTCTGTCACAAGAGACTAGGGCCCTGCAGGACTTGACATATTTCCACAGGGCCTGCAAGACAGAGCTGTTCCACCTGACCTTTGGTTTGGACTCAGTCTGACCTTTATGTTTCCCTCCCCTTATGGTTTTGATCTATGGGCTACTTTTAAAATGAGGCTGCATTTTAAGTTGTATTTTAACTTGTTTTTTTTCCTTTTCCCATCATATTTTTACTGTAATTTTACTGGTGTTAGCTGCCCTGAGCCCGGCTCTGGCCAGGGAGGGCAGAGCATAAATAAAAATTATTATTATTATTATTATTATTATTATTATTATTATTATTATTAACAACAGTGGTGTGAGGAAGGTCACAGCTCAGAGGTTGCATAGGGGAGAAGTTGGGAAATATTGGGAGAGGAGCAGGAAGAGGAGGAAGCACCAGGAGAGAGACAGCTGACAGACTCAGTGTCTTTAGAAAGAGTTCCAGACCCCTCTCCCTCTCCCAGAACTTGGCGGGCATTGAAAGTCGGAGAACAGAAAGCTCAGAGGCAGAATGCACAGATCAGCCAGTGTAGGGATGGTGTATAATAGGAGAGATGGAGGGGGTGGGCTTTACTCAGAGTAACACCATTACTGCAAGAGAGGCGCTTTTCAAAGCCTCTCTCTGTGAATATTGAATAAAAGACTTGGTACGAACTCCTTTTGTTTATCTAATTCTTGGCTGCCCACTGTGGGAGGGATTGGATTCCCTGAAGTCTGACAGTTGCATATAAATGTAGGGAAGGGGGGGGGGAACAAACCCATAGATCACTCTCCCCACCAAAGGGGGAAATATTGGAAAGGCATCCTATGCTGGCCTGGGTATGTCAAGGTACACTGTGTTCCATGTGCTTTTGCACATCCTCCCACCCCACTCAGTGAACAGGGTTCTCCAAACAGCATTATGTTCCTGTTTTGAGAACATTCCTTCCTTAGCAAGTGCTGGCCTTCATTGCCATCTTTATCAGGAAGCTTCCATATTTATTTTGAAAACACAAGTGATTGAAATACATTATCCTGATGCAAGCCAAACACATGGGGAAGTGGAATGCCAAGTAAGGTCTGAGAGGCCCGGCTATACATAATACTCACGGCCTGATAACTTGATGGAGGCTGGTGAAGACTAGCCCACCAACCAGTAGAGAAAGCCATAGCCCATCTGTCTGCACCACAAGTCTCTTGGTCAGGGCTTTCCCCCCAGCTGGAAGTCAATTCCAGCCCTCCCAGGGGGGCGCCATTGCCATTATAAGAGAACAAGGGAGGCATTCATGCTGAGCTTTCTAGAAAAATAGTACTGCCCTTGGTTGATAATTTGGACTTCTTGCTCTCCTTGGTAGGCTAATTTCCCCTGGGAGTTGGGAGAGAGAGGAGCAAGAAAAGGACTGTTATACAGTGGTACCTCAGGTTACATACTCTTCAGGTTACAGACTCCGCTAACCCAGAAATAGTACCTCGGGTTAAGAACTTTGTTTCAGGATGAGAACAGAAATCGTGCTCTGATGGCGTGGTGGCAGCAGGAGGCCCCATTAGCTAAAGTGGTGCTTCAGGTTAAGAACAGTTTCAGGTTAAGAACAGACCTCTGGACCAAATTAAGTACTTAGCCCGAGGTACCACTGTATGTCCATTTTATAATGATGTATGTAAAGGAACGTCCCTCCAAATACAGCACTCCTCTGTAATATGAATGATTAATATCTATGATAATTACTTTGGTACTTAAACTGGGAATAATAAAGCCAGAACACAAGGTACTTATTTCTTGGAAGTTTGTTGTAGATAGAATCCTGTATGCAGAATATTGAAACTTGCATTTGACACCTAAACTTTAAAAGGATGGCTAAGTTAGCACACTTTTTATGGTAACAAGAAAGAAGATATGAAAGATATTCAGCATTCTCTGACTGCTGGTACAAGGGCTGCTGTGCTAGCATAAGGGTGAGAATAAGAAATAATTATCCAAGTAGAATACAAACCCTTTTTCTTCCTTTGGAAATTGCTCTTGAAATTGTGCTTTCGGGAGAAGCACATATTGTGCTGCTTTCTCCTGTTGTAATCAGCAATTTCATTTCAAATTTACTTAATTTCTTGTTATGGCATCATATATGTTTTTGCAACAATTAAAGCAACTTTAATAAGAGGAAATAAAAGTGGACCATCTTGGGTTGGCTCTTTGAGAAATGGGATTATTCTGCACCTCTCTCTTTGCTATGCCAGTAATCTTACTCTCTCCACATCCAGGGAATGACAGGCTTTTTCTAATGGATGTGATGGTGAAGTGAAGAAGATGGGTAATATCAACCCCTGCTGCCTGTGGGAAAAGGAATATACCTTGAGGGTACAAGGTGAGTGTTCTTGGAACCGTTCTATCGCTATGGAAAACACAGAGATGCTGAGCCAGTGAGAGTGCCAAAAGATCAGACACACACTGTGCAGCGGTTATTGCCAACAGAAAAAAACACACTTTATGTGAAAGAATTTTCAAGGACACAGCATTCAGCAGCTCAAAATGAAGTTTTCATAAACCCTTCAGGCCTCTGTTCTAGTCCCAGGATGTGCATCTATGAACAACCAGTGGAGACTTGAGAGACACTCATCTCAGAAACCTTTTAACGAATGGATAGACTCCCAAAGGATGAGAAATAGTGGATGAAACCAATATTGATGAAATCGTCAAACATGGCTGGGCAAAGATCCATGGACAGTCCTGTTAGAATTCCTACTCCACGCTTGCAGTCATGGGATTGTTGTCTTTCACATGACGGTGTGTGTTTTGACTCCACAAAGTGGGAAGTGACGGAGACAGGATGTTTGTGTTACTGTGTCCCGTGAAGTGGGACTATTGTCCTTTGTTCTTTTTCTCTTTGCTGTCTGATGCTAGAGAGAGAGGGAGTCATGTTGCAGTGCTCCATGTGTGTTTATATGTAAATAAAGTAGATTAGCCAAAATGCTGAGTAGCTGAGGTCTGCTACGCATGGTGTGCAAACTCTGCAGATCCCTAAGTGTGCTGGTGTCTGTTGGCATCGGTCACTGTGATGTTTGGGCTGAAGAAAGCTTATGAAGCTCCCAAACGATCGACCAGGAGGGAGGGAACATGCCAGTTGGGCATGTGTCTCTGCCAGGGTCCTACTTGAGTGTAGGCTGAACTCCTGACAACGGTTATGGGCCCAGGGATCAGGGCCACAGACTCAGTGCCAGCAGAGGAAGAACTGGGGGCTGTTTTGTCCCAGTTGTAGTCTCCTGGAACTGGCAGCGTGAGGCAATAAAGGAATATAGGAAGCTGCCTTATAAGGATTCATACTATTGGTCCATCTTGCTAAGTATTGTCTGTGCCAATTGGCAGCAGCTGCCCAGGGATTCAGAGGAAATGAGATGATAGGGACTCAAAGTTCAGTATAAAAAGCACAAATTCTCCCACTTGCATCTTCACCTGGCCAGTGGCTGTACAATAAACCTGCTGCTGCGTTTCTGACACACACAGTTCCATGTCTGTTCTTCTACACCATGGTATACAAGATATGGGTGCTTTTTGTTACTACGAAGTGGATTTGGGATGCCATAGAAGGTAATGAAGGTGGAATGACCCTACCTGCCCTGAGCTTTAAGCTCTGGAGATGTGGGGGATGCCACAGATGAGTGGTGGGCCATCACTGATGACATCAGCAGTCTGTGTGTACACCACGACAGGCATCTGCTAGGTGACCACACACAGGGTGGAACAGAATATGGAAATCAAGAACTATTTTTTAGTATAATTAACAATGTGAAATTGGAGCCCTTTCCCCCCAGTATGCAGGGATATTTACTTGCAAGTCACGTGCAACTGAGGTAAAGCCTACTGGGTAGCCGCTCTATTTGATAAAAACAGAAAGTTATAACAGTGCAAAAAAGGTTAAAAGTACAAAAGGGGAGGGGAAAGGGAAAGGGAAAGGGAAAACGAAACCCTCATGAAAGCCTGCAACCCAGCAATTGCACAAGATTTTTATGAATAATTCTTCCAAACTAAAAGAAATGTCAGGGAACTTTAGAAAAGCAGAGATCATACATTTTGGGGAGGGAAGAAATGAAGTTGCAAGGAAGGAGGACGGTCTCATGAAATTGTAGCTGTATAAGAAAAAAATATTCTAAGTGGGAAAAGCTTTGAAGTTTTGAAAATAAGATTCTTCTTTTTTAGGTCAAAGCGTCTACCTCCAATGATAACGTTTTATTAAAATTACATACACTAATACACAGGATATTCTGGAAAATAAGATTTTGCTTGTGCTTAAATCATTATTTTTTAGCTTTATAACCCAACAACAAAGCCTATTTTTCATGAAATGCATTCCAGCATATTACTGCAGCTGGATGTCAGTTTCAATAATATTTGGAATTTGCTACAATTTCAACACTTATTCATCTAATCCTAAGAAAACTTAGCAAAATGCCCAATAATATCTGTTACATACCATTCAGGCTTTAATACAAGTTCTTCTTCATTTGAATTTAAATGATAAAAAATGATACCATATTTCCACTCATGCTTCATTAACTAATTAAAGCCATGATGCATTTTAGTTAATTATAAACTATCATCAAAAGGGGGAAAAAGAAAAGAACTTATCAGCATCGGCAAGTGAGGAAAATCACTCCTCTCCCTGCCAACCACACAATATTGTATTAAAGTAATTTCTTTAAAGTGTTGATGGTGTGAACAAACTCATTATAACACAACATGGGCTAATTGCTATGATCTTGAATACAGATCTCTGGGAAAGGCAACATATATTAAAAACAGGGTTGTATCTAATGCATTGCTAAGTTGAAGTCCCTTATCTGTATACTTGTTCCACAGGGGAAAGGTTTTATGTCAGTGGAATATGGTCGCGCAAGAGAAAGTATAATAATAATAATAATAATAATAATAATAATAATAATAATAATAAATTAATAAATTAATAAAGTTTTATTTATACCCCGCCCTCCCCAGCCAGAGCTGGGCTCAGGGTGGCTAACACCAGTAAAATCACAAAACAAACGTAATAGGGGAGGGAATAGGGAGCCTCATTTTAATAGCAGCCCATAGTTCAAAACCATAAGGGGAGGGAAACATAAGGGTCAGACTGAGTCCAAACCAAAGGCCAGGCAGAACAGCTCTGTCTTGCAGGCCCTGCAGAAAGATGTCAAGTCCCGCAGGGCCCTAGTCTCTTGTGACAGAGTGTTCCACCAAGTCGGGGCCAGTACTGAAAAGGCCCTGGCCCTAGTTGAGACCAATCTAACCACCTTGCGACTTGGAACCTCCAAAGTGTTGTCATTTGTGGACCTAAAGGTCCTCCGCAGGGCATACTAGGAGAGGCGGTCCCGTAGGTACGTGGGTCCTAGGCCACATAGGGCTTTAAAGGTCAAAACCATCAGGTTGCCAGTAACTTTGACTTAGAATGGAGGTGGGAGCAAAAAATTTTGGTGACACACAGGGTGCCAATGAAATTTGAAACCCCAAGGTCTGCTACTGCACCCATAGGTGTGAGCCAGACTCATAATCTGCAGCAGCAGCGGCACAAAGGAGAAAGGGATGTCCTGTGCTGTCCATTTCAGCCTCCGATGTCTGTGGACTTTGCAAGCCTTCCTGTGCTCCCCCTGCCAACACAGGCAGAGGGGAAGAGACCAAAAGGAAGAATGTTGTTTCCACACCCCTACCCTTCAGCCTGATCCAGCAAGGCTTTTCATACCTTAACATTCTTATCACTTGGGTCAAGATCTTTAAGCAATATGTTCCTCATTTTCTTTTTATTGCATCGTATTATGTGGTTTGCATTTGTTTTGCCTGAATTTGAGGTCTTTTACATTTTCCTCCTTTGAAAAGTACTTTTATAGTTTCCTTCACTTTCCTTGTTAACCACAGGATGCCACCAGAGGTCATTGTCAAGTGTCTGTTGTCAGCTTCACAGAAGAGCATAGGGCTTTGAAAGAGCTGGGAATAGCGCTTCACTGAAAGGGGCACCTTATTTGTGTTGAATCCAACCCAAATGGTGTATCACACACTTGAAGGATTGTGCCAAGATGATAATGTCACCACTCTTTCATCTGTGCATAATTTTACCTGGTGGAAGGGGTGTCAAGTGCTGAATGGCCCGTGGACTCTGACATGCTTTCGAACTGCTAGGTTGGCAGGAGCAGAGACCAAGCAACGGGAGCTCACCCCATCACGGGGATTCGAACCGCCGACCTTCTGATCGGCAAGCCCTAGGCTCTGTGGTTTAACCCACAGCGCCACCTGAGTCCTCTAATAGCACCTTAGAGACCAACTAAGTTTGTTCTGGGTATAAGCTTTCGTGTGCATGCACACTTCTTCAGGTGTGTGTGTGTGTGTGTGTGTGAGAGAGAGAGAGAGAGAGAGAGAGAGAGAGGATTCCTCCCCAACTCTTCAACTTGAACAGAACATTCATTCTGCTGAGTTGAACTAAACCACAACTGTGAATTTCCTTAATTCTATATTATACCACATGCCCTGCCAAATTATCTGGAATTTCCCTAGTATAACTGTGCGCTGAACCTCCCCAGCTGTGTGTAATCGCTGCATGTAACAGCCTGATATTAGAAGTGTCCCATAGGTTATTACTGTTCAGTTGTTTTGCTCCAATGCTTTACAGGCTGCAAATAATAAAATAAACCCCCTGCTTTTCAGAGGTTGTGTTTCCCAGTTTATAGCCTTTGGGCTTTACAAACCAAATGGCTTCTCAAAATATCTCGCATAAAAATACACTCCTGTGTCATTGCTGTTCATACAGTTTTTGTGTTCTCCTTTCTTGCTGTACTTACCAGGCTTTCTTCTCTTAGACTTGACTTTTTTCCTCTTTCAACAGAGAAGTTCCTCTCAAGTGATATCTCCAGGTCATCTTTGACCTTTTCAGGATTAGGGATGAATTTGATTTAGTTCACATTTAAAGGTGAATCTACCCAGTTTGCACTTTCTCCCAGGATATGAGAACTGAAACGCGGCCATCCTTTGAATTTTACAGTTCTCTGAATTTTGCAATGCAGTTCCCCAGCCAGGGAATGTGCACCCAGCCAAATAATGTGAAACTCGCATATGAACGTGCAAAATACTAGGGGGAAATATTTTGCAAAATTGTGTATACTGGGGAAAATTGCATGCAAACATGTGTATATTAAGAGATATCTGCTGATGAATTTTCACAAAGGACTTCCGTGCATTAACAGGCAAACAAGCAGAGGGCCTTCTCAGTAGTGGCACCTGCCCTGTGGAATGCCCTCCCATCAGATGTCAAGGAAATACACAACTCTGACTTTTAGATACATCTGAAGGCAGCCCTGGAAAGTTTTTCAGGTTCAATGTTTTATCGTGTTTTTAATATTTTGTTAGGAGCCGCCCAGAGTGGCTGGGGAAACCCAGCCAAATGGGCGGGGAATAAATAAATCATCATCATCATCATCAACACACACACACACACACTAACATCTGTGCTGATGATCAGCTGCCAGACCACTCTCAAGATCTTGTGGTTAACATATAAACCCCTGAGCAACTCTGGACCAGGTTATCTGAAAGACAGTCCCTGTATAGACCTGTAAGATCACTGAAATCACCTGGATAAATTCTACTCATGGCACTACACCCCACAGAATATTGTCATAGGCATTTTCTGCTATCGCCCCTGTGCTGTGGAATGCTGTTCCCTCTGCCATACATGAAGCAGCAATGATCGGTTGCTTCAGATGGGTCCACACAACTCTGCCTAATATACGCATGTTTGCAAGCAATTCCCCCCCCCAACATAATGCATTTGTGCATGCTCTTTTCATGAACACATGCATTTTAAACACTTCTTAACACAGTGCTTTTTTTCTTAAATAATATTTAGGGGTACTCCCATTTTGACTCAAGAAAACCACCATTTTATAGTTCAGATTGGGAAAAGTAAATACAGTGGTACCTCGGGTTACAAACACTTTGGGTTACAGACTCCGCTAACCTAGAAGTAGTACCTCGGGTTAAGAACTTTACCTCAGGATGAGAACAGAAATCGCACAGTGGTGTCATGGTCTGGGTTAGAGGCAGTCGGAGTCCCGGCTTGGTATGTCGGGACCGGGGTAGAGGATGGGACATAGGAATCAGCAGTCTAGGGGTCAGGAAGCCAACAGTCCACGAATCAGTAAACCAGGAATCAGGAAGTCAATAGTCCAGGGGTCAGGAAACCAAGGGTCTAAGAGTCAGGATACCAGGAGTCAGGAAGCCAAAGCACAGCTACGTGAGTAGCATCTTCTTGTGGCAAAGAGCCAGAGGGAAATGCTGGTCTTATATATCCCTCCCAGCCCTTGCCACCAGGTGCTACGAGTCTTCTGTCAAGCCTCACCTGTGCAGCCGCACCTTGCCCTTCCAGGCCAAACTCAGGAAGGCCCCAGTCCTGCAAGGCCCTACCAGTCACAGGGCCTGGATCCGGCACACACTCCTGACAGGTAGTGGCGCGGCAGCAGCAGCAGCAGCAGCGGGAGGCCCCATTAGCTAAAGTGGTACCTCAGGTTAAGAACGGTTTCAGGTTAAGAACGGACCTCCACAATGAATTAAGTTTGTAACCAGAGGTACCACTGTACAAAGATTCACAAAATGTTTAGGGGTATGCATGCCCCAGTGTCCCCCCAGAAAAAAGCATTGCCTTAATATATGCATTTTTGTTCGGAGAGCTGCATCACAAAATTCAGAGGAGCTGTGATTGGTTCAAGTATTGGTATTGCTGAGACGTGTGAATTAGGTAGTTCTTCACTTAAATGCAAACAAAATCCAATTCCTTCCCCGTCCTTACGTAGGAGTAATCCTCACTGAGTGCTGTGGGATTTACTTCTAAATAATCATGCATAGGGTTTTGCTGTTTATTTACTCCCCCACCCAGCCACACACAATAATATGTATTTTATTAAATATACTCAACTAGCATAATTTGTTACCTCTAATTTTGTAATATACATGGCTTACAGTGATTTAATATCAAAGGGGAATAAGCTTATCTTTCCATGCCCACCACATTCCCAGTATTCTGCAAGGCTATTTTACTAATTAACTCCTCTTGCCCCTCAAGTATGGAAAGTGTACAGCATGTACAATTTTACAGGAAATGCTTTATTTATTTATTTAATTTCACCACATCACCACTTGAGACTACATTTGGAGATACAAAGATGTTTGTGGCTTCAGTGAGTTACAGCTTTTTATAGCTCCGCCAAGCCCTACACAGAATGCTTAAAGAACTCAAGTCCAATATATTCATTTCTATTTCTTCACAGGAAGGAGGAAAAAAGGGATACTTCAGATCCCCAAGGTCATATATTTAGTATTAAGAGGCCCACAGAGGCCTTGCCTGTTTGCCAGTGAAAACACATTTTTCTGGGCTTGCTGCAAATCAAGCTTTGATCGTGATTGTTGGCCTGTTGGTTTCCCAGGGAAGATTATACTTAGCATTTGGAAGTAACATAATGGCTGCATTCAGATGTAATTCTAAGCTATGGCTCAGGGCAGGGATGGGGAACTTGATCAAGCTTATATCTCTCACAGGCCAGCTTTGATAGGCAGGTGGATTTGTCCAACTGACAATCACCTGATAATAATAATAATAATAATAATAATAATAATAATAATAATTTATTTATACCTCACCCATCTGGCTGGGTTTCCCCAGCCACTCTGGGAGGCTCCCAACAGAATTAAAAGCACAACAAAACATCAAACATTAAAAACTTCCCCACACAGGGCTGCCTTCAGATGTCTTCTAAAAGTCAGATAGTTGTTTCTTTCCTTGACATCTGATGGGAGGGCGTTCCACAGGGCAGGCGCCACTACCAAGAAGGCCCTCTGCCTGGTTCCCTGTAATCTCACTTCTTGCAGTGAGGGAACCGCCAGAAGGCCCTCGGTGCTGGATCTCAGCATCCGGGCTGAACGATGGGGGGTGGAGACACTCCTTCAGGTACACTGGGCTGATGCCGTTTAGGTATATAATGATATAATGATGACATCAGATGAACCATTTTTGCCTGTGCAGTTTGACATCAAATCATGCAGGCAATGGTGTAGCTCATGGTTAAATTATCTTCTCACCAACCAAAAGTTATAACCAAGGTTTATTTTTGACTACAGCTTGTTTGGGTAGTTCTGGTAAATCTATTTTGTCTTATTGTGTGGTGTGAGCCAAGCCATAGACATCAAGCCAAGGCGTGCTGGTTCTCTCTTCCTTTACACATTGACAAAAGTTCTCCTCTGGTTTCTGTACTTATTTTCTCCCCAGCAGCCTGTGCATGATACTGAAAAAATGAGGAGAAATTGAGTATCGGGACTGTCAGACATTTTAAAAATTCTGTGTTATTTTCACTGGGCGATTCCCATTGTGGGCTCCTGTATTAGGCCCAGCTGTAATAAGAAGATTCTTATTTATTGAATTTTTATACTGCCCTTATATACTGTAAATCTCAGGGTGGTTCACAACATAAAATTGCAATATTAAAAAACAAAACAAAATACATAAAAAATAAGAACGTAAACAACCAATAATCCCCCCTCCCACAACACATGTTATTATTGCGGATGGGTTATTTAAAAATGCTTATTTGGTTAGTATTATGCTTCTGAGCCAGCTTCCATATTGAATTTCTCCAATTCTTAATCCTAAGGACAGTAAGAGAAGAGTACATTTTCAGTGAATTAATTAATGGGCCATTTGCGTGAGTAGGATCTGTGATTTATTCTGAGTACTGGGTAACTAATGCAGAACTCTAAGGGAGCAGAAAAGGGGTGGGGGAACACTGTGGCAAGTATAATTTTAGAATGTGCTTTTTTAGCTAGGTTACACTGCATACGTCATCCCTATGTGGCAAACTCTGTTAAGTAAGAGGCGTGCTACTCTCTATGTCAGGATAAAAATGGTTTGACAATTTGTGGTCTCCCCCCCCCCCCCGCCACCTCAGTTCTGCAGAGACCTTATGAATGATATTAGAGGCAAGATTTAGTTTTGTTTCTATGGAAACCTGTGTGTGTGTGTGTGTGTGTGTGTGTGTGTGTGTAAAAGAAAGCCTGCTTAACAGGAGAAATTGTGACACAGTAGCATTTTGGAAGCGAGGCGCTTGCAAGATGCATCATTGATAAATTTTCCACTGATTTCCAGTGTGTAGCAGAGAAGCTTTATGCAGAGAATGCAAGGAGATAATTAGTCCCCACCGTTACCTCACTGCTGAGAAATTGCAGCTCAGGCACCTGGAGGTGGGTGGGTGGGTGGGTGGGTGGAAGGTATCCTGGAGGCTCTGATGACTGAAGTACAGCTGGATGACCATTTTGACTGCATCTAAGGAAATGTAGCCCCTTAGTGAAATCTATTGCCTTGAAATAAGAAGGGCCCATTCCAGCCTGCAGTCAAGCCTAGCACCCTCGATGAATCTCACACGATGAAATACAAGTTGCTCATTTCCCAGCACCCCTGGAGGCGAGGAAAGTGTTAAGAGGCTTCATGAGAGCTGCAGTGGTGCAGACACAACCCTGGGTTCACAGAAAAGATACCCGAGTGACCTGGTAAACAGAGCCGTCTTTACCGTGGGGTGCAAGGGGTGTGGGGCACCTGGGTGTTGAATTCTGGGGGGGCGCCCGGCACCCGCTGCTGAAGCCGCCTAAGCTCTTAACTATCTACCTGCTATGAAATAATAAATAATTTTGATCAAGCTAGAAAAACAAAATACGTATATACCTAGGTATTACCGAAATGTATACCTACTGTTTCACTAAAGGACTTGACTTTGTGCGCTCATTTACCAAAGACACACTGCATCACATTGTCATTCACAACGGCGCTGTGCAAGCGAAATTAACTCTTACATTGAAATATTATGTTACGTACTGTATTGATCTGCTATGTGGCAGCGGGGTCAGTGGCACCTTTGACACGACTGATGTTTCCCCTAAGTAGGTGCATAAGCAATACTTATAAGTTTAAGTGTGGTGGTGTTGTGTACTTAAGTATAAGTGTATTGTAAATAAATGAACAAATAAAAAAGTTTCTTTCTTTTTCCTCCCTTCTTTCGTAAACAAGAGATAAGGCATAAGCGTGGTGCCTGACATAAGCATAATAAAAGTTAATTTGAAGGCTAAACTAAATTGGGGGGGAACTGGGTGGATCTTTGCACCCCGACGGCGCATATGCTAAAGACAGCCCTGCTGGTAAACTCTGAGGGTCCCATTACGTTACAAGCTCTGACATATAAATCAGACTGAAGTCCCTGGACAGGACACAATACATGACTGAAGCAGTGTGAATAATTTGAGAATGATTCATTATTTACCACACAAGCAGAAGGGTTGGCTTGCTGTTTATCTAATAAATGCAAGGTGATATTTATTTGTGGGCAAAGAGGATGTTCCTGCCTTCACAAACTGACATTGCCAGTTTTGTGGTTTAAATGGGGACGGTGCCTTCCTCTCGGTGTGTCAGTACCATAAAATATTTGAGACCCATTAATGTTGATTTATTCCCACCGAGGCTGACTGTTCCTTAGCATATGCAAATGGCACGGCATCATTCATCTCCCATAGGAGTCAGCTCTGCTGTCTAATTACGCTACCTGCCAAAATGTTTTCCAAACACACTTAACCTCGCCCCCCCCACCAACCAACTTTTACATCAAGATTTTTCTCCTCCTTTTGAGACCATGAATATTCCTCCCAGCTACTAAGCCTATGAATAATTCCTTTTCTTCTCTGCATGTTGTTGTTACCTGCCAGGTATTCACGGATCATAATTATGTGCTCTCAAGCCTCCACTGCTTAAATATTGCCCACTCAGTCTCTGCCTTTAAAATAGTGTGCTCTTCATTTCCCCACTAATTTAAGCAAAAGCTAAGGGGATGGTGCTCTCGCCATTATGGAGACCATGTTTGTGGAGCACTTTGATCAATGCTAAGGGTGAGATTGGGATGCAGGTGGCGCTGTGGGTTAAACCACAAAGCCTAGGACTTGCCAATCAGAAGGTCGGCGGTTTAAATCCCCGCGACGGGGTGAGCTCCTGTTGCTCAGTCCCAGCTCCTGCCCACCTAGGTTTAAAGGTTTTATAATGTTTTAAACTGAACCTGTTTCCAGAATGCCTTAACTGTTTTATAGCGCTTTTCTTTTTTAAATGTGGATTTGCTTGCCTCCCTGGGTTCCTCTGGGAGGAAGAACGGGATATAAATTCAATAGTTAAATAATGACAGGTTGAGAAAGGCAGTGACTCTCTAGGGTTTCAGACAGGGCTCTCTTCCTTGAGGTGCCTGGGACTGGATCTGGGACCTTCTTCACGCCAGGCATGTGCTCTGTCACTGAGCTGCAGTACTTGTTTACCTTTATTTTCAGTTTAGATAGGGCATCATGGCTTCTTGGGTGCAGAAGAGGCCAAATATAAACTAAGCACAACATCAACAACAAAGCAGCCAGCAGACTGTGTCCCATGAGGACCCAACCTCATTTAAACTTCTGGGCTCCCATGAAAGCTGTGGAAACTACCGCTATGATCTGAAGCATGTTTTCCTGGGAATAATTCCCACCAAACTAATAGGACCCACTTCTGAGTCAGTGTGTTCAGGATCTGTGAAAAGCCAAGATTTCAAGCACGAGCTGAGGACTGAGTGGTCCAAAAACACGAAAGAAGCCAATAAAGCACAAGTAAATTAAAGAAGCAATTATGTAAATGCCAATGCAATCGCATCCCGGACCAGATGGAATCATTGCTGAGTTTTATAAGAAAACATTAGTCGTCGTTGCAGGTAAATTAACTTCTCTTTTTAATGAGTCTGAGAGAGCAAGGAGAAACAGAGAACAACAAAGGAGGCAGATATGGTAATACAAGAGAAAGTGAATCCCTGGTGAGAGAAGGGCTGGAGCTCAGGGACAGAGCACAAGTTCTGCATGCAGAAGGTCACAGGCTCACTTTGCATCTCCACCTGGGGCTGGAGAAAAATCATGCCTGAAAGCTTGGAAGGCTACTGCCAGTCAAGAGAGTAGACAATACGGACTTTGCTGGACCAATGGCCCCAAAATGGTACAGTGGTACCTCAGGTTACAGACGCTTCAGGTTACAGACTCCACTAACCCAGTGCTTCAGGTTAAGAACTTTGCTTCAGGATCAGAACAGAAATTGTGCTCCGGGGGTGTGGCAGCAGCGGGAGGCCCCATTAGCTAAAGTGGTGCTTCAGGTTAAGAACAGTTTCAGGTTAAGAACAGACCTCTAGAACAAATTGAGTTCTTAACCCTAGGTACCACTGTATAAGCAAAATGCCGGCACCCTGTCTACAACTTCATTAACATCCATCTACAACTTCACTAGCATCTCTCAGTATTGTGAACAATATTGAACTTACCTTTTGTTGGTATCTTTATGAACTTACCTAAAAAGATAAAGAAAAGAAAAAAAGACTGAGTTAAGCATTTGAAAAACCTATCAAAACCAGACATTATAAGTTCATCTTAAGTTGGGTAGTTCATATGTCTCTGTGGCTTTACACAAGGTTTTGTATTTTTCTCCAAAGATTGATAAAGAATGTATAATTATTTTGGTAATTGTTGTATGTATATTAGTCACCAGCGTGTTGCATGAGTCGTACTACTTCTATCAGCAGCACAGTTTGCATTTTTCTAGCAAAAATGGTATAAGGCAACTGCTTGTGATTTGTAGATTATTGTACTGGGTTTAGGGGTTGCTCGTGCGTAAGTTGCTGCCACTCCTGGCTAGGTTACCTGGTTGAACCCTTTCTGACTGAGCAGCCTCTAGCATTGTGACTGTTTCAGTCGCTGGCAGAATCCGTCAGTGGGCGTTTCTTGAACTTCTTCCAGCACAAAAATTCTTTGACGCCTAGTCTCCGCCTAGTCTCCCTGCGCGGAAGCCTTCTGCGCAGGGAGGGCGTGGGCAGCAGAGGACCCGTACTCTCTCTGCTGGTCTCCAGCGAGGAGTCTTGGAGCCTCCTCTCCGATTCCCCCATCTGCCCCCCTTCTCCACTGGTGTTACGCTGATTTCCTTCCCCAGCAAATGGGCTGCCCCTCTCCCTACTGGGACCCTCTCCGGCATCCCTCTGGAGCCTTCCCTCCGCCTCTAGCTCCGATGGCAGTTCCCTGACAATTATAATATGTGTTGTTTTGTTGTTGTTATTGTACTACTCTTCCAAGTGGTTCCCCGCCCCTCTTTGTACTCATGTGGCTTGCTCATGAGCACAGTATTTTTCTTTCACAAAGAGCCAGTGTGTGGGATACAGCACAAAAGCAAGGAGCTTTAGCCCTTTGTACACACCCCTGCAGTCCCAGTCCAGATTAGCCCCCAGCCCTACCATTTGCATAGGCGGGGGACGACTCCCATGGGAATGAATGGGAGGTTCCTCAGCATCCAGATTGAGGGCAACATGCTGGCTCTTAAGATGTTTTATGGAAATAGACAGATACTTTCACATTAGCACGGATTAGCATTTCGGACAGTGGCTGGATTAAGAAGGTAGCCATGATAGGATTTCCAATTTATTTCTTTTTCAAGGCAAGGGGAAAATAAAGTTTTGGATTTGGTGAGGCAGCTTGTTTTGGGTTTAGATTTTCATGGGTTGTTGGAGGTGATTAATACCCAGAGAACATCCCCTTTCTGCCTGACCTTCAAGGTCAATAACTTCCTGACACTGTATATAGGCAAAAACCTACTTTTCCAAAGTGTCATGGAGTAATCAATATTGAATAGTTTCCCTTCCGCAGTTACAATAGGGCTGTTCAGATAGGTTTCCCTTGGAATCCCTGGAACCTAGTGGAGGAACATGTTTGCAGCATCCTATCCTCACCCAGTAACTATGGATTGTGGGTTAGGATTGCTCCATAAGTGGCTGTGCGGAGTGATTTGAAAAGTGCTTCCAGGATGGCTTTAAATGTCATAAAACAAGGGGAGCCAATGTGATGCACAGGCTGTTCTGTGAAGGTCCCATGTTCAATTCCTGGCATCTCTAAGTAGGGTCAAGAATGCCCCTGTTGGCGATACTGAATTAGATGGGCCACTGGTCTGACTCAGCAGAAGACAGCTTTCTATGTAACACAGTATTGATATGTGCTACCCCGTGCAATCACAACTGCTGGTTAAGTCTGGATAGAATTAAACAGAGGCTAAGGTGGCACGGGTAGCACTGTGGGTTAAACCACAGAGCCTAGGACTTGCCGATCAGAAGGTTGGCGGTTCAAATCCCCGCAACGGAGTGAGCTCCCATTGCTCGGTCCCTACTCCTGCCAAGCTAGCAGTTCGAAAGCATGTCAAAGTGCAAGTAGATAAATAGGTACTGCTCCGGTGGGAAGGTAAATGGCGTTTCCGTGCACTGCTCTGGTTCACCAGAAGCGGCTTAGTCATGCTGGCCACATGACGTGGAAACTGTACGCCGGCTCCCTCGGCCAATAAAGTGAGATGAGCGCTGCAATCCCAGAGTCGGTCACCTAATGGTCAGGGGTCCCTTTACCTTTACCTTTAAGGTGCTACTGCCTTGCAATGCTCCCCCCCCTTTACTATTAAAATGTAAGCCACTATTGGCTTACATTGATATTGAACTGTAAATGCATGTATACTAGGTCTAGATGGTTTTAAGAAGTTCCTGGTTAGATGCTGGACTGTTTTCTGTGCAACTGGAGGTGATCCATAATTTAAATGGACTTTGACGCAACAAGTGACCGGGGGCTCAGATGCTTTGTGAAAACAGGCAAAGCTCAATTCGACAAGGTGCCAAGTGCTCTCAAAGTCCCCTGGATTTTAGTATTATTATTTTTGGCTCATTGTTTCATGAGCAGCACCTGCTACAACTGTCCACTCTACTAATTTGAAGCAGCTGCAGTATAAAAGGGCTTTGAGGGGGGTAATAGAAAAAAGCACTTACTGAAGCAAAGGGCGAAAATAGATATAAGAGATATGAGCTGCTGTTGATACACATCTCTTTGATTCCCCAGTTCCTTGTGATGTGATATTAAATCTGTCATCTATCTATCTATCTATCTATCTATCTATCCATCCATCTCTCTATCTCTATCTCTATCTATCTATCTATCTATCTATCTATCTATCATCTATCTATCATCTATCTATCATCTATCTAATTTCCTTCTTTCCATATGCTGCTCAAGGTGGCCAATAGTACAAAATTATGTAATAAAACTATAAAATAAAAAGAATCATATCTAGATGTATGTGACAGACTGATTAGAAAATGGAAAATTGACTGGATACTGAATTGCTTTTAAAATGTTGCATGAATGAATCAGCACTACTAAGAGAGATCCTCTGACATCAGTACTGGTGCAAATCAATAACATTATCATTATCCCGGATGAAGAATATGGATGGGTGTCAGTCTGGGTTTCCCTCAGTTGCTTGTTTTTCATATCTTAAGCTCAGGTCTGCATTTCCCCCACATCATATCATGATTTATTTATTTTAAAAGTGCTTGTGAGAATTCGCCAGCACTTTTGTGTGAATGTCTCCTAATAAACGCATATTTGTATTCAAGTTTTGCCAAAGTAACACCATTTTGTATGTCATTAGCACTAATATGTGTATTTTAATGCATATTCTACCCCAGCATGCACATTGAAAAATTCAGAGATGTGCAAATTTCAATGGATGGCTGTGTTTAAGGTCTCATATTGTTCAGGAAAGTGTGAATTAGGTAGATTCATCTTTAAAGGTGAACTGAACTGAATTGAATTTATTCCCCATCACTAATGAAGCAGTGAGCAATTCATTTATCATTTTCAATAAGGGTACAGATTAAAAAGGGATTGCAAAAATCCTAGAATAGGTGCAGAAAACCTCTGTCCCTCCAGAAGTTGTTCCCATCAGTCCCAATAAGTATTGCCAATTGCCAGCAGTGATGGGAGTTGTAGTCCAACAATATATGGAA
This sequence comes from Podarcis liolepis, assembly GCF_965112155.1. Classification (NCBI taxonomy): domain Eukaryota; kingdom Metazoa; phylum Chordata; class Lepidosauria; order Squamata; family Lacertidae; genus Podarcis; species Podarcis liolepis. The sequence continues at coordinate 85,095,199 of NC_139558.1, forward strand.
GGCCACACCTCCTAGATGATGAGGATAAACGCTCAGAACATTCACCACAACAATATTCAAGAGCTTGTCACAAAATGAAATTCAACAGCAAAGAAGTGAAGAACATGAGAGACAGAAAAAAAGGCAAAGCAGGCAGATGGACCTTCAAGGACATTTTAGGTGTTTGATAGATTATCAAATGCATTTCTCTGAAAACATGACCTGAAGTTCTCTGTAAGGATCAGGGGATTGATCCACATGGCATACAGTTTAGATAATGTGGATGCAGTTCATTGATCATTATATTTTACCACCATTCTCATCACTTTGTTTTCGCACAAGTCCCCTTGCTAGAGTACGTTGCAGATTGTGTGTTTCTATAATGCAGTTCTGTATCTGAAATGTCTCAGTAAACTCAGTGGGGAAATCCAAGCTTTCAAATATGTCTCTGGTCTACATTAAATGGGGATTTATTTACTGGGGGAGGGGGGGAGAATGCAGCAGCAGCAAACTCAGGTTAGGGAAATTGTGGATCTGAGCCAGTCAGCGAGTCCTTAATTCATCCCATTTGTACAGAGGCTTTTGTGATATGGCCATTAATGGCATGATCTCCTCTGGGCTTTGTCCACAGGATTTCAGAGCCTTCTTTGGTGCAGAGGATGGTTAGCACTGAGGGAATGCGCTGGCAGCATAACGTTCAAGCTGGTTGTCCATGATAACCAAATAAAAGGGGAATTATTAATTAAATGCTTTACTTTCAAAAGAGGATTTAATACGAAAGAGGCCAAGTGAACAGCTGCTTTGTGTTCACCTTGCAAAGGTACTGGCGTTGAATGGTGGCAACAAAGATGCTGAATGCATTGATGAATGAACATCAGTGCTGTGTTCTTGAGCTAGCCAACGTTCTCACTGCACAGTATCTCCAACCCTGGCCAACAGCACCAGTAGGTACATGAGAGGGGAGGCTAAAAGCAAAGCAAACACAGAGTGATTCAACTATCCTGCAGTTTACCCCCGCCCCCAATAAACCTGGGGGTGTAATTCTCCTCCCCCCGATTAAAAATGAAGGCACACATGGTGTGTACCCAACAAGATGTGTGGGGGTCTCATTGATCAGCTTTCAGAACAACGTCTAGGCAAAGTTATGATGGTTGCTCCTTGCAGAGGACAACCCACTTAGTAGATCCTTCAAATGTTCTACTCTTCTTTTTGCCTGATTGCAGCTCAGGTCTGGGACCATGCTTTCCAGTCAATGGTGATGTTTGGGGGATTTCCCAGCAGCTGTCAGCTGTAGCATATCAGGACAGTCAGATACATCCTTAACTGGTTCTCCTCAGGAAGGTGTTATTACCCATCTACTGGGAAAGAGAAGGTGTGTTCAGTGTTTCACAAGGTTTCTCAATTCTGGCAGGTGATTGATTGTTTAATTTTGTAGGGCACACGTGATCTCACACCAAGGGATGCGGGATAAATTTTGCGGTGTGGTTCTCTAGCCAAGTAACATGTTCTAATGCATATACTTAGATTGTTGTTGTTCAGTCATTTAGTCGTGTCCGACTCTTCGTGACCCCATGGACCAGAGCACGCCAGGCACTCCTGTCTTCCACTGCCTCCTGCAACTTGGTCAAACTCATGTTCGTAGCTTTGAGAACACTGTCCAACCATCTCGTCCTCTGTCGTCCCCTTCTCCTTGTACCTTCCATCTTTCCCAACATCAGGGTCTTTTCCAGGGAGTCTTCTCATGAGGTGGCCAAAGTATTGGAGCCTAGCACGTGCTTTGAAAAAGGGATAAATTAGTGAATATAGCATACAAAGGTGCATTGTGTTAGGGGAAATTGCACTGTTAGTCTTTTATACAATGCATTTTTGAAAGTTTGTGTTACCATGTGGTGAATGCTGTGTTGGTTTCATGCTATGTGGTATCTCAACGTCCTTTTTCACAAGTCTGAACCTATGGCATCAATACACAGGCAATATTTTACAGCAGATAATGAATCAGCACAATGAGTGTTAGGCAGGCAACACTTGTGTTTTCTTTTTTAACCTTCTCGTACTTATCTGTCCTCTCGGCTAGCAAGTGGAACAATTCTAATAATTACTGAGAAAGACTGGGTTTTATTTCTTTACAGAAGGAAATTGAACTGAATGCCATATTGCGTATCTGGGACACTGGTTTTCCATTAACTTTTATGTTATCTCTCCATTCCAGTTATCTCCTCAAGGACAAATGGAGGCAAGTCATTTTATTTTTATTTGTATGAACACTGACCATATGAGGAATTAAAGTACACCAGCCTCTACAAGTTGACATAGAGCACTGTAAATACTTAGAAGTGGCTGTAGAAATAATACAGCAAACCTGCTTGAAAGAGGTGTGTGTGTGTGGCACAGAATATTTCTACAGATACAACTATTCACAGTGTTCATTTTTTCCTGCCTCTTTCTCATATTTCCTGCCTCTTTTGAACTGCAAGGAGTGTAAGGTAGGCATGGGGGAGAAATTTGATTCTGTTTTCATTCAATGTGACCCTTTACTATGTGAACCCAAACACAGCAGTCCTTTGAAATTTGATCTATCTATCTATCTATCTATCTATCTATCTATCTATCATCATCATTATCTATCTATCATCTATCTATCTATCATCTATCTATCTATCTATCTATCTATCTATCTATCTATCTATCTATTTATCTATCTATCTATCATCTATCATCTATCATCTATCATCTATCATCTATCTCTATCTCTCTATCATCTATCTATCTATCTATCTATCTATCTATCTATCTATCTATATCTATCTATCTATCTATCTATATCATCTATCTATCTATCCATCTCTATCATCATCTATTCATGTGTCTGAGAAGTTCTGCCTTGTGTGATAATACAATACTACAAGTCTCTCAACTTGGTATTTCAAACATTTCTTACCTCCCCCCCCCCAATAGCATGGGGAATGCCTGTGATCGTGACAATCTACATGCCACAGGTGTGGCCAGCAGGGTTTCTGAGCATTTATCCAGGATATCGAGTGCAAATAAGTTTGCTTTTGCCATTCTCTATCCACAGGGTGTTGGGTATGTGCTTGAGGCTGGATACCCCAGTTGAACCTTCTTTCATCAAATTCCAGGGAAGGTGTGGACACACCTGTCAGTATTTGCATTCTCCATTGCTGTTGGATCTCGTGATCCACTGTTTACATTCCTTTGTGATAGGAGTCTAGGAACGGAACTAGACACTGTACTTCCGCCCTACGTGCTTTTGTTCTTTCTCTTTGTTCACTGATTTCAGACAGAGCAGACGTGTGAAGCTGCTGCTCACACTAGCCATGTCTGTTGTTTTGATTTGTAAATAAAGGAAGCTTTCACTATGCCAATGGCTCCTCAGCCTCACTTCTTGCTGTTACTCTTCTGGTGCATTAGCGTGCCCACAGCTCCACCAGAGATGGGTCGCAGGACACCTGCGTGCGCTCCTGGACCAGGCCATGGACAAGGGGGTTGGCACGTTCAACTGCCTTTGAAATGACACGGATTTCAAGGGGAGTGGAATTTAAGCATGCCCAGAGGAAGCAAAGGAGACAGATGGGTACTGGGATTTTGAAAAGCTTGAGGGCAGTCATTTTTCCTTGAAAGCACAGTAGAGAACCTGTAAAACCTCCAGGTGCTGTGGGACTTCAACTCCCATCAGCTCCACCTGGCACTGCCAATGGTCAGGGGTGATGGGTATTGTAGTCCACTGATATCTGGAGGGCCACAGGTTCCCTATCTATATCTTAAAGGGTGCCTTTTCCTTCCTAGAACAGAAAGGGGGGGATCGACAATTAGGGTTATTTACTTAACACATTCATATCCCATTCTCTCTCCCAAAGGAGACAAGGGCAGCAAAAAAAGAAGCAATGATGACGATAGCAGATAAATCAATAATATATATGCATATACTGTATATATTAAGAAGGATTTAAGCATCTAAAAATATTTCAGTGAAGGTTGGTGGTGGTGGGGAAGTGCTGGAATTATTACCAAACTTGACCTATCTGCACAATGAGTCAAAACATAACTGTATAAATAAATGTATTTAAAAGAATGCCAATGCATTTTTTATAACATCTTTGGTCCCTGGAAGATCTCACTCAGCTTTCATTCTCACTTTCAACATATACTGGAAAGTAATAGTTAAACCTCAGGTGGTTCTGCTGTGAGACAAAGAGCCACAGGCAATAGATTCTGAATGCTATCGAAAGATGACAAGTTGACAGTTATTTAATTTATGATTACATTTTTTTAACCCTGGGGAGGGCACCATTTATTTATTTATTATTTTTGCCTCATATGTGGGTAGACCTACCTAGAGTTCGAAAAGAATCAACTGATGTTGACAGCAGAAATTTTATTAGTCAAACAACAATCAAGTAAAGACATTGCAACAAGGAATGGAAGAGATCTTTGTTCAGCCTGTATGTTAAAGCAAATGGATGTTATTTACTGGTCGTGGACCTATATGTGGATCAGAACATATTGATCAATTGGACTGTGCCCCCATCCAATTTTTTTGATGTAGTGTAAGCATTTTCTTATGTATAAATAAATGTGTCTTTCATTTTAAATGCACACAGTGTGTGTCTTTTCATTTGAAACAAGGGGGGATTTATGACTTAATAATGTCTGTGGTATCAATACGTCCTTAGAGATTCATACTGTAACTCTGTGCCTGTTTACTCAGAAGTAGGTCGCACTATGCCAGTGGGGTTTTGTCCCTCGTATGTGTGTCTAGGATTGTAGCCTTATTGTAACCACTGGATCTAGACCAACAAAGGACATCCTGTTTTCTAATCCTCAATAGAGGATTACATGCAGAAGGTGTCAGGTTCTGAAACCCTGGGGAGGGTTACTGAGCTCAATGGACCAATGGTCCTCTGGGCTTCCATCAGCTCCAACTCTCATCAGCTCTGACTAGCTTGATCAAAGGTCATTGGTGATGGGTATTGTAGTCCAGCAGTATCCAGAGACCTGTAGCTGCACCCCAGTTTTAGAAGATCAGGATTGACTGCTTTATACTATGTCAGAGCTGCCATGTTGGGGAGTATTACTGCAAGATTTGGAGGAATACTTCAAGAAAGCAGGAACTGTTATTTAATCATTACAGTACCACACACTAGGTTATGAACATCTTAAGCTGCTATTGTCTTGGCTCCTGCCCCAAACACACAGACAGAGGCTCTTAGTTGTAAGTAAGAGATATTTATTCAGGTAAGTAGTGGCACAGGCTCAACAGCAGAAATAGTGCTCAAGGGTCATGATTCAGGAACAGTTCAAGAAGTTCAGAGCTGGATGGCAGCAACGAAGATGTCCCAACAAATTCCCTCATCCCTCCTGCCAAGCTTTTAAAGATAAGGCATGGCATGCTCACTCGCAAGAGTCTCTCACCTTGCAGGAACATCAAGCTTGCAAGTGTGTGCTCTGTCAGGGCAGGTAGCCCTCCTCCCATCCACGAAGGGTGACACCTAGCTTTAGGCAAAAAGTCTGCTGCTTTCTGCCAGTCTCTTGTTAGGTCACTGCTGCCACCTGTTCACCCTCCACCCATGAGGCTCTCTTCTCTGCAGGAGAGTCAGAGGGGAGGGGTTTCCTCTTCCAAAGTGACTGAAGTTGGGGTGGAAATGGGATACCTGCTCTCCTCCAACCTAGGTTTCCATCATGGCTTCTGTTTCTTCAGCCTCCCCCTCTTCTATTCGGGCTTGCCAATCCATGCCCAGTTCCAACACTGCTGCAGAGTTCGTGACAACTAATACAGTACCTTCTTTTCTTCCCTGTCTCCTGACTCAAAGTAATAGGAGTGCTTTGTCCATGGTGCTGATTTTGTTCCACTGCTGGGACAATGCATTTTCTTTTGCTAATTCCACTCCAGATATCTTTACTTTGTCCAATACATATTTTTTTTTAAAAAAGGATAATTTCTCTCTTAAATTCTCTGTGCTGGTGGAGACATTAGTTGCCATAGTGCCTTTTAATTTTCATTTAACTGAAAACACTTCCGCAGAAATGAAGACCCCAGAGAGTAAGAACTGTTCCTCCATTCATGCTTCGCTGAATGCTCACTTCACATTCCCATGCAAAGGTGAGCACTACTTTTCCCATTCCAAAGATGTGCAAGAGGTTAGGCTCTGCAAGGTTATTTCCATCTTTCCTCATAGTTGCTCCAGATTCTTGATCCGTTTGGTTCCTAGATACTGCAGGGGATATAAGTAGGGACAGAGGAATTATTAGCAAGGTCTAGTCTCTTGTACTATTCCCTATTATGTCAGCAGCACTCCAGATACTGTAGTACCACTTCACTTTGCAGATGTCGGCCGCAAATGGTGGAAGGGGCCTTGTAGACCATCTAGTCTAGGAATGGGGGAACCTATAGTCTTCCAGTTGTTGATGGACTATAAGTCCCATCATCCCTGGCCATTGGTCATGCTGGTTGGGGCAGAGGAAGTTGGTGACCAACAGTACCTAGAGGGCTACAGATTCTCCACCCTGATATAGTCCAACCCGTTTCTTGATCAATGCAAGAAATCCAGTGCTAGATGGCTGTCCTGAAGACCTCTGATTGGAGAGCCCCATCCCTCAGGAATTTGGCTGCATTGTCAAACTGCAACTCTCACCATCCCTGACCTTTAATCCTGCTAGCTGGGGCTGGTGGGAGTTATAGTCCAAAATGTCTGGAGGGCACCAGGTTGGGGAAGGCTGCTTCAGGCGTTCCAACACATAATTTAGCTGTCTTTGATCTGATGGCTGTATAGACTTCACTGTTTTCTAATGCAGGTTTCCCCCCCTTGTTCTTTTGAGTGAATGTATTGCTGATTTTAGCTTGTATATTGTTCTGTTTTTAAATGTTAAATTGTCCTGGTGGTTTTGCAAATGGAAAGACAGCATTAAAAAACCATAAGTGAGACTGGTGATTGCATACTTTAACTCTAGCTCTGTTTGGAAACAAAGGCATTTATGAATGGAAAAAACCCAAACAAAATGAATCCACCAGGCAGGCCAATGGCTGAATCATCTGTGGCATGTTCACAGGTTACCTAACCAGTACAGCTCTCAACTGTGACGTTATCTGTTAAAGGTTCGACCATTTTATTACAAACCAAACTAACCCATATATTCCATACCCCATTTCCTGTGCTTCTTGACAGGATACATCAAATCTTGCTGAAGAAGATAGGAGCGCAGAGCAGTCTCCCAAGTTGTTATTGCTGTCTCTAAGACAGAGATTGGGAACTTGTGGTCCTCCAGGCATTGTTGGACTGCAAGTACCATCATCCTTCAACATGCATATTGGATGAGGATGATGGGAGTCCAAGTGCATTAGGTGCACCACAGGTTCTGCAACCCTGGACTAACCCTTTTCACCTCAGTAGAAGAAGAAGAGTTTGGATTTGATATCCCGCTTTATCACTACCCGAAGGAGTCTCAAAGCGGCTAAACATCTCCTTTCACTTCCTCCCCCACAACAAACACTCTGTGAGGTGAGTGAGGCTGAGAGACTTCAGAGAAGTGTGACTAGCCCAAGGTCACCCAGCAGCTGCATGTGGATGAGTGGAGACGTGAATCCGGTTCACCAGATTACGAGTCTACCGCTCTTCACCACTACACCACAGTGGCCCAGCTCCATTATAAGTGGAATGGCCATGTGTCCTACTTCAGAGGACAGTCCGCTCTCTGAATTAGTCCTCTGTATGACAGGGTTTTCTCTTTGAGGAGCTGGTCTACTCAGTGCTAGTTCCCTGTCCGTATCATTATTTCCTTTTATTATTGACTTCCAGGAGAAATTTAAAAGCATTCCTGCTCACCCAGGCATTTGATGACTGAAAGATACTGGCCAGGACAACCTTAACATGAGCACTCCAAGGTGATGTGATTGCTCTAAAATGTTTTTAGATGCTTTCGAGTGTTTTCAGATGTGCCAGATGTTTATAGTTTTGTAAGCTTGTTTTAAATGTTTTAAATATGTTTTTGATCTTATTGTTAAATGGTATTCTTTTAACTTGATGTCTGCAAGGCTCCTTTTGGAGGAAGGATAAGATAGAAACTTATTAAATAACAAACAAACAAACAAACAAAAACAAACAAACAAATGCCACTTTAAATAGAAGAAAAGATAACAAAGGAGATCCATGCAGCTCATATAAACCCAAGAAAGCCTGTTGGATCAGGCCAACAGCCCATCTAGTCCAGCATTCTGCTCTCCCAATGGCCAACCAGATGCCTATGGGATACCCTCATGCAGGACCCGAGGGCAAGAGCACTCTTGCCTCTTGTGGTTTCCAGAAACAGCTATTGAAAAGCATTGCTGCTGTTGATCATTGAAGCAGAATATAGACATCATGTCCAGTACCCATTGGGACTTACTTGTCAATGGGGCTGACTACTGCATAGACATGTAAGCTAAAGGTAAAGGACCAATGGATGGTTAAGTCCAGTGAAAGGCAACTATGGGGTTGCAGCATTCATCTCACTTTCAGGCCAAGGGAGCCAGCGTTTGTCCACAGACAGCTTTCTGGGTCATGTGGCTAGCATGACTAAATCGCTTCTGGCGCAATGGGACACTGTGACGGAAACCAGAGTGCACGGAAACACCATTTACTTTCCTACCACAGTGGTACCTATTTATCTGTTTGCATTGGCATGCTTTTGAACTGCTAGGTTGGCAGGAGCTGTGACAGTGCAATGGGAGCCGTCTCGTTGTGGGGATTCAAACCAACGACCTTTTGATCAGCAAGCCCAAGAGGCTCAGTGGTTTAGACCACAGCGCCAAGACATGTATGTGTCTTCTGCATAGTGGCCATGTCTCCCACATCACAGTCCTCTATTTGAAGGGCTGCCAAAGTCCAATTTAGGAATAAAGAACCCTGAGAAATGAGAGTGTCGGAAGGGCTTGCCGGTTTCCATCACCAGTGAACACACCTTCTGTTACTTCTCCATCATCAATTAGCGTCTGGAGAGCAGGCTGAGCAGGCATCTAGGGTCAACTGGTCAGTCTCCCCTGCTGTAGTGAGACAACTATTTGCAAAAGAAATACAGTACAATATTTCTAAATTTGCATCTATACACATAAGTTAGAAGATGCAACTGTATCCTCTTTGTTGGTTTCCCCTCTCTTCAGCAATGTGGAAATGGACACCCACATTTTTAAGTCTAGTGTTCTTTGGGCAAAAGCTCTGTCTTTGGCATAATGGCCTATGAGAAAACACCAGTAGTCACAGCTAAATATTTAGTTGCTGGATGGATTTCCAGCACAGAGGCTTAACAGCTATTTCCAGAGTTAGAGAAAATGGATGCATTTCTTTGCTGGTGTTGCAGAGATGTCAGTCAACCACTCTTTTGCTCCTGAGCCCAAAGGTAATAGACTGGCTGAGAAATCTGGACACATTCATTGTACCAGGGGGACGGTGTGCTGCTGGAGGTAATGCACATCAGATGAGATGTCACATTTCTCAAGGAAGGGCAGAGGCATTAAGGCAAGCCAAATCTCTGTTGCTTATATTCCCTTTCACCAGTCAGGGGAGTCGGGATGGGAATAGAATGCATAAAGCTTCCAGAGGTCCACCTGCATGGCAGGAGCTACTGAGGAAAGGAAGAGGGGTCAAGGTGTTTTTTTTTTACATTTCCCTTCAAATATGGTTGTACCTGCTCACCTATTAATTTAAAGAAATCTAATTGGACAAGGTGATGGGTAGTGCATGCAAAACGCCACCTTCCATTTTAGGAATAAGAAAGCCATGTTTTTCATTTGTTATCAGAAGCAAACTCAACAGTGTTTTAAAATGGCCCTCATAAAGGTTTTAAGTGGAAGCCTGACATGCCACTACATAAAGCTGAATCTGAATCTTGGCAAGTCAGGGGCCTGGTGAACAGGTTATTCCCATGATTGTGAATTAGACAGTTTTCCTATTCCGAGTAAGTTGCATTTCCTGTTAAGTGAGTAGTCTGAGGCTGAGGGATGCTGGTGGCGCTGTGGGTTAAACCACAGAGCTTAGGACTTGCCAATCAGAAGGTCAGCAGTTTGAATCCCTGCGACTGGGTGAGCTCCCATTGCTCGGTCCCAGCTCCTGCCAACCTAGCAGTTCAAAAGCACATCAAAGTGCAAGTAGATAAATAGGTACCGCTCCAGCGGGAAGGTAAGCGGCATTTCCGTGCACTGCTTTGGTTCACCAGACGTGGCTTAGTCATGCTGGCCACATGACCCAGAAGCTGTACGCCGGCTCCCTCGGCCAATAAAGCGAGATGAGTGCCGCAACCCCAGAGCGACTGGACCTAATGGTCAGGGGTCCCTTTACCTTTTAGTCTGAGGCTGCTCATTGAACCATCATTGCCACTCAAGGCCCAAGTGCCTGCAGTAGCATTATACTGGCACATAAAATATGACTGTTTCTAGACAGGGGCAACCTGTCAACAGAGATCTATGCTTCATTCAGTAGCCACAGGACTGGACTGTAGTCTTTCCAGCACACAACCATAAGTTGGCTTTTGAGGAAATCCCTTTAATGTGGCCTCAATGTTTTATTATTTATTTTGTTATCTTTGATGTGTGCCTTAAATGCTTTCAGTGTAAGCTGCCACGAGCATTTTCCCAGGGGAAGGAAGTGTATGAATATATTAATAAACGAAAAATAAAACAAATAAATCACAGAGTGGGCATCGCAAAAGTGATTAGACTTCAGAGCCTCCAGTTCCCCATTTAGACACACAAATCGCAATCCAACACGGACTTCAGAGCACAAAGCCTACTCATTTATTTCAAGTCCCATTGAACTTTATGAGAATTGCAGAAGGGTATATTGTTTGGAGGGAAAGTTCCCATCGGAAGAAGACTCATCCATTTCAAGGTTCAGAACACACTAGGAAAGTTACAGCAAATGATGGGAAATTGAATGTGGGAAGGGTTGTCAAGGGAATATGAAGGGGGGGAAAAGAGGGATCTAACAGCTGTGAAAAATCCGGGGGGGGGGGACGGCGGCAACAGTGTCAGCTGTGTAAACAACAAAAGTACCTTTCAGTTCCCAAAGCATTTTAAAAGCCAGTCTTTCTCAAGGGAAATTTTGCTGAACAAATGGGTAAGGCAGATGAATCTGTTCCTCTATTGGGTGTTCTCCTGTCACATATTATGAGATAAGGCTGTAGTCAGATGCATGCTTACCTGGGAGCAAGTGACCTTGATCTCAGTGGGACGTATTCCTGCGTGGGCATGCTTACAATTGTGCTGTTCTGCACTATAACCGCCCAAATAGACTTCAGAACGTGTCATGGTGGCTACTTATTCGTGAGGCAATTTTCCCCTTGAGAAAGACCACAGTTGAAAGTACATCAGGGATTGAAGATACTTTTGTTGTTCGCTGCTGCTGTAGCAATGCTGTGTGGTATTTCTCCCTTCCTCTCCAAGCGATCGTATTAGCAATAGTAAAGGTAAAGGTAAAGGGACCCCTGGCCATTAGGTCCAGTCGTGACCGACTCTGGGGTTGCGGCGCTCATCTCGCTTTATTGGCCAAGGGAGCTGGCGTACAGCTTCCGGGTCATGTGGCCAGCATGACTAAGCCGCTTCTGACGAACCAGAGCAGCGCACAGAAACACCATTTACCTTCCCACCATAGCGGTACCTATTTATCTACTTGCACTTTGAGTGCTTTCGAACTGCTAGGTTGGCAGGAGCAGGGACCGAGCAACGGGAGCTCACCCGGTCACGGGGATTCGAACTGCCGACCTTCTGACTGGCAAGTCCTAGGCTCTGTGGTTTAACCCACAGCGCCATCCGCATCCCCTAATATTACTATTATCAATAGTAGTAAGAATCAAAATAATTTTATTGCTTCGGAAGGACAATGTATGACAACAGAGTGAGGATTTGCCCATTTTTGTTCTCTCTTAATTTCTCATCTTTCCAATGTTAAGTTTGTGGAGTCTTCTTCAAAGTCCTCATGAAAATTCATTAGCTGTTTAGTGTGAATTTCTCTCTCCCCCCCCCCCACATTTGCAGGAAATGTTTGCCTAATATACACATTGTTAAAGCAATGCTTCCTAAGACAATGCATTTTTCAAAATGTGTTGTGTATGCTATCCCACACACATATGCATTTTTCTGAAATAATTTTTATTTGATTTTACATATATAAAATTATAACCATACACATCAACAGTTAAACGATTCTGCCAAATCTCTGGACTTCTTCCCCTCAATGGGTCCTATGGCTAAACCTTTTCTGCTGCATCTTTTTCAATAGTTCGTGTTTTATACAACTCCATTATCTCCATAGTTCTTGCTACGTTAAAAAGTTTTATTGCAATCCTGCTAGTGTTTTCATCTGCTTACAGTGGTTTCTCAGACATGCATATGCATTTTTGTACACATTACTCGGTCAGAGAACTGCATTGCTAAACCCAAGGGAGCATGGATTTTAAAGGACCCCTGCATATCCCCTTTCACATTGTTTTGGAAAGTGCAAATTATGTAGGTTTGCCTTCAGTTGAGAATTGAATATCTCTTCCAACTCTATATGGAACGCCTAGCATCAGGGCTTAGATAGAGCAGAGGGCAACATAGGAACACAAGACGAGTCCTGCTGGGTCAGACCAGTGGCCTGTGTGGTCCAGTATCCTGTTCTCACAGTGGCCACTACAGGACTCTATTACAAGAGCACTCTCCCCGCCACTGCCACTGTGGTTTCCAGCAATTGATAATTCAGAAGCATTTCTGCATCCAAATGTGGAGGCACAGCTATTATGGCAAGTGGCTGTTGATAGTCTTGTGGCCAATCTTCTTTGAAAACCATCCTAGTTGATGTCCATCACTACCTTGTGTGTGTGTGTGTGTGTGTTTTCTCCATAGTTTCACTATGTGCACCATGTTGAAGTTTGTTCTTCAATCTGTCCTGAATCTTCCAACATTCAGCTTCATTTCAACATTCTGGTGTTCGACCCACACCTGAATTTAATATTGAATTACTCGCCCAAAAATGGGAGCAAGAAGAGTTACCGACGATCGAAGAATGGAGGATGAAGTTAATGGACTATGCAGAATTAGATAAACTAACAGGAAGGATTCGAAACCGGCGAGACCAGAAATTCACACAAGACTGGAGTAAATTTACAGACTATTTGAAAAGTAATTGTGAAGAACAGATGTTTGTTGGGTTGCAAGAAGTTTTGTGAGGAGTATTATTAGAAGTATTGTAAAAATGGACAAGGGGAGGATGATTTGTTAAGAGATGTAAAGGCAATATAAAGTTAAGAAATTCATAAGATGTGGTTAAAATGGTGCTGATGGAAGTCTAAAAAGATTGTATAAGTGATAAGTTTTGTGGTACATTTTATAATTTATATGTTAAAATTAATAAAAAATATTATAAAATGCAAAGCCTTGCAACCCCGACCATAAAAAAAAAAGAATTTAAGATTGAAAAAATAAGAAATGGAGAGAAGCCAGAGGTGTTAGATACTCCCACCCCTATCTCCATCCTAACAACTTTATTCAAAAACAAGATCCCCTGAGCTCAAATGTGGCTTACTTTTCCTGGTTCAGCATACCTTAGACTGCAGCAGAATGTCTGAATAACTGAGCGTGTTGCTCACCCTTCTTCTTCTTCCTCTTCCTCCTCTTTCAATTACATGTTAATCAAACTTGCTCCCTGTTCGTCAAGCAAGCAGAGGACAGCCCATTACACATTCAGCATGTGTGCAGATGCTCAAGTTGACTGATGATTAATTTGTCGGGAGCATAAACGGAATGGTGACACACACAAGGCTTCCAGCAAATTGAATGATGTCAGGAGAGGTTGCCTCTCTTCTATGCTTCAAAGGCAAAGGGGTGGCTGCAGTGAGAGGCTGTCATTCAAAGGGGGGGGGGGAGCCCCAAAGATGATCTCTGCACATTTCACTCTCCATCTCTAACCCCCAACTGTTTCATCATCCTTTCTTTCATCTGCACTGGCTTTCCTTTTATTTCGAAGCACAGTCTCAAAGTGCTGCTTGTTTCCTGTGCTCCATGCTCTCACAACCTCTGGATAGAATTATTGCAATGTGCTGTACATGGGTCTTCATCTAAAGCAGCCCCCCCCCCCAAAAAAAATTCCCTCGCCCTAGAGGTGTACCTAACATCCTCATTGTATAGCTTTTCATTGTAGGCTGAAAATGCATCTTTTTACCCTGGTCTTTGACAGCTATGTGTTTAGGATCTGCTTTTATTTTTGTTTACGTATTCATTTTATTTGATTTTAAATTGCTTTGAGGTAACCCACACTGAGACCTTATGGTGAAGGGAATAAATCCTGTAAATAACCAAACAACCAAAGAAAAGGAGTAGCAAAGAGAGAAGTTGTCAATGTACCCAAACCCTACGAAAAAGATTTGTCTAATTTTGGATTGTAGTTTTGGCAGTATACAAAAAATAGCTAGCTTTCTGAGAGATCTCCAAGGTATCAGTGCTCAGCAGACGTTGCTACTCTTTGCTCGTTGCTTCTTCTGTGATGTGTGCATGGCAAATTGGCCGTGCATATTACGCTGCCCTGAGCATACATCTGCACTGTCATTTCACGGACACAGGGCATTGTGGGATTGCTGGCAAATCTCTCCCATGGCAAGTTGATGCCACACAATAGATACATTAGGCAATGAATTCCCAATCCAGGTGAGAAAAATGATGAGCTGCCTGACTTCAGTTATAAAGTAAGGCACATTGCCCAAGCCACAAGAGAATTTGATCAGAGAACGGGGTGGAGCCTGTTAAATATAATTGTTTAATGCACATTGAAATGGAAAATAACTCTGTAATATGTCTGTGTGTATATTGTAAAGCATGGCGTGGAAATTCCCATTGAATAATAATAATAATAATAATAATAATAATAATAATAATAATAAATTTTATTTATATCCCGCCCTCCCCAGCCGAAGCTGGGCTCAAGGCGGCTAACAACAATAAAACAGTACAAAAGTACAGCACAAACAACACTCTAAAATCATTCATTATAAAATTAATTCAAATCAAGCCACTGGCAACCATTGGGCCAGAGCTCCGCGAAGATTGCCGAGGGAGGGAGTCAGGCTGTGCCCTGGCCAAAGGCCTGGTGGAACAGCTCTGTCTTGCAGGCCCTGCGGAAAGATGTCAAGTCCCGCAGGGCCCTAGTCTCTTGTGACAGAGTATTCCACCAGATCGGAGCCACAGCCGAAAAAGCCCTGGCTCTAGTTGAGGCCAGCCTAACTTCTCTGTGGCCTGGGACCTTCAAGATGTTTTTATTTGAAGACCGTAAGTTTCTCTGTGGGGCATACCAGGAGAGGCGGTCCCGTAGATACGAGGGTCCTAGGCCGTATAGGGCTTTAAAAGTTAAAACCAGCACCTTAAACCTGATCCTGTACTCCACCGGGAGTCAGTGCAGCTGGTATAGCACCGGGTGAATGTGGTCTCGCAGCGAAGACCCCGTAAGGAGTCTCGCTGCAGCATTCTGCACCTGCTGGAGTTTCTGGGTCAGTCTCAAGGGCAGCCCCACGTAGAGTGAGTTACAATAATCCAGTCTGGAGGTGACTGTCGCGTGGATCACAGTGGCTAGGTCAGGATATTCCAGCCCTCAACAAGCTCAGTCAATGAGTCGCCAGGGGGAGCAAGGTCCCGCAAGGCTTGACGGAATCTATCAGGGTCCATCAGCCTCTGCGGGCGAGCCCAAATCGGCTCGCCACCTAAGCAGGGTGGCGGTAGAAAGTCAGTCCTGGCTTTCAGAGCGTAGTGATCAGACCATGGCACCTTCATCGAAGGAGACATGATCACATCTATACCTACGCCAAAGATCGAATCCAGCGTGTGGCCTGCTTGATGTGTGGGGCCCGAAACAAACTAGGAGAGCCCTAGTGTCGCCATGGAAGACACCAGGTCCAGAGCCTGTGAGAAGGGAGTGGCATCAGCATGGATGTTGAAGTCCCCCAATACCAATAGGTTAGGGAACTCCAAGGCCCAACCGGCCACCGCCTCCAATAGGCCTGACAGGGTGGCTGCTGGTGCGCTAGGTGGCCGGTACACCAGCCAAACAGCCAAGCTCTCCTCAGAGCCCCACACTAGGCCAACACATTCAATGCCGGGGATCGATGGCGATGGTAGAGCCCTGAAAGGACAATCTTCCCGGATTAATAATGCCACCCCTCCCCCCCGGCCCACAGTCCGCGACTGGTAGAGGACGGAGAAACCCGGGGGCGCCATCTCTCGTAAGGTAACTCTTGCCGCTTCTCGCACCCAGGTCTCCGTCACAAAAGCCAGGTTGACCCCCTGCGAGGTAAAGAAATCTCACAGGGTGGCGGTTTTGTTGCCTATAGACCTGGCATTGCACAGCACCAGTGACGGAGGTGAGTAATCCTTGCTCACCCTACCCTCGTCCCTCGGGATGGGGCGCAGATTGGAAGGGGTACGAGCATATCCATATCTCGATCCCCTTCGCCTATTCCATCTGCCCTCACCGCCATACCTCCCTCGCCCCTCCACGGTAGCAATCCCAAGCCTCATAGTAGCCTCCATTGATGGCAATTAATGTTATTCTTTTGCAGCCTAAAACAATAAAACCTTAAAACAATAAAAACAAAAACAACCCAGAAAAACAATAAAACAATACAAATAAAAACTACAAAAATTACAAATTCATCAAAATCTAACAAATTCCTAAGCCCACCCACACATCCATCCCACCCCCATATATAAAAAATCTAAAGGGAAAGGGAAATTTTAAAACATGTTAAAACATGTTAAAAAGAACTCTGTACCCCTTCGGGTCCTCCTGGGCAGTAGCAGCATCAGTGGCAACAACCGTCCTTGTGAGGCCCCCCCTGGGCCAGATAGTAAGTGGTAGGAGCCTTGTGAGGCCTGTCAGGCCCCGCCCCGAGCCAGGTGGTAAGTGGCAGGAAGGAGCAGGGCCCTCAGGCACTCACACAGGGGAGTCCTCCTGGGCAGCAGGCAGCAGAGCAGTCCTTGTGAGGCTTCAGGCCCCGCCCCAGGCCAGATGGTAAGTGGCAAGAGCAGGGCCCTCAGGCACTCACACAGGGGAGTCCTCTTGGGCAGCAGAGCAGTCCTTGTGAGGCTTCAGGCCCCGCCCCAGGCCAGATGGTAAGTGGCAGGAAGGAGCAGGGCCCTCAGGCACTCACGCAGGGGAGTCCTCCTGGGCAGCAGGCAGCAAGCAGCAAGCAGTCCTTGTGAGGCTTCAGGCCCCGCCCCAGGCCAGATGGTAAGTGGCAAGAGCAGGGCCCTCAGGCACTCACGCAGGGGAGTCCTCCTGGGCAGCAGAGCAGTCCTTGTGAGGCTTCAGGCCCCGCCCTAGGCCAGATGGTAAGTGGAAGGAAGGAGCAGGGCCCTCAGGCACTCACGCAGGGGAGTCCTCCTGGGCCAAAGGAGTGCTGAAGTGGAGAGCCCAATGTTACTATTTCTGTGCCTCACTGACAAGGTGAATTGTGTTACAAGTCTACGCATATGTAGACCTCCATCTTGGTTGGAGTGAGTCTTTGTTCTCAAGCTACTGTAAAGAATGGACGTGCTAATTCTCTCTGTAGGAAAACAGCCTCAGGCTGTTGGAAGAGAGACAGAACTTTGGTTTTTAGCTCTGGGTGGAAGATATTCATAATCTATGATAGTTTACCTATGTGAGATCAGCATAGGATCTTATGCACGTATCTGAATATTGCTTTATTATTTAAAGTTGCTGTGGAGTAGCGTTCTGTAGTAAAGCTTTTGAACCATATTTTTGGAGCAAATAAATTTTCATTTCAAAGAAGAGTCAGTTTTTAGGCATCAAAATTGCTTCCATATGCAGCTCCATAAACAAGCTCCATAAAGCCTAAGGCAAGAATGGTGCAGCAACAGAGGTACAACCCCTGACCCTGTTGTGAAGAGTCCCTGGAGACCGCTGAATGGGGCAAGGAGGGAAGGAGCAACAGTCTGCATGGAGGAGTTGGGGGACGTTTGCATCTCTTGAGCTGATCTTCACATTTTGCAGACTGAGGTGGTAGAACCCTGGACTCGGTGCTATTTTTCTAGAAAAAGAGGTACCGGAACTCCCCATGAACACCTCTAATAATGGCAATGGCACCCACCTGGCAGGTGCTGGAACTGAGTTCCAGTGAGTTCCGGCTGACAAATAGCCCTGCCTGGGCTGTACAGATTGCAGCGTGGACGAGTCAGAGTCTTAGTTTTAATGGGTCTTTCCTGTAAACATTCCATGCATGCAGTAAACTAGTACATCTGGCAGAGGCCTATTCTGAACCATTCTTCCTAAACTGCTAGCTTACTACCTGAAGTGAGGTGGGTTTTTTTACACGGCAATGCACTAAAATAATGTCTTCCCCAAACAGCAGTCTGAAGTTCAGAATTCCCCTGCCTCAGTCTGGTATCTTTTTTGTTCCCATTGTTGTGGAGGAAGTAATGCAATGGATTTTTTTGGTCCCTCACATAGGAACATTCCCCGCATTCAGTCTTTGGCCAGGCAACACATTATGGGTAGACACACAGGCAAGTGCTGATCCATGGCTCTCCCACAAAATGATGCTCAGTGTGTACGCATGCGGTATAGGTGACCAGACATCACCATATTTGCATTTCTACAACCTAAGCGGCTGCTTTTTCATTCATCGGTTGTAGAAGTGCTAATATGATGATGTCTTGTCACACATCATCCGCGAACGTCCACCTTGTCTAACGTCCATTCCAGAGAACGTCTGTGGCAAAGCCGGAAAAACTGGAACGGGTTACTTCTGGATTTGCCGCTCGCGCATGCAGAAATGCACGCTTTGCCCTGCATCCTTTCCAGCTAGTGGCCGGGGCTCAAGAATGGATCCTAGCCACAAAACAAGGCACAACTGTACTGCAGGAACACACACTGGGCATCATTTTGCTTGTGGAATGGAATAAAGTTGCACAACATCTGTTGTATGCTGCCCCTGTCTCCTTTGGGCATGGTACAGCATCCAATTTTACCTGCAATATATGACCAACAAAGAATGAAGTGAATCCGTGTTAGCTATTTCTCTAAGCACCAGCAACACTTGGAACAATATTTTCTCCCCCATTCTCTCTCTCGCTCTTTGGGTTTTATTATTTCCATTCATCTTGTAGAGTGTGGGATGAAAATGTGCCCTTGAGACGCTAAGCATGCACAGAAGTTTAAGTACCACCTGCCAGCAGAGATGCAGAGCTTCCTGCTTAAGATTTTCATACAGCCCATTCTTAGCAAAGGGCTTAACAGCTGTTCCAGTACCTACTGAGGGCATCCTGTCGATCGTCACACTTTTATTGCTGCACTGCTAAAATCTGAAGGCAGGCAAAGTAAGAGCGGGTATTAAAAATTGTGGTGAGCAGCATGTGAAATATTAGCTGTCGCCCTCTTTAAAATTACTTTGCCCAGGGAGTGAATAAGGTTTCTCATAAAGGCAGCAAACCTTTGGAAAGATCTGTTTGGAAACAAGTCTTATGCATGTGGAATTGGTGAAGCGTACATCTAAATAACCTTGCTGAGAGAGGGCATGGTGGAGCACAGTTCCTCTCCTCGATTCTGGCATGTCTGAAGACAGAGAAGGCATGCCAAAAAGACTCATTGCAGCTACAGCAGACAGCCACCGAACAGGAGAGGCAACAGCTTTGTTGGGGGGAATTATTCCAGGCCAAATAAAGTGGGACAGGACACACCCCTCAGGAGCCAGCTTCTTCTTGTTGTTCTAGTCCAAGATACTCTAGGACAGGGGTCAGCAAACTTCCAGCAGGGGGCCGGTCCACTGTCCCTCAGACCTTGTGGGGGGCCAGACTATATTTTGAAAATAAAAATAAAAATGAACGAATTCCTATGCCCCACAAATAACCCAGAGATGCATTTGAAATAAAAGGACACATTCTACTCATGTAAAAACATGCTGATTCCCAGACCATCTGTGGGCTGGATTTAGAAGGCGATTAGGCCAGATCTGTTCCCCGGGCCTTAGTTTGCCTGCCCATGCTCTAGGATTTGGCTATTCTCCCACTTCTGAAGCAGCAAAACCATGCCACTGAGTCAAGGAGATAAGACACTCATGCAGGAGGGCCTCTCAAGATTGCAGTGCTGTCATGGAGGGGGTCATGACCTACCCAGAGATGTCTTCCACATCTCAAGTATTCCTTTCCCTTCCAGCCCTTGCTGTGTGCACCTTGCTTGACCCCAGTGAAGGCTTTTCTTTCTCAGCCGGAACTCTGTTTGCTTCTGAACCTGGAGAGCGATGGAGACATGTAAACAGAATGCAGCTTTGTCTTATCAGAACAACACAACTGTATATTCAAAGATCTGTTCCATTCTGTACTTCACCCAAAAGGGTTTAAGTATAGAGGAAAATGTGGTAGACCAGAAATAAAGAAGGGCACTTCTTAACAAGTTCTGCAATAAAAACCCTGGGGCATACTGCCTGGCTTTTGCAGACTTTTAAAGTCTCAGGAAATGTACTATGGCTGAGAAATTAATTAATCTTACATACTTGGAAAAGGAAGTTGAAGAGTGTTGGCAAAACAGCGAGCTTTTGTTGTTGCTGTGTGTTACCTGGTAACAATATAACTATAAATGAACTTAATGTAGAAACGGATCAGCTTGAGTACCTAGCTTCAGCCATCAGGTCAACAACAGATGACAAAATATACAAGAGCTATGCTTTATGCAACTTTCTGGGTGTATCATTAATGATTTGGTGTCTGTTTTGAAGAAGTTCTGGTTAGTAAAGCTTTGAATAATATTTATGGGTCTGGACAATTTTTATTCTAAAAGGTTTCAATTTTTGTTTATCCAATGGCTTCAAGCAGCGCAATATGAATATCTGCAATACCATGGACATCTGGTTGGCCTCTGTGAGACTAGGATTCTGGGCAAGATGAGCCTCTAGTCCTATTCAGCAGGTTCTTCTTATGTTCAGTTTATACAAATACTAGTAATCGCTCATTCAGTATTACCAGAGTCCTTGAAGATTGTTTGCCTTCCTTTTGACAGCATCTGCTGTCAATATTTCTGAAAGGCACATCAAGGATTCCCCCCCCCCTTTTCATTCCCTCCCTTCTCCTGCACCTGAAGTCCAACTCAGATGTGAACTGTGCACCTCCTTGTATAATAATTGTGGGCATGCAGTTTCTAACAGATGGAAGCTCAAGCTGGTTCTTTGCCCCAGGTGTCAAACCTTCTTCATCTCTTCCAGCAACTTCAATAAGCGATTGGACTTGCCAGATGTTGTTAAGCCTAAGTTCCGTTAGTAGCCTCTGGCCTGTAGATTTCCATGCTACAGGGAGTGGGGGTGGGGAGGCGTGGAGGAAACAGCATAAACCTGGTCTAACTGGGTCACCCTCTTAGATCAGAAAAGCCTTCTGCAGACAGCCTTTTGCTGTTTTACCCTTGGCTTCCGTCCAGTTGATAACATAGCTGCAAATTGCAAAGCAGAGGGTGTCAGAAGTTAACAGCTCTCCTATCACAACTGAAATGTGGCCAGGCCAGGATTACAGCAGGCACAACTAAGCCAGGTTTTTCCAGTAAATAAAAATATATGCTACCGGCAAGCACTCCTGCAATAATTCACAAAGACTTTCCCACTGCAAGATCTGGAGCACATAGACAATGTTCACCAGAGTTCATTATTTCTTACTAGAGGAAGATTGTTCAGATGGACACAGTCTGTGTGGAGGGAGGGCTAGCATATTATAGGGACGAACAAGCCCTTTTCAGAGGAATCAGTCATAGGATCATGAACAAATGGACAGGGGAACGGGGCTGTGCTGCTAGCCACACCCTAGAGGCCAGCATTACCTCATGCCCCTTACGTTCAGATGAATGAAAGGAAATACAGCTGGACTCGTACTTCATGGGGTACTTTCCATCAGTCCAAATATCTCTACAGGCCTTTGGACTGGTTATATGTAAGTAAGTATGCAGGTAGGGTCTTCTGAGAGGTCTACAGAACATCATCATCATCATCATCATCATCATCATCGTATGCTGCTCATCTGATCTGACTGCGTTGCCCCAGCCACTCCGGGCTGCTCCCCACAAAATATAAAAAAACGCATTGAAGCATAATAATAATAATAATAATAATAATAATAATAATAATTTATTATTTATACCCCGCCCATCTGGCTGGGTTTCCCCAGCCACTCTGGGCGGCTTCCAACAGAACACTAAAATACAATAACCTATTAAACATTAAAAGCTTCCCTAAAGAGGGCTGCCTTTAGATGTCTTCTAAAAGTTTGGTAGTTATTTTTCTCTTTGACATCTGGTGGGAGGGCGTTCCACAGGGCGGGTGCCACTACCAAGAAGGCCCTCTGCCTGGTTCCCTGTAACCTTGCTTCTCACAGTGAGGGAAGTGCCAGAAGGCCCTCAGAGCTGCTCCTTTATACTGAGTCACAACATTGCTCCAGAGTGCTGTCCACGCTGACCAGCAGAAGCTGGTTTCAGGAAGGGATGCCAGAGATTGAACCTGTGACCTTCTGCATGCAAAGCAGATGCTCTATTGTGGCTCTGCATCAGAGTCCGCTGAGGCAGTGCCCCATTTAATTTACCAGCCTCAACTTTGTCTTATGGTTTCTTGATCTTATTGCATTGTATTTGCATTATTGCTTTATATAATGCATGATTGTTCCATATTTACAGTTTCATGTTAAGAGAAGGTCCACATGGTAGAGTGTGCGTTTTGTTAGAGATTCTAAACATGGTTTCAGTTCCTTGAGCTCCACCATGGAAGAAATGCAGGGTATAAGTGCGTGAAGATGATTTTTTAAAAATGACATTATTCAGTGTTTTCTTCTCTGACATATATAGTTCCTCACAATGCAGAGGAACTGTTCGAGCACTAGAGAGCTAAGGAGGGCTGGCTGAAGGTGGCTCTTTATTCAGCTCATAGTAGTGAGGAATGGTAGTGAGTAGTTCCCCCGAAATGTCTGCTTTATATACGTTATTTACACAATGGGCCCCATGTGATTGGCTAATTCTGGGATTCTCCTGTAGGCCAATCAGGTTGCGAATTCACTTCCACCTGGAGCTGGATTGGGTGGCTCCTGCGGACCAATCAGACTGCTGCATTCTGGATCTTATTGTTCTAGGACCAATCAGACTGCTGCATTCTGAATCCTATTGTTCTAGGACCAATCAGACTGCTGCATTTTGGATCCTATTCAACTCAGTACATAACAGTGGCATAAAATGCATTGATAAAAGGACTGAGAAGTCCTTGCTCCATAGATTGCTAATATAGGCTGCTTTACACAATTCTAGGCCCTCCAACAAGAGAATTAACTGCTGATTGATTCATTCCCAACCAAGAAAATGTAATTCCGCATTAAAAAAAAGAAAAGTGTATGTCATCAGTCAACTTGTCATTTGTGTTCTTTTAGGGGAAATGACTGGTTCTCAGAGAACAGGGGGGAGAGTTCTTGAGTCATACTGTGTTTCTCAAAAAATAT
This sequence comes from Podarcis liolepis, assembly GCF_965112155.1. Taxonomy (NCBI): domain Eukaryota; kingdom Metazoa; phylum Chordata; class Lepidosauria; order Squamata; family Lacertidae; genus Podarcis; species Podarcis liolepis. The sequence goes on from NC_139558.1 coordinate 85,118,639, forward strand.
CATAGTTAATTACCAAAAGCAGCTATGCCAATAAGACAGCAGAGAAATGGCAAAGGCCTCCATTAATTACCCACTTTCCCTCCCTTACAAATTCTGTATTTCTATAAAGTGGGTCTCTGACAGTGTAATAGATATGACAAAAAGAACAGTTTGCGTCGTGAACTGTGGCTGTGCTGATTCCAGAAAATACAAGCAAGGAAAGTAATTGTTTTTTATTGGACAGACATCCACGGCTGGAATAATATAGCATCTTTCCTTTGACTCTCACAAGGCCATTCTTTCTGGTAGAAGTGGAAAATAGAAGAAATATAGCAGTGGATTCAGTTAGGAGGGGGGAAGCTCTGAATTTATGTGCTGATCAAAATCTGTTGACCTTGGGAACAGATGGGCTGTTTGAGGTAGATCGCCTCTTAGAGATGAACATTTTACATCTCTAAGGAGAGAGAAACATTGGAGTGTTCTCCAGTTTTCATATGCAGCAGGCACATAGGAATAGAGGAAGCTGGCTTATACTGGGCCAGACCATTGGTTCATCTAGCTACACTGTCTCGTAGCAGCTCTGCATGGTTTCAGATTGAGGTTTCTTCCAGTCCTACTGGAGATTGAATTGGGTGTTGGAATAAACAACAACCTTTAATCAATAACACAGTAGTGAGAAGAAAAAGTCAATAGAGAGTAGATGTGTATAAGGAACAGGACATTAAGTGAACTGCCTGAGATGTGAGTTTATTTTCCCTTTCACCTTTCCTGCTGCCATAACCAGAAATGTATTAGGGTGTTAAGTAAAGATTCAGTTTAAATTTTATAGTCATGTCTTGCCTTCTTTGAGGTGAGATGAAGAACCTTGGCCTTCTGCTTTGCCATTATGCTGTGGTCCTCCCCAGAATGGCTAGGTATAAACTAGCCATTTTTGTGGATAGAAATCTTTCCCATCCAGGGCTTTTTTGTCCTGAGGGAACTCACTGGAACTCAGTTCCAGCACTTCTCAGGTGGGTTCTGGAACCTCTCAGTTGAGTTGCGTCATCACTCAGGTGGGCACCATTGCCATTCTACGAAAAAGAGGGAGGTGTTCCTGGTGAGTTCCCACACTTTTATCCTAGAAAAATAGCACTGCCCATCTCATACATAACATACCAAGCATCTTTAAAGGTAAAGGGTAAAGGGACCCCTGACCATTAAGTCCAGTCGTGGCTGACTCTGGGGTTGCGGTGCTCATCTCGCTTTATTGGCTGAGGGAGCTGGTGTACAGCTTCCGGGTCATGTGGCCAGCATGACTAAGCCGCTTCTGGCGAACCAGAGCAGCGCACGGAAATGCCATTTACCTTCCCGCCAGAGCGGTACCTATTTATCTACTTGCACTTTGATGTGCTTTCAAACTGCTAGGTTGACAGGAGCAGGGACCGAGCAACGGGAGCTCACCCTGTCGCGGGAATTTGAACTGCCGACCTTCTGATTGGCAAGTCCTAGGCTCTGTGGTTTAACCCACAGCACCACCCGCGTCCTACCAAGCATCTTAGAAGTACAGTGGTACCTCGGGTTACCTATGCTTCAGGTTACATACGCTTCAGGCAGGTTACAGACTTTGCTAACCCAGAAATATTACCTCAGGTTAAGAACTTTGCTTCAGGATGAGAACAGAAATCGTGCTCTGGCGGTTCAGCAGCAGCAGGAAGCCCCATTAACTAAAGTGGTGCTTCAGGTTAAGAACAGTTTCAGGTTAAGAACGGACCTCCGGAACTAATTAAGTACTTAGCCCGAGGTACCACTGTAAATATATATTTCATTCTTTACCATTCATCTACCTTCCTTGGCTGCTACTACTCCGACTCGATTTCCTTCCTTTTCTAATCTAACATGCCCAGTTCCTTCAGCCGTTGCTCAAATTTAGCCAATTCATCATATCTGTGATCTTATCAGAGTCCTTTCCAGTGCTTTGCCAGTGTCTGTTTGAACTCTGGTGCCCAGAATTGAGCATGGATGCCATCTTACCAGCATCAAGCAGAAATATAAGGGCACACCATCAGGTTGGATTACTCATGGGTGATAAATTAGAAAATTAAACTGTCACAAGAATAAAATGTATTGGGTAACACTCCCAGCCTTGCTGGCTAGAAATTATGTTTCTATTTTTGGCAGTTGCCCTTTAGATTCTGATCTTTATATTTATCATAGCAGGCTGCAGTAGAAAAGAATAGTAGTACTAGCAGCAGCGGTGGTGATTGTATAATTTAATAAGCTTCGCTGTGGTTCCTGAAAGCAGTAAATTGATGCTGGGAGCCTGAGTAAGGTAAACAGACAAGGCACCGTGAGCTATTCACTTTTAAAATTTACTTTTTGCAATGCTTTTATGTATGTTGGTTTTTCTCAAAACACAACTCTTCTTTACTTAAATGTCCCGGTCATCACAGGCTATTTGTTCTGGGTATTTATGCATGTCAGTGTTAAAAGGGGCAGTTCTACTGATTGGCGTAAAGGTCTACGCAATTGGCTTCTGAGTCAACATGAAAACACGCTGTTTGACCTTCTCCTGGGCACTGAGGCCACTCCATTCTTATATTCCTTGAACATTATTAATAGAGAATGGGAAAAGGCATTTCACAGAGTTCTTTCACATTACAGCACATTAGCCCGGCTCCCCTTCTTCTTGACAGAAGAAAGAATAGCTTTCTTCTAACTTATACATATTTTCTTCATTAATATGGAAAGCCGGGCTCTGTCAAGAGACAGAACGAGCAATAGATTGAGAGGTAAGAAAATGGACAATTATTTAGCCAATTTCCAGGCCCAATTTACAAGTTCTGCTTTTAAGCACCAAAGTCTGGGAGCAGGTTACCTGAACAACTGCAAAGCCTCCAAGTGACCCTATTTTCCAGGGACAGTCCTGGATTTATAGAAGCCATCCCAGTTTCTGATCTGATCCTGGAATGTCCCGCTTTCCCTTAGGACATCCCTATTTTCATCGGAGAAACGTTGGAGGGTATGGAGTTATGCAAACCCCCGAGCCAAGGAGATAAGTAACTATACAACTTTTAGAAGACAACTGAAGGCAGCCCTGTACAGGGTTTTGCTTCTATGGTTATTTTGCATTTAGTTTTTAAGAAACGTATTTAATATATGCTGCCCAGATGATGCTATGTTATGTGGTGGTACATGAATGGTGATGCAATTAAAATAAAACTTGCAACTCTACAATTCCATGATGCTAAATGTGTAGCGCATATGGGGACTTATTCATGTGTAATGTTCAGCAATCTTCACTTTTGCATTTAGTGTTAAATGATTTATTGGGATGGGGATGTTTTATTATGGAGTTTATTGCAGGTTTTTTTTTGGTTCTGTAAACTGCTTCGGTATTCTCCAAATGAAAATCAGTATACAACTGATTTCAATCAATCAGTTAGTCAAAAAGGAACAAGTAGGAATGTTACCAGTGTGAGTGTGAAGAGCACCTTTAAAATCTTTATGTGGATTATATGATTAGTGTGAAATGTAACCCAAGGGAAGCTCTGTGTGCTGGCCCCAGGGGTAAGGTACCGTGAATGTAGCAGAGTCCACACGAAGCGGGGCGAGGTCCAATGCAGAGAGACGGGCGGGGAACAGGAACGCTGGAACAGAAGGCTGAGCAGGTAACAGGAACACCGGATGGTCGGGAACAGGAGGCCGAGCAGGAAACAGGAGTACTGGATAGTCAGGAACATGAAGCCGAGCAGGGATCAGGAGTACCGGTTAGTCAGGAACAGGAGGCCGAGCAAGGATCAGGATCACAGGAAGGTCCGAAGCCAACAACGACGTTGCTCCCGCAACCTGGGGCCGGGATGAGTGGGCTTTTATCCTCTTCTAAGGTCAGGGGCGGTCCCGACCCCCAGGAGCCCCGCCTACCTTGGCCTTAAGGCGAGCACTCCTCCTGGGGGCAACTAGTTCCCTTCGCCTCTCTGCCCTAAGCCTCTGCAGATCAGGAGAGGCCGAAGGGTTACTGGGCCCTGGAGGAGGCTCACCTGTGGCCACTGAGTCATCAGGCTCCTCTGGGGCCAGGAGGACTTCACCTGGGGCCAGCTCCTGCTGCACTGCCACAGGTGCAAGCTCTTCAGCCTCTAGGCCTTGCCCCAGTTCAGCCGGCCCTGGGGGCGGGGACTCCTGTGCAGGCTGGGATTCCTCTGTTTCATCCTCCGAATCGGAATCCCAGGCCATCACACCATCCCCCCTCCCAGGCCCCCCCCTCAACCGAGGGTCCGGACCCGGCTTGCCGGGGTACGTCGCATGGAACTCTCGGAGGCAGGCAGGTGCGTGGACGTTGGCCGCTGGTTCCCAGGAACGGTCCTCCGGTCCGTACCCCTTCCAGTCAATGAGATACTGTAGCTTTCCCCTGCGGTATCGGGAGTCCAGGATGCGTTCCACCTCGTACTCAGGCTCTCCCCGAACCAACACTGGCTGCGGTTGGGGACGGTTCGGGTGGAACTCGTCGGGTGGGGCCACAGGACTCAAAAGGGACCTGTGGAAGACCGGGTGAACCTTCAGGGTTGCGGGTAACCGGAGACGGAATGCCACAGGAGAGACTTGGTCCACGATAGGGAACGGGCCGGTGAAGCGGGCGTCCAACTTCCACGAAGGTCGAGAGGGGTGGAGATGGCGAGTAGAGAGCCAAACCAGGTCACCGACGCGAAGTTCCGGCCCCACCTGGCGGTGGCGGTCGGCCTGGGCTTTGTACGCTTCCTTGGCCTGGTGCAGTTGCTCCACCAAAAGCTGTTGCTGGGACTGGAGCTCTTGAAGCCACTCCGTCACTGCCGGGACCGCGGATGCCGGCAGCACCTCTGGAAACAGCCGTGGATGATAACCATAGCTGGCCTGGAACGGGGTCTGCTGGGTGGACGCATTCACCGCGTTGTTATAGGCGAACTCCGCCAATGCCAGGTGGTCGACCCAGTCATCCTGCTGGTAGCTGCAGTAACACCGGAGGTACTGCTCTAGCACAGCGTTCGCCCGTTCCGTCTGGCCATCGGTCTGTGGGTGGTAGGCTGACGAGAGGCAGACCTCTGTCCCGAGGGTCTGGTGTAATGTTCGCCAGAACCGGGATGTGAACTGAACGCCCCGGTCGGACACCACGCGCTCAGGTAGTCCATGCAGGCGGAAGACATGCTGAAGGTACAGCTGCGCAGTTTCCTTGGCTGTGGGTACAGATGGACAGGGAGCGCAGTGTACCATCTTGGTGAAATGGCCGGAGAAAACCAGAAGGCAGGTACAGCCACGAGACGAGGGTAATTCCACTATAAAGTCCAACGAAACCGTGTGCCAAGGGCGCGGTGGAACTGGCAATGGCTGAAGTAGGCCGGGGGGTCGCCCGGTAGGACCCTTGGCGCGACGGCAGACATCACAACCAGCAACGTAGCGAGCCACGTCAGCCTTCAGGCGGGGCCACCAAAACTCCCGACTGACCAAATGGGTGGTCCGATACCGTCCAAAGTGCCCTGCTGCTGGGGCATCATGGGCCATCCGGAGAACCTCCAGCCGTAGTGGCCCTGGCGGGACGTACAGACGACCGTGGTGCAGCAGCAGGCCCTGATGCAGGACCAGCCCCGGATATTGTGGACTGGACCCTTCAGCCAGCTCCCGGAGACGATCCTGGGCCCAAGCGTCGACCCGCTGCTGTTCCCGCACCCGAACCTGCAGTGGCTGCGCCTCCTGGGTGGCCAGGAATGCAGCCGGAGGTAGAATCGTGGTGGGTTCTGCTTGCTGTACCGTGTCTGCGTTGTCTTCAGGTTTCCGGGACAGAGCATCCGCCTTCTGATTCTGAGAGCTAGGGATGTAGCGGATCCGAAACTGGAACCGGGAAAAGAACAACGCCCACCGGATCTGTCTTTGGTTCAGCTTGCGGGTGGTCTGGAGGTACTCCAGGTTCCGGTGGTCGGTTCTCACCTCCACCGGATGTCGTGCCCCCTCAAGATGGTGGCGCCAGACCTCGAAGGCTACCTTGATAGCCAGTAGTTCCCGCTCCCACACAGTATAGTTACGCTCCGCTGGGAGGAGCTGGCGGGAATAGAAGGCGCAGGGTAAAAGTGGCGCTTCCGGTCCGTGCTGCTGAGACAAGACGGCACCGAGAGCCGTACTGGAGGCGTCAGTCTCTACCACAAAGGGTCGAGAAGGATCCGGATGCTGCAAGATTGGCGCTCTCTGGAAACAGGCCTTCAACCCTTGAAACGCCTCCTCCGCCTCCTTGTCCCAGGAAAACGGCGTCTTGGGGCGCAGTAGTCGGGTCAACGGGGTGGTGCGGTGAGCATAGTCCGCAATGAAGGTTCGGTAATAGTTGGCGAACCCCAGGAAACGCTGTAGGTCCTTGCGGTTCCGAGGTGCCGCCCATTCTCGAACCGCTGCCACCTTCCCAGGATCCATCTGCACCCCACCTGGTGAGAGTCGGTGACCCAGGAAGTCCACTGACCGCTGATGAAACTCGCACTTGCTGAGCTTTGCATACAGACGATGCTCGCGCAAGCGCTGCAGCACGGTCCGGACATGGCCTTCGTGGCACGCCGGGTCACGGGAGTAAACCAGAATGTCATCCAAGTACACCACCACATACTTGTCTAGCAAGTCCTGGAACACGTGGTTGATGTACCGTTGGAACACAGCAGGCGCGTTGCACAAACCAAAGGGCATAACCAGGTATTCGAACTGTCCGTACCGGGTCCCAAATGCGGTCTTCCACTCATCCCCGGCGCGGATCCGAATCAAATTGTAGGCACCCCGGAGGTCTAGCTTGGTGAACACCTGCGCCCCTTGCACCCGCTCCAGTAACTCCGAAATAAGGGGCAAAGGGTACCGGTCCGGGATGGTGATTTTGTTCAGGGCCCGGTAATCATGGCAAAGGCGGAGCTCCCCACATTTCTTTTTAACAAAGAGCACTGGCGCAGCAGTGGGCGAGGTAGAAGGCCTAATGAACCCACGCTCCAGGTTCTTGCGCAAGAAGTCCTGTAAAGCCTCGCGCTCTGGCTCGGTTAACGAGTATAAGCGACTCACCGGTAGAGGCGCTCCGGGCTGGAGGTCTATGCCACAGTCAAAGGACCGATGCGGCGGTAGCTGGTCTGCCCCCCGTTCCTCAAACACGTCGTGATAGTCCCGGTATTCAGCGGGGAGTGTTGCAGCAACCTCCTCAGTGGGCGCAGCTGCTAGCATCTCAGTCTCAGCCGGAGAACTGGGGTCTGGGAAGTGTACAGTCCGTTTGACCCAGTCAATCCGCACATTGTGAGCCTCCAGCCAGTCCATCCCAAGCACCAGGGGGAACCGGGGCATGGAGGCAATATCCAGAGTTCGCATCTCACGGTGCTGCTGGAGGCACAGGACCAGGGGCTGCGTCTCCTGAGTGACGGCACCCGAACGCAGGGGCCGTCCGTCGATTGCCTCCACCTGCACTGGTTCTGGCTTGTTCCGCAGTGGCACCCGATGCTGGGCAGCAAAAGCAGCGTCCATATAAGAGCGGGTTGCGCCCGAATCCACCAGCGCATGGGTAAGAATCCATGGCCCTCCTGGAGGGTATAGATGTACCGGAACCATAAGGTGTTGTAATTCAATTGGTGCGGCCCCATTCTGTGCTGTTTGGGACCCCCGGTAGCCAGGGCCATCAGCTACTGGGGTTTGGTGGTTTCCCTGCGGCTGGTGTTTCTCAGGACAGGACCTTGCATAGTGTCCGCTTCCGCCACAATAGAGACAAAGATTCCCCTCCCGACGCCGCGACTTCTCTGCGGGGGAGAGGCGTGGCCGCACTGCCCCAAGCTGCATAGGTTCCTCCAATGACTTAGCTGGGCCCGTGGGGCTGCTGGTCGACACTGGGGCCAAGAACTGGAGGTGCCGGCGGTCCCGAGCCTGACGCCGGTCCTCTAGCCGATCGTCAATCTGTAGACTCCATTGGATAAGGGTGTCTAGCGTGGTGGGGCGTTCCATCGTGGCCAGCTGGTCCAGTATCTCATCTGAAAGCCCCTCGAGATACTGGTCCCGGAGAGCCGAGTCGTTCCAGGTCAAGTCCTGTGCCAGCAGCCGGAATTCTGTGGTGTATGCGGCCACCGTGGACTTGCCCTGTCTCAACCGCCGAATCGCCCGGTTGGCTTGACTCCCTTTCTGGGGGTTGCCGAACGCGGCCTCCAAACGATTGCAAAACCCCGTATAGTCTGCCAGCAAGGGGGAGTCTTGCCTGAGTAGCGGCAACGCCCACTTGGCCGCCTGGTCCTTTAACAAACTAATCAAAAAGTGCACCTTGGTGCGGTCGTCAGGAAAGTTCCGGGCTCGCCCCTGAATATATAGCTTGGCCTGGGCCAGGAACATAGGAAAGCTGGCCGGGGCTCCATCAAATTTCTCAGGCAAAGCCACTGGGTACTTGCCAGGAGTCGGGGCGTCGGCCCCAGGAGCCGGTAGGGCTTCTAAGCGTTGCTGAAGTGCCACGACCGCGTCACTGAGCTGCTGCACGGTGTGAGTTAAGGCCTGGTTCTCCTGGGCCAAAGTCACCAGTGCAGCCGCCTGGTCCTCCATGGCCTCTGGCTCTTCCCGAACGCACCCCTACGAAGGGGGAGTGCGGGTGTGGCGGGAGCAAACTGTGCTGGCCCCGGGGGTAAGGTACCGTGAATGTAGCAGAGTCCACACGAAGCGGGGCGAGGTCCAATGCAGAGAGACGGGCGGGGAACAGGAACGCTGGAACAGAAGGCTGAGCAGGTAACAGGAACACCGGATGGTCGGGAACAGGAGGCCGAGCAGGAAACAGGAGTACTGGATAGTCAGGAACATGAAGCCGAGCAGGGATCAGGAGTACCGGTTAGTCAGGAACAGGAGGCCGAGCAAGGATCAGGATCACAGGAAGGTCCGAAGCCAACAACGACGTTGCTCCCGCAACCTGGGGCCGGGATGAGTGGGCTTTTATCCTCTTCTAAGGTCAGGGGCGGTCCCGACCCCCAGGAGCCCCGCCTACCTTGGCCTTAAGGCGAGCACTCCTCCTGGGGGCAACTAGTTCCCTTCGCCTCTCTGCCCTAAGCCTCTGCAGATCAGGAGAGGCCGAAGGGTTACTGGGCCCTGGAGGAGGCTCACCTGTGGCCACTGAGTCATCAGGCTCCTCTGGGGCCAGGAGGACTTCACCTGGGGCCAGCTCCTGCTGCACTGCCACAGGTGCAAGCTCTTCAGCCTCTAGGCCTTGCCCCAGTTCAGCCGGCCCTGGGGGCGGGGACTCCTGTGCAGGCTGGGATTCCTCTGTTTCATCCTCCGAATCGGAATCCCAGGCCATCACACCCTGCAAGCTTTAGAAGCTGAGTTTTCCAAATTTGAAATGATAGGCCTTTGAACCAACTTGGATAAATCTTTAATTATATACTATAACATAGCCCCAAGTGAACAATTGAAATTAGAAGAATTAGTTACTATTCCACATTGCTGCAAGGATTCTTAGATATCTAAGTGTTCGGATTCCACAAAATTTAAATAAATTCTGTTCATTAAACTACACCCCATTGGTGAAGAAAATCAGAAGGAACCTGTACAGGCTTCAACTATCCATGTGTTAGGATGAATTGCAACAAAATACAATGGTGATTCCCAAATTCTTACATTCATTTCAAGTGCTCCCCATCTCACTTCATCCTAGTATCTTCAAAAATTGGCAGAAAAAGTAACAGGTAGCAAAAGACAGGTGAAACAGTGACCCAAGCCAGAGCTAGAATTGACCTTTGTTGCTCAGTTTAAAGCCCCACATTAAAAAGAAAGCCTTAGTCACCCTTCCTGTTCATGAGAACCAATGGCCAAGAGGAAGAGATGAGTCAGGCTGGTGAAGAGTCACAGGTGTGTCCTCCTCTTGCTGCGACAAGCTCCCCTCCCCTCTTGTTTCCCAGAACTAGAAGAGGTGTGAAAAGGGTGGAGGAGAGGTTGGCTTCACACAGACACCATCTCCAATTGCTTGGGGAAAACCCTAGACAAGATGGGACTTTCAGTCTTGGCAACTGATTCACGGGGCCAGACCTTTCAGGGATGAGCTGCTGTGATCATTAGGCCTGACACTTAGTGCTTTTTTCCCCAGGAGGTACTCTATGGTATGCAGTTCCGGCACCTCTTTTTGTTGTTAAAAAGTGTGGCACTTACTGTAACAACTTCATGGTGAGTACCGGCACCTATTTTTCTAGGGGGGAAAGCACTGCTGACACTCCACCAAGTCTCTGCAGATCGTGTTCTTGCTAATGAAGAGTTAAGTCCAACTTGCACAGTGTGATTTACTGCTGGCTCACTCCTGACAGCAGAGATGGATTAGAATCACTTCTGTCCCCTCCTCAACTACCTCCAAGGACAAGGAGGGACTTAAAGCAACAGCAGCAGCTGGAGATGCCACTGCTTGCTTACACACTCCATGTAAGAAGACAGGGTTTCAATGGGCTGGAGGAGGTTTGTTGCTCTGTTGCTCCAACTGTTGGGATGGAGAAGAGATCTGAAGAAGGAGGTGCCCAGCTAGCTATTTAGCAGGAGCTCTGTGTGTGATTCTTGCACCTTTGGAGCTGAGGTAATGGAGACCTTTGCCGATAAAGAACTAAACTTCCAATCATGTGTCCTCCTTGCGGGGTCTGGGTGACATGGTGACATGGCTCTCCAGCTACTTTGGATCAAAACTACCATCAGCCCCAGCCAGCATGGTCAACGGTCAAGGAGCTGTAGTCCAACAATGTATGCAAGGCCACAGGCTCACCACCCCTGCTTTCCTGTTTAGGGCAGGGCTAGCCAATGTGGTATCCTCCAGATCTTGTTCCCCTCCCCAATTTTTTTTTAATCAGTTTTCAAAAAAAATAAAATAAACAGACAGACAGAAAGACATCCTGTTTAAATCTTGGTAGCATTATTAAGTGACTTCCTCAAATCCCCTTGGTTGAATTTCATTATATATTATTTTAACAGTTTTCCAAAATCTGTTTTCTCAAAAGATTAACTTGATCGCTTAACATCTTTCATTCATTCAATTTTAGCTTTAGACATCTTAAATCCTATCCTTACATATTTAGATCCTAAGCCTATCTAATTTTTGCAAGCTTTCCCAATTAAATTATCCTAACATATTTAGCTAAATAGTCTTTAAATTTCTTCCATTCTTCCTGGTACTCCTCCTTTTTTCCCATAAATTTTTATTCATATTTGCACATATATACAGGAAAAGCATAAACAAAAAATCCACCACATACCTTATACAAATTATATCCACTTCACAAATCATAAATAAAATACATAACTGAGTTAGTCTCAACTGATCCTTGGACTTCCCTCCACGCCTTTGGTAAGTATCGAATAAATTATATAGTTGCGTACTTTTTAACTCTTTTACATAGGCCTTTCCCGCTGTTAGAGTTATTTCAACCCCGCCAGTGTCACCTGAACTTTAGATTCCATATACACTAAATATTTCTTCCAATTGTCATGAAATTTCTGTTCATCTTGGTCCCTTAATCTTCCTGATATTCTATCAAGCTCAGCATAATTTATCATTTTAACCTGCCACTCACTTACGTTAGGTATTACTTCTGATTTCCAATTTTGTGCTAACATAATTCTTGCTAACATAATTCCTGGTACTCCTCCTGACTCCGCCTAACCTACTTTCTTATCCATCATCATGATGGACATTTAGAGAGGAGCTAGCTGTAGCTCAATGGTAAAGCATATGCTCCATTGCTGGATCTCCAGTTTAAAAGGCTCAGGTGGCAGGAGATGGGAAGGATCATTCTCTGCCTGAGACTTTGGATAGTTTATGCCATTCCAGAGTAGACAATAGGGAGCCAGACAAGCCAATGGTCTGGCTGAGTATAAATCAGCTTCCTTTATGGAAATCACCTTGACATGGTAGTGTAGAAGATTATCAATAAATCAATAATAATGACAATGCTTGTTTTTTACATTGGCCATTTATCATTACCCATTTATCTCTGTAAATTATCACTCCATTCATTTGCATGAAGATGCCAGGAATGTCAGCTAGCAATACTTTCTTAGCATAAAATAACATTAATTAGGTTCTTTCCCCTTTCTCTGCCTGTAGTTCAAATACTTATCAACTGGAATTTAAATAATTATAGCTGCTTTGGAAGGTTTTTCAAGAACAGCTATCAAGTATTTAAAAGGGAGTACAAAAAGTTGGTTTTTCAATGGCTCATTGAAGCGCTATTGCGAATAAAATTATTTTTTAAAAAAATATTTTGAGCTGATGGCGTAGAATTACAAAGGAAGACCTCAAGCTCTGATTACTAATTAAGTTCATATTTAGCACCAATAGAACCTGAAGGTTATGAGGAAGCCTGACAAGGCAAAACGTACAGTGTTCAGTACATATTTTTCAGCATAATTATAGCTGTAATTTTTTATTATAGTTATTAACTTGCCAATACTAAGCAGTGGAAAAACCCACCGCAAACACTCACAAAGTGCCAGTGGTGGAGTATATATCTATATTTCACTGTGTTAAAATGTTTAAAAGAGTTTTAAAATATTGAATTAGATTATTCATTGAACACTTCACACTGTGCATTTGGAACACGAGTTGCTTCACTTTAGTCAGGCCATATGCAGAATGCTGTGTGTATTCTGTTGCCCCAGAGGGCAGAACAGCTTCTTCCTCCTCCTCTTCTTCTATTAAATATTAGACTGTGTTCTCTTTTCGGCCTCTACTAAAAACCTTCCTCTTTTGACAAGCCTTTTATCACTTGTATGTTTGCTGTCCTTTTGGAAGAAGAACAGGATAGAAATTTTGATGATGATGATGATGTTTTGATTTCTCACTTGCCCTTCTCTCCAAGGTCCCATGATGGGTCACAGCAATTTAAAAATACAATACTAAAATCAGTTTAAAACAATTACAAACAAGAGAATAGGATGGGTCTGTAGATAGACTGACTACCGGGAAGGCCCTCTGCCTGGTTCCCTGTAACTTGGCTTCTCGCAGCAAGGGAAACGCCAGAAGGCCCTCAGCGCTGGACCTCAATGTCCGGGCGGAACCAGTAAGACAACACGTTTGAAAAGTCAGGATTCCTGATCCCAGAGATTACACTGACAACGGCCTTTGAAAGGCTCAGCAATAAATAAATAACCAATCAACCATGTGGCTGAGCTCTATTATGTTCACAATTTTCTGCATTAGCAGAGAGAGAATACCTTAAGGGGCCACCTCTTTGCCACGAGAGCTCACCCCATCATAGCTCATCCTGCATCCCATTTTAACTACCTTAACTTAAGCAACGCCAAGCAGATTGTTAACCGTGATGAGGCCGCTCTCTGCATTACTGTTTGCCCCACATTGGCAGCAGAGGGCTTTCTTTTCATTTAGCCCTCTCTTCCCCTGAAAAGAAGATGGGCTCATTTCAACGTGCCACACTGAACTATACGACAACAGCTTTCTCCTTAATGGCAAGCATTTATCACGTCTTATCTCATTAAAAGCTTTGTTTAACTAAAGAGGGGCATTTTTTAAAATCAGAAACGAGACTATATATGGCAAGTACAAATAAAATAGGCAGCTGCAAGGAAGATACTTCATCTCTCCTTTACTGCTAGAGAGTGTTCTTTGTGATTCATAGGCCCGCTTCTAGAATCTTCCTAGAGGGGATTTTTTCTTTAACTGCTCCAGGCAAAACCTAGATCAATCTGTTTTAGGTGTTGCTTTCATTGCTGATATTTGGCAGGCAGGCACCATCGCAAGGGCATCTGATTCTCATGGAGGAAGGAAGAGCTGGGCCCAATTTATGGCACAGCAGATGCTGGATGTGTGATTCAGTCTCAGCGGATGGTGACATTGCTAATGAGAGAGCTTACCAGGAGCAAAATATATTGTTTGATTAATTGCATTCTGTCAATTTGCTGCCTGCATTTAAAAGAAACCAAAAAACAGACACCAGGCAGAGAAATCACAACTTTGACATATTTTGTGATTTGGACATTTAATTCCTTTTTCAAATGAGAGAAGGATGAGGAAGATACGGATTTAGCATACTTCAGATGCTTCGAGAGTTGAGATGAAATTCCTTACGTTTTTCCAGAACATTTTTGGCACTCATTCAAAAAAATGCTTGCTTCTTAACGAAACTTGCCTTCACGCTTCCTCTGCCCATAGTGACATCATCACACCGCCATATCTGATTGGTTATATACATTGTGGACATTTACCCAGACACTTGGTGTGATCTCTGACTGATTGGGTAGAATCAACCAAGTGTCTAATCCAGCTGGAAGGAGAAGGAAATGGTTGTCCTGAAGAAGATTGTGCAGATATCCATAATGATTCCAACTAAATTCTGCTCCAAACTGTGGAATGCTTTCCACAGCAAGGTCCACTTGGCAGCTTCATTGACATTTTTGGCACCAGGTAAAGACTTACCTTTTACCTGGGACCTTTGGATAGATTGAGATGATAGTATCTTGCTACTGGTGTGCTGACAAAGTTGCCTTTGGCTGTCACCGGGTTTGTTTTGTTTTGATGCCATAATATATTTAAATTAATTTTTTGAAAGGTGTTGTAAGTAGCCTGCAGAGCACCAGGTAACAAGTAACTGACAAGTCTAACTAATAATACTCAGAGGAGACTGGCTGGAATTGGCTGAGCTCAGTTCCCTATGTCCATTAAGTTCAAAGGATCTACTCTGATCAGAATTACCATTGGATACAATGGATATAGGGGGACGCGGGTGGCACTGTGGGTTAAACCACAGAGCCTAGGGCTTGCCTATCAGAAGGTTGGCAGTTCGAATCCCCATGACGGGGTGAGCTCCCATTGCTCGGTCCCTGCTCCTACCAACCTAGCAGTTCAAAAGCACGTCAATGTGCAAGTAGATAAATAGGTACCACTCCAGCGGGAAGGTAAACAGTGTTTCCGTGCACTGCTCTGGTTCTCTAGAAGTGGCTTAGTCATGCTGGCCACATGACCCAGAAGCTGTATGCTGGCTCCCTCGGCCAATAAAGCGAGATGAGTACCGCAACCCCAGAGTCGGCCACGACTGGACCTAATGCTCAGGCGTCCCTTTACCTTTATCTTTAGAATGGATATAAATAATAATTGATATTTTTAGGCACTTTTAGACTGCCCTTCATTACATAGAATCCCAGGGCAGTGTAGAGAATATACAAAATAACCAAATCACATCAATCCCCTATAGAGTTTCACACCACCAACCTGACAGCCTGGTTTACCCAGTTCCTTCTCGCTTCTGCTGAATAATAATAATAATAAAATTGATCCAATAAAACTGCATTTTAAAAAACATTTCAGATACGTTGTCACTCATCATGTTGACTCATAAAATGCAGTCAACTGCCATCATCTGAAGGGGGAACATGATGCTATCTAAAGAAGAAGAAAAGCCAAGCGAGAGTAATGAAAAGCACTGCAGGGATTTTAAGATTGTATACCAAAAATAAATTGAGATAGCCAGGTATCCAATTCATAATTCAAATGCACAGTACAGACTATTTCATAGCACGGATATTGTGTAAAAAAATATATCAGCTGCTGACAAACCTAGTTCATATCATAGATCAACACCGTCCCTTTCCCCAGTGCAACCCACTCTGCTTCTTACCTCCACGCTTATAAATGCAAGTGTTATATATTCTTGCTGCTTTATCTAGCATTATGAGGGAAAGGGTTCTGATCGAATGGCAGTAGATAGTCTGCAAAGCAGCAATTCACTCCACTGTCAGTCATAATTTGCCTCTGTTGAATACTCGTTCGTGTTTTCAGGAAGGTATATAAATCAGAGCTTAAATTTCACTCTTTGGCTTTTCAAACCTCATCTCTGAGGTTTAATGACATCCTATACAGATGGATGAAGACTTGTGGGTTCAGTCACCATTTAAAACCAGTATACCTGAAGGAGAGTCTCCACCCCCATCGTTCAGCCCAGACACTGAGGTCCAGCTCTGAGGGCTTTCTGGAGGTTCACTCACTGCAAGAAGCGAAGTTACAGGGAACCAAGCAGAGGGCCTTCTCGGTGGTGGTGCCTGCCCTGTGGAACACCCTCCCACCAGATGTCAAGGAAATAAACAAATATCTGACTTTTATAAGACATCTGAAGGCAGCCCCTGTTTAGGAAAGTTTTTAATGTTTGATGTTTATCAAGACGTGAGTGCAACAGCACTCTCCCCAGTTGTGATTCTGGGCAGCTGGTCACAACCATAGTGGCTAGCAGCCATGGGCAGCGTTATCCTCCATGAATTTGTTCAAACTGGTTATTATATAAAAATAATGATAAAAGGTGAGAGAAGCTGCAGAAAGAACCAGGTTTTAGTGCACCAAAACTGTGGTTCCAAAAGCATTCCTTGTTTTCAGCTCTATGACATAGTTTTCCTTGCGTTGTCGAGATCTACTGTACAGAAGTAACAAAATGTATTGCTCCAGAAATAGCCATTCACTTTTTGGGGACATGGCCTCTTCTTCTTCTCCCCTTAGTGGAGATTGTAAACTATAAGGTACCATGTGGCTCCCATGTCACACCCCTTTTCCTTTACTGCAATTTCTTCAAAATAGGGTACAAGATTCAAAGTTCTCCAGAACTCTTCGTTGGGCTAGATGGTAAACAAAACAAAACAGAGGGAAGGGAAAATGTTGACAAATATGAAAATCCTCATGAAAATTCATCAGTGCTATAGTGCAACTTTCTCCCAATATACACATTTAATATCTAATTTTGACTAATATACAGATTTTGCAAGCAATTTACCCAATATAATGTAGTTGTTATGTTAAGTTCACTAATTTTATGCACATTTCCCCATAATACATACATTTTGGATGCACTGTTTGGCTGAAGAGCTGGAACACAAAATTTGGAGAGGTCTGAATATCAGGAGATAGCTGGAATTGGTTCAAAAAGTGTGAAGCAGTTTCTCATTAAGATGCAAAGAAAATAGAGTTTCTTCCCAATACGGAGCTGGTTTTATTGTATTTTATTATAAGCCACTTTGATGGAATCTACACACATATAAAAAAACCTCTGTGAAAATGCTTTTTGAAAAAACGTTTTGAAAAAGACATTGAATTTGGCATAGCTCACTGTCGCCAACTAGTGTCACATTTGTATATTGCACTTTACAAGACATTTAAAATGTTTTATTTGCAGCTGAGTCCCAAGTGTTTCATTTTGAAACAAAAATTGGGTGTATATATATTTAAAATAAGTACATATAAGCTGTATTAACGGACCATCTTTTGTAATAAAGTCGTACCTTGGTTTTCGAACAGCTTAGTTCTTGAATGCTTTGGCTCCTGAATGCTGCAAACCTGGAAGTGACTGTTCCGGTTTGTGAACTATTTTTGGAAGCTGAACATCCGACGTGGCTGCCACGGCTTCCAGTTGGCTGCAGGAGCCTCCTGCAGCCAATCAGAAGCCACACTTTGGTTTCTGAACATTTTGGAAGTCGAATGGACTTCCGGAATGGATTCTGTTCAACTTCGAAGGTACAACTGTACATACTACAGTATATTTATTTAATTAAAGCATTTGAACACCACCTTCATGCAACATCCCAGGGTGGCGTAGAACAGAAATTAACAATAACAACGGAAATGCTGTAAAATGATTGAAACCTCTATAAACATCTACAAAACAGTAAAAACGCAGCAGGACAATAAAATATCTCTACAGAGTGCCTCTATTGGTATGTGCTCACACTACAAAAGTTTGCTGGATCAACCTTTAAAAACAAAAAAAGCAACACCTTGCATTGTACACAGTTACATTTGGCAAGCACATTATCTAAATTCTTAAGGAACACATTTGTGGTTTGCAATCTCTAAGAAGCTTGTTTAATGCCTTAATGTGGCTTGAATGAGGGAGTGGTGACCTCAAAGACTGAAGTAAAAACATCAGGTCATTCTGTACTCTTGCAAAAAAGAGCAAGGGCATAAGTATGTTAGCTTTGGAAAGGGATCACAGAAGAGCGATTACACCTTCGCTGACAGGTATAGTATTTAAGGTAACGTATTTCAATAAAACATGCTTTATTATTATTAATAATAATAGTAATAATTTTTATGGCAACAGCACATAGACTTGTAGTCTCCCATAGCTGATCTATGCCATCAAGAAGGTAGAAGGAACCTGGAAACGTAGGAGTGTTGCAGCATTATTATTTTTTAATAAATAAGAATAATACTCACTGTCAGGAAAAGAAATATCTATTTAACTATATATAAAAAGCAGAGCCACTGCCTAAGCCATCAAAATCATAAAAATGCAGATGCACGTGTAAATTGTGGGACTCCACGCGGCATACAATGTTTTCCTATTTAGACCTCTGAATCTCCCTTACAATTTACTGCAATTTTGTCCAGGTTCTTCTTCCTAATCTTTCTGGCCATAAGGTCTCAGGGCAAATTACAAGAATTTAAAAACACACTGTCAAGAGCAGTTAATGTGGGGATGTTTAGGGAGGCAGGAGAGGATATATTATTTTATTATATTCTTCCTTACGTCAGATAGTTCTATAACTTAGCAGAGTTGTTAAACAATCCCCCTTTTAAATTACACAGTGGTTAGCTAGTTGCAGGCTCATCTGAGCCTCACTATTTAGGATTCCTGGTTTCCTTTTTTTCTTTTTATTTCTAAAAGAATAAACATGACCATCTGATTAAAGTTAACATAAAACTAGTTTACAGTGGTACCTCGGGTTAAGTACTTAATTCGTTCCGGAGGTCTGTACTTAACCTGAAACTGTTCTTAACCTGAAGCACCACTTTAGCTAATGGGGCCTCCTGCTGCTGCTGCCGCCGTGCCGCTGGAGCACGATTTCTGTTCTCATCCTGAAGCAAAGTTCTTAACCTGAAGCACTATTTCTGGGTTAGTGGAGTCTGCAACCTGAAGTGTATGTAACCTGAAGCGTATGTAACCCGAGGTACCACTGTACTTACAATCATCCAGTTCACAATAAGATCCCTGAAGGCAGACTTAATTTACAGAACTCAATAAACACACGGTAAACTATTCATTGTATCAAATTTCAACAGAAGTAATTCATAAAGTTCAACAAATGAACTAAGCAGAAGACCCAGTGGATCGGATCATTCTCTAGTCAGGTCATGCATAAGGTCCATCAGTGTAATGGTGTCTATTTCACATTTCTCTTCATAAAGTCCAAACAATCCACATGAAAGGTTGTTGCAGTTCCATGAGTTACTTCTGTTGACATTTGATACAATGAATAGTATACCTTATTTATCTAAGAACACAGCCGGTTACATCTCGTGTGTATATTGAGGATGCTTTACGTGACCATAGGTTTGTTTGTTGTTTTGTTAATTTACAGAACACCATATAACTATGTGAATTATCCCATAAGGGAAATAGTCTCAAGTGACTGAGACTCAGCAGTCACTTCTCCTAAATCTTAGGAAAACAAAAAGGAGAAGAAGAGCAGAACATGGAGGCCGTTTGCTCCTCTGTTCACGAACAGGCCACACCCACATTAAGTCACATGCAAAGGAAGTCTGTCCCAGCTCAGGAGGAACTAGCAAGTTTTCTCCTGAGTGATACAAAGCGTTCCCCAGAATGTGTATTGTAGGAATGTTGTATTTGACTGCAATACGTTTTTACATCCCACAGTTAAAACAGATTCCAATCAAGAGAATAGGCTGGGCCCTAGGTAAAGGTAAAGGGACCCCTGACCATTAGGTCCAGTCATTACCGACTCTGGGGTTGCGGCGCTCATCTCGCTTTACTGGCCAAGGGAGCTGGTGTACAGCTTCCGGGTCATGTGGCCAGCAGGACTAAGCCGCTTCTGGCAAACCAGAGCAGCGCACGGAAACGCCATTTACCTTCCTGCCGGAGCGGTACCTATTTATCTGCTTGCACTTTGACGTGCTTTCGAACTGCTAGGTTGGCAGGAGCTGGGACTGAGCAACGGGAGCTCACCCTGTCACGGGGATTTGAACCGCCGACCTTCTGATCGGCAAGTCCTAGGCTCAGGTTTAACCCACAGCGCCACCCGCGTCCCTAGGCTGGGCCCTACGTATATTTATATAGCTCAGGTGTCCAAAGGCCAAGGAAAAGAGGTACATCTGGGATGTAGAAGAGAAGGAAATGCTCTGGGTTTGGTATGCACCTCGGCTCTTTTGCAGAAGCTGCTGGACGTGGATCCGTGTTTATCACCAACCCTTTTCTGACAGAAGCAATTATGGTCCCTCTTCTGGAGCAACTGAAGGAATATAATAAGGAGGGCTGTGAAAACAAAGCAGGCTGCACCCTCAGTAACCTGTTTGCTCAAGCAGAAGCAAACTGAGGTAGAGCGTTTGGTTCTTGCCGGCTTTTGTGTATCCTCAGGCTTTGGACAGGAAACCTCTTAAACAGCAAAGAGCTCTATACTAGCCTTCGCCAACCCATTGCCCTCAGGTGTTTTTTTACTACAACTCCCAATGATGGGAGTGGTAGTCCAAAACACCTGAAGGCACCAGATTGCCTCATACAGCATCAGTTCTTCTTCAGTACTTCGAAAAAGAGCAGCAGGAAACATTCAGGCTGATTCAGAACATCTCCAAGTCGCTTCTTTATTTGTCATCTGTGGAGAATTTTGGCACGAGTAAGATTTTTATGTAACTGATCTCATTTGCAACTCAGTCTCCACCCCGCCCCCCCCTTTAATGCTCTCTGGTCCTCTCAACCACCCCATGAGATAAGGCCAACCCGAGATCTAGTAACTTGCACAAAGTGTTATTATACTGTTGCACATCACCCCAATCTTAAAGTGGTGTGATATTCCAGGGGTTCCAGGCACTTACCCAGGGTTCCTGTTTCCTTTGCAATGAGGCGCAGGGGAGACCATGGTGTCTTTATGCTATATGGTTTATTTACACACATATACAGCCCTAGTGGTTTACAACATGAACACCCCAAGAGGGCCTGCTTCTCCCATAGCCACAGCCTTGGATTCAAACAGAAATCAAACATTCCTCTGCCTCCCTTGGTTCCTAGCTTTCTGCTTTACTTCTAGCTCACATCACTCCAGATTCTCTATTCTCAACCCTGGTTTTCTCTAAATTCTAACTAACCATTTGCCATCTTTCACAGCACTCCTTCTTTGTTCCCTTAATGGCCCATCACCCAGGCCATCACCTCAACAAGAAGCTTGCCTGGCTTATATTTTAACACTGGGGTCAACAACCCTTTTCAACCGTGGGCCAGTCCACCATCCCTCAGACCATGCGGTAGCCTGGAGTATATTTTGGTAAAAAATATGAATGAATTCCTATGCCCCACAAATAACCCAGAGATGCATTTTAAATAAAAGCACACATTCTACTCATGTAAAAACATGCTGATTCCCGGACCATCCATGGGCTGGTTTGAGAAGGCAATTGGGCCTCATCCAGACCCCGGGCCTTTGGTTGCCTACCCATTTTAACACTTGGTGGATCCAGGCGTTAGAAGGGTTTTGGCATACAGCCTACCCTCTCCTCCAAACTCATAACAATAATTACTTACTTCACAAAGCTTTATTAGGCATTATAAATGTCATTGTTGTTGTTTAGTCGCTTAGCCGTGTCCACCATAAAACATCATAAAGAATCCATATATAAAATTTTAAAATATATGCAAAAGAAACAAAAACCCATGTAAAATATATACAGTGGACCCTGCGGATACAAACTTAATTTGTTTCAAGGGTCTGTATGTACCCTGAAAAGTCTGCATCTAGAGGCGCCACTTCTGCGCACAAAAACTCAGCCACCCTTGCAGTTACTTCCGGGTTAATGTCAGACAGATAGAATCTGATATTTTCAGTGTGTTGTGATGTTAGACTACCCAAAAAAGGGGAAAGTACATGTTAGTGTAGCTGGTTGTACAATGGACAGTAGACAATGTCCATCATATTCAAAGAACATCCACAATGTCTGTCATTTCTGGGGATGTTTAAATATCTGCCCTTGACAAAAGCTGAAGGGAAAATGTTCAGTCAGACTATCATAAAGGCCTTGCATTGGACTGGAATTATTAATTTTGAGATATAAGTGACGCTGTTATCTGTTGTATTTAAACCATAGAACTTGGGGGAGCAAATTTTATTTACAGCTGACTCAATGTTTTGTTTTTCAATGGCCCTTAATCTGGTTTGAATATTGCGATAAATATATTGCTCACTTGAATTAAACAAGTGTTCCAAGTCAATACCAATAGATCTGATTTTGCTATGTAAGTGTTGGAACCATCTGGATTTATAAGAGTCCTTAAGTAAGTCGGAGAGGAGACTCGAAGGTTGGCAACAAAAATGGCAAAGCAACCAGTGTTTTATAGTGCTGGCCCGCACCCAATACTCCATACTTATAACAATATATATTATTTCCCCG
Organism: Podarcis liolepis; assembly: GCF_965112155.1. Classification (NCBI taxonomy): domain Eukaryota; kingdom Metazoa; phylum Chordata; class Lepidosauria; order Squamata; family Lacertidae; genus Podarcis; species Podarcis liolepis. The sequence continues at coordinate 85,140,957 of NC_139558.1, forward strand.
CTCAATCTGTCTCCTGTCTCCGTCTTCCCCCAGGCAGCATTTTGGGGCCACTCTACACACTAAATCATGCTCATTGGGCTTTTTTATGTGATGCCCCCCAACCCATGTTTTACCCTCTTAAATATTTTGGTACTTCTGCAAAACATGGGGTTTCCTAGGGTGGCCAATTATTCCTCACCACAGAGAAAGTGAGAGAGAAATTGCATGTGCTAATTTATATGGATAGAAGCAAATTTAGAAATATGGACTGATCCCATGTTTTTCCACCACCTAGTGGTGCAACAATAATACTGCTTGCACATTTTCAAAGCTAAGCAGGGCCCGGTATGGTTTCAAATTGGATGGGAGACCACATGTTGAGATTCTTGCATTGCAGAGGGTCCTTTCCAACCCTACAATTCTATGATTCCCTTAAATAAGGACAAATGTATGTTTGTCAGAAGCGGCTTTTTTAATGCAGTAGAACTGTGTTAGCTTCTGAAAAGGCGGGTTGCTGAGAGAGGGAGAGGGGGATTTGCATTGTGTGCTGGATTAGTACCTGCCTGTGTTTGCACCATGCCAACCTCCCTGTTGAGAGACTCTTGAGAGTCCCATGGACTGCAAGAAGATCAAACCTCTCCATTCTGAAGGAAATCAGTTCTGAGTGCTCACTGGAAGGAAAGATCGTGAAGCTGAGGCTCCAATACTTTGGCCACCTCATGAGAAGAGAAGACTCCCTGGAAAATACCCTGATGTTGGGTTGGCAGATGGTGATAGATTACATGGGACTGGCAGAAATGAAAAGCAGAATCCGAAACCAGGGAAGAGAGACGGCGGAAGAAGATTGGAAGAAATTTAAGGACTATCTTGGGAAATATTACAAAATTAGTGAATGTTAGATTGATGTTGGATAGAATCTAAGTGGTTATCAGCTGTAAAGATTAAGATAATTGGGGAGGGTGAGGATTTGCTGAATGAATAATTTGAATTGGAATACAAAAAGGGGAGGTATGAGGAGGTCCGTGAAATAAGTTAAAATAAAATAAGTGAATGAAATTATACGTGTTTTTAATTTTTGTGTTTTTGTTTTTTGTCTTTTTTGTATAATTTTTGAAAAGTAAATAAATATATATTTTTTTAAAAAGAAAATACCCTGATGTTGGGAAAGATGGAGGGCACAAGGAGAAGGGGACGACAGAGGACGAGATGGTTGGACAGTGTTCTCGAAGCTACAAACATGAGTCTGACCAAACTGCGGGAGACAGTGGAAGACAGAAGTGCCTGGCGTGCTCTGGTCCATGGGGTCACGAAGAGTCGGACATGACTAAACGACTAAACAACAACAACCTCCCTGTTGCCTTGTCCCTCTCCTTAAGCCTCCCAGTAAGTAACAACGACCCACCTTCTGAGAAGCTAGTATAGCGACGCCGTGCTATCTGGCGAGCTGCTTCTGTCTCCATCTGAATCAAACAACTGAAATCAAAACTACTTGCCCTCCATCTATGAAAAGTGGATAGTCTTTCTAGCCAGCATGCTAGAAATCTTACATTAAAGTTGTGGTTTTTTAATGCCACTTTCTGACCAAAAGCCCCCACCCCCACCCCAACAGTGCTGTAGTGAATGGATGTGCTTTTGAGCTTTCGTTTCTATTCTCAGCAAATAATCGTCGAAGTGACGCTTCTCGCCATCTGCCATCCCTTCCCCTTTCTTCCTCTGGCAACCCTAATTAAAGCATCACATTAGCCAAAGGTGTTCTAGGGGCTGTGGGGGCTTTGATGGAATATGTGATGTTGTCAGCACAACTTCCATGAGCCGCTGGGAAGAGGTTGAAAAAGGAAAGCGTAGGCTGGGTTGAAAAGGAAAAGGGCTGAGGATTTGGAAAGACTGCCTTTCATTGTTTTTAAAGGTGTCATCCTCTTTCAAAGCACTGCTCAGCATTCTTTCTCTTCTTGAAAGGAGCATTTCTGCCATGCTGTCTGAGTCGCATTTTGTTACAGTCCTCTGTTCTCTCCCCTTTCCTTTGCTTCTGGTAAGTCAAACGAGGAGGAGTCAGAATCCTGTTACATATCAGACAGGTGCTGTTTTTATTGTCTTTTTGGTGCACGTTGACGACCTTCAAGAAGACTTCAAAGCGGAGATTTATAGCCTACTTGGCATTTATCTTTTTTTTTATAAATCATTTTATATACCTGACTGTTTTTATATATGTAATTGTTTTCATTTTTTCATTTTAATTGTTTTATATCTGTGATTGCTTTAACTATTTTTTAAAAAAATCCTTCACACAATTTTTTTTTATATCACACTTACAACAACACCGTTCTTGTGGCTCAAATAATGGTCCTATATTATACAGTGGTGCCTCGCAAGACGAAATTAATTCGTTCCGCGAGTTTTTTTGTCTAGCGAATTTTTCTTCTTGCGAAGCACGGTGTCGGAAAAGTTTTGGAAAAGCTTCAAAAATCACCAAAAACCTCAAAAAAGGCTACCACAAAAAAGTCAAGTCACAACTGTATTAACAGTGTTAAGAAAAAGGAAACAAACTTGCAAGACGTTTTCGTCTTGCGAAGCAAGCCCATAGGGAAATTCGTCTTGCGAAGCAGCTCAAAAACCGCAAAACCCTTTCGTCTAGTGAGTTTTTCGTCTTGCGAGGCATTCGTCTTGCGGGGCACCACTGTAGTCCAAAAAGTCTATATATTACCACGGTATTTTGATGGATTGTGCCTCCTGTCCTCTCGCTACATATGGTCCAATAATCATAGAATCATAGAACTGTAGCGTTGGAAGGGTCCACAAGGATCATCAAGTCCATGGGTAGGCAAACTAAGGCCCGTGGGCCGGATCTGGCCCAATCACCTTCTAAATCTGGCCCGCAGACGGTCTGGGAATCAGTGTGTTTTTACATGAGTAGAATGTGTCCTTTTATTTAAAATGCATCTCTGGGTTCTTTGTGGGGCATAGGAATTCGTTCATATTTTTTTCCAAAATATAGTCCAGCCCACCACATGGTCTGAGGGACAGTGAACCGGCCCCCTGCTGAAAAAGTTTGCTGACCTCTGATCTAGTCCAACCCCCTACAATGCAGGGATCTTTCACACAAGATGGGGCTTGAACCCATGAACCGGAGATGGGTTCTCATGCTCTACTGACTGAGCTATCCCAGGTTTAACTTTTATTAAATATGCAGTTGTTTTGTATATAGGGTTGTGTCCTACTCAAAGTAGACCCTTTGAAATGAACGAGCCTAAGCTATTCATGTCAATTAACTGCAATAGCTCTACTCTGAATATGACTAGCATTGAAAACCCTTGGTTTTTATACTAAGGTATGGGCTATAAAAACCCTTGGTTTTTATACTAAGGTATGCTTTGAGATTCTTAACAGGAAGTGATTCATAGAATCATAGAATCATAGAATCATAGAATCATAGAATTATAGAGTTGGAAGAGACCACAAGGGCCATCGAGTCCAACCCCCTGCCAAGCAGGAAACACCATCAGAGCACTCCTGACATATGGTTGTCAAGCCTCTGCTTAAAGACCTCCAAAGTAGGAGACTCCACCACACTCCTTGGCAGCAAATTCCACTGTCGAACAGCTCTTACTGTCAGGAAGTTCTTCCTAATGTTTAGGTGGAATCTTCTTTCTTGTAGTTTGGATCCATTGCTCCGTGTCCGCTTCTCTGGAGCAGCAGAAAACAACCTTTCTCCCTCCTCTATGTGACATCCTTTTATATATTTGAACATGGCTATCATATCACCCCTTAACCTCCTCTTCCCCAGGCTAAACATGCCCAGCTCCCTTAGCCGTTCCTCATAAGGCATCGTTTCCAGGCCTTTGACCATTTTGGTTGCCCTCCTCTGGACACGTTCCAGTTTGTCAGTGTCCTTCTTGAATTGTGGTGCCCAGAACTGGACACAGTACTCCAGGTGTGGTCTGACCAGAGCAGAATACAGTGGCACTATTACTTCCCTTGATCTAGATGCTATACTCCTATTGATGCAGCCCAGAATTGCATTGGCTTTTTTAGCTGCCGCATCACACTGTTGGCTCATGTCAAGTTTGTGGTCAACCAAGACTCCTAGATCCTTTTCACATGTACTGCTCTCAAGCCAGGTGTCACCCATCTTATATTTGTGCCTCTCATTTTTTTTGCCCAAGTGCAATATTTTACATTTCTCCCTGTTAAAGTTCATCTTGTTTGTTTTGGCCCAGTTCTCTAATCTGTCAAGGTCATTTTGAAGTGTGATCCTGTCCTCTGGGGTGTTAGCCACCCCTCCCAGTTTGGTGTCATCTGCAAATTTGATCAGGATGCCCTTGAGTCCATCATCCAAGTCGTTGATAAAGATGTTGAATAAGACCGGGCCCAAGACAGAACCCTGTGGCACCCCACTAGTCACTCTTCTCCAGGATGAAGAGGAACCATTGATGAGCACCCTTTGGGTTCGGTCAGTCAGCCAGTTACAAATCCACTGAGTGGTAGCATAGTCAAGACCACATTTTACCAGCTTCTTTACAAGAATATCATGGGGCACCTTGTCAAATGCCTTACTGAAATCAAGGTAGGCTACATCCACTGCGTTCCCTTCATCTACCAGGCTTGTAATTCTGTCAAAAAACGAGATCAGGTTAGTCTGACATGACTTATTTTTCAGAAATCCATGCTGACTATTGGTGATCACAGCATTCCTTTCTAGGTGCTCACAGACTGTTTGCTTAATGATCTGCTCCAGAATCTTCCCTGCTATTGATGTCAGACTGACTGGGCGGTAATTATTTGGGTCCTCTCTTTTCCCCTTTTTGAAAATAGGGACAACATTTGCCCTCCTCCAGTCTGCCGGGACTTCGCCTGTTCTCCAGGAACTCTCAAAGATGACTGCCAGTGGTTCTGAGATCACATCTGCCAGTTCTTTTAATACTCTTGGATGCAGTTCATCTGGCCCTGGAGACTTGAATACATCTAAACTAGCCAAATATTCTTGTACTATCTCCTTAGTTATTCTGGGCTGTGTTTCCTTTGCTGAATCATTTGCTCCAAATTCTTCAGGTCGGGCATTGTTTTCTTTATCGGAGAAGACTGAGGCAAAGAAGGCATTGAGGAGTTCAGCCCTTTCTGTGTCCCCTGTTTGCATTTCACCATCTTCTCCTCTGAGTGACCCCACTGTTTCTTTGTTCTTCCTTTTGCTACGAACATACCCATAAAAGCCTTTTTTGTTGCTTTTAACCTCTCTAGCAAGCCTGAGTTCATTCTGTGCTTTAGCTTTTCTGACTTTGTGTCTACACGTGTTGGCTATTTGTTTGAATTCCTCTTTGGTGGTTTCCCCCCTTTTCCATTTTTTGTACACATCCTTTTTTAATCTTAATTCAGTTAAAAGTTCTTTAGATAGCCACCCTGGCTTCTTTAGGCACCTTCCATGTTTCCGTCTCATTGGTATTGCCTGACGTTGTGCTTTTACTATCTCCCTCTTAACAAACTCCCAGCCATCATGAACTCCCTTTCCTTTTAGTATTGCTGTCCATGGGATCTCACCCAGCACTTCCCTAAGTTTTATGAAGTCGGCTTTCTTAAAGTCAAGAAATTGAGTCCTAGTATGCTTGGCTGCTCCTTTCCGCTGTATAGTAAACTTCAGAAGAGCATGATCACTTCAGAAGAGCATGATCACTCGATTCGTAAAAATAATATTGCTGCTGCTGCTAATTATTATTGTGTACGTTTCCGAGCACAATTCAAAGTGTTGGTGCTGCCCTTTAAAGCCCTAAATGGCCTCGGTCCAGTATACCTGAAGGAGCATCTCCACTCCCATCGTTCTGCCCGGACACTGAGGTCTAGCGCCAAGGGCCTTCTGGCAGTTCCCTCACTACGAGAAGCCAAGTTACAACGAACCAGGCAGAGGGCCTTCTCGGTAGTGGCACCTGCCCTGTGGAACACCCTCCCACCAAAGAGAAAAATAACTACCAAACTTTTAGAAGACATCTGAAGGCAGCCCTGTTTAGGGAAGCTTTTAATGTTATTGTATTTTAGTGTTTTGTTGGAAGCCACCCAGAGTGGCTGGGGAAACCCAGCCAGATGGGTGTGGTATATATAATAAATTATTATTATTATTATTAGTAGTAGTAGTAGTATTAGTATTAGTATTATTATTGCTACTACTACTACTACTACTACTACTACTACTGGAGTTCTTGTGAGCCTGCATCCTTAGTGCTACCAGCGCCATGCTCTAACCAGCTGAGCTAAGCTTATGTAATGCTTTGGACTGTGTTCAACAGCAATAATAATATGATTAGCAATAACAGTATTTATGTATGCAAAGCTTTGGAGTGCTCAGACAACTCCACATGTATTGCCTCAGTAATCATTAAACAAGGTAGGTCAGTCCCCCCCCCCCTATATTGCAGATGGGGGTGGGGAGAATGAAGCTGAGTGGGAGCAGTTTGCTTAAAGCTTCCTAGTAGGTTGATGGTCAAGGTGAGATGGGAGCTGGTGGGTTTGCGGTTCACAGCTTTTCCCCTTAGCTACAGCGGTACTTTAGTCCTGCTAATTAACTAACATTATTAATCTATAAATAGTAAAGTAATACCTGCAGCCGTTAGCATCGCTGCCTCCTGTGAAATGCATTATTTGATTGTCACGTCCTAATGGTTTGCTGAACCTCAAACCATTTGCACATGCACTTTTGTAAGAGGATGCCCACATCAGTTGGGAAATGCACAGTGTGGGGGAACGGAGATGCCACACAAATATATTTAAGACGGCTTTGGGTGTTAAGAGAATCGGTGACTATTACTATGATCTGTCCACAGGGTGTTGTGCAGTTCTCGATTAAATCCTGTGGAGGGCCCTAGGCAGTCAAAATCTCTGGGGTTGGGGGTTGGGGCCTTGCAAATTATTTCCTAATACGTTTTTTGAATTTCAAGATCAAATCAATATTATTTTGATCCATTGTCGTGGGGCTCCTAAAAGCTGTGGGACCCATAGGCCAGTGCCTACTCTGCCGGTAACCTGCTACTGGTGTTATATAAGTGCTTAAAATTGGGTACCTCGGTGCCTTTGATCCCTGTCCACCAGCCATGCTTGCTAGGGTTTATGGGAGATGTAGTTGAGCAACATATGGAAAGCCAAAGTTCTCCCAATCCTGGGCTAAGTTGTTAGGATATAGTTCCGTTCCACCTTAAAAGGGTACAGGCATGACTGTTAGGTGTCACATGTCTGTTTGCTTCCAGCACAGATCTGCTGGGAACTTCCGTTTGTATATAGCTTTTGTGTTACTGCTGTTTTGCTGGAGACGAAGGGAAGCAGACATGTTTTCCTTTGTTCCTATGCTGAATAAAATGCTGTACATTATGCTTACACATTTCTCTGTCCGCCTCTTCTGCTGTGAGAAGATTTACACACTCTGCTGACAGAGCGTGCACGGGTCTCTAAACGTATCAGAGGCTCGTGTCGCTGTTTGATACTGTTCCAAGGGAGACCAGCTGCCGGCCAGTGGCTGGAGCCAGCTGGGGGCCTGCATGATGCCCCCATCTCCTCAGCAGTATCCCAACACAAGGATCCTATTTCCCATAGTGGCCACACAAGCTTCTTCCATGGCTGCTGTCCTGCAAGATAGCAGTCATGGGAGAGGCTTGTGGGTTTGCCACAAACTGGTATTCAGAGGCACTGAATTGCGTAGAGTCGTCGTTTCATTTCACTTGCCTTTGTCATTCATTCATTTGCAGGTTCATAAAACGCTCCACAACAAAAAGTTAACAAAGCAATGTACACAGGTGTCTCATAGAATTGGAAGGGACCACAAGGGTCATCTGGTCCAACCCCCAATGTGAAGTTCAAACCCATGACCCTGAAATTCAGAGTCTCATGCTCTGACTTCTTCACTATACAGCTTCCAGAGAATGCTGAAGACGCACCTTTTCACACTGATGTTTGAGACCTGAGATGTGTTTTTCAAGACCCATCCTATTCATGTGATTGTCTTTAACCGTTTTTCATTCTGAATGTTATATTGTTGTAACCCACCCTGGTGAACAGGGGGTAATCAATGTAATAATGATATAAAACAAATTATTCAATACAATTTTTTGCAAACTCAGCAGACTCACGACTAACAGCCATAGATAAGACTTATTGTATATAAATTTGTCCAGTCTCCTTTCAAAGCCATTTAATCTAGTGGCCACCAGCTCATCTTGTGACAGCCAGTGCCATAAATTAATTACATGTGTTGCTTCCTTTTGCCTGCCTTGAATCTCCTGCCAATAACTTTATTTTATTTATTCAGAACATTTGTCGGCCACTCAGTTGACAAAGCCCCCTGGGCAGTTCACAGCAAGTTCAAAAGGTATACAACTAAAATATTAAAATATGGAAAGAAAACATTAATTAAAACGGGAAGGACGTTTCTCTGAATAACCCCACAGGTCTGAATGTTATGAGGGAAGGAGAGAGAGAAAATGTAGCTGCATATTAGCCTTCTTTACTCCGTACATGATTGTACAAACCTCCATGACGCCTGCCATGATTAGTTGCTTTCCCCACCAAATTAGGAAGACCCAAATTTTCTAACCTTTCCTTATGGAATATGTTATGTACTGAAGTTCTCACCCTGGGCCAGCAGGAGGATACTGTAGATAGTTTTCACTCAGGTCCACGTATGCAAATAAGGGATTGAAAGTGACGTTCAGTGATTGGATAGTTATACAAAGTGGTTACTGTTGCATTCTAGTGGAGCTCTATATAAGCAGGCTGGCTGAACCCTTCAGTTCAGTTCTGTTCTGACCTGTGAATAAAAAAGAGCTGTTTGAAGAATCACTGTTTCGTCTGATATGTTCACCCACAACTTAGCAGAATATGCCACTTCTTAGTGTTTCTGCTTTTTGTACTTGTGCATTGACTGCAAGGGAACACAGATCCACTTATCAGTGTGGATTTGTCTACTCAGAATGTGTTAGCAACACCAACATACAGAGCCCATGGCAACCAGGTAGACAACTGGTGGTTGACCCTGTTTGGGGAGCCCCCAAACAATTTTTCTGGTAGCTTCAGTGTTGCCTCATAAGTCCCAACTACAACTGACCTGAGGGCCTTTTGCAATGGTGGTCGCTCATCCATGGAATGCTCTCCCCACTAAGGTCCACCAGGCGCCATCACAAACATCGTTCACCACCAACTTTCCTCTTTCCTTGAAGGACTTTGAAACTATGAGTCATTGGCTTTTATTGTTTGTTGCTGCCAAAACATTTGCTCCCTTACTTGGCTGTTGTCTGTGGATCCCCCCCCCAAAAAAACTGTTATTATTATTATGCTATTATGCCCGGCTAAGGGAGCTGGGCATGTTTAGCTTGGAGAAGAGGAGGTTAAGGGGTGATATGATAGCCATGTTCAAATATATAAAAGGATGTCACATAGAGGAGGGAGAAAGGTTGTTTTCTGCTGCTCCAGAGAAGCGGACACGGAGCAATGGATCCAAACTACAAAAAAGAAGATTCCACCTAAACATTAGGAAGAACTTCCTGACAGTAAGAGCTGTTCGACAGTGGAATTTGCTGCCAAGGAGTGTGGTGGAGTCTCCTTTTTTGGAGGTCTTTAAGCAGAGGCTGACAACCATATGTCAGGAGTGCTCTGATGGTGTTTCCTGCTTGGCAGGGGGTTGGACTCGATGGCCCTTGTGGTCTCTTCCAACTCTATGATTCTATGATTCTATGATGATTATGATTATGTATTCTTTATTCATGCTTCATTCTCGTAAACATTTTTGTAACTTACTTGGGGTCCTTTATGTGTAGCGAGCAACTGATAACTTCATCATTGCTATCATAATCTAAACAGATCAGCAGAGAAGCATTGAATGTCTGTGTATGTCACATATGTGAGAATTGTATGAAGCGGCCACACCCACTGCTGATTTATGCCCCCCACCCCTGGAATGTTGGTCAAGGATTAATGCAGCCCAAAATAAGAGAGAAAGGGTGAGCTACCCCAATGTAGATAGGTTGGGGTTAGGGGCCAATTCACACATGTACATTCCTTACTCAATTACTGCAGCATTAAGTGATGACTTGCATCATGTCACAGACGAACAACCAACACACACATGGCTTTTTAATATCACTTTGACTCACAACAAACACAGCAATTTGACATCTCCCAGTCACCAAGGGACATCACTTGACTGGTGGCAGCTGAATGCAAGAGCCTCAGCTGCATCCATTGTAAAGTCCTGTGTCTGAAGTGATGTGAAAGTTCTCTGTGGTGGTGTGACAAGCCCACTCATGCCACTTGATGCTGTGACATCAAGATTGCTGGATGTGACATGGCACATTAGGCAGATAATATATTTCAGATAATATATTTCAGAATAATAATAATAATAATAATAATAATAATAATAATACCTTGCCCATCTGGTTGGGTTTCCCCAGCCACTCTGGGCTGCTCCCAACAGAATTAAAAGCACAATAAACCATTAAACATTAAAAACTTCCCTAAACAGGGATGCCTTCAGATGTCTTCCAAAAGTCAGATAGTTGTTTATTTCCTTGACATCTGATGGGAGGGCGTTCCACAGGGCGGGCACCACTACCGAGAAGGCCCTCTGCCTGGTTCCCTGTAACCTCACTTCTTAAAATGAGGGAACTGCCAGAAAGCCCTCGGAGCTGGACCTCAGTGTCCGGACAGAACAATGGGGGTGAAGACGCATATGCTTTGCATGCGTAAGATGTGATCTCCAACACCTAAAATCTCTAGAGATGAAAGCTCAAGTAGCAGGCAGGAGGGCTGCTGCCAGTCAGACTAGACAATACCGGGCTATTTGGGCAGAGATGTGGAAATGTGGAGATCCGAGGATCAGATGGGAGGCGATACTAAACTGAGATTGCCAGGGTCCTGCCATGGCATGCTTTCCCCCGCGTCCTCGTTTAAATCTGGCGATGGGCGAGGCTCGCCTTCCGCGTTGCGCGCACGTGACGCCGGCGGAGGCGAGAGGAGGAGGAGGAGCGAGCGAGGAAGGCAGCGGCGGCGGCGGCGGCGAAAGGAGAGGGGCGGGCAGGCGGGCGGGCGAGTGGGGGGCGGTTGGCAGATCCACGCAGGAGGAGGAGGTGGGCGGCGGACGAAGGCGTCTCCTTTAAATCCTCCCGGCTGCAAGCAAGGCAGCGCATGTGGACGCGAGCGAGGAAGGCAGGCAGGGGCAGCGAGAGAGGGATCTCGGCGCCCTCCCGAGCAATGACCACCCGCGCGATCGCCAGCCCTGCGGGACTCCCTGGCCGCCGCGCCTCGCCGGAGCTGCTCGCCATCTGATGCCCCCCTGGCCAAGCAGCAGGAGCAGACGCCACGCAGCATGTCCCGGCGCAAGATCTCGTCGGAATCCTTCAGCTCGCTCGGCTCGGACTACCTGGAGACCAGCCCGGAGGAGGAAGGCGAATGTCCCGTGGCCAGGCTGCTGTGGAACGGCAGCCGGAGCCCCCCTTCGCAGTCCGGGGCCACCACCCCCGTCGCCGCCACAGCCCCCCCGTTAGAGGCGGCGGCGGCAGCAGCTGCGGCGGGGCCAGCCGCGGTCTCGGCAGCCCCCTCAGGCTCCCGGAGGGCTCCTCGCCGGAGGAGGGTCAACCTGGACTCGCTGGGCGAGAGCATCAGCCGCCTCACCGCCCCCACGGTAATTGCGCCGCGCCCGGGCCGCCATCAGGTGCAGGGGCGGTCTCGATGCATGCAACGCAGGGGAGGGAAGGGTTTGCGCAGGCAAAGGCGGTCGCAGAAAGGGAAGGGGTCGAAATCCAGCAAAACCTCCGGGCGACACCAGACGCGCGTGTCGCCGCCATCACACGCGACGCTCTGCACGCGGGTTGCGCGTTCTGTTCTGCTTGCCGGGTAGAAAGGTTTTCGCCACGCGCGGAGCGGCCCTCCGTCTCTCGCCTGCATTCGGGTCCCGCCTTACGCGCTTGCTGCGGAAAACCGCGCGCACAACCCACGATCCGGCGCGGCGCCTTCGGCTCCGGAGTGTCTCCCTCTGCTCCCGGTTCCCGCCTCGGCGTAACTTTGCTGTATAGCCACCCTTACCCTTCCCGGTCCGGTTTCTGCTCCGCGCCGTCCTGGTAACATCCCACAGCTGGCGCCTCTCCTCCTTGCTTCACCTACACAAATCGAGTGTCGTTGTCTGGTTCCACTATCCTGGTTCGAGATCCTCAGCCAGGATCTGGGACTCCTCTTCTGGCTTCTCTCGCTGCAGCTTGCGCTGAAAGCGTGGGAAATCCGCTGCGTTTGGCGTTTCCTAAGCCACCATAACGGAGAATCGGACTGCAAGAGGAGTTACCGTTATGCACAGAATCAGCCCAGGATATTTAGGTGCCTAAGGCAGAAAATTCCGATAGCACCCCGTCCTATGGTGCCTTCTCCCCTGTCCTTCCGAAGTTCTCCCATCAGTCCCGTTGAAAGGGATGATTGATGCCCAGCCATGCATCTGGTACCTCTAGGCTCCTTGAATAAATGCCAGTTGCTATGGAGGGGCATCGGCCAAAGAGCACTATTGTCTTCATGGCCTTAGGGAAAGGACCTTAGATCAATGGTACAGCATCCATCTTGCATGCAGAAGTTTCCTAGGTACAATCCCTGGCATCTCGTGGAGAGATTCCTACTTGAAACCCTGGTCAGTGTAGGCAATAGTGAGCTAGATGGAGTGAGGGTCTGACTTGGTACATAAGGCAGCTTCCTATCTCCCTCTGGGCTCCTGGCTGGCCGCTGTCATTCTTTTTACGTTCTCTTGTGCACAAGCCATAAGAGCTTTCCGACGAGCGTTCAGGTCAAGTGTGTCAGCCTTGCCACCTTTGTCAGTTGCCTCACCTTCCTTGCTGCTTATGGCAGCCTGAATCTATATGTAGTGGTTTGGATGCAAACATGTCTTATCACCCAAGCATCTGCACACTTTAAATTGTTCCTTTTTTTAAATCTGCAAAGTTTCAACTGGGCAATGTTTCACCTGCAATCTCCACCACCAATAATACTTTGCATCCCCCTCCTTCTGTATTTCCTTTTAACGTCTCTCAGGCTCTAGGGGATGATTCAAAAGAAGAGATTTGAAGGTAAGATATCATTCTTCTGAATTCATCCGTCACTTGCCAGGCTCCCTGTTGATCTTCTTTACACTTCTTACACAGTCTGTATCACAATAACTGTTGGATGCTTCCTCTCTGACACCTTTTCTGTCACTACTATATTTCAGTTTTTGGTTATCCTTAGTTATTCCCCTTGCTTCCATCATCAAAGCATTGTCGCTTTATTTCCAGATCCTATGGTCAGAGTTTCTCCAAAACCCAACATTTCCCCGCTTTCCCAGCTCTGGGTTCCTCTCTTACTCTCCTAAATGCTGGTGATGACTTAAGACTTAGGAAAGGGCCATGTAACTCAGCGTTAAGAGATTTTCCTTGCATGCTGGACCTCCCAGGTTCAGTCCCTGGAATCCTCAGGTGGAGCTGGGAATATCACCTGTCTGAAGACTTGGAGAGCTACTGTCAACCAGAGTAGACATTATTGAGCTGGATGGACCATTGGTCTGACTCAGTATGAGGCTGCTTCCTGTGTGAGTGTTTTAGATGTATATGTAACATGCAAACGCAAATAGCCGAATTAAGAACCTAAGAAGGAGCCTGTTGGATCAGGCCAACTGCTTTTCTAGTCAGTGGCGTAGCGTGGGGGGTGCAGGGGGGGCGGCCGCACCGGGCGCAACATCTGGGGGTTAGGGTTAGGGGGCTCAAATCCACGGGTTAGGGGGCACAAATTACTTGCCTTGCCCCGGGTGCTGACAACCCACGCTACGCCACTGCTTCTAGTCCAGAATCCTGTTCTCACAGTGGCCTCCCAGATGCCTGTGGGAAAACTGGCAAGCAGAACCTGAGCATGAGAATTTTGATGGCCCACCTCCCTGGGAAAAGTCATTTTGGTCAATTTGGAGCAAAGGAGAGGAATGTGTGTGCCTGTCGCTTCTACAATCTAAACACCCCTTTCCTCAAACGAGGCTGCTTTTGCAGCTTGAATCCCACTGGATTCCCAAAGTGTCATTTCCTTTAAAAAGAAATGGGCGGCTGTCGTTTGGTTACATGGATCCATGTGTAAGGTGTTGCCAGGCTCTCAATGCACCGGCTTAGCCTCTTGCACTCTAGTGACCTGCACTGGCTGCTTGTGAGGATTCTCATCTGTGCAGAGAAGCTGCTCTTATTTCTGCCGGCGATGATTGCTTTGCTGTTTGACTTCAGCTCTTACAATTTTGGGCCCCTTTAGAGGAGAAGCCTCCGAAGTTTCCTACTGTTATTAGCTGTTGCTCCTAGTTACTTCTGTGCATGTCAGGTGGACCCATGTGCTGAGTTTCAAAGACTGCTGCTGAGAATCCAATCAGAGAACAATGAACTGACCACTTATCTTGGGTGCAGTACACCTTCTAAGGCTCCCATTGTCCTGAGCATTGAAAGGAAAAATCTGAAGGGGAAAAAAGAACCCTATCTCCTGTTTACAGCGTTTCAGGAAGGAAAGCAGCCACGTGTTTCAGCAGCACTGGAAACTGGGGCATTTCCCAGGGAGGCTGGAGATAACAAATCAATGGTTTGGAATTAGAAAACGCAACTGGTATCTGCAGGAAAATATTGCAGGAGTGCTCCTGTTCGGGTTCCAAGATATTCCATCCCGTTCTCTCCTTTTCCACACCCTCTGATCACGTTCAGTCTGCATTGGGCTGTTTTGGGGTGTCCTCCATTATGGGGTTTTTCCTCTAAAAAGCTTATGCTTTGCTGCAACCCATATGGTTTCCCCAAGCATACTGATACTTCTTTCTTGCATGTGGATGGCGCTGTTTTGTCTTGTTAAGGACCCTTGCGGAGAATGAGTTTGCTATTTATATATAGGACTAGCAAAATTCCAGTCATTATGGTGGTTGTGAAGAGAGGATATTGCATGGAGCTCCCTGTGTCCCTTGTTGGGTTTGTGATCAGTGATAATAACTAAAGCACCATGTGTGGAGTTTGCCCCCACCACAGCCTTGTTCCCAGTTGCAGTGCTTTTCCAAACCAGAGCTCTCTTTCTTGGTCACACTAGAGCGTGACAGACTCTCGAGAAACTTCTATATGCTCTGCAGGGGTGAAAACAGCTTGTGGGAGTGATTGGAAGTGGGGAAACACTTGATGGGGGGAAAAGGTTAAGCTCCCTATCTTCATGCTGCATCTCTGCTCCAAATCTATACCGAAATAATAGCTAAATATAAAATGATGGAAGGAGGTTTACTTATGACACCTGTATGCCAATGTCTGCAATAGCTCACCAGCACTCAGGTCCATAAATTGTTTTCAGTGCTAGAACTCAGCCCTAGAATAGAGCCTCTCATATAAAAGATAGATCCCAACGTACTGTCACTTTCTGTCACGGGCTATGGAGTCTTGCTTGCCTTATACCAAGTCCACCTAGCCCAATATGGTCCCCACCGGCTTGAACCTGGGACCATTTTCATTCAAAGCAAGTCATCTGCCAACTGAGCTTTATTTCCTGCACATAGACTAGTGCTGTATGTTTGTGATTAGCAGGGACAGGGGTGCAGTTAGCTTCTAATTGCATCCCTTCGTTTCCCCCTTTACACGCTCTCATAGAAGTGAATCATTGCCTTTCCCTCTGATGGGGAATAATAAATTGGTGCTGTTGGGTCACTATTGTGGTGAAAGTGAAATCTGCCTTTAGTTGGGGGACACTTAGCATTCCACCTGTTAGCCCTGTTTGTTTGGCTTGATGGACACCTAGAACTTACCAGCGTCGTTTTACAGCAACTGCAATGCCTCTCTTGTTTCTCAGTGCTATGGAGAGAAGCTAAAATTGGTGGAGAGATTATTAGGAAAGAGGTGCTTAGGATGAATGCAGTTTAGCCATGTTAGCAAACCATGGAGCACCTTCTTCCTCCACTCTGATCTGTTTTGTGGGAGCTCTTTTGTGCCATTTTACAAAGCGTGCAAAATATTAAGGGTGGAATTGACGCTATCTTGAAATCAGTGAATTGAGTTCATCAGTGTCATTGCTTTTTAGACTTCATCAAGGGTATATATTTGGGGTATATATTTGGCATGTTCATAAGTTGTATCTAAAAATACAGGTGTGCGTCTCTGCTCCCTCATTCCCACTGGCATAGAGCTTTCACATTACTGGATGTAATAAACAACAATTTTTGCTGTGTTCGTTGCTGTGTTCGTTGAAATGCTATTGCAGTGTCCTTAAAGCACCGGCTAAATTTTACTCTTTTATCTGTGCTGAAATAGTTTGTTTTGGAGTTAATGAAATGCTGAAAGCACTCAAATCTCAGTCTTAACCTTGGACAGGAGCCGTAGGAGATCCTTGTACTGTGTCAGAAGCCAGAGTGAACAAGTTGGTAGCTTAACCATAATTTCTGATGTCAGGCAGGAGTGCAGTAAATTAGATTATCTTTATTCTCTCCCTTTTCTCCCTCCAATTCATGGCATTTGCACCCAGTGTTTAGGATTGCAGCGTACAATTCTGATTTTTGATAAATAGGTTTCGACAGGCGTAGGGGGGGAAAAATCAAAGCAGTTGGTCATGCAGAATTTTGATGCTAGGGAACTGGAATAATCCTGTGTAGACTGTGGTCCTGCAAAAGATGATTGCTGATTTCTAGATATTGGGAATCAGAACTGCCCCCCCCCCAAGAAGGGGTAAACAGTTCCACCTATACTATTACAGCTAGAGCTAATGACCTATTCAGTCGTTGGAGGTGGAGATTGCAATATAAAACATGCTGCAGTTATCATTCCACTTGCAGCAGGTGGTTTGTTCAGTTCTAGTCAAATTATAGTTGGTAAATGATAGGAATCTATTGCCTGTGTGCCGCCTTCCCATTTTTGGAAAAGAAAAAAGATCTCTATCTGAGCTCTTGATTTATTGGTCTGTCAATTGCTATGGTTCATCCTTGCTTTTGACATCCTTTTTATTCATTGTGACAACAGTGGATAAAGCAAACGAGCACCTTGCTGAAAATAGATGAAGAGATTTATCAGTATATTACATGGTTAACTGTAGTACAGTTCGTTTAACTAGCATTTTCTTTCATTGGTTTCCAACTCCCCCCTCTTTTTTTTTGAGTAAGCAGACCTAACAGTTGGTGCTATGATGTCAAAATTAACCAAAGACATCCCAGCTAGCCTGCAGTATATTTTATCTATCTAATAAGATAGTGGCATGATTTTCATAACTCTTGTACGGTATGTTTCAAAGTGATCTGATAAGGCGCATTGTCATATTCCCCTCTCTATCCCAAGATCATCCAGAGCTGGCACTGCTTCAGATTTTAGCAGTTATATTTTCACATTTTGATGCATCATTAACCCTCCCATAATGAGATAGCGTAAAAGGTAGGTCCAGACATTCAGACCATAAAAGAATATTTATTTGCTACTGTTAATATGAGGAAACAAACACACATTAAGGGGAAGGCTCCTTCTGACCGTTCTAGGTCGTCTCCCCCCCCCCCCCAGCCACTTGGAGGATTATGCATTTGTAAGTTAATTTTCCAGATCATGGCTGAGCCAACAGACAACTTGTTGCTTTGGTTTTCAAGTTACTTTAGTAATTATCACTGCAGATCTCTGCTGCTGAAAAGGTGCTTCGCATACATCCCTGCCTCTACTTCTTCACAGTACATTCAATAACAATATTTCTTATTTAACGTTTTTATATTGTCATAAGGTACGTCAGTATTATTATGCCCCATATTAAAAAGGGGGTGGGGGAGGCAGAGAGTGTGTGGCTCGTCTAAGACAGGAGTGTTTATTGCAGAGCACAGATATGAGCTGGGGAATTCTCGATTTTTTGCTCAGCCTCTTAGATGCTACACCACATCACTTCTCAGTTTGGCACTATAGTGTTCACTGGGTCTATAGCCCAGTGGTAGAGCACCTGTTTTGCATGCAGAAAGTCCCAGATACAATCCCTGGAAGGACCGGGAGAGACACTCCAACCAGAACCCTGAAGAGTTACTGTCAGTCTGTGCTGGCAATATTGAGCTAGATCAGGGTTTCCCAAACTTGCGCTCCAGCTGTTTTAGGACTGCAACTCCCATCATCCCTGGCTAGTAGGACCAGTGGCCAGGGATGAAGGTAACTGTAGTCCAAAAACAGTTGGAGACCCAAGTTTGAGAAATTCCTAGCTAGATGGACCAATGGACTGACTCCACGTAAAAAAACACACCATCCTGTGCACCGAAATACACTGTAGTTTCCCATAAGAACAGCAGAATTTATATAGCGCTTCCGAGTGTTCAAACTGTTTTACAAAATTATTGCACGCCTTTATCACAACCCTGCAAGATCTGCTGGGGCATTGCAGGGCTTTGCAACTGTGACATAGTGAACAGAGCAGAACGGCAGGCGAGAGGCAGGGGTCGTGCCAAATTTTGGGCTTGCACAGGGCGCCACTTAAATTTGAAAGGCCAAAGTCTGCCCTGTGCTGGCATTTCTATTCCAGTTTTGCAGATTGGGGGAGGGGAGTCTGGCTTAGGCTGATAGTGAATTAGTAAAGGCTGCCCATGATGGTTCATATGCAAAACAATATGGTTTGGAAGATTGGGGGGGGGGCTGCTTCTGGTTCCTGAATTTCCGCAGACCCAACTAATTTCTTCTTGTTTAGCTCAGTTGATGTTTTATCACAGACATAGGCAAACTAGGCCCTCCAGATGTTTTGGGACTACAATTCCCATCATCCCTGACCATTGGTCCTGTTTGCTTGGGATCATGGAAGTTGTAGTCCCAAAACATCTGGAGGGCTGAGTTTGCCTATGCCTATTTTATCATCATGTCTGAACTAGCAATCGCCTCCCTCCCAAACCAGAACTAGAAACCAGAATCAAACCCTGGTTTGCGATCCTTGCTCATGATTAAATTGCAGATTACGATACTTCATTGACATTTATAATATCATCGTTTCCAAACTATGTGTTAGGAAGGGAAATAGAGGCAAGCGTCAACATTGCAGTGTTTTGTTATCCTGGAGTTTAGATCTGAATCTCAGGTGCAAAATATTTCATTCCGATCAGATAGCTGCATTGCACAATGGCAGTTCCATTTGTCTGAGTCTTCTCTCCCAGAATAGTAACCATGCATGCCAGAATATTGGAACATACAAGAAATTAGTTCTTAAATCTTAATAATTGTGATTGCTAGATGGATTACCTAGATTTGGAGTAAGTGGTGCTTTTGCACATTATGAGTCTTTGACCCACCAAATCAAGCACAGCCCATCTAGTGCGCATTGTGGCCTGCCAGATATGTGACAATCACTTCATTATCTTTTTTAGTTGTAGACAGGCAGCAAAACTAGGGCACTTGTCAAACCCTTGGTGGTTGTCATAAATGACTGGTGGTTTACATTCGGATTGATGGATTATGAATTGTGTATGCCTGGGACAACTTTTTTCACCTTCTATCACATTACATAGGACCAGGAGCTTAAAGATGCTCCAGATATACATTTAACAATGCTTGGGTTATATTGCTTTTATTCTGTGCTTAAATTTAGAGATAACTGGAGTGTATGCAGGATAAATTTAGAAAGGAACTGAAGGTTATCCGGCCCAGCCTTTTTATTCTAAGGCAGGATCCGTCAAACACAATTCTTTGTGGTCTGATTTCACACATAATACACATGCCCATCATTTTATGACTATCGCATCAAGTGGGTGACTTGAAACTGGAGATCAAACACCCCAGATAGAACTTCCACATCATCTCAAACGCAAATATTTTCAAAGGAGTTGACTCATGCATTTAGCTGTGATGCAAAAGATGAGGAATCAAGTGATGTACAAGCTATACGCGAATTGGTTCCAAGCGAATGATCGCTATTCTCTTCAGTAATGAGAGAGTCTTTAGAATAATTGAATTTTGGAACCGGGAGAGATTCCTCCAAAGTCATCTAGTCCAACTCCTGCTCGGTGCAGACTTAACGCAGGATGCAACTACAGCATCTCTGAAAAGTAGGCATCCAGCTTCAGTTTGAAGCCTCCACTGATGGAGATTCCACCAGTGGAAGCTGCTGTATGAGGGCTAATGGGGCACTGCCCCAGCAACAGCAATCTACCCTCAGCCAGTCCCCACGTGCCTGCCTTACTTACAGCTTATCTCGGAGGCAACGTTGCCTATCAGCTTCCTCCTTAGTATTGCAGGAGTTTGGATGACATGACCTTTGTGGTCCCTTCCATTTCTACAGTTCTGTGATTCCAGGACTCCTATGGTCAGCGCTGTGGTGTTCCTGGCTTCCAGCTGCAGTGGATCAGACAAGCGTTTGATTCGTCGTCTCCCTCTCCATTTTCATTCTTTCAGCCACACTAATGGTCCATTTTCACAATGGGGAGAGATTGCCAATGACCCATCTGTATTCTTGCTCTGGGATGCAGGTGGCGCTGTGGGTTAAACCACAGAGCCTAGGACTTGCCAATCAGAAGGTCGGTGGTTTGAATCCCCGTGACAGGGTGAGCTCCCATCGCTCGGTCCCTGCTCCTGCCAACCTAGCAGTTCGAAAGCACGTCAAGTGCAAGTAGATAAATAGGTACCACTCCGGCGGGAAGGTAAACGGCGTTTGTGTGGTTCGCCAGAAGTGGCTTAGTCATACTGGCCACATGACTCGGAAGCTGTACGACGGCTCCCTTGGCCAATAAAGCGAGATGAGCACTGCAACCCCAGAGTCAGCGACGACTGGACCTAATGGTCAGGGGTACCTTTACCTTTACCTTTTTATTCTTGCCCCACTGCAGCTGAAAACCACTATACCACTCATCTCCCGGTTTTGAATCCCATTGTTGTAAACAGTTGGACCTCAGCCATTGCAATTTGAGATTCCTGCATTGCGTTGAAGGGGGGTTGGGCTAGATGACCCTTGGGGTCTTTCCCATCTTTTCCATTTTGTGATTTTATGATTCTATGGCTCCACCTGTCATTGGCCTTTGCTCTTCCTTCAATGAGTTCTCTGCCTTCTGCCCTGCCAGTCCCATTGGGCACCAGCTTCCCATCTCTTGAGGCAGTCTTTGTCACTGTTGAGTGGCTTAGGAAGTTTCCCCTGATGTTTAGCTGAAAGCTGCTACCTTGCAGTTTCTTTGCAATGCTGTCTTAGCACAGGGGGGAGCTCTCCCATGCTGTGCTTCCACTTGGTAATTGGCAGGTACGAAATGGATTGAAGAAAGCAGGAGGTGTTGGGAAAAGGAAGTCGAAGAAAGAAAGAAAAATAAGTGAGTTTTCTGTAGCATATGGGAGAGCCATAGCCTTATGTAGAATATTATACAGAACACAGAAAAGTTCTGTAAACTATTCCTCTGAGCGATGCAGGTTGCTGTCAGCACTTGCGAAAAGTTAGAAATTACACAGATAAGCAAAAATAAAATAAAATCTGCAAAGACGTTTGCATAACTGGCAGTGAAAAATGGACTCCAATTGAAAATGTAGCCTTGTGACTACGAAACGAGTGAAAAACCAGTCTGTGGGTGCAAAAGACAACACATTTATAAAACTTAGAAAATCCATTGTGAAAATGGTTTGAGCAAGTTGTCTGCAAAAAGACTGGGGTAATCTTGTCAGATGAGTGGGGTACAAATAATAAAATTGTTGTTGTAATAATTAAGAATAAATCAGACACAGAAAACATAGCTTGATAGTTGGCATAAAATTATAACTCACTTATTAACTAACAGCACAATCTTAATCATGTCTACTGAATTCATTGGGGATTACTCAGAGGAAAGTAGAGTTAGGATTGCAGCCTAAATAACCAAATAAACACAATTACAGTCTATTTATTTGTTTGAAGCTGTAATGCTATATATGCTTATCTGGAAACAAGTCCCATTCAACTCAGTGTGACTTAATTTGGAGCAGGTTTGCACTGTATGTTTAGAATTTTAGTGTATTTTTCAGCCCCAGGTTGGAGCATAGCTTTTAAAAATAAAATATTTTTTTGTTTGCTTTATTGATGGCGTTGTTAATTTGTTGTTTATTTGGACCTGTTTATATGATTTTGCAATGTTTGTATATTGCTGTTTCTCTCTGTTTATTTTTATTGCTTTCCCCACTTGCTCTGCAGTTGAAAATATTTAATGAAGAATGTGCTGTAAATACTGCAAATCATAATAAAGATAATAACAAGCCCCAACATCCCCAACCACACTGGCATAAGTGATGCAAATCATGCTAATTTGTGCATATTTCCTTGGTTAGTATCGTATATTTTATTTCTGACAGTTATAGGAAGGGACAATGAGCTGGTAAAGGGCTATTTCCAACTATATTTGTCTAGGCACTAAGCAGCACATGATCTGAATCACAGAGCATTTATCTTCTTTTGACTTCCATTCAACTGTCTGGAAATCACTTCCCCAAAATACCCATGGCATTGGGGTGGATTTGCACTGTGGGGCCCAGTAGTTTGGGATGCGGGTGGCGCTGTGGTGTAAACCACTGAGCCTCTTGGGCTTGCCCATCGAAAGGTTGGTGGTTCGAATCCCCGTAACGAAGTGAGCTCCCGTTGCTCTGTCCCAGCTTCTGACAACCTAGCAGTTTGAAATAATAATAATAATAATAATAATAATAATAATAATAATAATAATAATACTTTTATGATTTATACCCCGCCCATCTGGCTGGGTTTCGCCAGCCACTCTGGGCGGCTTCCAACAAAGTATTAAAATACAGGAGTCTGTTAAACATTAAAAGCTTCCCTAAAGAGGGCTGCCTTCAGATGTCTTCTAAAAGTCTGGTAGTTGTTCTTCTCTTTGACATCTGGTGGGAGGGCGTTCCACAGGGCTGGTGCCACTTCCAAGAGGCCCACTGTCTTGTTCCTTGTAACTTGGCTTCTCACAGTGAGGGAACCGTCAAAAGGCCCTTGGTGCTATACCTCAGTGTCCGGGCAGAAAGATGGGGGTGGAGACGCTCCTTCAGGTATGAAAGCATGCCGGTGCAAGTAGATAAATAGGTACTGCTGCGGCAGGAAGATAGTGTTTCCATGCACTTTGGCTT
Organism: Podarcis liolepis; assembly: GCF_965112155.1. Taxonomy (NCBI): domain Eukaryota; kingdom Metazoa; phylum Chordata; class Lepidosauria; order Squamata; family Lacertidae; genus Podarcis; species Podarcis liolepis. Next base: position 85,163,960 of record NC_139558.1, read on the forward strand.
CCGTCACGGTGTTCCGTCGCGCCAGAAGCGGTTTTGTCATGCTGGCCACGTGACCTGGAAAGCTGTCTGTGGACAAACATTGGCTCCCTCAGCCTGAATGAGATGAGCGCCGGAACCCCAGAGTCACATTTGACTGGACTTAACTGTCCAGGGGTCCTTTACCTTTTTTAACCTTTAGTAGGTTTTGACAGTTGCAGGGACAGAGCTGAGTGGTCACAACTGTAAAAGGTATCTATTCACCTAAGATGCAAATTTTATTTTATTTTTTAAAAGCGGAGGCCTTGCTCTTAGCTTTCTTCTAACCAAGGCTTATTTTTACCCGGAACTCACAGGAACTCAGTTCTGGCACCTCTCAGGTGAGCGCCATTGCTATTCAAAGAGAATGTGGGAGGTGTTCATGGTGAGTTCTGGCACATCTTTTACTAGAAAAATAGCTCTGTGTATAACTTGCCTGAATTTCAAGAAATTGTATCAGAGAACTTAGAATCTAGCCTTGCTGGACACATTTCTGCAACAGATTAGTCTAGTGCGAATCATTCACTGCACTGTGGTATATCTATATTTGATACGTTGGCAGAGACCATTAAGCGCACCATTTTTCAAACCTTCACAAGTCATTTTGGAATTTCAGCTTTACTTAGTGTTACTTGTGACATCAGAGTCCTTCTGTATTTAACTTTAGTGCTATGACAAGTATTTGAAATTGCTATGATCTGTTGTTTCATGTGTTGTTGTTGTTGTTTTAAAAAAACACATTGGCACTGTTGGGGCGATTCATTCTTTATAGAACACAGCTAATGTTCAGCAATCTAGACAGTCAGGGCACTGCTTTTACTGCAGCTGAAGGCATGGTGAAACCACCAAGATTTCCATTTCCATTTTTCAAATACTTTTTATTTGGTTTTTGCAATGCAAAATTATTTTTTAAAAATCAATTACATATCATATAAAGAGATTCCTCTGAATCTCAGGACTCCTCCCCCCTCCCTGGAGTCCCATTGTAATTATTTAAAACTGCATCTTCTTCAAACTCTAACTATTATATCAAATCCATATTTTCCATGAAACACTACAAGTGAAATCAAAATCCTGCTAATGTTTCCATCTGCTTACAGCAGTCTCTTAGATAAGTTATAAATTTTTCCCATTCTTTTATAAAGTTTTTGTCCTCTTGGTTGCTGAGTTTTCCAGTCAGCTTTGCCATTTCAGCATAGTCCATCAGCTTTGTTTGCCATTCTTCTCTGGTAGGGACTGTATCCTCTTTCCACCTCGATGCCTTTCCATTTTCAGAATCCGTTCCAGCTGTGCATGAGCTATGGTTCTCTAGCAGTGGTGGCTGGTACTCAATATGACTATTATTTGAATTTATACCTTGCCCTTCCTTCTCCAAGGAGGCCAGGGTGGCAGACAGACACGCAGTTTAAAAACAAAGTAAAAACATTCCAAAACAGTTAAAAGGTTCTAAAAGCAATTGAGTTAAAAAACATTATCGAATCCAGTGATCACTGGGTTGCCAGGAACAGCATTCTCCAGCCTCGTGGTAAGCAGGAATGTTTTTCAAATTCCTCCTGAAAGTTAATGATGATTGAGTCAGGCATATCTCATTGGGGAAGGCATCCTGCGAATGTGGAGCCACCACTGAAAAGGCCCCATTATGGATCAGGCGCAGTTGGGCAGCCCTCAATGGCTTCACCACTAACAAGGCCTCAGCCGATGATTGTAGGGTCAGAAATTGTTGATATTGGGGAAGGTGCCTTTAAAGGTACTTGCACCACCAGGTCATTGGGGGCTTTATGTACTAGTACAGGGAGGGTGGAAGGCAGGGAGATGGAGCAAAAGCCAATGACTGAACCCATTGATTAGAATTTTACCTGCGCCCATCTCTTTGCTGAGTTCTGCAGGGGCAACAAGGGACGTGGGTGGCGCTGTGGGTTAAACCACAGAGCCTAGGACTTGCTGATCAGAAGGTCGGCGCTTCAAATCCCCACGACGGGGTGAGCTCCTGTTGTTCGGTTCCTGCTCCTGCCAACCTAGCAGTTCAAAAGCACATCAAAGTACAAGTAGATAAATAGGTACCGCTCCGACAGGAAGGTAAACGGTGTTTCCGTGCGCTGCTCTGGTTTGCCAAAAGCGGCTTAGTCATGCTGGCCACATGACGCAGAAGCTGTCTGCAGACAAACGCCAGCTCCCTAGGCCTATAGAGCAAGATGAGCGCGCAACCCCAGAGTCGGTCACAACTGGACCTAACGGTCAGGGGTCCCTTTACCTTTACAAGGGCAACACAGACTAGTGTGCTATTCAGCCTAACCAACCAGCCTCCCCACTGCTCTCTAGGGTTGTAGGCCTGGCCACTTAAGCCCAGACTGAAGATGAAAAGCATTTCCTGGTGATTGCCAGTTATTCTCAGGACTTTTAAGTTTCCCTTTTCTTATATTTTGGGCTAGTTATACTCGCCAAGTGGCTCATCTGGCAGGCATCGTTGTGCTCTTCAGATCTTTAACTTTGGTGCACTTTAGACATTTTAAGCATGCACTTCATAAGTGCATGACAGTTGAAGTGCCTTAATGGCTCTGCTAGAAGTCACTTAGCTTCTCACTGAGAAAAGAGGGGAGGATCCTATTAGGTTTAGATGGAACCTCTTCCCCAAGATGTAGTAGGACTCTGTCAGAGATGGGCGGCATGTCTAGGCTCTGGATTTCCAAACTCAACAGACTTCCTTTCAGCTCAGATGTAACCTGTGACATTGGTGCTTTTAAATATTTGCTTTATTCAGTGATCTTCATCTGCATCCCGCCCCCTGCTTTTAGAGGTAATACACTTGCATGTCTAAACAGCTCTTAATCTCAAGAGGAAGGTGTAGCTGTCAGGACTTAGGGATCCGCAGAGTTTTCGTAGCTTTTCGTGACAGACCTCAGCAACTCAGCATTTTGGCTAATCTACTTTATTTACATATAAACACACACGGAGCACTGCAACATGACTCCCTCTCTCTCAAGCCTCAGACAGCAAAGAACAAAGGACAATAGTTCCATTTCACGGAACACAGTAACACAAACATCCTGTTTCCATCACTTCCCACTCTGTGGAGTCAAAACATATACCGTCATGTGAAAGACAAAAATCCCATGACTGCAATCATGGAGCAGGAATTCTAACAGTAGCTTCACATTCTACATTTTCGTAAAGGGCAGTCTACGGAAAGTGAGTAGCTCAGGCATAAGGCTAGGGTTCTTGTGCTTGATTTCCAGAGGCCGGGAACCCTGGAGATGAAGCCCATTGGCAAGTCCTTCTAACATACTTGCTGGATATGCTGTTTCAGAAGGAGAGGCAAAATGCCCAAATTACCATAAGGGCAGAGGGGACGTCATCCCCTTGCCTCTAAAAGTCTTCATGGAGGCATACTTTAGCAAAAATGGGACGGGGGGATCGGAGGGTGAGGCTTGTAGGCTTCATTAAGAGTCCCCTATCTTTCACCTTATTGGGCCCGACACATTTTGCTGCCTGAAGCAAAGGATAATACGGTGTTCCTCCTTCACCCCCCCAATAAACTGGATTGGTAGTTGAATCTTATTTTAGCACCATCCTTGGAACAGCATCCTGCACTCTACCTGAGTGCAGTAGGCTATCTTAAGAGGTGCAGAGCAGGTTTAACGGCTTAGGTAGACTGTTGGGAGGGACACCTGCTGCCTGAAGCAGTTCCTTTTCTGTGCCTAATGGTAGGACTGGGCCTGCCCCCTGATAACTCCTGGGGTAGGGAAGATATTTTACTAGGGAGTAGGAAAGAGATCCAAAGGACCCACTCTAGATTAAGTTAAGTTGCAAAGCAGCAGTAAATATTGTGGTGTTTTTTTAGAAAAAGAAATACAGTCATACCTCGGGTTAAAGTTGCTTCAGGTTGAGCATTTTTGGGTTGCGCTCTGCGGCGACCCGGAAGTAACGGAACATGTTATTTCCGGGTTTTGCAGCTCGCGCATGCGCAGACGCTCAAGATAACGTCGCGTGCATGCACAGACGCGGTGACGCTGATGCGATCCCGTTTGCATCCAGAGGTACCACTGTAAACACAAACACACACAATAACCTCACAACAACTATACCAATGTTATCATTACAAAATTAGCAAGTGTTTAGAACAAGAAGTCCTCCATGTTTAATTGTGGCTCATGAGAAAAGTTCTCCTGAGGCAGAATCGGCATGGTTTGAAACACTGGGAGGTGCATGCCTTTTCTTAAATAAGACCTGGGATTCTTCTTGTTGTTTTTCTTTCCTAAATGTGTGTGGCTGAGAATCTGGATTAAATTTTACCAGTTAGCTGTTGTCCATTTACCACAGTGATAACACACAGTTGTGCCTTTGGTGTAAGTGTCACATATCCTCACGAGATAATGAACTTGGAGGTTAGACTGCGAAGTCACTGCCGGAGGCGCTCTGTGTAATGAGGCGTCCAAAATATATGATACCAAAAGTAGTTTCCTAATTTTGATGCTCTAATTGCGATCAACCAGGGTGGATTTGGCTCACAGTCACCAGTCATGTATTGTGGTACATGACCATATTCCCCTCACAGAGCTACGATTATCCCTGCGATTGTTAAGCTACTCCGGCAGTTGTAACACCATGAGAGGAACACAGATCTTCTAAAAACTCTTAGCCCTCTTAACAGACTATAGTCCCCAATATTCTTTGAGGAAAGCCAAGGTGTTCAATGTGGTATGACACTGCTTTAAACACCTAAGGCAGATAGGGCCTGTAGTCTTTACCACAAGTGAGAAAGGACATGTTTCTAAAATGCTTCGCTTCAGACAGGACAGCGTTTTATTCCACGAAACCTCACAGCTGCAAAAAACATTTTTGTCCTGGCTTTCTGTTTTCCTGTAACTGCAGGCATCTGTGAATAGGAATCGTATGATGAAAGTAATGCAAATGAAGATAAATTCAATGAATAATAATAGTAACAAAAAGATAGGGACGTAGACAGGTTAAGAGCACTTGACGCTGGTGAATAATGCAAAGCGAAACAAATGCTTTAAAAAAAAGAGACAGGTTACTGTTTGCGTAATTTAATTGCGTATTGTCTTTATAGAGTTGCCAGTTTTTCTTTGTTTCATTTTAATTGTGCAAAATCTGGCAACTGGTCAAATTGACCTCAGGTTTCAAGATAAAAGTCAATGGAGAAAGAGTTTAATTCCTGGGAGATGAACACTGTGTTCTTCTTTTATCCCTTTCTTCTCAGCAAAAATTGGTGCTGTGGAGCTGCTCAATTGACCTTCCCCCACCCCACCCCCCAGCAGCATCTGAAGAGAATTTCTGCTCCATCAGGTCCTTAGGTTTTAAACACCTGCTTCTCCAAATGGGAGGAAGCTGCTTCCTTATGTGTGGTCTCATTTAGATAGAGCTTCTGTTGATTATTTTATTTTATTTTGCTAGAGCACATCGGATTTTTAAATGCTTTCCTGAGACAGTAAATTTGACTCCTGCTGAGAGCAGATGTAATTGCCAACTTGATTTTTTTTTTTAAAAAAACCCAACAATCCCAAACCTGTTCAAAGGCTTAACCCTATTTCCCTTCTTTGTTTTTCAAGTCTATGCTGAGCTGCACATCTAAATGCAAAAGGCCAGGTAAATTGCTAGCTCCTGCTGTTAGAAGAAGGCTCCTACAAGTTGTGCGTTCTACTTACGGCCGATATTGGGCATTGTATGGATCTTTCGTTTGTGCTGCCATTGCAGCGAGAATAATTGAACTGTGATTTATCACAATTTTTATTAAATTGACTTGGAATGGTGGCCTTCCTTTTCTTGCATATTGACAGGACAGGGGAAAGATGACTGAATTCAGCGTTCGAGACCTAAAATACAGCTGAAGTTCAAGGTCCCTCATCGAAGTACACGTAATTAAAAGCGATTTATATTCACCTCTGCAATTTGGAGTCGACGCAGGGATCATTATTGCCAAGCTGATATTCTTAATGTGTGTTTTTGAGCCACATTTATCAAAATTAAGTAATATGTGAGCAATCTTCCCAGTTTTGTTTTTGCAATAAATAGCAACCATTTTATCCACGCATTTGCAGGCTCAAACACACACATCAACTGTGCCATGCGAAATTAAAGCGCCTTCAGACTGTCACTATTTTGCAGGAGGGATTCAGGCACATGCCTGGAAATTTAGGTTTGCACAATTAAAGTAGGTTAAAGTGGTCTGTCGCTCCAGCTCAACAAATCCACTTGAAAAAAGAATGGGACTTTTTTGCAATTTGGCAAGTGACAGGGAAATGCATTGAAAAGTGTGGGATGAAGAAAGGTTTGTAAATGGGGGACATAGAAACATCCTGCTAGCAAATCAAGATGGATGCCAAATGAATGATCACTGTCATATAAGAACTCCTACAGGTATTGCATTGAGGAGGAGACAGTATGAAGTGGCAACCCTAGCTCCCTCGGCTGCCATGACTCGGGGAAGCATTGATGGGGAGAGATGAAGGCGGAAGGGAGGAGGAATGAAGCAGAGAGAGATGCAGGCGGAAGAACAAGGCTGGAATGGATCTGCAAGTGACACTTGGGTGATTGGGCTCCAGCAATGGCAGAAAGCAGGAGACTGCTTCCAGTGACAGATGCAGGCAGAAGCTACAGATCCATTCCAGCCTTTTTCTTCTGCCTTTGTCTGTCACTGTCTCCTAGTTATGTTTTCCTTCTTGTTTTTTAGTGTTGTTTCTTTATTGCTCTTGCATTTCTTTGTCGTTTTATGCTGGTTTTACACTCATTTTTTCTGCTGGCGCAACTTTCGTATTGCTTGTTCTACTTGATAATATAGTGGTACCTCGGTTTACAAACTTAATCCGTTCTGGAAGCCCGTTCATAAACCGAAACTGTTCTTAAACCGAGGCGCACTTCCCCTAATGAGGCCTTCCACCATTCAGATTCCGTTCTTAGACCGAGGTAAAGTTTGCAAATCGGGACACTACTTCCTGTTTTCAGAGTTTGTAAACCGAATCGTTCATAAACAGGACTGTTCTTAAACTGAGGTACCACTGTATTTGTTTTCTATTGATTTTAAAATTGTGAGTTGGCCTGATGACATTGGAAGTTGGGCGGCATATAAACCTTATGCATACAAGACTGTTTTAATCCCTACCCACCTTCTCGGGTGATAAGATCAGCAAAGTGAGCCCTCTTGGTAGTTCCCCGCTCAAAGTGGGGGGAATAGCGGCCCAGGAGAGGGCTTTCCCTGTGACTGGCTCCACAGAGCTGGGTCTATCATATTCAGTGTACTGTACAGCTGTCACCATAAGCTGATGATACACCTTTGTGAGCCAGGGTGGTGTAGTGGTTAAGAGCGGTAGTCTCGTAATCTGGGGAACCAGGTTCGCGTCTCCGCTCCTCCACATGCAGCTGCTGGGTGACCTTGGGCCAGTCACACTTCTTTGAAGTCTCTCAGCCCCACTCACCTCACAGAGTGTTTGTTGTGGGGGAGGAAGGGAAAGGAGAATGTTAGCCGCTTTGAGACTCCTTAAAGGGAGTGAAAGGCGGGATATCAAATCCAAACTCTTCTTCTTCTTCTGAAGTTGGCCTTTGAGGTATTTTGTTTTGTGGTCCTCACATTTGTACTGTTTTGATCCCTTATGAATGTTTTTTTAAAAAAAAGTAATTGTAGCAGTTTGTTTTCAAAAAATTTTATTGCATTTTTCTAAACTGCGCTGGCTGGGATCTTACAGTGAAGGGTGGGTAAGAAATACAGTGGTACCTCGGGTTAAGTACTTAATTCGTTCCGGAGGTCTGTACTTAACCTGAAACTGTTCTTAACCTGAAGCACCACTTTAGCTAATGGGGCCTCCTGCTGCTGCCGCGCCACCAGAGCATGATTTCTGTTCTCATCCTGAAGCAAAGTTCTTAACCTGAAGCATTATTTCTGGGTTAGCGGAGGCTGTAACTTGAAGCTTATGTAACCTGAAGCGTATGTAACCTGAGGTACTACTGTACAGTCATACCTTGGTAGTTGAACTCCTTAGTTGTTGAACAAATTGGCTCCCAAACATCGCAAACCTGGAAGTGAGTGTTCTGGTTTGCGAACTTTTTTGGAAGCCAAACGTCCGACGTGGCTTCCGATCGGCTGCTGGAAGCTATCGTGTGGCGTACTGCTCATGAGTGAATCATGCCCACTCTTCTCCTCACCAGGAGAAAAAAAACCATAACTCCCGTCTTAGTATTATGTTTGAATGCTATGTCTCTGCCATGATCAAGAACAAATTTGGGCTGCAGATTATGGTTTGTTGTACATGAAACAAACCATGATCTCTGGTTAAGATGTAACACTAAGCCAGAGGATTGTGTGTTTATTGCTCTCGGCACGAGTGGAGAGGAGCGAAGTGTGCCTGAGTCAGTTGTGCACGATAATTTATTGTTTATGATGCGCTGCAACTTGTGAATGGGCCCATTGTGTTTTCTGTTTGCTGCTTTTTGTATTAAGCAGCGCTGGCTAAAGAAACCACTGCTGATTTAACAGAGGACTAAAATATCAGGGAAGAGCCTTGAAATATTGATGTGTTTGTAGAACGAAAACAGCTTGCTACTTCTGGGCTGCTTTCTTCCCGTTTCTCTGGGGGAAGCACAGCAGATGTGTGAGGAGAGAGAGAAAAAGTGTAATTGGGAAAGAAACACACCATACATTAGATTAAGCGATAAAATCAGTAGTCACCTCCAGACATCGTGCTGAGCGCTAGGCTGGCTGACAAACTGCTAATAACTTTTTTTAATAAAAAAACAAAACCATTCTTTCTTTGTTTATTCTGTAGCCTCAGACCATAAGGCAGACTCTCCAGAGGACCCTGCAACATTACGAGCATCAAGTTATTGGGTAAGTAGAGCTCATTTCTCAAAAAACGGGGAGTGGATAGATAGATGGTGGTGACAATAAGAAGCAGGTGACATTATGATTCTATGATGTTTGCTAACATGAACACCTCATAGGCGCATAGGAAGTTGCCCTTACTTGGAGACCTTGGGGATTGAACCTGGGACCTCTGACATACAAAGCAGACACTTTGCCACTGAGCTATGGCCCTTCCCCAGGTGTCCTCTTCATTGCTAGCTTGTTACACCAATTCTCAAATGGCTGTGGTGCTGCTGTTCATATAATTCGGATGCCCACAACTGCTCGGCTCACGCTAGCTTTTTCTTCTTCTCAATGCAGAAAGATCCATTTATTTGATGTAAGCTACTGATTCAGTTTTGTCCACAGCCATGGAATTTCTCTTAGGGATCATTCACGCTTCTCTTTGTCCCATGATTTCTAAGGAATGGGTTCGAGAGGTGGGTTTTTTTTTTTTTTGTCCCACCCCTTTCCCTAGGGAAATCTGCTGTCTACCATTGAATCACCACAAACATTAACGTAACAAACGTTAAACTTAAATTAATAGGGCAGAAAACCCTATTAGATTCAGTAAGCAATATTTAGGTTTTATTATTTTGGGACTACTTTATGGAGAAACTGTATGTGGCTTGTGAATTGTATTGTATTGCATTGTACTGTAATGTTTTGTTTTAAATGCTAATGTTGCACACTTCTTGGAGTATTTGCAGAAGTGATCAATAAAGAAATCAGCACCAAATAACATAACTAATTCTGGGGACAGGATTAATTTTTTTGGTTTTTTGTTTTAAAAAGGAAAAGGTAGTTTGATTCCCCCCCCCCCATTCAGGATTCTGATTTTCTTTTTAGCAGAGTGTAAATACAGTCCTATGACCTTTCTGTAGAATGAATCATGTAATGGTTTATTTATAAACAGTTCAGATATATTTGCCTTGTGGAAATGATTTCAGACCTCGGCCAGACTGCCTTTCTATTGTGCTAAACGTAGGAATACATCACCTAGTCCTTGCTAGAGAGAATGTGCTACTCCAGTTAATGCTTTACATACGTGAGTAACACTGTGTTGTTAGAAAGGAAAGGAAAAAACTGTGTTGATAGCCGAAAGAGTGAAGCGGAATGGTGTTGTAGCAATACAGTAAACTATGTTTATGATAATACTTTTTCTTTGGAAAGGTCCTTTCTCGCCCAGCATTCTGTTTCCACAGTGGCCAATTGTGAAGGCTTCTGGAAAGTCCACAAAGAGGACCACAGCACTCTCCTGCTTGTGTTTCCCAGTACTGCTTCTGATACTGGGATGAGTCTGATACTGATAGCTGGCCGAGTCAGCATGATGCAGATGGATGATTTGCCGGGGAACTGGGGAAAGGTCTCTAGTGAGATAGGGAGGTCTTTGCCAGACTTGGGGGTGCCTGATAATGAGGATCCTGGGGAGTGGGGTGGGGGCGCCCTCAGCCTGCTTTCCCACCTCACCCTTGTCTATGGTGAGAGCCACAAGCCCTTCCTCCCTCTCCAGACCTGCACCACAGTACGGCTGGGTGGTATATCGATATATGTCCAAAACCAGCTTGACGTTTACATCGTGATACTGGCAGTGGTGGAGGAAGAGGAGTGCAGGGGGAACGCACCGCCCCCGGCAGCGCGATCACAGTGGGGTGCCATCATGGCTCCCCCCTGCCCGTGCTGGGCACCACGCCCCTCAGGCGGAGTGCCATGCCCCCAGGACACATGCCACATCCCCAGGGCGGGGGCCTGCTCTCCGCCACTGGATACCAGTTTCATCATTTTTGACCTGGCGATATATTATGATATGTGATATGCAGAAATCACAACATGGGGAAAACCATGAAGCCCAAATTTCTCTCTCTCGATTCCTACAGCCCCTCTTAACTCTGTCAGATCAGCTCTCCCCTGGCTCATGCAAGGGGGGCAGCGAATCGCAAGAGCAGGCGCTGGCAAAAATCACGATGCAGGGGAAACCTGCGAAGCCAGCCAATGCCTTTACACAGCTCCATCCTTATTTCAGACATTGTGGTATATTGATATATTGCAATGATTCGGTATAGAGCAATGTTGAAAACCAGATATCGCCCAGCCCTGTTCCACAGTGCCTTTTGCATTGCCCCCGCCCCTGGAGTCATCAGGAGCTGGGTCCGTCTTGTCCAGTAGGAAGAATGCTGTTTCCCTCATGTCCTTTCTTCCAGGCTTCTCATAGATCTGGTTGGCCACTGGAAGAACAGGATGCTGGACTTAGAGGGGCCGTTGTTCTTACACAGAGCAGATCTGGGGGAGCGTGTGGGGGCACACGGAGAGAGGGGGGGAGTTCTGTTGCGCAAATGGAAATTCTTTTGCTAGTGGATCTGTTTTGTTGGCTAATGGCCCCATGTGTCTGGATACACTTGCTGAAATAGGAAAGTTTTCAGCCTGCCTCAAAGAAGCACAGCGAAGGCAACTGCCCCATACCATTAGATGCAGAGTTCCAGAGTGACTCCTCACGAATGAGGAGCATGAATATTGTGTGGCGCCTGGAAAACTGCAAGTGCCGCTAGTCAGATCAGAGGACGACACCCGCCTTCATTGTCTGGCCCTCTGAGCTGAATGTTATTTCCAGGGGCCTGAAGTACACATTGCTGACGCAATTGTACCAAATCCATGGGATGCTAGAGCAATTGCTGAGCGTATATCACCTTAGAATCATAGAATTTGTAGAGTTGGAAGGGACCCTGAGGGTCTTCTAGTCCAACCCCTGCAATGCAGGAATATGCCGCTGTCCCATGCGGGGATCGAGCCTGCAACCTTGGCATTATCAGCACCATGCTCTAACCAACTGAGCTATCCAGGCTTGACTGCCTTTACAATAAGACTGGCAAGCCCATAAAAGCTGATCATTTGCACCAATATATAGAAACAGTACTCTGCCGCCCGCCCCACCCCCAGTTTAAAAATGGACCCAAGTAGCAGCATCAGATTATATATGGTCCAGAGATTTACCCTTAACAACCCTGAGTAACTGCCTACGCCTTGTTTATATTGGCCACTGTACCTTTCCTATATAGTTTGGATGAAGCCTCTGCCAAGATGGGTTAAGCAGCAGTAGCAAGGGGCAAATGCCAACTGCTGCCGTGGGCTCTTATTTAATTACCCGGGTGCCCTGGCAGCTTTGGCATGCTGTACAAGTCAGATCAGGTGTATACCTAGGTGCAAAAAAAATTCATCCCAGGTTTCTGAAACTCTCTAGGCTTTAGGGAGCCACCCTTGTGCATCGCATAGCCTCTTTTGTCAAGCTGAGCTGCAGCGCTGTCCTTGGTGTTAATAAGGCTGGCGCGTCTGGAGAACCCCTTGGGGTAGAGTGGGAGGGAGAGAGAGAGAGCTATTGCTTGTGGAGTCGCCTGTGCATCCTTACTCATAGCTCGATGCAGAATATAGAACAGATGTGGGAGAAAGGGAGTGGAAAACTTCTGGCAAAAGAGCTGCTCTTCCATTAAAGCTTGTGTTCCTAAGACTCAAGGCTTGAGACAGGGAGTGTGTGTGTGTCTGTGCTGCCTGCAGAGCTCCACCCCTTTTTCTCTCCCCTTCCTGAACCATTTGGTATGTTTCCCCCCCACAAGCTTGACCATCTCACTTGCTTCTGACTGTAGGTGATTCAATCTAGTAGCGGGTTCAGGGGGGTCAAATTTGGAGCAGAACAGGGCCATTCAAAACGAAGGTTCCATAGCTATGCAAAATTCTGTAAGCTTGTAAATTAAAAGATGCTTTTCTGAAAACCCCCGAAACTGTCTATCACGAACCTTTTGCTTACAGAATGCTGGTAGCAATTGAGCATTTGGTGGGAGGGAGGGAGGGAGAGAATACAAAGGTCTAAAGAAACCAGGTCAGGTAAATTGTGGGAGTATTATTGATTAAATTTGCGATTGAGAGCAGGAGGGGGAGAAGCCTAAAAAGTGGGAGAGTAAGGTTGGGGGAGCATGTGTGCCGTGAGTTTTAAGAAGCTCCCTCGTACACACTCATTCCACAGTTATGTTTCAAGAAGAGGGACGTGAAAACACATTTTCCCCACTCTCCAGAATTGCATGTCTCCCCCAATCGTCCCCACTATATAGGGCTCGTGTTTGGAGCTAGAAGCCTCCTAGTGCCGTATTGCCTAGCAAGGGGGGAGGTCATGGGGAGTGGTCCTTTTACCCTCCCTCCTCCTCAAATTCCTCGAAAAGGTCTGAACAGCACTCTGAGATTACTGTTCCAGGTTGTTTGGAGTCCTCTTAGAGGACTGGATGCACTACAACATTAAGTTGCAGGTCCTGCTAGTCATTTATGAGATTTATATAGCCCCAGTCCCGGTATAGATCCTTGGGCAGCGGCTCTAACTAATCATTTATTGCTGCTTTCTGTTCCCAGTCCTTTAGCCAGTCGTGAGTCAAAGAGAGCACATTTCCTCTTATCCCTTGACTGCTAAGTTTACACATAGCCTTTGAGGAGGGATGTTTTGGAAGTCCAAAGTTCCTGGATTACTCTCATCTGGCATGCTTTAATAACTCAAAATGTGGACGTGGCAGAACTTAACCTTTGAAGAAGCCATGGTGATTCTTCCTGAGAAGGCTTGTCCTTCTGTACGTTCAGTCATTCTAGATGCCTAGTTTATTTTTGTTTTGTTTTCATGCACCACTTTTGTGTTTCTTTCTAGTTACAGGGATGCTGAAAAGAACTTCCACAATCTCTCCAACCGGTGCTCCTATGCAGACCGCCCTGGCAACGACGAAACTGAAGATGTCTCAGGAATCCTCCAGTGTACAGCAAATATACTCGGTACTGTGTACATTTGTGTCATTAGCAGGAGACATGTTTCTGAGTTTCCCTTCTTGTTTTCTGAGCTTTCCCTTCCATGGAGGCCCATTCTGCAGAGTTCAGCTTGGTTGCTTCCATGCAGCTATAATCATTGCCTTATAGTCCAACGTTATGTTCCCAACTGTTAGTGGTTAGCTAGATGCCTCTCAGAATTGGGGCAGAAAAGCAGCCGCCCTCCTCAGTTGTCATCTCCCCACATTTCAAGGTATACCAACATATTTGACCCCACTAATAAAATCCCAAACCTGATGTCCAAACATCTACTGGGTCCTGATGCATATAGACACACCCCATTGGAGTAAGAGACCTGATTGGTAAAGGATGCTATCTGAGCATTCCCCCCTATGTACATGGTATACATGCCATGGCTTTATGCTTTGGGGCTCTATATTGCATTGCTGGATCAGGGCATAGCTGACCACTCTTGTTTTCCTGCTGACAAGGTGCAAAGCCTGGATAGATTATTTAGTTTTTTGGATGCACTCTACTGCTTGTAAATGGTGCTGCTCGTTGTCAAGAAGTTTTGGGTCAGATAATAGGTGAGCTTATCTGAAAAAGCTCCTTCAGATTCTTATACATGTGCTCTAAATGTTCTAGGGCTGGAAGAGTTTTGCTTCTCCTTGAGGAAATGTTCACAGTTAGAAGCTATGGGATTTTGCTACTGTGGGTGGTGGAAAGCTCACTCCCACTCCATCCTAACCGTGCTCTGTCGGTCCTTGTTGTCTGTCTTCCATTCTGCATGATTAAAGGCCCTTTTAAGTGTTCCCCTCTCTAGTTCTGGAAGCAGGCATTCCTGCTTTTGCCTTCCAGGCACCCTGTTTTTGCGCTTCACTTTGAGTGTGGCCCCTTCTTCACCTGGGTGTCTCTTGGCCCGTTTCCTTCCTCTCCTTCCTCTTTTATTGTCCTCTCCAGTGCCTATACTTTTCTTCTCCCAAACTGCACAGTCTCTGCTCTCTAGATGCCACAGCGACCTCTAGAGGGCCACAGGTTCCTCACCCCTACTCTTCTGAGGGAGAAATTCCTGGCAGGTTGCTCATTTAGTGCCTTTCCAGGAATTTGCAAGCAGCTAAAACATCTCTCCCCACCCCCTCCGCAATTGTGCTTTGTGATTCTCACACTTTAACATTATAGTGTGTTGAAAGCTGTGCAAGGAAATTCTCACTGTTTGCTAATATCTTTGCCTCTTGCATGCATATTTTTAAGGGTGCGAATTTAACCACCAAATAGCTCCCCACCCCAAGTTGTGTCTTGCAAAGACCCTTGGAGATTTCTATCACGTGTTTGTGCCTTAGGAGCTGGCCTCTTCTATTTCACAGCCCATGTTTTCCATTCCTGCCCATAGGATGTTGTCACTGTGGCGGCTCGCTGGAAAAGATTAACTGGGCTGAGTCATGAGATTTATTGGGAAAAAAAATATTATGTAAAGGAACAGGGGTGGGGGAAAGTCTCCAGCAACATTTCCACATGTATGGATCTCTTTCTCCATAGCTTGCAGTTGGAGTCAATCCCATGAACAAGTCCTGAATTAGGAAACAGGGGCGGGGATGAGATAGAAATATTTGACTACGGGGATATTAAGCTACTATGTTAAATTACAAAAAAATATTATTTGTTTATTAAATATATATCCTGCACTTCCTCCAAAAGTACCCTAGGGCAGCAGCACATGAATGAGAAAACAATAGAACCTCTAAAAATAATTCCAGTACAGGTTGCAGGCTGAGATATAATTGCAATAACAAGCATTCCTGGTCTAGGGGAGACGTAATATTGACTTCCTGCAAACTGGTATTTTGTTAAATCAGGAACCATCTTTGTGAAAGCATGCTTCTACCCTTTCCCTTCCCAATGTTAAGCATGGTTTCACTTTCTTTGTGCTATGTTTGAAGTGGGGGTGCTGAGGCTTGGACACCTTGATTCTTCCATGTGTTTTTAAACCTATTTAAGAAACTTATATCCCATCATTTCCACCATTATGGTCTCTGAGGCTTAACAGCATGAAAACGTAATTAAAAATACCCACAACAACAGATTAAAGCAAAGCAACCTTAAAAACCAAAGCCAGCAAGATGCTTCCTTTGAAGCAGCTAAAAGCAGGTTGATTTATTATTACGAAAAGTTCTAGTCAATAGGGTAGAGCCTAGGACTTGCTGATCAGAAGGTTGACGGTTCAAATCCCCGCGATGGGGTGAGCTCCCGTTGCTTGGTCCCTGCTCCCGCCAACCTAGCAGTTCGAAAGCATGTCAAAGTGCAAGTAGATAAATAGGTACCGCTCCAGCAGGAAGGTAAACGGTGTTTCTGTGCGCTGCTCTGGTTCACCAGAAGTGGCGTAGTCATGCTGGCCACATGACCCGGAAGTTGTACGCCGGCTCCCTCGGCCAATAAAGTGAGATGAGTGCCACAACCCCAGAGTCGGTCATGACTGGACCAAATGTTATGGGGTCCCCTTACCTTTACCTTTAACCTGGCATCTAAAGATAAAAAAAGGATGTTTTCAGGAGCCTGTGCGGGGAGGGAGTTCTATAACTCATAGACCACCACAGAAAAGTCACCCAGTAACCATAGAAGGGTCTATGGCAGTAATAGCCTCCAGATGACATTGGACTCCAACTCCCATCAATCCTATCCAGCATGGCCAATTGTCACAGATGATAGAGGTTGTAGTCCAGCAACTTCTGGAGGGGGGACCACTTTGGCCTTCCCATTATATGATAACCTCACTCGACGGGCTGATTTGTATAGGGCAGGGTTTCCCAAACTTGGGTCTCCAGCTGTTTTTGGACTACCGTTCCCATCATCCCTGACCACTGTTCCTGCTAGCTAGAGATGATCGGAGTTGTAGTCCAAAAACAGCTAGAGACCCAAGTTTGGGAAACCCTGGTAGAGGAGAAGGCAGTGCATTTTTTAACTACTGGGGGATAGCTTTTCTCCAAGGCCTTATGAAGCCATTAATGCTGTAAGTGTTGAGCTTCATTTGGGGGACTGCATTGGGATTATAATCTTTTTCTCCCTGCGGATATGGACAAATAATTCCCACCCTCCCACATCAACCCTACCCTATTGTTTCTTGCCTGCGGGCATGAAACTTTTTAATTGCACTCCTCTCCCAAGTTCAGAAGACAATGTGCCATCCAGATTGTGCAACATTTCTTACTTCTCCATTGGGATTCCATTGATATCATTGGGGCTGCTGAATATTTATACCAAGTAGCTAATTCATGCCCTTAGGAAATAAATATTCTGGTATAAATGAATGACGTGGTCTTTTGCTGTTGTTTTCATTCTTGGATAATTATTTGTTAACGTTTTATTTAGGGAGATTCGGGGGGGGGGGGGCGTGGAGATGTTGTGGACGGTTCTGCAAGCTTCCTTCCTGCATGGCGTTCTCTCAGCGTGGAGAGAATATCAGCAGGTTGCATATGAAAACTGCAACCTGTTACGTAAACATGTGGCACAGGGGATTCTTAAATCAGAGCCAATGCATTGTCAGACATAGTTCTGCCTGTTACCCCTATCAAGTCCCGTCCACATCATTAAGTCAGGGCAGAGTTGTGGCTGGTGATGAGTGATGCTCTCAGGTACTGTGTGGAAGTCTGGGAGATCAGCAGCAGATGGGACCAGAGCCAATGATAGGCAGAGCCAACTAATTGTGTTTTCTCCATCATCTTAAGGGCCATGGCTCAGTGGTAGGTCATCCGTCTTGCATGCAGAAGGCCCCAGGTGTAAGCTGTGGGAATTTGCACTTGCAAGGAAACCTATGCAATGCCTCCTGCTTGCCAGAGGACAAGAAAGAGAGAGAGACATTCTTAGCAGATTGGTGGATGTTCCTAACTTATGCAAATAAGTCTACCAATGAAAGACCTGTGCCATTCACCTTTGAATGCATGGGTGCATAATTGTGTGACTAATAATAATAATAATAATAATAATAATAATAATAATAATTTATTTATACCCCGCCCATCTGGCTGGGCTTCCCCAGACACTCTGGGCGGCTTCCAACAAACTATTAAAATACTGTAGTACATCAAACATTAAAAGCTTCCCTAAACAGGGCTGCCTTCAGATGTCTTCTAAAAGTCTGGTAGTTGTTGTTCTCTTTGACATCTGAGGGGAGGGCGTTCCACAGGGCGGGTGCCACTACCGAGAAGGCCCTCTGCCTGGTTCCCTGTAACTTGGCTTCTCGCAGTGAGGGACCTGCCAGAAGGCCTTTGCTGCTGGACCTCAGTGTCCAGGTAGAACGATGGGGGTGGAGACACTCCTTCATATATACTGGACCGAGGCCGTTTAGGGCTTTAAAGGTCAGCACCAGCACTTTGAATTGTGCTCGGGAACGTAAGACTTGGTTAATGTAAATGCCCCCCACCCACGTTTTCCTCCAAAATGAAGCAGTTCACGTTGTTGGTCCATTGAGCTCAGTTCTGTCTGCACTGGTTGGCAGCAGCTTTCCAGGGTTTCAGACATGGAATCTTTCTCAGGTCTACCTGGAGCTGCCAGGGATTGAACCCAAGACCTTCTGCATGCAAAGGAAAGGCTTTACCTCTGAGACTATGCGCCTTCCTCAAGGCCACTGAGGGCCGGTGCTGTTTGGCAGGTAGTTTTATTTTTTCCTAACCCTGGATATCCTTGCTAAGTGAAAGGAAGGCTGGCATTAACAGAGAGTTGGAGGGACGGTCTCCATGGAGACTGGACCTTTGGAAACCCTTCTCAACATTCCTTGCCCTGTTAGGCAAGAAGCTGCCTGCAGAACACTTGCAAATGTCAAAGCCATTGCTAGAAAGATATTTGGTGGTTCCTAGGAAACTTCAGTTACTTTTCCCCTTTCTTGCCGCTTCTGAGCACAGAAGACGCTGTTCAGCCTAAGAGATAGCAGCGACCGGAGGGTCAAATGCTCAAGAGAGCCGTTCCTCAGGCTGCAAATGACAAAGCAGTCATCTTAAAGCAGGCTGTCCTTTAGCAGTCACCTTTTAAGGTAATAGCCTACCCAAGCCAGGCAACATTTGGTGCACGTTGTCATTCAGTGGTCTCTTATTTGACAGTGTCAGCTCTTGCTATTCCGAACATTTTCTTAATCATAAGCATGAGCTTCTGTGACAAGAGCTTGAAAAGGTTGCATACATTTTTGTTTTAAATTATAGCTTGCTGGTACTGTCGTCTATCTAATCACCATCTTCCTGGCATGTCTTTCAGGTGGGTAGTGCTTGAGGACAGTGTGGAAGCCGCTGTTCTCAGTTCTTTGCGCATTACAGGAGGAGATGGGTGGTGGGTAGGAGATTTCATCTCCTTCATTGGTCCTCTATCAATTGGTATGTAACCATAGCTCGGTCTGAGGTCCACCTCACATACAAAGACAATAGACTGGAGGTTAGCTCATCATGTCTGGTCTCCTATGGAGTACTGCCTGACTTCCCAAATTGCTAATTTGCAGT
Source organism: Podarcis liolepis (assembly GCF_965112155.1). NCBI lineage: Eukaryota > Metazoa > Chordata > Lepidosauria > Squamata > Lacertidae > Podarcis > Podarcis liolepis. The sequence goes on from NC_139558.1 coordinate 85,183,091, forward strand.
GCAATCCTAACCATGTCTGCTCAGTCCTATTGAATTCAGTGGGGCATATTCCCAGGTTAAGTGGGTTTAGGATTGTGGCTCTGGTAAAGAGAGAGAGATATGTGAAGGGCGTTGTGTCTGTGATAACAAAATGTGCAATCAGTTTACTTTCTGGTCAGGTCCAGCCCTACATCGAGCAGGGTGAGTCAGTCACTTTGTGTGACAGGAATTAGAGGGCACCGGTGGTAGCCCTCCTAGGTTTCTGTGTGCCACAAATCTTTAACTCTTAAACTAGCCTGTTGCTGTCCGGTGCATTGAAGTCAGATTCAAATGCCAGTCCAGTCAGCTTCTGTACATGGAATGTGGGCAGGGCGCCATCTTGTCCTTTATCTCAGGCAGCAAAATGTACTGGGCCTGGCCCAGTTGGAGGGACAAGGAATTCAGGCCTTGGTCCTCTGCCCCTTTCCATTCGCAGAACCTACAAGGAACATAGTCTCCGACCAACCATTAAAACCATATTCTTCAATAGGTGGCCATAGGTCTCATCACTCCTGCCAAACTTGACTTAGTAGCCCCCTGAATTGGCCCACTTCCCTCCCCCCAACACTACTGCTTTGCAACAGTGGTCTCTTGCTGATATGTGCTATCCGTTGCTGTGCAGGCTTGAAGTTTGAAGAACTGCAGGAGAAATTTGGGGCCGAATTCTTCAACATCTGCTTTGACGAGAATGAGCGGGTCCTCCGAGCCGTGGGTGGCACCTTGCAAGATTTCTTCAATGGCTTTGATGCTTTGCTGGAGCACATCAGGACTTCGTTTGGAAGGCAGGCCACTTCGGAATCCCCTTCTTTCCTATGCAAAGAGCTCCCCGAAGGCAAACTGATGCTCCACTACTTCCACCCTCATCAGATTGTTGGTTTCGCCATGGTGGGTATGGTCAAGGCGGCGGCCAGGAAAATCTACCAACTGGAAGTCGAAGTGGAGCCGATTGCAAACGACAAGTTGTGCCCCGAGGACTCGAACCCAGGCAACTGCAGCTGCCTCACTTTCGTCATCAAAGAGCGCGAAAATGCAAACATCACAAAAGCACTTCCTCTAGGCACTTCCCAGTCCCCCTCGGACCTGAGGATAAGCATCAGCAACTTCTGCCGCGCTTTTCCCTTCCACCTGATGTTTGATCCCAGCATGCTAGTGCTGCAGTTAGGGGAAGGACTTCGGAAGCAGCTCAGATGCGATGCTCACAAGACGCTGAGGTTCCAAGACTGTTTCGAGATCGTTTCCCCAAAGATCGGTGCCACGTTTGAGCGAGTCCTCCTGAGACTGTCGACACCCTTCGTGATCCGAACCAAACTTGAAGCGTCTGGCTCCGAAAATAAAGACAAGGTAATACCGTTACGTTTAGCCTGCTTAAAAAAAAGGTGTGTTGGCAGATCAAGGAGTCTTCTAGCAAGCATGATCCATAAAACTGAAGGGGAAACAACATTTCGTAAGGGCCAAATTAGACAAAACATTGGGCAATCTGTGGATCTCCCAATGATCCGCTGGGGTGATAGGCACTGTTCTCTGCTTTACACTGCTGGAGTCATTTTACGGAGTGTTACTTCTCCCCCAGTCCCCTCCTTCAGGTGCTTCCCCTCACCTAAATAGTTTAAATATGAACAAATTAATTTTCACTGATGAAAGGCTTTTAATAAATTGCTTCACTCAAGAGATCTTTTTAAATCCATATGTATTTTTTCACCTTATGAAATCAACAGGCCTGATGCTAGCCAAGTCATTTAACATCATAACTCATAGCCCTGAATTGTTGTTTGTTGTTTTGTCCCAGTGAGGGTATTTAAGGACGAAACAAGGAGGCAATTGGTTCCTTGCATAGAGTCAAAGCTAATGCGGATAAAGGAAACCAAGCTCAACACTAGAAATACTAATTGCCCGAAGGAAGAAAAGAACTCTGTAAGCCTAGAATTACAAGACCTGAAGAAGAGGCTAATGAGTATAAAGACTGAGATTTCTACCCAAAATATAAGGACAGTAGAGCCTAGAGCACAATATTTAAAGACGTCCAATAGCTCTTTATCCTATAGAAAGACATCAGTGCAACTCCCTGTTCCCTTTTCAAACGACACCAAATTAGATGAGGAATTTGGCACCTCCGACATTTCTATGGCAACAACACCTAAAGAATTCTATGTTGCTGACAATCTGGAGATATCCAGCACCAACTCTACATCTGGACCTTTGCCTAATGTTCCCAAAACTTATCAGAATGATCAGCCTTCTCTACTGTACTCCTGGCGAGACAGGATGGACAGATCTTCCGAATTCGAATCTGGCTCTTTGTTGGCCAGTGATCCACATTTTATAACACATACCTCATTAATACTTCCACAGCCACAGATAGAACCAACAATCCTCCAATTAACCCAGGAGGGAGAGGGGGATTGACAGCTAATGAAACACCATGGGACTGTCCCCCCCGCTTGGGGTGCGGTTGGTTGGGTTTTATCTTCTAGGGATAATTACCCTATCAGACCTCCACCTCTTTCCCATACCATTTTGACCCAGGAGTCCTGGCCCAAGGATGACTTGTTATTGAGGAGATGTTACCCATCTATTGGGGAGGCTAGTATGGGATCTGGGATTTCCACAATTGAAGGGCTAGGGAGGAATGGCGGTAGGGGTAGATATCTCTATCGGCGAAGGGTTTCGAGATGCAGTGATCCTCGAAACCCTTCCAATCTACGCCCCATCCCAAGGGATGAGGGTAGGGAGAGCAAGGATTACACACCTCCGTCATTGGTGCTGTGCAATGCCAGGTCCATAGGCAACAAAACTGCCACCATGCGTGACTTTTTTGTCTCGCAGGGGATTGACCTGGCTTGCGTGACGGAGACCTGGGTACGGGAAGGCGAAGTAGTCTCCCTACATGAGATAACACCCCCAGGTTTCTCTGTCCTCCATCAATCGCGGACTGTGGGTCGGGGGGGAGGAGTAGCGTTGTTATTCCGGGAGGATTGCTCTTTCAGAGCTCTGCCATCACCGGCAATCTCCGGCATTGAATGTGTTGGTCTCGTGTGGGGCACCAAGGAGAGCTTGGCTGTCTGGCTGGTGTACCGACCACCCAGCACACCTGCAGCCACCCTGTCAGATCTGCTGGAGGTGGTGGCGGGCTGGGCCTTGGAGTTCCCAAACCTACTGGTTTTGGGAGACTTCAACGTCCATGCCGATACCACTCCCTCCTCACAGGCTCTGGACCTAGTGACTTCCATGGCAACACTAGGGCTCTCCCAGTTTGTTTTGGGCCCCACTCATCAAGCAGGCCACACGCTGGATCTGATCTTTGGGGCTGGCATAGATGTGATCATGCTCCCCGCTGTGAAAGTGCCATGGTCTGATCACTACGCTTTAAAAGCCAAGATTGACTTCCCGCTACTCCCCGGCTCAGGTGGCGAACCTATTTGGGCTCGTCCGCGAAAACTGATGGACCCTGATAGATTCCGACAAGCCTTGCGGAACCCTGCTCCTCCTGGCGACTCATTAGATGACCTTGTTGAGGACTGGAATAACCGGCTCTTGGCAGCCATTGATGAGATTGCGCCTAAGCGCCCTCTGCGACCCCGTCGAAACCGGGCCCCTTGGTTTACTGAGGAGCTCCGGAAAATGAAGCGGGATCTCAGACGGCTAGAGCGAGTATGGCGACGGACTCGTGACGGAGCCTCAAGAACATCTTATAGGACGCTTATGAAAGCCTATGAGATGGCTATGAAAGCTGCTAAGAAATCTTACTTTGCAGCTTCCATTGCATCCGCTAGCTCTCGCCCGGCACAACTTTTTAGAATAATTAGGTCAATAACGTCCTTAGGAGGACAACCAAATTTAAGCACAAATTCGACCCACAGCTGTGAGGCATTCGCGAGCTTTTTTGCGGAGAAAGTCCTGTTGCTCCGCCGTGACCTCCCTGCCAATTTAGATACAGTGACTGAACTGGAGGCCCCTCGACTGACTTCAGGTCCAGTGTTGGACCATTTCGATCGGATACTCCCTACTGATGTGGATAGATTCCTCCAAGTTGGTAGGCCCACCACCTGCCTCCTTGATCCGTGCCCGTCTTGGCTGATTAGGGAGTGTCCAGATGTTGCGCGGACCCCCCTGGTTGAAATTATCAATTTGTCCCTTGACACGGGGACATTCCCAGGGGAACTGAAGGAAGCAGTGGTGCGTCCACTCTTAAAGAAAACTTCATTAGATCCCTTAGACCTATCCAATTACCGCCCAGTTTCAAATCTTCCATACCTGGGTAAGGTAATTGAGAGAGCGGTTGCTGAACAGCTTGGTAGGTTTCTGGAGGAAACATCGGCATTAGATCCATTTCAGTCCGGTTTCCGTCCTGGTTTTGGGACGGAGACGGCTCTGGTTGCCCTAACAGATGATATCCGTAGACAACTGGATCGAGGCGGGTCAGGACTGCTGATCCTTTTAGATTTGTCAGCAGCCTTTGACATGGTCGATCATGATCTTCTGGACCATCGCCTTGCAGACGTGGGGATACAGGGCATAGCCCGTAACTGGTTGTGCTCTTTTATCTCTGGTCGGGGACAGAGGGTGGCACTGGGGAGGGAAATGTCGTCACGCCACTCCTTGGTGTGTGGAGTGCCGCAGGGCGCAATTCTCTCCCCAATGCTTTTTAACATCTTTATGCGCCCCCTTGCCCAGATTATCCGGAGCTTTGGGCTGGGCTGTCATCAATATGCTGATGACACTCAGCTCTATCTGCTGATGGATGGCCACACCAACTCGGCCCCTTACACACTGACCAGATGCTTGGAAGCTGTAGCTGGATGGTTTCGGGGGAGCCGATTGAAACTAAATCCTTCGAAGACAGAGGTCCTATGGCTAGGTCGGGATAGCATGGGGATGAGGGACCAACTCCCTTCTCTTGCGGGGGCCCAATTAGTGCCATTGCCTTCCGTTAAGAGTTTGGGTGTAATCCTTGATGCCTCCCTTTCCATGGAGGCCCAAGTCACAGCAACAGCCAAGGCGACATTTTTCCACCTTCGCCGCATCAAGCAGTTGGTCCCTTACCTTTCCCGCCCCGACCTGGCCACAGTGATCCATGCGACAGTCATTTCCAGGCTTGACTACTGTAATTCGCTCTACGCGGGGCTGCCCTTGAAGCTGTCCCAGAAACTCCAGCGGGTACAGAATGCTGCAGCGAGGCTCCTCACAGGGTCTCTGCCATGGGAGCATATTCATCCAGTGCTTTTCAAGCTGCACTGGCTCCCGGTGGAGTACAGGGTCAGATTTAAGGTGCTGCTTTTGACCTTTAAAGCCCTTCACGGCCTAGGACCCTCGTACCTACGGGACCGCCTCGCTTGGTATGCCCCACGGAGAGCCTCAAGGTCCATAAATAACAACACCCTAGTGGTCCCAGGCCCTAAGGAAGTTAGATTGGCTTCAACCAGAGCCAGGGCCTTTTCAGCACTGGCCCCAACTTGGTGGAACGCTCTGTCTCATGAGACCAGGGCCCTGCAGGATCTGATTTCTTTCCGCAGGGCCTGTAAGACAGAGTTGTTCCGCCTGGCCTTTGGATTGGAGCCAATTTGATTCCCTCCCCCCCTTTTTTCTTTTTTCTTTTCCTTCTCCTGCAATGAGGCTTCATTTTAATATTTTAATGTTCCATTATTTTAATGTTGTATTTTATTTTTGTTTTTAAGTTGTAATCACTCATCTTGTTTTTATTATTGCTTGTAAGCCGCTCTGAGCCCGGCCTTGGCTGGGGAGGGCGGGGTATAAATAAAAAATTATTATTATTATTATTATTTAAAATTCAAATGGAATTTCCTGAATGTTATTGGACCATGAGGGACATCTGCCAGGTATAATTTCGGGGCTCTAATTCTTCCTTCATTCACAATCACTGAACGACAACAACAACAACAACAAACTTGACACTTGGCTGTTGTCTGCAGCCTTTGTATAAAAATCCCAGATTCAAATTCTGGATGTTTTGTGCCTTCCTTCTCCCCCACAATATTCCTCACGCTTAGTTGTCAAAACTTGTTTAGACTCTGATGGTTTCCAAAATGAATTACGCTGGCTAATTTGACAGCTGTCAGTGGCTGTAAATGAGAAAAGTGAAAGAATAGATGGCAACATGGTTTTTTAAAAATAAAAAAATCACCCAACACACTAATGGTTGTGCTTCATTGAACTTTAATAGCATCTTGGATAGCCACTTAGAATTTTTAATTAGGGATATGCAAAGCTTTCCCTATTAATTCCAATGATGCTGAACATTGCTTGTTGTTTGGATTTACTTGGGAAAGCAGGTATGTGTTTTTCACAAGGGAACAAGTTTTTTGAATTGTTAGTTTGCATGTTACTTTGCATCCTAGCATGAGTGCCCATTGGAGAAAAAAGGTGGGAGAATAATGCAATTAAAAGTTTCCCCAAAGTAAGAACTGGCTTGCTTTCACTTATGTTCTGGTGTAATGTCAACTGCTTTCTTTGCTTATTGTCATTCCCTATCGATGTGTTGCATGTCTTGCTCTTGAGAAACGTGTCAGCTACTTCACAAAAGACACGGCTATTTCACACCCTTCTTTGTTGCCTGTAATTGGAAGCTGTTGTGAATAACTAATGGAAAGTTATTATTTCTTTGCAACTTTATAATTACTATTAAAAGGATCTACAATTACTATTTAAAGGATCTACAAATAAGAGTTCAGAAACTCTTCTTTATCTGCAGTACTTTTCTGCAAAGATGCAGTTACGGCTTCTGAATACAGAAATCGCAAAAAAAATAATAATCCATTCCTGTTTTCATTAGTTTTTTTCCAGGTACATCAATAAAAACATTATTGTTATTTGCAGTCTTTTGTGATTAAATAGTGCATAACAACAACCTCAGATCGACGAGATTGATCTGTTCTTTGTTGATCAACTTAGAACCCGAGGACCCAAAAATGAAGTGAACGCAGAAAGAAGTATATTTGGAGCAAATCAAGCCTTTACCTTCCTGGGTTTAGAATTGATAAAAGTTATATATTCACTCATGGCCTGGTTCGAAAATCTGAAGTAGCAAAAAACCAAGACCTTCGTTTGTATAGATTTCTATTTTGTTTGCCTTTTCTTTTCTTTTGCGACCTGAAGCTAAGGAATAAGGTGCAAAGACTGGAGAGGAGGAAACTTATTGCCATATTTCCTCCTATTAACTACTGGGTGCTGTGGCTGCTCCTTTGCCTTTAAATCGCAGCAAAGAAGGAAGGATAGCTGCTTCTCTTCTCTGCAGAGCTTGTTAGGAAACTGAAACCGTTAGGGCTTCTGGGAAGGGATATGATGCCATTTCCCTTTCTTTTTCTGGGATGTTGTATATTCAAAGGGAAACTGAAATGACATTGCTTTCCTTCCCAGGAGCAGTTGAGGTTTCAGTTGGCTGCAGCAGAGGCAATTTTAGGGTAGCGGTTGCAGGGGGCACCAAAACAAAGCTGTAGAGGCAGCATTGAGAGGCAGGAGGTGCTCAATTTTAGCGTCGCACAGGTTGTCACTGAAATTTGAGAGCCCAAAGTCCGCCACTGTGCACAGCAACAATGTACCTAAACTTGCAGTTAGGGATGTGGGAGAAATTTGATTTTGTTTGCATTTCAATGAGAAGCTACCTAATTCACACTTCCCGAAGCAACATGCCCACAGAAACACAATTATCCTTTGAAGAATTCATGCGTCTCTGAATTGTGCAATGCAGGTCTCCAAACAAATGTAACATGCCCTGGAATGTGAGGGTGAAGGGGTGGGTAAATATTATTATGGCTATTAATGACAACAACTACGAATGTGCAAATATTGCATTTTATGAGGGGAAAGTGTACATAAAAATGCATATATTTAGTGAACATTACATATATAAAAAAGCAATGTATTAGGGAATTGGCTTGTAACAATATGTGTATTGGTTGAAACTACATATAAAAATGTGTTTGTTAGGAGAAACACGCAGTAAAATGGTGGTGAGTTTTCATGAGCATTTGTAAAAAGGAGAACAGCAAAAAGCTGCAGAAGTGTGGAAAATTGAATTTAAAATTGGGGGAAATGACACACAGAGAGAAATTGAAATGGACTGATTTGCCCGTCTCTGGTAGCGATGGCAATGCAGCTTAGCTGCCAACTTGCTTTTATTTAAGTAGAAGGAAAAGGAGAGAAACACATCCCTAATGCCACCCATTCTGTTGCCTGCAGAGCTTAGGGCCTGGGGAGAAGAAGCAGGGCCCTGTAGGTCATTCCTTAACAATACCCCTGGGGCCGCCAGTCCAATCCAGTCTGCTATTCTTTCACTTTATTCAGAAGCACTTGAGCTGCAGACTCAGGCACAGAGGCCTCCTCTGAGGGAGGATGAGTCTTCTGGCTCCTGGCATGAGCATCTCTGATAGTTTGTTCAGGGACTCTGCCACCTCCTTATGTTACGTGCCTTGGGCTGTGTGGGTTTCTGCTCAGGCTCAGCTTCCCGACTGGAAAGTGACAGGCCTGTGGATTCTCAGGGAGATGCAGTATACAGTGGTACCTCGGGTTAAGTACTTAATTCGTTCCGGAGGTCCATACTTAACCTGAAACTGTTCTTAACCTGAAGCACCACTTTAGCTAATGGGGCTCCCGCTGCCGCTGCACCGCCAGAGCACGATTTCTGTTCTCATCCTGAAGCAAAGTTCTTAACCCGAGGTAATATTTCTGGGTTAGTGGAGTCTGTAACCTGAAGCATATGTAACCTGAAGCGTATGTAACCCGAGGTACCACTGTACTCCAAATGGCATATACTTCACGAGGGCATGATTGGATGGTGCCAGCGTAATGATACAGCCAAAATAACCTGCCCTCAGAGGAGACTGTTTGGATGAAAAACAAGCCGAGAGGTGTTTCCTCACTAGAAATCTGCTATACGTTTTGGAAAGTTGTTTGTCTTTCTGTTCTCTTACAATATCGCAACCAGAATTGTTGATACTGTTATTATTTGTTGAATTTATATACCGCCCTAATCCCGGAGGTCTCAGGGTGGTTCACAGAATAATATCAAAATATAAAACCACAAAATGCATAATCAAAATAAAAGCAACAACCCAGTAACACCCCTCCCCCCCCAAATAAAACCCCACCACATTTTAAAAGGGCATAGGATGTCAATAAAATCAAACAAAGGCTTGGTTAAAAAGGAACGTTTTTGCCCGGTGCCTAAAGGTGTATAATGAAGAATTAGGTTTTGTCTGTGTCTGGGTATGATTTGACTCCATTTTGAATCAAGATGGCAGACTGAATCTTTTAAGAACGGCACTGATTTTAACCAATGATTTCAAACTTCGCTGCTTTGTTGTTGTTGTTTTGGCTTCTTAGAATCGCTGGGCATTTCTGGATTTTATTTAAGTTCCACATATGCACACACACCCCCCCCTCACATTTTATTTTGAGGCTTTTTTCTTTTCCAAATCCCTCCTCAGGCATGAAAACACTTGAGGGCCCTTTTCTCTCTGTCTCTGTCTCTCTGCCTGATTTATCTTGTTGGGAGTTAAACTTGGGGAAAGCGAGCTACATGCAGTGCCTTGATCTCCTGGAAGAGCAGTGGGAGATTAATGCAATACATGAATAAAAACAATTGGTACAGCACACTGACATACCTAGTAGCAGAATCTTGAGTTTAAATAACTGTTGCATTGGAGCGATAATCTTACATATTATATTAGAGGCCCATAAAGGGGATTCGAGAGAGCTTTTACACCTTGCTACTCATTTTAAAAATGCCAAAAGGAAAGAGCTTGTTCTACCGTTTAGTGTTTCCAGGAGAAGCTTCATGAAAATTCGTAGAAAGTTGTACAATCATGATGGGGAGAAATATTACGCTGCCGGAGGGCTGAGGGTGGAAGCACCGCCATCAAAACTGACGTTGAGCAGACTCACAATTTCATTTAACGTTCGCTGAAATGTGTGTCCTTGTCTCTTAGCTGGACTGCTAAACATTAAAAAGAGCCTCAGCTTTCCCTCACCCGACAGGTCTTTCATCCTTGTAGTCTCTGTTTGTGAACCACGAAGAATTCAGTTCTCCGGTATTAGGCCAACATTCTGTTCTCTCACTTGAACACAGAGTCTCTGGCACTGAGCTCTGGGAATATGGGGGACGAAATGGCACATGATGCTTTCGCCATCCAACTAGCGCTCTTAAGATCTGAGATCTTTCTGTTTTGATCCGACGGTGGCAGCTTAGAGAGGCCCCTGCTATGTGCTTCGTGGGCCATTTGGGAAATGGGTTGAAATTACAGAGGCCCTTGGGTATGTTGGGAATAGAACACTTTCAGACCCGTAAACAGTCTCTCAAAAATAAGCATTGCCTTCGCTCAGAGCCCAGTTCTCCCCACTGTGTCAAATGTTCACTTATGGATAATTAAGTGTGATGTGTCCAGTGACGGCAGGGGGTGGTACGAAACGGTGGGAGAAATGTCACGCTGTCCAGCCCAGGCTGTTACTAATAAGAAAGGCTTGGCAGGCTTTGAGGGTTTCGTATTTTCGGCTAAAGCAGACCATTAAAATAAATAAATAAACAAAATGCTCCGTTGCGTGTGCTTCTCCACCAGGAACACAAGCGGGAGAGATTTGAAATTGGTCAAATAATTGTTGAGCATCTAACGCATTCATATTTGAGAAAGGCAACAAAGATCAGGGCACTACCAATTATAGCAACTGCTCTTTTGCAGAACAGAGCTTGCAGAGTCTACCTAATTATTTTCGAAAGCAGTGAAGGTGGATAGTGGGCCTGAGCTGCTCTCCAAAACACAGTGGCTCAGAAGCAGTGAACTTACACTTAAATAAGTCTGGATAGGACTATGGCAGCCACTCAAATTATTCCAGATTTTGCAACTCTGTCTTGTGCATGTTTACTCAAAAGTAAAACAACAACTAACTAAAGTCTGAAGATTAGAATTCACAAAACACTGGGCTTTCAGACTTGCCTTGCTTATAAGTTCTGGACTGCAATTCATTTGAAGCACAGCCAGCCTGTCGCAAAGCTTATCTTATGCTGCAGACCCCAATCCTACCATGAATATGCAGAAATGTGGAGATTACTCACCTCCTTTTCCATTGCTGACTCTGTTGCTCTCTTTCTGCCTTTATTTTCTCTGCACTGCGAGTTTCTAAAAATGGATCTGGATGCCCACACTAGAGCTAAGCTTGAATGTAGAGCTGGAATAAGTATCTGTCTAATCTTACATCTTCTCCTATTGATCTCAATGGTGCTTACTTTCAAATAACCCAACAAGTTGTGGGAGAAGTTGGCCACTGATCAGTCTTTTTCGTTCCTATGATTATCTATACATTGCCATTATACTTTTCTCATGGATATAAATTAGCATCCTCAATCAATCAATCCTCAATTAAGATGCAGAGTTATATTCACAGATAATTGACATTTCTGCCCCTTTTGTCCACTTCCCTTTTCAACCCTCTGTTTTTTCTTATTTCTTTTATTTTTCTCTGCCTCTCTGAAGAAGCATGATTGTTTTAAATGTTTTTTATTTCAAATGTGATAGGTCATATCCCATTCTATAGTGTAAATATTTTTCATCTTTCTATATATAGATAAATAAAACCTCATTTACACTGTCAGCATAGGAACTTAACTTTGATTGATCTCACAGTGCTTTGAGCAATACATATCCTTGAAGTCTGAGGCTGAGGTCTGTTAAGGGTGCTTGGAATTGTAGCTCTTTGAAGGCTAAACTACAGTTCCCATGCTTCTCTTGGAGAAAATCTTCTGCGTTAAACGTATGGTGTGTACACAGACTGAGTTTGACTAAGCAAGGTTGATTAAACCCTGGAAGAATTGCTTTTGTTTCCTTTTCTGGTTTTTACTGGAGCTTAATAAAATAGTGCTACACCTGAAGTCTTTAGCTTCTGTAGGGTTGCTTTACTTGTGCATTCATTTGCCATTCAGCTGAAGCCATGACCTGGAAAATCCTATAAGCTTTATCTTGCTCCTGTGTGTATAATTTTTAAGCTTCTTTCCTGTAGTCAATGTAGCACTTTGGAAATACCCATAAAATTGCCATCTAATTAAGAGTAAGCAGTGACTCCAACTTGCTGCTTCCCATTAAACATTCTGTAAGTAATACGGTATGTAGCTTAACAACCGGGAGAGCATTTAGTAAAAAAAAAATATTATGAAATTTAGATTGACAAGCTTTTTAAAAAAACAATAGCAAGCCAGATTCTGCCTCCCCCTTCCAAACATTTGATTGCATGAGAAGTATGAACTACAGCCACAGTTCAAAGCCTACTGGCTTAGTTCCACCAAACTTCATTTTTAAACAGTTGGTGGGTTTAGGTTCAAGTCCAGCAGAGAGGACAGATTCCAGGAATGGAGCTTGTTAGAAGTATTAAGATTCAGCGTGAGGATAGCTGAAGATGGAACGGCATAGGGGTCGCTTCCCCATGACCTGTTTGAGAAGCGTTCAGCCTGATTTGTTTGCAGAGAGATTAGACCAGGTCTGCTATTTAATGAGCATCCAGCCTCCTTTGTTCGTGGTGGGAATTAGATGGTGTAGCAGGAAGCAAGGGTTATCCCGCACATTCACTGACAACTTCACTCTGCTTATCACAAGAAGTCCGATATTTTGGGGGAAATTAGGTTTTGTTTCACAGGAGCCCCAAATTAGCTTTAATTGCACACCTGTTATTTGTCTGGTTAGGACTGAACCCTACCTGAAAACGATGATAGTTTGGAGGCACCCTTGGGACATCACGAAACATGATCGGCAAGTGTGAGAGAGGCTCCTTAATGCAGTGGTACCTCGGGTTAAGTACTTAATTTGTTCTGGAGGTCCGTTCTTAACCTGAAACTGTTCTTAACCTGAAGCACCACTTTAGCTAATGGGGCCTCCCGCTGCCGCTGCACCGCTGCCTGTCAGGAGTGCGTGCAGGATCGAGGCCCTGTGACTGGCCGTCGGAGCCCAATTTCTGTTCTCATCCTGAAGCAAAGTTCTTAACCTGAAGCACTATTTCTGGGTTAACGGAGTGTGTAACCTGAAGCGTATGTAACCTGAAGCATATGAAACCCGAGGTACCACTGTACCCTCCACATTCACTGACCCTCCCCCTGCAAATCCTTCCTTCCCTCACTACATTTTGCCTGCAGGACACATTTCCACTTCTGGAGCCCACCTGTGGATTAAAAGAGCAGCCAATATGGTCGGAAAATGCCCTTTTGTAGGGAAGAATTAGCAGGTGAGAAAGTGTTATGCACTATCTCTTGCCCACCCAATTCGCACCCAGTTTGCACATTAATATCCTGAGGCAAATTTGACGTTGGGTCTTCCTAGGTTTGCCTTGTAATGTTCTAGTCTCTAATGAGTCCCGTAAGCCTCATTGAGAGAATCAGCAATGGAGACCAGTTCTAGTGACATAATTGTACCTGAGGTTGTTTTTTAATGAGGTGATTTATTGTTCATCAATGCTCGATGCTCATAATGAGTAGTTTTAATGAGGATATTTAAAATCATTGTCTACTGTCTGGTATTCCGGAGGTTGCAAATAGCTGAGGTGAGATGCAATTTAATAGAGATGAGAGTTTCTCTGCCATGGGAAAGCATGCGCCGGGGTTGAATAAAATTTCCTGTAAATCAGCAAGACACAGCGTAGAGTACATCGCAATCAATAGTAGTTCTCTGACCTAGACCTGCAGTTTGAAACCGTGATCGTGCCCGCCTCGTGTTCGTACAGGAAAATAGTGTTTTAACAATATTCTAAGGGTACTGAAGCCTCTGTGTGCATTTTGTAAGGCTGCAATCAGGGAGAAAGAAAATCAAATTCCCAAGGCAAGAACTAAAGGCAATGGGGTTTTGTTTATCAGTGTTAAAATTCTTGGAGCAAGAAGCCAATGAAAGCAAATTTTAAAACTCAATAAAAACTATTGTCTGTAGTGAAGCAAGTTGGGATGGGATCGATTTTGTGTGAAAGTTTGAAAATGCTGTAAGGATTTACTTACCTTTACTAGTAAGCAGGGCCTTGCAGAGCCAGGCAGAGGCCTGGGCCAGGTAGATAATGTGCCCCCCGTTTTTTTTACCCTGGGGATAACTGAAGTCTTATAAATAAGTAAGTATATAAATAATTTTCACAAAAGTTATGCTGACAAATAATTTTATTTCAAGGCTCGAACCGTATCTGCATATAAAGACAAAATAGAAAATATAGATATACAAGTGCTTTTTAAAAATACATAGGGAATGTATGCTGACTGAGGCCCCCTTTGTAACCGAAGGCCCGGGCCAAGTGCCCCCCCCCCCCGGTCTGGGCCTGCTAGTAAGCAAAGATGTCGTTGGACAAGACTTTCTGGGCAGAGAATGCCAATGGATGGGGAATTATATATAGGAAATAGAATCACAGAATCACACTATCATAGAATTGTAGAGTTGGAAGAAACCCTGCAATGCAGGAATCTCAACTAAAGCATCCATGACAGATGGCCATCCCACCTCTGCTAAAAGGCCACCACTTCCTGAGGGAGTCTGTTACGGAAAAGGAGCAATGCGGCAGCGAGCTGCAGCTGGCTGGAAAGCAAAACATGATGGGAATGTTTGGGACTGTATCGTGGGAACAAAGGGACAGTCTATTCACTGTGCTGAGCACCGGAATTAGCTCAGAGTGTAATTTGACCTGTACAGGAAGTACAGGAGGTGGAGTTTGTCTCTCTGCTGTTGGAGTTTGAAGAGAGCAGACGCGTTTCTCTGTGATGCTGCAAAGACAGAAATAAAGGCATGTAAATACATTTCTGTCTAACTCTTTCCCCTCCCGGGGGGGGGGGAGCAGGGAGCAGGGAAGAGTGGTGTGTCCTTCTCACGTTGAGAAGGATCGCCGATCGTGACCTAGCCTGTACCCTGCCGGGAAACGCAGACAGGGAGGTCAACAAGGAGATCAAGCCGGGTGCCTGGAGAGTGGCCAGATTCTCCTGATAAGGCTTGAATTTCCTACTGCTGAACAGCTGTTATTGTCTACCAACCACAAAAAGTTACAGAATTTAAAGCACGTAAAAGCATTAAAAGAGGGAGGGGAATCAGAAAACATTCAGATTATGTAAGAGAAATTGCAATATTTAGATATTTTGCAACTTGCTTGGGAATGTTTTAAAAACAAAAGCCATCCAATACAATGCTCAACAGAGACTTTGCTGATGGACTGTGTAATGGGATCTATCCCAACCCCCTGATAAAAACCTACATTTAAAAAGAACATGTGGCCCTGACTTCACTTCTTTGTTATTACAAGGGCAATATCTGGGGACTTTGGTTAGATTTGCCCCTTAAACATTATTATTATTTATCAGATTTATTAAACGTGTTGAGGGGAAGCCATTGAAGTGTGCTAGAGAAAACAATTTACTGTATTGAGCCAACAGTAAGTTCAAATAATGCCTTTCCCCCCAAAAAAGTTGTGGCAATTGGTATGAGGATGGCAAAAGCCCAAACAGGCCCAGTAAGTCTACAGGCAAATTCCTCCCTGGCCCTGAATACAGCAAGGCTATACATGAGTACAGCCACACAACATGGTGAGCAGGTGGGACAACTGCTTCCCAATTGTGCTGTTTGCTGGAAGCGCAGCTGGTTTCCATGTTTGACTGGCAGGCCCCACAGAAGACTGGCCCTTCCAGGTCAGTCACCAGATCTTCACCCACCCACAAGGGGCCCTAATTGGCCTGATCAAATTAAAATTTTTGGTGGGTGATCCCAGCAGCCCCACAGTCGGCTGATGCTAATATCGGCCAACCACGCAGATTGCCTCTCCTCTTCCGTTCCCTGGCAACTGCACCGGGCCGCAATTGCTGCCACCGTCTGAGTTGAGGTATGCTATCTTTCCAGATATTAAGAAGGAGAAAACCCGAAAAAAACATTCTGTAGCAATTCCTTCACCCAAAGTTTCTGCTAGGTTGTCCGAAAGCTCCTATGATTTTAAACCTTGTGATTAATTGCTGGCTTGCTAGCGGACTATTTCTAACAAGAATGATATAAACTGTTGTTGTTAGAAATTGAGCTATCATTGATTTGGCCACCATACCCAGAATCTCTGACAAAAGCAACATTGCTTTTATTTTTGTACAGAGTAGTTGGATAAGTAGAACATGACACGACCAAATGTGTTGTGGGTCAACACAAGCCGAGCCTTCTATGAAGATATAATTTTCACAGTCCGAACCATAAATGGCTGTTTCTCAGTAATAACGGTCAGCAGAGATTTTGTACCAATTTCAAGTCCAGGGAATGCTTTCCTGATGAAGTTCTGTTAGAACATATTTGGGTGGGGAAAGAAAAACATCTAAATAAATATGTCTCAGCAAGCTGTATTTTTTGAAATCCCACAAAACTGAGTGCACGCAGAGTGCTTCCAATAAAAGCCAGATCAGCCAGGTTACAAGACAGTGGAATTCACAGCATCATCGGTGATAATTCATATTTATTTATTTAACAAAAGTGATATGCCGCTTGATTGTAACAAAACTCCCAAGCTGTTTACAAGAAACATCAAAACCATCAATAAAAAGAGTTAAACACAAGTAATTGAAACATTTAAATGTAAGACGAAGAGTTAAAAGATTAAAGCACATTAACAGCTACATGTTTGGAAAGGCTTGCCTAAATGAAAATGCTATTGCTATATTATTATTATTATTATTATTATTATTATTATTATTATTATTATTCAATTTATATACATCCCTTTATCAAAAGATGCCAGGGTGGTGCACAACATTAAAAACACATTACAGAACATCACTGATAAAAACAGCAAAAAAAACAGCCTAATAAAAAAATAATCATAATACTATCAGGCCTCTCCCTCACATTTTTACAGGTCATAGATTATTTAATAGCCATAGGCCTGGGTAAAAATTAGTTTATTATGACTGCAGAATGAGTATTTTGTGACACCTGTAACCATGCCAGGTCTGTAGACCCCAAAGTCCTCAAATGGACTCGTATGGGGTAAGGTGGTCCTGCAGGTTCTTAAATCAATGCTGGATTGCACCAATAGTTTGCACTTGAAGAAGAGTGGCTGGACGAGCAACCAACCAAGAAAGATTTAGGGCACCTCTAGTTTGTCAGCATTTTGTGGGAGGGATTTCAGCACATACCGGGAAATTTAGGCTTGCTTGACTAAAGAGGATTGAAGTGCTCTGTTTCCCTAGTGAATCAAATCCACTTTAAAAGAATCAGACTTCCTTGTGGTTAGGAAAGTGATGTGGAGATGCATTGAAAAGTGTGAGATGACTATAAAAGGGAAGGCTTACAAACACTCCGGAAGCAAGTCAGGATGAATACTCAATGTCATACAACCTCACCGCAAATAATGAATGCTCAGTAAAGTACCAGATATAATCTAATCTCCATGTAAACTTTGTGAAAGCAAATAAGGATGAATGCTCCATAAATAGGACATCTGGAAGAGCCTTTAGGATTTTGATAAACCAGTTGAAGAATCCTTTAACACAGCATTTCCAAAAGTTTGATACCTCAGACACTATTTCTTTCCTGGATTAAAACCATGGGCACATTGCAAATTTACCATCAAGGAGGTGCATTTATGTTTCCTTGGTTGGATCTCAGACCGTCTAGGAAGGCATCCTCCTTGCAACTGCAGAAAAGATTGCTTCATGCCACTCTGCCCTTCCATAGGCCCAGTCCATGGCTCAGAGATCGGACCACACTTCCTGGGCAATAGGGGACACGGGTGGCGCTGTGGGTAAAACTGTGGGTCCTGTGCCTAGGACCTGCCGATCGTATGGCCGGCGGTTCGAATCCCCACGGCGGGGTGAACTCCCGTCTTTCGGTCCCAGCTCCTGCCCACCTAGCAGTTTGAAAGCACCCCTAAGTGCAAGTAGATAAATAGGTACCGCTTTATAGCGGGAAGGTAAACGGTGTTTCCGTGTGCTGCGCTGGTGCCGGCTCACCAGAGCAGCTTTGTCATGCTGGCCACGTGACCCAGAAGTGTCTCCAGACAGCGCTGGCTCCTGGCCTCTAGAGCGAGATGAGCACGCAACCCCAGAGTCGGACACAACTGGCCCGTACGGGCAGGGGTACCTTTACCTTTAACCCATTAATAATAAAATAAAATCCAATAAAATTGCACAGAAACATTAAAAAAAGGGGTGAGGAAAGAGAAGGAGACAGATGCGGGGGAGGAACTATTTTTAGCTCTCCTAAAAGTATGTCAAGAATTAAAAATAAAAGCCTGACTCTGCTTTTTAGAGGTGAGTGGGAGGGAAGGAGACATCTGTTTGGAGAGAGCTGGTTTGAGACTGAACAGGCTCAGAACAATGAAGGACAGGCCTCTGTAGACTGAAGGTCTGAGACTGGGATTCCCAGAGCAGCGGCTGATGTCTGAGTGCCAGCAGAAACCAGGGGAAACTGACTTATACTGAGTTATTGGTCCATCAAACTCTGTTGTTTACATTCTGACTGGCTACAGCTCTCCAAAGTTTCAAACAGGGTCTTTTCAAGCCCTGTCTAGATTCTGGATGCCAGCATCCAAGTTTGGGACAAGTACCCTTTGGCAAGAGAATTCTAACAGAGATTTAACATGACAAAACTTGCAGCAAAGTAAAAGTGTGGCAGTATAGTTTGTAAAACCTTAAAATGTGGCCTTTTCAGTGAATTCCGAAGTTTTCCACTTCCACCGACATAGAAAACGACCATACATTTGGTAAGTTATAAAATGGTTTACTTACAAACTCTCCAAAGGTTAGATTCATATGCATTTCCATACAGCAGACAGAAAAATCACACAGCCCATAAAGTTTTGCTTGGTTTCAAGGTGGTAAATGTTTCTAAACCATTTTATTGTTGTTTTTTTTAAAATTTGTATACCGCCTTTCGTTCAAAGATCTCAGGGCGATTCACAGCATAAAAATACAAGATGAAAGCACAAAATACATAATCAAGACAAAACAAACCAACACACCCACACCCTCCAACAAACACATTTAAAAGGGTATATGAACTATTGGTATAGGAAAACATAAGTTTCATCCTGCATTGTTGTCTGAACTGAGAGAACAAAAGGTTTAGTTACCTGTTTCCTCTGAAGGTGAGGGGAAATGACATAGGCTAAGCCTGGCATGTCAGCTGACTCTATGGTATTAACCCCTTCATGCATTAATTAGGCTCAAACATGCTGGTTATATGAGGCTGGTTTATCAGTTCAATACGAGAACCAAAACACAGCCATCTCTTAAAATTCAAAATTCTCCAAATTTTCTGGTGCCGTTCTCCAGCCAACTAATGTGTACAAGATTCATGTTCTGGGGCAAAGCATGTGTAAAAATGGTTATATTAGTGGAAATCATGCACAAAAAGGCTTTATATCATGGGGAATTGCTCTGCAAAAATGTGTGTGTTGGGCAAAATTGCACACAAATCTGTATATTGCGAAAGATTCACACTAAAATGCTGATGAATTTTCACGAGGACTTGCAAATTGATGTGGAAATGTGGACTTAACATTGGGGTGAAATGAGATAGTGGGAAGTGGAATTTCAGTGGGAAAACACAGCTGAGGGATTAAACCCCTCCTCTTCCTTGTGCCGCAATCCTAATCTTGTTCAGGGCTCCTTTGGCTGCTTTTTGAAAAGAAACTGATGTGGGCAATCCGAAGCACCGGATATAAATCATGATTGAAGCAACATCTTGGTAGAACCTTTATCAGCCTCTGGATTTGCAAATAGTACTTTTAGGTAAAGGTAAAGGGACACCTGACCATTAGGTCCAGTCGTGGCCGACTCTGGGGTTGCGGCACTCATCTCGCTTTATTGGCTGAGGGAGCCGGCGCACAGCTTCCAGGTCATGTGGCCAGCATGACTAAGCCGTTTCTGGTGAACCAGAGCAGCGCACGGAAACACCGTTTACCTTCCCGCCAGAGCGGTACCTATTTATCTCCCTCACTTTAACATGCTTTCAAACTGCTAGGTTGGCAGGAGCAGGGACTGAGCAACGAGAGCTCACCCCGTCACGGGGATTCGAACCGCCGACCTTCTGATCGGCAAGTCCTAGGCTCTGTGGTTTAACCTTTTAGGTACAGAACACTTAATTATCCTTTATGCATGGCTGTATTCTGTTAATATATTAAGATAGTTCGCATAGCATAGTTTGCTGACAACTTTTGTGTTTCAAAGACTCTCGCTTTCCCTCCATGATGTGTTCTTTCTCTTTATTGAGTTTTGGTGGGCATGTTCTTAACTCTTCCGCTGCATGTGCTTTGAACTGAAGCAGCTTGTTCTGCTCTTATCTTGGGTCTTTCGCTTGCCGCATACAAATTCAGCTGCATTCCAGGAGTTACTCATTTCGACCTTTGCTCCCTTCTGAATGTTTCTCTCTTGTGCATTTTTTCCCTCTGTACAGACTCACAAAATTGTTCCTATGGTGATAAACCTCCCCCATTTCCCCCCCTATGCTTCTTGCGCTTTTCCCATAACAAGTATGATAAATGGTGCACTGGCCTCATGAATGCGCTCAGAAGTATCACTTGATTTCTGGCGTAAACATTCTCTTTGAGATAAGTCAGGAGTTGAGTCCGTCTAGCTCTTTAAAGCTTCGTCTTTGTGCTATTGGTTCACTTAACCCAGGATAGTCCAGTCCTGCTTGATACATAACCCACCCAACAAGGGTTCACCAAAATCATATGCACGGAGTCCTTGCCTGCCACCTTTCCCAGGCTGAAATTAGGATTTAAAGAAGTGTTACTTTTGTAGCTCATGCAATTGGCTGAGATGTGTGCTTGGTTCCCAAACATAGTCTACAAATGGTCGAAACAGTTTTATTTGCACCACGAATGTTGTTCTGATGTTTAATCTCTGCTGCTTAGTTTATGTTTTAGATTTTGTATAGTGCTTGGTTTTATCTTCTAAGCTACTGTACTTTGAGACCCAGATGCAGTGGAAATAATAGTACAAGTCTTGTATTGCGGCAGTGGCGTAGCGTGGGGGGTGCAGGGGGGGCCGGCTGCACCGGGCGCAACATCTGGGGGTTAGGGTTAGGGGGCGCAAATCCACGGGTTGGGGGCGCAAATCCACGGGTTAGAGGGCGCAAATTACTTGCCTTGCCCCGGGTGCTGACAACCCACGCTACGCCACTGTATTGCGGTTCTGCCAGCTTCTTGACACACTCGCTTGCATTTTTGAGCTCCTGGTGGCCCATTCTTTGTGACTGGTGACCTACATGCAGCTTGGTGGGTCACAAGTTGTGGTCTACTCTAACAGGAGCAGCCTTTCAGGATTTTGGAGAAAGGTCTTCTTCATCCTCCCTTATGAGCTGAATTCTTTCTGATGGGACATCATTGCAGGGAGCCTGGGATCTTCTGTGTGCAAATTGGGTGCTTCTCTGCTGAGTTACCTTATTGCCCCAAATATAAGCCGTACCCGAATATAAGCTGCACCTTTAAAATTGGAGGGGGAAAAGAAAAATTACCCGAATATAAGCCACTCCCTTCCTCGCTACTGCATACTGGGCTGGGGAGGGGGGGAGCTGCACTTCCCTGCCAGTGGCCTTTCCCCTTCCTCACTCTCTCTCCCTTCCCAGCCTTGGGGGAGAGGACAGGGGACAATGCGCGGGGTGGGCGCCACTTCGCCGCATTCCTGGCACTGTTTGCCCCATGCTCCTGGCTGCATACCATAAGGTTGTGTATATAAGCCACACTTTAACTTTTCACAGTCAGAATTAGGGGGGGAAATGGAGGGGGGAGTGGCCGCTGGGACCATATAACATTGTTCCTGAGAGATCTGCATAGGCTCCCAGTACGTTTCCGAGCCCAATTCAAACTGTTGGTGCTGACCTTTAAACCCCTAAACAGCCTCAGTCCTGTATACCTGAAGGAGCGTCTCCACCCCCATCGTTCAGCCCGGACACTGAGGTCCAGCGCTGAGGGCCTTCTGGCGGTCCCCTCATTGCAATAAATGAGGTCACAGGGAACCAGACAGGGCCTTCTTGGTAGTGGCGCCTGCCCTGTGGAATGCCCTCCCATCAGATGTGAAGGAAATAAGCAGCTATCCTATTTTTAAAAGACATCTGAAGGCAGCCCTGTTTAGGGAAGTTTTTAATATTTAATGCTGTATTGTTTTTAACATTCGATTGGGAGCCGCCCAGAGTGGCTGGGGAAACTGAGCCAGATGGACAGGGTATAAATAATAAATTATTATTAATATAATTATATTATATTTGGGCCAATACAGTATGCGCAACACCACCACCTTTGGTGAACACGATCATTTATGTGAGTAAATAGGTCTGCTGTACCCACTTGTTCTCTTATCACCATTATGATGCCTTCAAGGTTGTTGGAATACTGCAGTGTACTCTATGTAAAACTTCCATTGCACTTGACCTTGAAGCTGCAGGTGGCTTCAGAATGGTGTGGGCCGAAATGTATGGAGGTCAGGCAGCAACCCCCCACCCCAGCTCTGCCCCCCCAAACTTTCAGTACTTACAGAAGACTTTTTCCCTTCAGCAGGCATTTTAATTCAAATTTGATTTTATAGATTTCAATGATTTTTATTTGTCTCTGTGTGCCTTTGTAAACAGAAAGGCTATTGTAGTTAAGTGGCATAGAAATGATTTGATTAATTAACTGTTTAGTTAGTTAATTAATACTTGACAAGATAGCTCAGTCAGTAGAGCATGAGATATGTAGGGGTGTGGGTTTCAGCCCCACGTTCGGCCAAAAGATTCCTGCATTGCAGGGGGCTGAACTCTATGACCCTTGTGGTCCCTTCCAACTCTATGATTCCACAAATCTATTAATCTATGATTCTAAGTCATCTGGCCACAGTCTGTTGCCCAGGCCCTCTTTTTGATGATGCGATTTATAAGTGGCATCTCTGCTTGATGCATGCAGCCTGATGGAACTGGTCTATGTTTATGAAATAATTGCCTCTTTTTCAGATACTTCGAATATCCGTGGCATTTATGGCCACAAATTATATTTTCTAGAGTTGGTTCATGAACATACTTTCGGAGCCATGGTGTTGAAAAGTGATCAAGGGTCCCTTACCAAGAAAGAGTTATCTTCCCTTGAGTCTGAGGCTGGCACATATGTTTCCTTGCGACACCCATTAAGAAAACAAATCCCCAGCTGCATGGACTTAGCTAGGCTTTCTAAGAGCACAACGGGGAGCAGCCATGCAGTTAGCCTCTTGCCAGAGGCAAGTAAGGATTCCTTCTGGGTGGTTTGTTTGCCTGATCACTCTGTTCAAGCTGTGGCTCATAGATTATGAGGAAACAGGCTAACATTAACTACAAAAGAAGCAATCAGAGGAAAAATAGGGGGGAAAGCAAATCCACTTTCCAATAGCTTGTATGAATGCAAAGACTTTTGTGTGTGCATGTTCTGGGTGGTAGTGATGTGTTTGTTCATACAGTTCCACGGTTTATCTGTTTTATGCTTTTATTTTTGCTGTTTTATGGTTTGTTGGCCATGCATTACTTTTTGATGATAGTTTATGTAACCTTCCCTGGTAACTTAGGGGAAAGGATGGGCAAGAAATACCAGAAATAAACAGACACTAGTGGACACCATTTTGGCCACTCCTGGGTTAGATTGTTGGTCCAGGACTGGTATTCAACACTAGTCATACTCAGGGCTAACCTGGGTTCATTAACTTCCATATGTCTACTGTGAGTAGGACTTAGTTGAATACCACCACCATGTTCTAAGTCTCATTTGGCCATGAAGCTCACTGGCTAACTTTGGGCCAGCCACCAATACTTAGCCTGATCCAACAGGGGCAAAATGTGAGGACCATTGTGAGGATTAGGCAGGTTCTTGTGTTTCCTAAGAGCCATCTCATTCTCTCCAGGAACAATGTGCCACTCCATAAAGCTTTGAGTTGCACTGAGAGGTGCGTGTAGTGCTGTTTTTTTTAAAAGGAGTATTCTTATATTTTGTGCATTTTTAATGGTAGTAATCGTTTCTTACCATGTTTCTTGGCTTAGTAGTAAACGTTCATTTTTCACAGAAATGATGTTGCACAGTAAACTTCAGTAAAAGTCCCCTGCAGACCCCACTAAACACAGATAGGTTGGGGACAATGTTGCATGTGCCCCCCCTACCCCTCTCTCTGCATTTAAGTATGACTTGTTCAGACAAATACCTGAAGATCCTAGTGTTGTACCTAAAAGTGTGAACTGTGGATCTGAGCCACAAATCCTGTGCCTTCCTTTCTATAGCATGTTGGTTCTAACACAGTGGTACCTCGGGTTACATACGCTTCAGGTTACATACGCTTCAGGTTACAGACTCCGCAAAACCAGAAATAGTACTTCGGGTTAAGAACTTTGCTTCAGGATGAGAACCGAAATCGTGCTCTGGCGGCGCGGCGGCAGTGGGAGGTCCCATTAGCTACAGTGGTGCTTCAGGTTAAGAACAGTTTCAGGCTAAGAACGGACCTCCGGAACGAATTAAGTACTTAACCTGAGGTACCACTGTACTTGCCTGTTGCAAGGATTACTGAGATACTGAATACGAGGCTTTCTGAATACTTGAAATGTGCAGCATAAATGTGAAGTAATATCTTTATACCCTTCTGATTTTCAGAGTTTCTGTTACCACCTATAAAATGATTACAGGAACACCAAAGTATCTCAGCATGCTGTTGTAGGGGAGCTTAATTAAGAGACTGTGAATTGTCATAGACAGTCAGATCAAAGGTTTGGCTAGCTCAGCAACCTAGTGTTTTTAATTAACATCTTTTGAACCCCACTTATGGGAGGTGATTGGATGCTTTTGAAACGCCAAATTGTCTTTACCACCTTTTCTTTTGTCCACTGTGTTTAATTGAACGCCTTTCAAAGGATACTGTAAACTGAAGAGCAGCTTCTCCCAAACCCTGCTGGTTTCTTCTTTGTTTTTCTGTCTGCAGGGGTTTCTTTCTCCCCTGTTTTCAAGTTTATGTAATATGTAGGTCAATCAATCAGTCCCTAGTTACAGTTTTCACTAAACAGTAGCATGCAAGTACAGCTCCTTGGTTTGGCCTTCAGCCACCCTCGAAACATTTTGAACCATGAGGTGGTTAAAAAAGTAAAGGGACCCCTGACTATTAGGTCCAGTCGTGACTGACTCTGGGGTTGCGACGCTCATCTTGCTTTATTGGCCGAGGGAGCCGGTGTACAGCTTCTGGGTCATGTGGCCAGCATGACTAAGCCGCTTCTGGCGAACCAGAGCAGCGCATGGAAACACCGTTTACCTTCCCGCTGAAGCGGTACCTATTTATCTACTTGCACTTTGACGTGGTTTCGAACTGCTAGGTTGGCAGGAGCAGGGACCGAGCAATGGGAGCTCACCCTGTCACAGGGATTTGATCGGCAAGTCCTAGGCTCTGTGGTTTAACCCACAGCGCCACCCGCGTCCCGCACATGAGGTGGTTGCTCCAGTTCTAAAACCGAATTGGCAAACCTGCTTTCATTGCCAGAAACCAGCTTGCCAATCTGTGAAGAGTGGCTTTGGGTGTGGACTGTTTCATTTCTGTGCTCTTTATAGCACAATGACATTCTTTCCATCTGTTTTTTCAACTTCAGTGTCTGTTTTAGGCATGGGCCATGACTCACTGATAAAGTATCTGCCTTGCATACAGATGATCTCAGATTCGATCCCCAATATCTCCAGCTGGGTTGGGGGGGAAACCCTGCCTGAAACCCTGGAGAGCCACATGCCAGTCAGTTAAATGGACTAATAGATTGACTCGGTATAAGACAGCTTCCTGTGTTCCTATGCTTTACAGTCTACAATGCGGTTGAATGTCAAAGCATTCATGTGTGAGTGTTGATAATCCCAAATGACTGTTGTGAGTGTCCCAAATGGAAAACATTGTCCTTTACATGTAGATGTCCTTCTCTATCTGTTGAAGCTGAGATTGAACCTTCTCCTGGCAGCTGATGAGTTCCTAGCACTGAAGACACCATCTAAGCAGGAGAACAGACTCCTGCTTGCCCACCCTGTGCTACTGCAGTACGGAAGGGAACAACTTGTTGCTGCTACAACTCTAACAGCTGCTTGCAATTCCTTGCAAGGAATTGATCTTTCAGTGTGGCGGCACCTGCACTTTGGGAATTCCAGCCACCTTGGACATTCGGCAGGCATCTCTGCTGTACTGTTTTTGTCACCTGCTGAAAACTTTCTGTTTTGTTCTTTAAAGAAGCCTGTCCAGTCATGTAGATTTGCTCAAGAGTTCAATATCAAAACTCAAAGTGCAGGATGCATTTTCAACTGGGATGAACGGAAACAGCGCTGTGCCTGGTTTGGAGATAGCTGCTAAGGATCAGAGGTACCAGATCTGGATAGAATATTCTATCCTTTCTCTAGGAAGCCCTTCAGCGGAGGACCATTTGTGTTTTCTGCAATACTTAGCCAATATACCCAATAAAAGTTTTTGGGTTTGTTTTTTTAAAGAAAGGAAGTCCTGCAGTCTGTCTGCTAGATTTGAGATGAGCATGGATAGGATAGGCTGCTCATTTTTCCTCCTACAACTATTTTGTGGGAGTCACAGAATGTGAAAATCTTTCACTTTTCCCACCTACTGTACACAGCCAACGCTGACAGGTTTTGGGGGATGATGTTGCACAATGTCATTTATGCTCAATAGCACTGGTCCACGTCACAATAAATTCTCTCTGTTGTTAGTCGGGATACCATATTTCTTTTCTGCCAAAGTGAGGTTGGTGTACAACATTTGTTCAATGTACCGTAAAACTACATACACACACACACACACACACACACACACACACACACACACACTATTACTCAGGTGATTTTTTTCTCTCCCCTGGCAATACCTCAGTTTGACAAATGACCTGATTAGCTCTTGAGAGTTAGTGTTAAAATTTAATTGGAAGTTGCCCAGGTGGGGTGCAGAGAGAAAAGAGCTTGAAAAGTCTGAGTTTACAGATATCAGCTCAAAGAGAAGGGAGCCCAAGATGGATGGGAGTTTCTTAAAGATGAAATATTGAAGGCACAAATGCAGACAATTCCAACAAGAAAGAAAAACGAGAAGCATCTGAAGAAACTGGTGTGGCTGCATAAGGCGCTTACAGAGATCAGCAGAGATTTAAGAAGGGCATGTATAAGAAATGGAATAAAGGGGAAATCACGAAGGAAGAGTATGCATGAGTAGCCAACATTTGCAGAGAGAAGGTCAGGAGGGCTAAAGCTCAGAATGAGCTTAGGCTTGCAAGAGAGGTTAAAAATAATAAAAAAAAAGGTTGATGTTTGAGATAAGAGGAAGAACCAGCAAGTAGTAGGTCCCTTGCATGGAGATGAATGCTATTGGGTGACAGAGAGAAGATGGAACTGCTCGACCTACCTCACCTCTGTCTTGAGCCAAAAGGAAAACAGTGCTCAACCCGGTGATAACAAAATAAATGATACAAGGAGAGAGCTGCAGCCCTAGATTGTGTGATTCAGCAGCAGAAAAAGCTAATGCTAGTCTAGGCTGCATCAACTGACTGTAGCAGGGTAGGGAAACTTGTGGTTCTCTAGATGTTGTTGTACTCCAAATCTCATCAGCTTTAGCTAGCATGGCAATCAATGGTGAGGGGCCTTATGAACTGCAATCCGGCAACATATTGTGGGTCACATGTTCTCCATCTCTGAAATAAAACTTCACCTTTAGGCTGAAAGCAAGCCCCATTAAACTCAATGGGACTGACTTCTGAGTAGATTGGTACAGGTGTCAATTTAGCAGGATTGCATCTTCTGTGTTTTGACTGGGATTTGATCATGCATATTTACTAGCTAGATGTGGGATGACAAACAGTTGCTGAATGTCTGATTCCCTAGCCAGGCCCAGCAGCCGGCCTTACACTTAAGTGTTCCCTCCATCCCCATTATTCTACTCGGACACTGAGGTCCAGCACTGAGGGCCTTCTGTCGGTTCCCTCACTGCGAGAAGTCAAGTTACAGGGAACCAGGCAGAGGGCCTTCTTGGTAGTGGCGCCCTCTCTGTAGAACGCCCTACCACCAGATGTCAAAGAGAATAACAACTACCAGACTTTTAGGGAAGCTTTTAATGTTTGATGCATTACAGTATTTTAATATTTTGTTGGAAGCCGCCCAGAGTAGCTGGGGAGGCCCAGCCAGATGGGCGGGGTATAAATAAATTATTATTATTATTATTATTATTATTATTATTATTATTATTATTATTATTATTATCATCATCATCATCATCTCACCAGTCAACCATTTAAAAGAGAAAAGCAGAGTAGGAGTGAATTTGGGGCCTACCTTCCCCACGAAATAACAGATAATCTTTTTAAAGCGGTTATGCGTGAGTTCTGTTGCCTCAAAACCCTTGTGGTCTGCCATTTTAATGTGCAGTACTGTGCTGCATGTAAACATGAAATAAAGTTAATGTAAAATTGCATTTCAATTAATTGTTGTAAATTAGAATCCTGCTCTTTCGCAATCCCCTTAATTACAATAACTTACAGGAGAGAATTTCCTTGTGGATTCCACCCACTGCCAAATAATCTTTACAGAGGTTAAAACACTTTCCATCAGCAAGATTTGTGCTGGGAACACTTGCTAGGAAAACATTTGTTTCATGAACCAAACACATTGTTCTTCCAAAATGGTAACAAGGCAAATCAATGGTTTCTGGGAGCCTGGTGCCATTATATAGATTAACTATCCGAGTCTTTCTTTGATGTCCCAGATGTGTTGATAAGAGGTCATGTATTTTAATTGCATTATTCTGCTTCCTCCAAGCAGTTTATGAATTCCTTCCCTTTAGCTGCATGGAGGGAAAAAAATCCACACTTCATCTTTTTCAGTACGTGCAAGGCAAGTGATTTAGAGTGTGCTCATCTAAGTACGTTTCTTTAATTTATTATAGGACAATGATTTGCTATAGTGATGAAACTTGGTATGAAATTGGAAATGCTTGGTTAATGATGATAACAGCGATGTGACTTTTCATTTCCAGTTTATTGTGTGTGTTGAAAATAGAATTACACTTTGCTGTTCAGCAGACAAAAGTGCAGGGAGCGGGGGACTTTAGAAAGCGTTTTGACAGGAACAAAATATCTGCCTGGGCTAGAAGTGGATTTCTTCATAAGGTGTGCGCAGAAGAATTTTGTTGTTCGCAGGAGAGAATTAATTGAGTGAGGAAGGTTCATTCATTAACACTTTGCTTTGTTTATTGCTAAAGCGCATTTTGGTAATTTTCCTTTTGAAGGCTTTTAATAGTTATTTGTTTAGGACAATGCTCTGATAATTACTTTCTTAAAAATAATACCCCACTCCCCAGTTTAATCAAAGAATTATGTAATTGATGGTTTTAGTAGAGCTAGAATCTGTACAAGCAATCTTCTTTCCCCCCAAGTTTATGGAGGAAAGTGAGCACTGCTGTGAGTATGCAGTAGGGAATTCCATATTACTTATGGATTGATTTAGCATACAATAGCCTGGTCATTGCAAGAATGTATATAACTGGACGATGTTTGGGATGCTACATTTTGCATTATGCAATAAATGAAGTAAAGACTATTTACGTCTATCTGAAAAATATCATTCAGTTGTACAAATCAACACTCCCATTAATTTCCCAGTGAATTGTGTGCCACAGAACTGGTTGGATAGGTGGACTGAAATCAACACAAAGCTTTTAGTATTGGATGTAGCAGTTGCAGGTGAAAAGTGCTAACTGACTCAAAACAATATGGATTTTCTGACACAGGGGCTTTTCTTCTATTACCTTTTCTCTCTTTATGTTCTGGATTTCATTTAAGAATATTGATGAATTACATAATCCAGGAGTTAGTAAACATTCATAATCTAATCTAACGCCTTCCTCAAGTAGGATTCTTTGCCCAGGATTCAGAGTCCCATATGTAGATTCAAGCCTTTTTGTGGATGCATTTGGATTTCTTTGTTGCTGTTTTTCTCCTAACTGTTGCTTAGTCAGCTTGGTAGTCAGAGAGTTGCACTAGAGACCTTTTAACTAGAAATGGAATATAGGGTGCTGCCTTATACTAGAGTTTCAGATAGGAAGTCTCTCTCAGCCCTATTGGAGGTCCCAAACCTGGGACTTTCTGCATGGAAAACAAACTCTTCCACTCTGCTACGGCCCTTCCTCATAAATTGGGCAAGCATTCCTTTTTAAATCAAAATCTGTTGCGTGCCTGTATTTTATAATTTGAGTGGTACAATCTTACGCATGTCTGATCAGATGTAAATCCCAATGAGTTCAGAGAGAATTAAGCCCTGTTAACTATAGTTCATAGAATCATAGAGTTGGAATAGACCACAAAGGCCATCGAGTCCAACCCCCTGCCAAGCAGGAAACACCATCAGAGCATTCCTGACATATGGTTGTCAAGCCTCTGCTTAAAGACCTCCAAAGAAGGAGACTCCACCACACTCCTTGGCAGCAAATTCCACTGTCGAACGGCTCTTACTGTCATATCACCCCTTAACCTCCTCTTCTCCAGGCTAAACATGCCCAGCTCCCTTAGCCGTTCCTCATAAGGCATCGTTTCCGGGCCTTTGACCATTTTGGTTGCCCTCCTCTGGACATGTTCCAGTTTGTCAGTGTCCTTCTTGAACTGTGGTGCCCAGAACTGGACACAGTACTCCAGGTGAGGTCTGACCAGAGCAGAATACAGTGGCACTATTACTTCCCTTGATCTAGATGCTATACTCCTATTGATGCAGCCCAGAATTGCATTGGCTTTTTTAGCTGCCGCGTCACACTGTTGGCTCATGTCAAGTTTGTGGTCAACCAAGACTCCTAGATCCTTTTCACATGTACTGCTCTCAGTTGTCCAAGAAAAGGCAGGATCAGAAACCTGGTATGGTCTTGGCTTTTTTGGGACAAAACATGGTTTAAACTAACCACCGTTTGTCCTGGTTTGGACGAAACGAGAAACCGTGGTTAGATGAAAATGGAAGTGGGTGCTTCCAGTCTCCTTGTCACAGCCAAACCATGTACATCTGAACAAAGCCATAGAGTTGTAGGTTTCTTCTTCTTCTCCTTTCTAGACATGAGTCTGTTCCAAGAAGTAGTGTAGGAACAAAGCTAAGAAGTAACTTGACCTTTTGAGGTTATTCGTTGACACTGAACACCCTGGGAGATATAGAAAGGCTTCTTTCAGTATGTTACTTTTATTGTGCCAGGAGACAGCTTACAGAAAGGAACCCATTAACGCTTTTACTTGCTTTTTAAAAACACCCTTCATATATATTTTCTCCTGCCACTCTTTCTGTAGCTTGTACAAAGACTAAACGGTCCTATTGAGCTGTGTGTTTTGGCTCTAGTCCAAAGCAAATAGCCTTTTAAAAAGAACTTTTAACTTTTGTGACATTTAATTTTCTAGCAGAAAAATTGACTTGTTTTCATTAGTCTGAATAACCTTATGCTGGTGACAGATATCCCTGGCATTGCCATATGGGTTTCGGATGAAGGAGAATTCAACCCAGAATTAAAAGAAAAACCTGCCGCTCCAATAACAATATAACAGAATGCTAAGAAAATAATTCATACTAATAGAGCTGCATAGAAATTGCCTAATTACATTTATTGCGTTGTGCTTGGTGCTGGACAGAATACTGCGACATACTGTTTTCGCCAAGGGTTTTGCCCTTGGAGACCCAGCAGATGCTGGCTCATGGACCTGTTTGCTGTCCTGAGTTTGGTTCACACAGTACAGATCAACAGGAACAATTGAGCCACATGAACCACCATGTTTGCATTTAACTAGTGGTGGGAAAACTCTGGTCCGTGGGTCTAATTAGACCCACCAGGCTTCCCCATTTAACTCATGAGGCTGCTTTGGCCAAACCACATCTGCCTGTCCTACATTTGACATCAAGCATGACATCAGGTGTAGGGCAGGTAAAGGTACAGTTCACCTGAATTATGGTTTGGAGGCATTGCCGACCAGCTTTTTAGTGGTACCTGAAAAACCTTGTGGCTTTGCACCTGTCAAACGTTGCCATGGGGGCCGGGGGCAGAACAAGAATCTGACCTGCTGTCTGGATCTAGTTCCACACTCCTGCATTAAATCATAGTTTATTTTGGACTGTGGCATACTTTGACGTGTGAACGGGGCATTATATCCCACGATTCTTCCAATGACCACAATGTGGTTCCCTGGTTCTCGCCCTGATATTGACCTCCACCTTCTTTGCTTGAACCACTGCTGCATATTGTGCCCCTATGATCTTTCCCACTTGCTGTGAGTTTCTAGCTTTAGAAAGGCTTTCAGCTGGGAATTCAGAGGGGAACATTTTACCAACTTTGGATTTTTAAAATACCATTCTAATTACATTTCTGGGATCAACCAGGAACCTGAAGCTTGACTCCGCCAGTTGTTCCCTGGTGGCGATAGTTATAATTCTTTTTTTTGTTCATTCGTTTGCTTTTTGCTGCTGACCTGCTTTGAATGTTTGATCTTGGGAAGAGTAATAATTAGCGATTTGACTGGGGTTATCCATAAGAATCTTGCAGTGCTCCAAAGTTACTTGTTGCAGGGGCGAAGGAGGGATCAAACCTTTTAAAAATGTTTCCGTGGAGAGCTGCCTTTCGTTTTGTTAGGCTGAGAGCCAGATCCCACTGCCTGCTTGCTGCCAAGAGTCTGGTAATTCCCACCCATCCCTTCCAGTGTATTGCAGCAGCCTTTAATATAAGCAGCCTTTAATATATATATTTTAAAAGGCTGAATACATAAAAATCATCATTAAAATATATACGTACTCTACATGCACTCTTCATAAGCTGAGACTCTGCATAATACAAATACTGTATAGTCATGACTTTCTCCTACAAGAGCTGGTGGCAGAGCAACTCCCCAGTGGAGCCACTTATCTTGCCTGAGGGCCAAGAGGAAGGGGGTACCAGTCACTGACATGCAGAGTACCTCTCTCTTAAGTGATGCTGTGACCTGCGATCCCAGCACACCTGCTGATGAGAAAAGACTATGTTCTCTGTGGCAGGAGTGCTAACAGGAGGCCTCAACAAGAGAAGAAGATACTATGTGCAGTGGAGACACTGAAAATGAGCCACAGGAAGTCTCCTTCTCAGAACCTAGCTATGTCCTGCAGTAATGATATGATTAGCAATCAAGACTCATTTAAACACCAGGCCTAGGTGGGGAGCGATTGTCATCAGCACTGAAAGAGAAATTAAGGTTTCCTCCAAAGCCACAATCTTTGCAAAAATGCCCCTTGAGAGCTGGCTTGCCGATCACTGCAGACTGCTGTGTGTGACTAGAACTTTTCCAATCTGCTCGCCGCACCACAAAAGGAATGCTTTCCAGCAGAATCAATTTGCACATTCAGCTGCCAGTTAGCAGGTCATGCACCTACAAATGACTATTTACAGTGGTACCTCAGGTTAAGTACTTAATTCGTTCCGGAGGTCCGTTCTTAACCTGAAACCGTTCTTAACCTGAAGCACCACTTTAGCTAATGGGGCCTCCTGCTGCCGCCACGCCGCTGGAGCACGATTTCTGTTCTCATCCTGAAGCAAAGTTCTTAACTTGAAGCACTATTTCTGGGTCAGCAGAGTCTGTAACCTGAAGTGTATGTAACCTGAAGCGTATGTAACCCGAGGTACCACTGTACATGTTTGTGTCCTATGCTTCCTCCAAGGATCTCAGGGCAGAGCCAGTGTGGTGTAGTGGTTAAGAGCGGTAGTCACGTAATCTGGGTAACCGGGTTCGTGTCTCCGCTCCTCCACATGCAGCTGCTGGGTGACCTTGGGCCAGTCACACTTCTTTGAAGTCTCTCAGCCCCACTCACCTCACAGAGTGTTTGTTGTGGGGGAGGAAGCGAAAGGAGATTGTTAGCCGCTTTGAGACTCCTGAAGGGGAGTGAAAGGCGGGATATCAAATCCAAACTCTTCTTCTTCTCTTCTTCTGCTCTCCACCTTCTTACAACAACCTTGCAGGGTAGGTTAGATGGACAGGGTTAGGTCATCCAGTGACCTGGATGGGGATCTGAACTTGGGTCTCCCCGGTCCAGCACTCATCACCACCACACCGCATTGCCATACCTCCAACATCCCACTGATCAGAATTGGGGTGCTTGTTTTTTGCTCCACTGCTCTGGTACAAACAAGTTCATTTGCGCAAGACCCAAAAATGAGTGTCTTTTGGTCTGGTGCTCTGGTGGAAGACAGAAGGCTCATGCTAGACCCAAAACCAGGACATTCTGTGATCCAATCAGAAGCTGCGATGACTTCTGTAGTTCCAGGATGTCCCGCTCAAATTGGGACAGTTGATGGGTATGCATTGCCATACTGTATGAAATGGGCTCATGCTTTTGTGGATATAATCCCTGGAGACAAGTCTAACAAGGTGATGAGAGAGGAATTTGGGGCTGGTACAGAGGTGTTCCAATTTTTAGTCGGGTGGGGGAGTGCTGAGCTAGACCTGGGAAAAAGTGGGCATTGGCCAATGGTTATACTGGTATCTCAGTGGTCTCCTACTTGGCCCTGTCTTTGAAATCCTCTTTTAGGATGGTCACTTTAAGATGCATGCTGTTCAAATGGTTACTGGACAGTCTCTACGCAAGAAAATAAATGCATACAAATTTTACATTGAGAACGATAACAAAGAAAGCATTTGAATCATCTTGGCCATTCAATTGCAGGAGCCTTGTTCCCGCCTTCATTCAGAAGGGTGACTTAGCAGTATGAAATGGAATATATTATGCTTTCATGGGTAACATTTATTTGACAAAGGCATGGTTAGAGGCCCTGAGCCAGTGCAAAATGCAAAACAGTTGCTTTGAACTAACTCAGGTGCTGAATCACCTTTCTCTTCCTACACAGTGGACAAGATGCTAGAGAAAGGGCAGGAAAACAGTGGTTGGATCTGATGGGAGTTGTAATCTGCCAACATCTGGAGGGCCACTGGTTCCTCATCCTGTACAAGAGCCCATGGAGGTGGTGGCAAACTTTCATAAGAGCTTCCTTTCATTTATAAGCACAGTACATTTATCAATACACATTGTCAACAATGGCTGGCTTTGGATTGGCAGGGACAAACTCCTTTAGGATTTAGACCCTGAGATGAAAGAACCATCCACCGTTTTACATTTGCCCAGCGTACCTTGAAACCAATCTGTTTACCCTGTTCTCTGAGTAATGTGATGTTACCTGAGCTGAAGACCCTTTATTGAGATGTAATGAGTGCCAAGGTTCCTCAATTTGCGGCACTAATAAAAGCGCTCCTCTGAGCAACACTCAGAGCTTTACATCTCTTTGTGGTATTTAATTCACAAACGGCAAGGCTGCATTGCTCCAGGAAAGATCTTGCGGCTAATTTGGTTGTAAAACTGGAAAAGCACAAATCTCTGTGCATGAATAAGTAAGTTTAAGTGTGCATTTAAAATAATAATAATAATTCTGCTAAACCTTTCCTTCATAGATATTGTTGTTGTTGTTTAGTCGTTTAGTCATGTCCGACTCTTTGTGACCCCATGGACCAGAGCACGCCAGGCACTCCTGTCTTCCACTGCCTCCCACAGTTTGGTCAAACTCATGCTGGTAGCTTCGAGAACACTATCCAACCATCTCGTCCTCTGTCGCCCCCTTCTCCTTGTGCCCTCAATCTTTCCCAACATCAGGGTCTTTTCCAGGGAGTCTTCTCTTCTCATGAGGTGGCCAAAGTATTGGAGCCTCAGCTTCAGGATCTGTCCTTCCAGCGAGCACTCAGGGCTTATTTCCTTCAGAATGGATAGATTTGATCTTCTTGCAGCCCATGGGACTCTCAAGAGTCTCCTCCAGCACCATAATTCAAAAGCATCAATTCTTCAGCAATCAGCCTTCTTTGTGGTCCAGCTCTCACTTCCATACATCACTACAGGTCATAGTGGAGAGTTTTGACCAAACGTGATTCACCTGGAGCAGGAACCGGCAAGCCATTCCAGTATCCCTGCCAGCTCTCACTTCCATACATCACTACTGGGAAAACCATAGCATTAACTATATGGACCTTTGTTGGCAAGGTGATACAGCATTATATCTAGCAGGAGGCAGTACTGCATCACTGTGAAACTTCTTTCTTCTGCTACTCGTTGCCCTGTCTCTAGATTTCACAGCCCCCTCAGCAAGTTACACATCCCATCTGCACTATACACTTATCACTTCTGTCAAATAGCCATGGCTTCCCCGGAAAATTCCTGGGAACCGCAGTTTGTTAAAAGGTGTTGATAGTTGTTAGGAGATCCTTGTTCTCCCAACAGATCTGCAGTTCTCAGAGTTGTACAACAATTCCCCTGTCCAGAGAACTCTGGGAATTGCAGCTCTGAGAAGGGAATAGAGCTTTCTTAACAACTCTCTGCACCCTTAACAAGCTACAGTTCCCAGGGTTCTTTGTGAGAAGCCATGATGGTTTTTAAAGTGGTGTGATACTGCAGCATGAAACACTACACTGATTCTCTGAGGAAGAAAAGTTAACTCTCTTTTCAGTTTGCTAAAAGTTCCTTTTCTGGGTTTTCTGGAGGTGAAATGACACTTTCAGGGACTTTTGAAAAATTCAGGGATACCACCAAAAATGGTTGCTCCGTTTTTGACAAGGAAAGGAAGAAGAATTTTACGCAAAGACTTGCACGAAGACTACTATGTGTCATAAAGAGAAGCTGTTGCAGTCTTCAGGCTTCAGTTTTGGGTGGACTTTTTAAAAAAGATTTCTTATTAAATAATTCATAAGAAGCTGCAAGGGCTTTGATGCTGCCTGGGTCTGATTTAATCACAAGTAAAAATAGAATGGTTTGCCTGAACAAAATCACAAATCTCAGTTTTTGAGACTTGGGCATGAATTATTCCTACTAGTGCATTTCTGGCATTTACTGTAAAATAATCTCTTGCGGGAAGTATGGTGATATTTCTGAAATTGAATCTGGAGGAATAGGTGTGCAGTATTCTGTTTCCTTTGAATTCTGTTTCCCTTGAATACTGATTATTTGTCGTAGGGTGAATGGAAAGATGCCGTGCTAGAAAAGTCAAGACTACACAGGCATATCAGTACTAAAACCTTGGAGAAAATCTGTTTTTTTACTATATCAGATAATATGTCCACCTGGCATCAAAACATGTGATTTAACAACACAGTTGAAGCATAGTGGTCAGTCTGAAACTTACAAAGTCCTTACTTTGTTTGTCACAAAGAGGTGGTCTTAGGAAAGCCACATTCTGCAATGTTTTGCAGATGAGAATGGGTGACTTAGTTGTGTACTTGTACTCTGTCCTGACATCAGCAAACACTGCTTAAATCAGTGAAAGGGAAACCCATGGCCCTCCAGATTTTCTTGGACTCCTAACTCCCATCAGTCCCAGTCAGTATGGGCAATTGTCAATGGTGATGGGAGCTCTAGTTCAACAACATCTGTAGTTGTAGTTCAACAATATCTGGCGGGCCACTGGGTCCCTATCAATGCCCTAAGTTTCTTCCCTGCTAAAAGCTCTTATCTGACTGCTGCATACTATATTAATTCACTCACTATGGTAGAATGTCCTGACCTGATTTCTAAATTGGATGTGGTTGTAAACTTACATTAAGTGTTACCTTACTAACACACACACACACACACACACACACACACACACACACACACACACACTGTTCAATCTCATTATGGTTCTCGTAGTACTTTTTATAGAATACCTACATCTCTGAAAACCTTCTGCAGTATTTACTGCTAGACCTTTTCACATAGCAAGGGATTTCAGTAATTCAGCAATGGGCGTCAAGGCAATTGGAAGTTGTGTTTTTTTCTTTTTACTGCAGGTAGATTTCATATCTATAATGAAGTGAAATATAAAATACAAAAAAAAAAAAATCCCCTGCTGTGCTTTCAGTATTTCTGATTTATTTATTTGACTTATTTATTTACTGCTTTTGTATCCCAGCTTTTCCTCAAAGGAGCTCAAGGTGGCATACGTGGTTCTTTACCTCATTTAATCCCCACAACATCCCTGTTGGGTAGGCTAGGTTGAGAGGCAGTGACTGACTACAAGGTCACCTAGTGAGCTTCATGACCCTAGTCTGACACTTAATAATAATAATAATAATAATAATAATAATAATAATAATAATAATTTATAACCCACCCATCTCGCCAGGTGTCCCCAGCCACTCTGGGCGGCTTCCAACAAGGTATTAAAATACAGTAGTCTGTTAAACATTAAAAGCTTCCTTAAAGAGGGCTGCCTTCAGATGTCTTCTAAAAGTTTGGTAGTTGTTCTTCTCTTTGACATCTGGTGGGCAGGCGTTCCACAGGGCGGGTGCCACTACCGAGAAGGCCCTCTGCCTGGTTCCCTGTAACTTGGCTTCTCGCAGTGAGAGAACCGCCAGAAGGCCCTCGGTGCTGGACCTCAGTGTCCGGGTAGAACGATGGGGGTGGAGACGCTCCTTCAGATATAACTCTAACCACCGTACAGGACAATTTACAAAATCCTCCTTATCTGAAGGAATCGTGACACAATTTCTAGAATTTTCAATCAATCGTAAAAGGGTTTTCCCAACCTAAGATGAATGGTGTGCCGGTTTGTATTGCAAGCTTGGCTGCAAGAATATATGAGAACTTTCTGTGGTCTCTTGCAGGAAGAAGCAATATCTGCCATAAGGATCTCTTTGCAAAAGGAGCTCAGGAAGATAGTTATTAGGAACATGATCTTGCCTCAGGGCCTGATATTGGCCCAGGGGAGTAGGACAGCAGGAGCTACCAGGAACACAGGTGGCGTGTGGGTTACAGAAACACATGGAGCATAAGTCACTGTTGATTCTCCTTTAAAAAAAACAAAACCCTGCAAAATTCCAAAAGCAAAATTTATCGGATTATATCAATGATGATGGGAAAGTTAACTGTATTTAAAGCAGCCATACTGATGTCATAAGAGAGCCATCTGAGTGAAGCTGTTATCTCAGAGCTGCTTCACAAGCGACAATTTGCTCTACGACAGGAGTTGGGAAGATCTGTGGTCCTCTCATCATTGTCGGACTCCCATCTCTCATCTTCCTCGGCCAGGATGGCTAGTGGGCAAGGATTATGGGAGTTGTAATCTGGAGGGCCACAGCTTCCAGACAACAGTAACAAAGGACTAGTCTAAAACAACAGCACAGCACACGCAGCTAGCACTAGACCTCTTCTTTCCAAATTGTGCAGTGCTGTATCTGGTCTCCACACAATAGATAGCTGTCTTTCATACCCTGGACCCACTTTAATCCCAAATATGCATTTGGGGACCCATTTCTTAACCTTTTACCATATATTTTGGGGTAGCGCTCCTGTTACGACCCACCTTGGATCCGTCCTCACCAACTGAGGACCAGGGCAGTAGACAACCGGCTTCTCAGGGACTTTTCCTGGTTCCTCCTTCTTGTAAAGAGTTTCTGCTTTTCCTACTACTCTAGAGTGGGGAGAATTTTTTTACTGCCTCCACGGCCAGTGCTATTTTTCTAGAAAAAGAGGTGCCAGAACTCACCATGAACACCTCCCTTGTTCTCTTATAATGGCAATGGCGCCCGCCTGAGAGGTGCCAGAACTGAGTGCTGGTGAGTTCTGGCTGGAGAAAAGCCCTGTCTCCACCCCAGAGGGGGGGAAAAGGCACATACATGCACAGCACACACAGTACTTTCTTCCCCCCACCCCTCAAAAGGAAAAGTTCCTCTCCTGTTAACTGGAAGACCTGCTGGTTGAAGCTGTTGGAGACACACTCATCCACCCACCCCAGTTCCCTGTAAAACCTTTTGTTGCCATAGCTGCTGTTGCTGCGGAAGAAGGGGGAGGTTGCTTCTCTCCTCCCCCCCCCCAAAAAGCTGCTTGTGTGCCCCAATGTTAGAGTAAGGCAGCACACAGTGCTTCATACAAAGGAAAAGAACAGAAGAGGTAAACCAGGCAAGTTTGGAAGAGCAGTTATGTATCTGGCCTTAAGTGGCTCATTGTAGTGGTAATGTAGTGGCGCTGTGGGCTAAACCACTGAGCCTCTTGGGCTTGCGGTTTGGCGGTTTGAATCCCCGCGACGGGGTGAGCTCCCATTGCTCTGTCCCAGCTCCTGCCAACCTGGCAGTTTGAAAGCATACCAGTGCAAGTAGATAAATAGGTACCATTGCAGTAGGAAGGTAAACAATGTTTCTGTGCACTCTGGTCCTCCGTGCACCAGTAGCAGTTTAGTCATGCTGGCTATATGACCCAGAAAGCTGTCTGTGGACAAACGCCGGCTCCCTTGGCCTGAAAGCAAGATGAGCGCCGCAACCCCATAGTTGCCTTTGACTGGACTTAACCGTCCAGGGGTCCTTTACCTTTTTTAAAAAAAAAAAGATGGGAGGGTTTAACAGCTAATCATCTACCACAGCACAGTTCCAGAATTGTTGAGACAACAGTGTTGTTGATCTATGCTTTGAGTGGAAAGCTCCAAAATTTGCTACAAGCAACCACTATGAAAAGCTGGACTCGCAGCTGAAACGGGAGGCAGGTGGGACAGGAATGCAACAGGTTGGGAGATACTGGGTTCTCAGGGGTAAACGAGAGAGCAAGTGGTGTTACCGCCCTAGAAAAATGTGAAAGCAACCACAGTGAATGTCCCAGCGAAATGGATACATCGCCTCCCTCAGCAAAGCATTTGCTACTTCCAGGAGTTGCCCCATCAGCCCAGTCCTCCTAGCTTTCTAGACAAGGATCAGTAAGACACGTGGTTGACCAAACTCCCTCAAGCATCTTGTCCATGTCCTCGAGTCACAGTCATGGGAACTGATCCCAAACAACTCCTGGAGCTACAGTTCCCAGAATTCTTTGCGAGAAACCATCGCTGTTAAAGTGGTATAAGTGCTTTAAATGAATGGTGCAGATGCAACCATACTGAGATTAGGGCATCGACAAAGAGTCAGGCATTCATCAGATTTTTATAATAAAATATTATTGCGTATATAAAAAGTTAATCTTTTTAAAAAATCCCATAAATCCAAGTTTCCAAATGGAAAACTATCACAGCAAGGAAGGGGTCAGGTTAAATTTTCCCCCTCCCTCCTATTGTGCTATTTTTGTTGTTGAGAGGGATTGTTATTTTATTTATTTTATTTTATTTTATTTCAGCATCCCTCTTCTAGCTGAAGTGATACGCCACCTCTTCATTCTCCCCCAAGTGTATATGATCCAGGCAGGCAGTTCTTTTTTCCTTATTACATGAAGAGTTGGGAAATAGCTCCTGTATTTGGACTAATGTCTTATTCAGCCTCGAGGTTCTCATGAATGTGCTCAAGCTGCTGCATTCTTTATTAGATGCCGTATTCCGTGCTCTGAAACACGATAAGGGGCCTGCATCTTTTCAGAACCCCTGCTTGAAAATCCATCTTCAGAAAGCCAAGCAGGGGTCTGTTTTGTGGGTGCTGCATCACCGGGAAGGCAACCTTTGTCGGCTAATTGGCTCTGCGGTA
Source organism: Podarcis liolepis (assembly GCF_965112155.1). Taxonomy (NCBI): domain Eukaryota; kingdom Metazoa; phylum Chordata; class Lepidosauria; order Squamata; family Lacertidae; genus Podarcis; species Podarcis liolepis. Next base: position 85,224,511 of record NC_139558.1, read on the forward strand.
CTTTAATGGGTGTGTTCTTTTATCTTCCGCGTTTATCTTCTTTTCACAGCAAATTGGCTGACGTTTATCAATCCCGTATGTCTCCCCCCTCTCCCTTAATAACAGCTGTTTGCCTTCCTGATGCTGTTCTCTTGCATCGCAGATAAATCAAAAAGGCTAAATTTGCTGTCTTGGGGGTTGGAAGGCTGTTGCACATTGCATAACACCCTGGAGACTTCTATAAATAACTTGAAATTTGTAACGGTAGCTTTTCTGCGGCGAGGAATAATGTCTCTTGACAATTCACTCGGCTGGAAGCTCAAATGGGGGAAGATCAGACAAAAGGTGACACCTTTTTATGGTGGGGTGGGGGAGAGACCACCAAGAATCTTTATGCCCCCCTATTAAGCTCACTGCACAAGGTCCTAATCATAGGATCAAAACTGCTGCTTAGCTCTGTTGCCATGTTTATTGCAATGTTCAGGTATGTTACTGGGTTTTAACACATAAACAGTCTTCTAGGGCCAAGATAGCATAGTGCCTTCCAGGTAGCAGTGGGGAGAAATGTGATTTAGTTTGTATTTAAAGGGGTGCCTCCCTAGTTTGCAAGGGAATGGCAACATAGCCGTCCTTCCTAATTTGCTCTTCTCCATATTTTACAATGTAGTACTCCAGGCAAGGGATGCTTACAAAAATAAATATGCTACGATTGATTGTACACAAAAATGTATAGATTGGTGAAAATAAAATGCATTGTTTTAAGGGAAATTGAAAAAAAAATGTGCATATAGGGCAAAATTACACATGAACGTGTATATTAGGAGAAAATCACACTAAAAAGCTGGGGAGTTTTCATGAGGATTCAAGAAAATACTTGCAAACTGACATAGAAATGTGGAGAACTGGACTTTAGACTAGAAAAATTAGAAACTGAGAGAAACCAAAATTATAATTTATTGCATTTATATCCCACATTTTTTCTCCAGGGACCTCAAGGTGGTGCACATGGTTCTGTGTGTCTTCATTTAATCCTCACAACAACCTTGTGAGGTAGGGTAGGCTGAGATGCAGTGACTGGCCCAAGGTCACCCAGCGAGTGATGAGTGGGGATTTGAACTCTGACTTCCCAGGTCCTAGTCCATTACTCTAACAGTTCTGCCACACTAGCAGATTTGTTCATCCCTACCTACAGATATTGTTGAACTGTCATCAGCCAAAGCCAGGATGGCCAGTGGTCAGGAATGATGGGAACTGTGGTCCAACAACTTCTGGAGGTCTACAGGTTCCTTAGGTTCCCAATATCTGCTGTAGGGTTTCATGGGAGTCCCTATTCAGCTCTATCATGCTGGGTGTAGTGTCGGGCTTTTAAGGGATTATCATATTTAATATATATATATTTTTAAAGTAATATTTATTAGAGTTTCAAATAATACAAAAAACAAAAAGAAAGAAAGAAAGAAAGAAAATTCATCCTTTACAATCCCATTTTCAATAACTTTTTTTCGCGACTTCCCCTCACCTCCCCTTCTTGTATTCCAAGTCCAAATATTTATCCAACAAGTTCTTATCTCTAATTTCTTAACCTTAATTTGTTATTATATTTATTTAGATTAAATTTTTAACCTTAATTCATTATTATATTTAGTTCAATTTATATATCAACTTTTAACTTATATACCTCAATCATTTATAAAAAACTTTTTCTAAGGTCGACCCTGTTTCCTTTCCACGAATTCCCCATTCTTATACTAATAGCAACACAGAATTAAACACAGAATAATAAAAAAAAATCAAGCCCCCTTTGGATTTCCAAACCCCACCCTCCCTTCCCCGGTTTCAATCCCAAAACCATAGTCCATTAGTCCATCTATTATCAGCCTGGCAACCTCACGTCTGAGGCTCTTAAATCTCTCTCAGTCCCTTTCTGCCGGCTTCTTTGAAAGTCCCTTGTATTTAACACCCAGTCTCGAAGGGGCACTCTCTCTATAATATCCATGTTCCTTCCAGCCAGGCCTCCTTGTTTAAAGGTGGAGCTCAAATCCTGTTTCTTAGATCCAAATGTCCCAAGAGCTCCAGCTTCCACCTTGATCAAATTAATATCCATCTTGACAGGCCTCCGGCTCTCATTTGCCTTCTGTAACATTTCAGCCCCTCCTTTCTGCTCCTCCTGTTCGGTGTATATCTCTTCCTCCTCTTCCTCAGTCTATCATATTTAATATATAGGGCTGTAATATCCTTGGAGGTAGAAGTGAAAGTCTCCTATCATGAACTCCTATCATGAATCCTACTCCTGGTCCCCCGAGTTTGGACTACATTTAGACCCAAGGCTCTAGGATTGTCAAAGCTATCTCCTATGAATTCCTCCTTCATGCTGTATCTGAGTCCAAGCTGATGATGATTGATTGGTTAGCCACCTTTTACCCTAAGATGCTAGGGCAGGGTACAACAGTTTAAAATACATTAAGAACAAATTTAAAAGCAAAGAGCAATTTTCCATACAAATGACCCAATGTGTCAAGCTAGAGATGCCCATTTCGGATGCTTACAGATATAATGTGTGCAAAGGGCACGATGAAAATACCCTGTAGTGCTATCTTAACAACTGTTATTAGTAATAAGTTTAGATGGAGCTTAACATACACCGAAGGTCAGCTATTGCTTACTCTCAAATTAGGGGTGAGGTTATTACGTGGTTGCAAGGATGATGACCGTAAATGTTTGAAAACCAGGACCTGATGCTAGAGAAGGCTGGAAGATAAAACACGTTGGCATCAAATGGAAGGCTTGTTCTCACAAGGCACATAAAATCACTTTAAGCTGGGGCGGACCTTTTTCAGCCTGAGGACCATGTTTCCATCAGAGCAACCTTCTGGTGGCCACATTTGGGTTGGACAACCTTCCGGGTGCAGCCAAAGTAGATGGAGCAATGAATTTTACTTTTTCAACAGTAGGCTAGTTCCAATACATCCAGAGCTCTGTAACCTCCAGCAAGGAGAGCAAGAGGTATTATCAGAGTTCATGTGCACATTACAGCCGGGCTGTGAAGTGGGAATGGTGAGGTCTGAGGCCTAGAGAAAAGTTGTGTGGCTAAGGAGGAGGGAGAGAGAGAGAGAGTCCCAAGGCCCCAAAAGAATTTTCAGGGCTATATTGAGTGCATGGGGGTTGCAGTTATCCATCCCTGCCTTAAATGGTTGCTCCACCATCACTTAAGAGATTCAAGCAGTTGCTCTTTATTGGGAGAGACGAACTCATTTCCTCCTTGACCTTACATTGGTCTCAGAGTAGGAGGAGAGGTAATTCACTGGGTCCATATCTACCTAGCAGTTTAGGAGTCGACGTAAGACATTTAAATCATAATGATTCCAGAATGTTGTGACAAAGCAGTCCTACACATGTTTATAGTGAACTGCCTAACAAGGTATTTTCTAAATATGAAGGTTCCTCCCCAATAAAATTGAACAAGTTAACTTCATGAACGTCTCAAGAATTTAAATGATTGTATCCCCCCATCACACTTTGAAATTTGTCTCTTTCTATTTGATTCCCTTTTCCCTGAATTATTTTTTGTGAGCCTCTCAGTCCTTTGGGATTTGATTTCATGCTGGGAACAATTTTGCAGTGTTATAGTCAAGAACCAGAAAAAAACCCTGTGAGGACAAACTCTTGTGGAGCAAATGTTCACAGTTACCAGAGTTAATAAGATCTCTTGTTCCAGGTTGACAGAAGATGTTGCAAGTGCAACTTTTATGACACAACAAAATTTATTATTAAAAATATGTTTGTGTACGGGGAACAGTACCCTTTTTTTTTACAGCTTGTTTCTCTTACGCTGTTCCATAGCTTGCACACTGAAGCTGTAATAATAATAATAAGCAGAAGAGTGGCAGCTAAAAAATAAATACATAAATCATGTTAATACTGTATTAAGTAAAATAATACTGATAATTGTTGTTGTTGTTTAGTCATTTAGTCGTGTCCGACTCTTCGTGACCCCATGGACCAGAGCATGCAAGGCACTCCTGTCTTCCACTGCCTCCCGCAGTTTGGTCAAACTCATGCTGGTAGCTTCGAGAACACTGTCCAACCATCCCGTCCTCTGTCGTCCCCTTCTCCTTGTGCCCTCCATCTTTCCCAGCATCAGGATCTTTTCCAGGGAGTCTTTTCTTCTCATTAGGTGGCCAAAGTATTGGAGTCTTAGCTTCAGGATCTGTCCTTCCAGTGAGCACTCAGGGCTGATTTCCTTCAGAATGGAGAGGTTTGATCTTCTTGCAGTCCATGGGGCTCTATACTAATTAGTATTAGTATAATACTGATAATACGAATACTAATTAGTATAATACTAATACCCTTTGGCACATGAACAGGGCTGGCCAGGTTTCTCCTCCAACATCCTATTAGTGAGTGTCTGCCATGGACTTTGCAGCGGCATGCTGATAACTGAATCCTAGATGTATGTTATCAAAACCAAATGAATGTAAAAATCTTTTAAAGTAGCAGCACATTTTCTGCATGAAGCAACAAAACACGAGTAAGCATGGGAGAGACATCAAAACCCAGATTGCAAACTGCTGAGCAAGATTCTTCTGTTCTGCAGAGTTTAAACGTTCTCTTGATGTGCCCTTTTCAACTTATTTACGATATGGTTTTTAAAATAAAAATGAGGTGAGCATTTTAGTATCTTGGTGTACCAACAGCTGCTACATCCAGGACCACCCACATGCAGTTATGCTGGATATGCTCTTTACTCCCAGCAGATGGGATTAGGAGGACAGTGTGTGAATCAGCCCTCCATCTGGGGATCCCACTTTCAGACAGCAGGCAATTGCGCTTTCGGGGTGACCCTGTGGCCTAGCACGTCTCTCTCTAACTACATCTTTACATTAAAAAAAAACCTTACAAAACCTTATTAATTCCCTTGCAACTTTTGATAGAATCCCTACTTAATCTGCAATTTTCATTGTGTATTTTCTTTCTCTGTGTTTTCTTTGTTTATTTTTTTGGGGGGGAGGGGTTGTCTTCTGGTGTAATATATCAGCATTCTTGAGCATTGTCAGTAGTCCTGAGAATTAGCTACCAGGAAGATCTATATACAGTCGTACCTTGGGTCCTGAATGCCTAGCGAGTCGAACGTTTTTGCCCCTGAACGCCGCAAACCAGGAAGTGAGTGTTCCGGTTTGCAAACACTCTTTGGAACCTGAATGTCCCACATGGCTTCCATGGCTTCAGATTGGCTGCAAGCCGTGCCTTGGTTTCTGAACGTTTTGGAAGTCAAACACACTTCCGGAATGGATTCCGTTCGAGAACCAAGGTACGACTGTACAGACTTTAGATATACAGAGAATGTATAATGGGCAAATTAGTTGAACCTGTAAGCTGATGTTTATATGTATTACCTGGTGTTAATGTTATAAGATGAACCTTGGAAATAGAGCCCTCCCAAACAGTGGCTGGTTGGGTGGTGGACTCTTCTTCTCTGGAGGTATTTAAGTAGATGCTTGGATGTTTATCTGTCAGGAATTCTGCAATTCCATCCTGCACTGAGCAGGGATTTGATGACCTCCCAAGGTACTTTGTAACTGTAGTTCTGTGCATCTTAGGAAGCACCTTAAAATTCTCCTTTGGACCTTTGACAGGTTTGAAAGCTTGCTTTGAGATTTCTAGCCATGCATAATTGCTAATATGTATATATATAAATCAATCAATCAATCTTTATTATGGTCCAGAGACCCAACAAATCGTTACAAAGCAATGCACAATTCAGACAGCCTACCTCCAGGTTAAACAAGCATTTTGTTCAGACTTAAAGATAGGGATCATTGGTTCTTGCAACCACCGATAAAAACTGCTAATGTTCTAGCGTTTGTCTGGTCTTCCAATAGGAACCTGACATAGTGAGCCTCTGATTTTCCCGGGAAAGGTACCAGCAAGGGTAATATCAGTTGAGCCCTGGCTTGCTCATATTTCGCACAGTGCAGCAAAATATGTTTTATAGAATCGATGTCTTGAGCACACGAGCAAAGTCTGTCCTGGTAGGGAACTCCTCTCAACCTGCCATCCAACACTGCAGAAGGAAAGACGTTTAGTCTGGCTTTGGTGAATAATTTGGTACTGTCAGGTTTTTAATGTAAGTTGTTAACTTCAAGACATGCCCATATTGTACTCCTACTGCCAGCGGACTACAGACTGTGTATGATCGAGATCGCAAGTCACTGTGTGTATTATTCCATAATCTTTGATATATTATTACTACATTTGTGTACTTTGCAGGTGATGGAAATCAAAGGACAAATGATTCACGTCCCGGAATCAAACTCCATTTTGTTTTTGGGCTCTCCTTGTGTGGACAAGCTAGATGAGCTCATGGGCCGAGGCCTCCACCTTTCAGACATACCAATTCACGATGCCACCCGTGATGTCATCCTCGTTGGGGAGCAGGCCAAAGCCCAGGACGGCTTGAAGAAACGGATGGACAAGCTGAAGGCAACGCTGGAACAAACCCATCAAGCCCTGGAAGAAGAGAAGAAGAAAACGGTGGATCTCCTTATTTCCATCTTCCCGGAAGAAGTGGCTCAGCAGCTGTGGCAAGGGCAGCAAGTTCAGGCCAGGAAGTTTGACGATGTCACCATGCTCTTTTCTGACATAGTTGGCTTCACGGCGGTCTGCGCCCAGTGCACTCCCATGCAGGTGATCAGCATGCTCAACGAGCTCTACACGCGATTTGACCATCAGTGTGGATTCCTGGATATCTATAAGGTAACACCCTTCAGCTCCCTCTGGCCCTATTAAACTCCTCTAGACAATAGCCTAGTAAGGATATTGCTTTCTCAGTAAAATAAAGGTTGGTCTAGATGACTGTTGGTTATATGGTGATCACTGGGCAGTTGACTTGGGGTGTACAGGACAATTTTGGGATGGTATGAACTGGTGGAATAAGCAATCGTATTTCTACTGATGGAATTGTTACTCACTCTCGCTGCAGATTGAGATTGGAATGAGGGGTCAGAGATTGTGGCAACTTTGAACTTAATAGGCTAAATGCTGAGAAGATTTGTGGAGCTATATGGCACTTACTTATGAAACCATCAGTTGTGAAGGCATGGAAGAAGGAAATGTTGAGAGAGGCTGTGTTTGGGGAGCTGGTTATATACCGTATTTTTTGCTCTATAGGACACACTTTTCCCCCTCCAAAAATTAAGGGGAAATGTGTGTGCATCCTATGGAGCGAATGCAGGCTCCTTGGCTTCAGCAATTGCAACGCAAAGCCTCCAAAGCGCAGAGGGAGCGCTCCCTCCACGCTCCGGAGGCTTCGTGTTGCTTTCGCTGAAGCCTGGAGAGCGAGAGGGGTCGGTGCGCACCAACCCCTCTCGCTCTCCAGGCTTCAGGGATAGCCGCTTGAAGCCTTTGGAGCACAGTGGGAACTCGCACTGAGCTCCAAAGGCTTAGGGTTCCTTTTGCTGAAGCCGGGAGAGCAAGACTCTCCTGGCTTCAGCAGAGAGGGAGAGCTGCGCAGCGCCCCTTCAGCGAAGCGGGAGGAGAAATGGAAGGGACTCTGTTTCTCCTCCCACTTCGCTGAAGGGGCGCTGCGCAGAGAGGGGGAGATTTTTTTTTTCTTGTTCTCCCCCTCTAAAACAAGGTGCGGCCTATGGTCGGGTGCACCCTATAGAGTGAAAAATATGGTACATGTGAGGTGGAAGTGTCCCAAGTCCATTGTTTTTCAGTGGCAGGAGCCCTCATAGGAGTTGATAAGAGACAGTTTTTTCTTAAGGCAGTCCTCTTTGGAGGAAAGAGGACTGGAGACTTGTACCATCTTCTGTTTATTTAATACATATGTTGAGCTGGTAGTAGTGGGGTACTTAACAATCGTGTAACTACATCTGTTCAGCCATCTCAAAATCCAGCCAGCTTTCAGTACAGAAAAAAATAGCTTGTCTCATCCCTCAAAAAATAAGATCCAAGTCATAGCAGGCAAATGTTTTTCACCCCACCCCCAAACTTTCCAGGTGATTGTTATTTCTAAGCACCTGACAGCTTGATGCAAAGAATTTCTCGCTGTAGATAATTATCCATCAATCAGCTTCCTTTGTCCGTAGTTCCAGCATGCTTAAGAGGCAAGGAAATTCCTTCAAGGTTTGCATGATAGGGGGAAAAAATGATTGTAAACCAATTGAGGATGAGCCTTGCCATATTTTAAGATATTATAATTTAAAATATTTGGATGTTGCCTTTTAAGTACCCAGTCCAACATAAACAGGATCGGAGGGATTTGAGGAGGCTGTTTAAAGGAGGTAAACCTTTTTTTTCTGCCTCCAAAGGGCCACACTTTGAACACTACATAAAAATAAATAAATCACAAGCTATCCGCTCCCTTCATCCCCAAACCGCACTGAAGCTTAATTGCATTCTGTTTACATCCTTGCCGTATGGTGTTTTTTATTTCCCACAGCTGTAGTTGAGCCTCCCTAATCCATATTCATGCAGGGAGTTTCTTGAACAGAAAACCAAGGTTTTATCGTTCTAGTGACGGCGAACAGCGAAGGCCACTGGCATTTCTCTCTCTGCTATGGATGGCCACATTTATCAGTGGCTGCCCGACTGGACCCCAAATCACTGTAAATAATCCATTTGCTGCTATCCATCACTCTCTGCAGCCTCACCTTGAAAACTTGTGCTGTCCTTCAGGTTTTGGTGTCTTCTGCTTTGCAATGTGCTTTGTTTAAGGCACTGTGCAAGGTAATGCTTAAACCTAGCAGGCTTGTCTTAAGCTTGTGTTAGGATCACTCAGGGCTCTGGTTCCAGCGCGAAGCATCAATCTCATGAGTTCCCATAGGGAGTTCCTGGTGCCAATCATGTGAACGAATGAAAGGACTGTGAGCTTGAAATTGCTGCATTTCACTTCAAAACCAGGGGAGGGGGGGGGAGTGGAGGGATGGCATAGAAACAGACATTTGCTTGACACACCACCTCTTTGATCGTTTTCACAGCTCGGGTTCACTTGTGGAATCAACTCTTTGGTCTCTGATGAAGAGATTACAGTAAAGTTTCTTCCAGAAGGGCCAATGGTTTACGGCAGAAAGTGGATGGGATCCAAGAAAAGCATGTAAAGATTTTGGTGGGGTTGCATTTCTCAAAAATTAGCAGCTCTGCACTGCCTGACAAGTCACTTCTGAAACAGAGGGAGTTTTCAAAAAACAGTCATTGATGTGGCCCAGAGGGCTCTGCTATTTCATTCCCAGTCATGAACTGGGGTGCCAGCTGCTACTACTGTGATGAATGCTGGGGTGTGGTAGGACCTGTTATTCTTACAATATCACTAGATGATAATTTTAGCATTTCTGTCTTGCATGCCATTTTTAAATTCGCTTTTACTTGATTTTACCTCCTTTTAAAAAGGTAAAGGGACCCCGACCATTAGGTCCAGTCGTGACCGACTCTGGGGTTGCACGCTCATCTTGCTCTATAAGCCGAGGGAGCCGGCGTTTGTCCACAGACAGCTTCCAGGTCATAGTTGCCTTTGACTGGACTTAACTGTCCAGGGGTCCTTTACCTTTTTTGCCTTACTGGAAACATGGGATGGTTCTCTCTCTCTCAAACTGAACCAGGGACGCTTTACCCCAGATTGCCTATTTTTATGTCACAGCTATAATGAAATGAATTATGAATGCTGACTATCCATTAGAATCCCCGGAGGTTGGGTCCAATGCTGTACCAAGGGGATTCCATTGGCACAATGGTACTCCTGGTTTTTTCTCTCTCCCCACCCCTTGCCCTCATCTGCTCTTGAGGATCCCCCAACCCTCTGGAGCTAATTTTGAAGTTGAATGGGGGCGGGCTGGAGGGGATAGGAGACGAATAGTAATTTATGTTGCATGCAATGTAGCTGCAGGGCTCTAAATGGGCCCATGTCAGTAAAGTCACATTTTTTTATTTTTTCATAAAACAGGATCATCATCTTGCATAAGTAGCTTAAAATATGTGAAACAACCCTATAAACCACCAGACATATAGTTGCATAGATACAGCGATCTGAGCATTATGTACAGCTTTTCAAATGTGCTGAAGCAGAGCAGGTTTCGTATATTTATTTTATTTATTAATTGAAATATTTATAACCTAGCTTATATCAGATTGATCTCAGGATTGGGCGGCGGGGGGGGGGGCGGAATCAAAACTCATTTAGAGCAGTTATTGCATCGAAAAAGCAAATCAAACATTGCGTTGAGAAAATGTGTGGCGTTGAAAAATAATTATTAAAAGAGATTAAAAGTATGAAACAAAGGTTAAATCAGACATCTTCAGATTCTGGTTTGTAGGTCTTAAAGCACTTGCTGGCATGGAGGTGGCTCGCCTTTTTGTTTCCTGCTGCTAAATTACACATTAAACGACATCCAAAAATATACTTCCCTGATGTTATTCTCCTATGTAAGTAATTGGTGTAGTTGCTATAGAGATATTAGATTATCACAAAGGAGATGGCTTACGTGATAGCAAAGGGGAGGAGAGATCATGTATGAGCCATAATCTACGCTCTTCTCTCTCTCTTTTTACAAAAATGCATGTAGGCAAGCAGAACATTACGTGTGCAATGCAGTCCTGTACAGGTCTACTCAGGATACAGCCACGTTGAGTGCAGTGGAACTTGCTACGTAAATGATCATAGGATTGCTGCTGAATCCACTGTTGCTAGAAGCAACTTGAAATGGAGAGCTTCAGTTTTCACAGAACATTTTGAATTACTGTGTTAACTTGCCCCAGAGTTGAGCAGAAGCTCCTCTTAACTTTTTTCTTCTTCACGTTTTCTGCCAAAGAAAGGATTCCCTTTAGTCATTCCTTCTCAGCATCCCTTACGGAACTGCTTATTCATTTACAGCTGTGTCCTCAGTGAGGTCATCGCATAGCTAAAGCTGATTGAGAGGAATACTGTCCCATTCACTACATGAAACCTGATTTGATCGTCCATATGGTTAAGCCATGTTGCTGCAACGATTAAGCCAGGGACGCGGTGTGGGTTAAACCACAGAGCCTAGGACTTGCCAATCAGAAGGTTGGCGGTTTGAATCCCTGCAACGGGGTGAGCTCCCATTGCTCGGTCCCTGCTCCTGCCAACCTAGCAGTCTGAAAGCATGTCAAAGTGCAAGTAGATAAATAGGTACTGCTCCAGTGGGAAGGTAAACGGTGTTTCTGTGCACTGCTCTGGTTCGCCAGAAGCGGCTTAGTCAGGCTGGCCGCATGACCCGGAAGCTGAACGCCGGCTCCCTCGGCCAGTAAAGCGAGATGAGCGCCGCAACTCCAGAGTCGGCCATGACTGGACCTAATGGTCAGGGGTCCCTTTACCTTTTTATAGTTAAGCCAAGAAAGCAGAGGAAGCAGCAACAATGTTTAGATGGGCAGGAATAGAGCAGAAAAGGGCTGGCACAAGTACTGATGCTATTTGAGGGAGAGTTGATGCTGCCCCCCTGTGCAGCAGCTGTGGTCATGCTGAGGCTCTCAAGAGCATTACATACAACCAGGTTTTGCTCTGATGAAGGACCCAGGGGAACATAGGGTCTTCCCAGGGCATGGCAGGGTAGGAGAGTGCTTGCTCTGCTTCCACTTTGCTGCAGTGGTAGAAAATACCCTTTCAACTTTAACAGCAGGAAACTGTCAATCTTGTAAAGTTTAACAGCAATATTTGCTCAATTGCAAAGCGGCAGCAGCACAGGCACTCCCTGGGGCTGCCCCTCTCAATATGTGCCACTCTGAAGAAGGACCCTCCCAGAGTGTGGCTGATCCACTGCCAGAGAGCCCTGTAGGAGTGCCGCTAATGGCTTTGCTGCAGTAGCAAGGTGGCGGCAGCTCTCCTAGTCCTCAATAGTGGCAGGGAAGAAACTGGGTTGGAAGGGGTGGGGGGCAGAAATCATACCTCCTTTTCTGCTGACTGAGGGCTGGTCCACACTTTCACTTGTCTATGCCTAGAAAGTACAGGTATGAGGGGTTTCCTGCTTGACACCCAAGTGGTTTCTCCCTTTCCACATTCCTTTCCCAGGGAAAACCCACACTTCAGCTCTAAATCGGAGCGAATGTCAATCTGGAGAAAATTCAAATTGCTATTTGCTCCAATTGAGCTCTAAAGAGCAGCTTTTCCCAGGACAAAGCAGGAAGTTTGGATAAGCCCTCAGACAAATATCTCTATTCTTGGCTAGTTTGAGCATCATCTTCACAACCCGATGGGGTGGGTCAGTACAGAACCAGACAAAGCCAAGGAGACAATGACCTGAGCTGGATTGTAAAAGATGAATATTTGCACAATCTTAGGTGGGTTATATCCCACCAAAATTACAAATTTTGTACTTGGAAATTAAAAGGCCTGGGTTTCAGCTAGAGCAGGGGTCAGCAAACTATTTCAGCAGGGGGCCGGTCCACTGTCCTTCAGACCTTGTGGGGGGCCAGACTATATTTTGAAGGGGAAAAAATGAATGAATTCCTATTCCCCACAAATAACCCAGAGATGCATTTTAAATAAAAGCACGCATTCTACTCATGTAAAAACACGCTGATTCCCGGACCGTCCATGGACCGGATTTAGAAGGTGATTGGGCCGGATCCGGCCCCTGGGGCTTAGTTTGCCTACCCATGAGCTAGAGAGTCCAAACCCCTGCTCAGCAATGACATTCACTGATTGACTTTCCTCAAGCAGTCTTTTCTGAGAATACAGTAATATGATCCCGTGTATACCACTCTAAACCGCTTAGTGAATGGGCACGATATAAATCTGATAACCAAATCTGATTAAATAAATAGGCTTGACAACTTAAGTTGTTTTACTTTATATTCATCAAGGCTTATGTGCTTTCGCGAGCCCTTTGATCGGCAGAAATGCCACCAAAGCAGCCGGCATGTTGCTGCAAAGATTAAAAAGGGGATCCACCTAGAAGCTTTACTAAGAAAAGAGGCAGTTCCGAATTTTGCAACGCAGTTGGTTCTCTGGCCAAGCAATGTGCATAAAAATGCATATGCTGGTGTAAATAACATACAAAATATGCTAGGGGAAGATTGCTTTCAAAGGCATGTATATAACAGGAAATTACATACAAAATTGTGTGCTGTATACTAGGAGAATTGGACACCAAAAAAGGCCAATGAATTTCCAAAAGGACATCTATCATAAACTGATTCAGAAATGTGTAGAACTGAGTTTACTGTTGGAAAATTGAGAATCTGAAGTTGACAGATTCACCTGGGGGAAGGCTTGCAGCCAACTTGGTTTTAAAAGGAGTTTATGTATGATGAACCCTACTGGTGCAGCAATAAAACTGCTAGCATGTTTGCAAAGCTAAGCAGGGGCCGGTGTGGTTTCAGATTGGATGAGGCCCCACATGTTGAGATTCCTGCATTGCAGGGGGTTGGATTAGATGACTCCAGGGTCCCTTCCAATTCTATGATTCTCTGATGATTCTCTCTCTCTGACTACAGGGTGATCCATATTCCATTTATGACTGACAAAACTGTGGCTTACACAGCCTCATCATATGCACTGAACTAAATCCCTCTGATTTCAGTTGAACCTACTGAGCCTAGCAGCCCGATCTTATGCATGCCTACTCAGAAGCAAGTCCAATCAAATCCAAAGGCGCTTGCTGCTATGCAAGCCCTCGTTCAGAAGAGTTTTATTGACCTCCGTACAACTTACTTCCGAGTAGGAAAAAAAACTGCTTAAGATAAAATCGTGATTCCTGTGCACTTTTGAAAAATTGCTCCCATGTGTTTTGTTTTTTATATAGTTGAGGTTTTAGACTGCCAGTTGCTGTAAAGTCTTGTGTTTGGTTTTTTTTACTCGGAGGGGGGGGGGAATGACAAAATGTCATTTAATATCAGGTAGAGAGAGTACATGTCGAGAATTGATTGCTTCTTTCCATTCCCTTGAAAATAGCTGTCTATGGCTCAACACACTGTTCTCGTCAGAATTTCCCTTTATCCTGGGTTCTTGAGGCTTCCTGCCCTGACTGCTAAGCAGAGGTGGTAGAACCAGTGCTTTCCTGGGCTTGCCAGTGTGGAAGATCATTAAGAGAGAGAGAGAAAGGGAGGGAGTGTTTAAATGCCTGTAGGGCTCACGAAAGCAATTGCTTCATAATTAGACTCTTGGGGAAGGAACTGGGATTTGCAGAGGGGAGGCAGCCCTCAGAAGAGCACACTTTTAAGCAGATGGATGGGTTGCCATGTGGAATCTCTTCCCGTTCGCTTGGGAATGGGTTCCCACCAACCAGTGGACTGTGTGCCGCTCACGTAGGCTGGTTTTCAGAGGCTGGCTCCCTTGTGGATTCAGCATTGCTACGCTGCTGGAAGAAGGAGCCTCGGGTTTGCACGGAGAAAGAAACTGCAGGAAAATGAAGGTCTGCAGAAGATTTAAGGTTTGAATCAGCAGCCAAATCCTGCTGCAACACAGAAGTAAAAGTGATGGAGGTTTCTCTTTGTATGATTGAATATGAGTATTAATCTACTTTCATGGGCCTGAGTATTATTAGAAGCATAAGCTGTGTATGGCAAAGAATATAATTAGAGATCCCTGAGCATGAGAATATGAAGCATAATTGAGTGTGAATAAAGGAGAATGTACGTAAACGAGTATAAACTTTCAAAGAGTTGAATTGATGCGATTAGCCGCTGGTGTGCATGCTATGACGACTCTTGCAAGTAGTGGCCACGATTGGATTTTCTTGGCATGTAGAAAAACATGTGGATGTGGCTTATACATTTACTGACATACTTATAAAGGCTGCAATTCTGCACCCGTTCTCCTGGAAGTAGGCCTTATAGAACCCAGTAGGACTAGCTTCTGGGGAGACGTGCTTAGGATTGCGCTGTGATGCAGGAGTAGGAAGCCTAGGCTGCCACTTGCAGTGCCTTTGGTGAAAAGTGGGGAGTGCTTTCTGGTTTCACTGCAGCTGCTCCAGGAAAGCACAGCGGAGGGACTAGAGGATCAGGGCCCCCAAGGGATCCACGAGGCTTTGGAGACAGTGGATACCAAATCCTCTGGCACTCTGAAACACCCTGGTCTGATGCGTTCTCCTGGCTGTTGTCAACTGGAAAGCTGCCAATGGCAGTTGATTTGGGCTGATTTCTGCTGCCTGCCGCCAACTAGAGAACTAACCAGTGATAACTTCTTGCCCACTTGGGCAAAGCTCAGGGCTTCTCCTGCAGTACAGCTCAGAGCTTCCACCCTGGCCTTCAACTTGCAGCACACTCTTAACCCCTTCCCAGCCATCAGCATCACAGGTTTGGGAAGGGAGAGCACTGCACTTTCCCCTGTCTGCAGGATTTGTAATTTGCCTTTTGAGAAGTGCCTCAATGCTGATTGCACAACAAATGGGAATAAAGAACACGGTAAGCAGTGTATCAAATTAAAAAGACACCCCCCCCAAAAAAAATGACAAAAGATAAAACAGCGAGTGGAACCACTAAAATGTTCCGAAAGCCCTAAAAGCATTTGCCAAATATGGAAATGGAGCGATTGAACTTTGGCTTCCTATCACAAGACGTTCAAGCTCATGGTCTGTTAAGACACCAGTATCGCTGGTTTGGCTTGTTGGGTCACATGGTGCATAGCTTTGCCTTGCAAATGGGCAAGAGATCATGCACAAATATCTTTACCAAATCAAGTTGTCAAGTTGTTGTTAAAATCATAGGACTGTCTTGAATGAGATATTTTCAAGGTGCTTCAAATGTGATTCTTTATTTTAAATTTAGCTCTGAGGATCGATGGAGCTTTTGCCTGGCTGTCCTCTTATCTAATCTGTTTTAGGTAATCCCAGACAGACTCTCAATCAGAATTGTATCTTTCTCCTCTTCTCCAGGAATAGCTTTCTTGTATCTAATCAACTCTCAATCTATTCTGAGTTCTTCCTGCAAATTCTTTCTTTTCACCCTTGCTTGTGCAACCATTTTTTAAAAAAATTCTGCCTCTTTATTTCTCCCCCTTTAATCTTCTTCCCTATATTTAATTCATAAAGCATTTTGGGAGAGAAGATAAAAATGGCACATATTAAAAGGAATGTAACAGTTGTCATCCATTTTAAATGAAAGCAGAATACAGAGGAGCACTTAAACGCAAGTCTTAAGCACATTTGCTTGAAGGCAGGTCCCATTTATTTTTGTGGGACTTCCTTCCAATTAAGTATGTTAAAGATTACATCCTTTTAGTGCCAAACTAGGCAGCAATGCAGGAGATGTGTGAAAGTCTCCTGATAGCTTCTTCTTTTTTAAAAGAAAGAACAGCAACTTAGGCTGTGAACAAGTGGAAGACGATCAAGGATAGAGGTTGCTACACTGGGAGCTGTTGAGGAATTGCAGGCCGAACAGAGTGCTAGGGCCATTGGTCTGATCCAGCAAGCTCAGGTTCATATTCCCCCTGCTGAGAAGAAGAGTTTGGATTTGATATCCCGCTTTATCACTACCCGAAGAAGTCTCAAAGCAGCTAACATTCTCCTTTCCCTTCCTCCCCCACAACAAACACTCTGTGAGGTGAGTGAGCCTGAGAGGCTTCAGAAAACTGTGACTTGCCCAAGGTCACCCAGCAGCTGCATGAGGAGGAGCGGGGAAGCGAACCCGGTTCCCCAGATTATGAGTCGCCTGCTCTTAACCACTACACCACACTGGCTCTCCTGCTGAGTGAATTTTCATAGCACATCATCTCTAGGGCTAGGTGATATCTGGTTTCCAACATGAGATCATCGACTAAACCTTGCAATATACCGGTATATCACAATATCTGAAATAAAGATGGAACTATATATGTAGAGGCGAATAGTAGGGCTGGGTGATATCTGGTTTTTAGCTTTGTAATATATACTTATATATCACAATGTCTGAAATAAGGGCGGAGCAGTATACCTGAAGGAGTGTCTCCACCTCCATTGTTCAGCCCAGACACTGAGGTCCAGCTCCGAGGCCCTTCTGGCGGTTCCCTCACTGTGAGAAGTAAGGTTACAGGGAAGCAGGCACAGGGCCTTCTCGGTAGTGGCACCCACCCTGTGGAATGCCCTCCCATCATATGTCAAGGAAATAAACAGCTACCTGACTTTTAGAAGACATATGATGGCAGCCCCTGTTTAGGGAAGTTTTTAATGTTTGATGTTTTATCGCGTTTTTAATATTCGGTTGGGAGCCACCCAGAGTGGCTGCGGAAGCCTAGCCAGATGGGTGGGGTATAAATAAATTGTTGTTGTTGTTGTTATTTATTAGACATTGGATGGCTTCACGGTTTATCCCACATTGTGATTTTTTTCATAGCGTGTACCACAAACACACACACACACACACATCATGATTCGCAATATATTGCCAGGTCGAAAACTATGAAACGGTTATCACGATATGAACTGCAAACCGGTTTGGGGCGATATATCAATATATTGCCCAGCCCTATTCATCTCATTTTCAGGTCTCGCTGGGGTAAATTAATCTCTGGCTAGTGAGGCCTTTTCTTCGCTGTGGTTGGAACAGCGATGGAGCAAGGTGATTGGGCGCCTGGGGCCAGGGGTGGGGTGAGCCGGGGCAGGACGCTCCGTGGGGCCTCTGAGGAGTCTGCCTGCCTCCTTCCACTCAGCCTCCCTACAGCTGAGGGGGAGGCAGTGGGTAGATCATTTGGGGCAGCATGGAGCCTGCGGGTGCCCAAGCCATTGTGTCACTCTCAGGAGAGATGCGTGGCTCGGGTGTGCTGCAGGCCCCGCGTTGAGTGCTGCCCAGCATTTTGTCACCCCCCTCAGTGGTGACACCCAGGGTGACCCACCCCCACCGCACCCCACTTCCTCCGCCCCTGGGTTGGAGGAAGGTGGATGATAAGTACCCCGGGGGGGGGGGAATAATCGCTGCACCAACACAAAGGCAGCACAAGTCCTCATGTTCTGAGTCACTTTTGCTTTCTGTCAGTCCCCTGTACTTTTCTTTTAGACAAAAGAGATAAAAGGGATACAACAGGAGGAAGGCAGGGAGGGGTTATTTTACTGGTAGTTTCCAGCAAAGGCTAAAGAAATCTCTGAAATCAAGGCAGAGAGCATCCTGCAGTTTGACTGGCAGGCAAGCAGAGGTACAGCAGCGTCAAACAGCAGTCCTGTCTATAAAACTATCAGGCGGCAAGGTTGTCCTAAGATACAAGATCACAACATGTAGAACTTTTTTTTTTTGAGGTTCATTCTCTCTCTTCTTTTTCAATAGAAAGTGTGTGTGTATTCTTCTACATTCATGTGCCAAATGTTACTATTGCTATAGGTCTGGTTCACACATCATGTGAAGACAAACCATTGCTTAGTGTGAGCATGCAGGCTCGGGGGAAAGAATTTTGCTCTTGGTTTACAGCTTGTGTTTAGTCTGGAGGGAACAAAATCACAAGCTCAGGTTCAGACTGCGCGCTAAGCCAAATCATGACTTAGCTCAGTTTGGCACAGCAACTAAACAACCAGGAGGTAGCAAAGAAACCGCAATCGACTCTCATGCTAAGCCAAACCATGGTATGGCTAAGCATAGTTTTGAACCAATGATGTAAGAGGGAAGAAGCCCCCTACTCGGTTTGTTCTGTATGCCATGGAAAGGAATGTGCAGGAGGGAGAAGGAAGATCTGTCAGATTTCATATAACTTTGTTGTTGCCATCCATCTGTTTCGCCTTAAAATTAATGTGGCAGTTGTCATGGATGCTATGGTAACATCTTGGCTTGACTATTGCTGCAATGTGCTTTGTAGTGACAGTCTAGAAGACTAACATACAGTTGGCCCAGAATTCAGCAGCATGTCTTCTGTCAATCACTAGCTAGCTGCCAGGAACATGTGAAACTGGTCTTTTGTGAGTTTCACTGGCTTCCAGATTGTTTTTTGGCTAAATCCAGGATCCTGCTCGTGACTTTCCTTTTTTTTTAATCAAAAGTTTATTGGCATAAACACATACAGGATACAATAAAAGTAATGGATGTGTTGATTAAAAATAAATGTGAGAATAGAAAAATAAAATACAGACAGAGGAGGGGTAAAAAAATGTATATTACCTGGGTTTGAGATATGGCTTACTAGGGAATGCCTAAGAACAATGGATTGTAGCCAACTAAGTCTTACTCTGAGTAGACGCATTGAAATTAATGGCTCTAAATTAGCTGCAGCCATCAGTTCCAATGGGTCTACCATGAGTAGAACTAATATTGGATGCAACGCACGAAAGTCTTGCTTCAAAGGGCTTGTGGGGAAAGGGAAATGGCAACTCTGGGATACTGTATATTGAGTTTCACACCAATTCTGCACATTCAGGCCCTGCCTAGAAAAGCTGGCTAAAAGTTCGGCCCTTTTACAGCTTGCAAATGTCATAGCACAGGGGTGGACAATTTCTCTCAGCATTAACTGGAGGGAGGACTATTGAGGTGTGGGATTTGCATTGCTTCTTGAATATTTTTATTTGGGAGAGCAGAGCACTCTCAGTTGCAGCAATAAATACTGATCTATAAATGCAAACTTCATTTCCGTATGTGTGTGTGTAGAATTACACATAATATATGGTTTGTTTGTATGTAATAATAATAATAATAGTAATAATAGTAATAATAGTAATAATAGTAATAATAGTAATAATAGTAATAATAGTAATAATTTTTATTCGTACCCCACCCTTCCCGGCCGGAGCCGGGCTCAGAGTGGCTAACATAATACAATAATACATACATACACACATACATAAGCTGAAATGCAGTGAGTGAATTTATTTTAGCAGATATTCATGAAACCATAGAACATGTTGATCAGCTCAGAGTGAACTAGAACAAATGCTTTCTCTCCACTCCCACTGCCCGATCCATTTTAATCAAAGGTTATTGAAGTAGAATAAAAAAAAGATGTGCACAAGCAATCATTTTCCCACAGTGCACTTGTCAAGAATTTTGCCACAGTAAGTAGGTTTGGCTAATTCATTGAGTTGATTCTGCTAACATCCCCACAAAGACACCAAAGACTCTCATAAGGGTACTTAAGTGATTGTGTTATAAAAGAGAGGAGCTCCCATTATGTTACAAAATGGCCTTTCAGAAGCTGTGTTCGGGAGCGATGGGTTCGTGGGTTCCTCTTCTTCTTCTCCTTTGGTGATCATTTGTAGCTGAGTGAGATTGTCTTCCATGGGTTGTAAGTCAGCACTAGGCAACAACTGTAGATAGCAACAACCATCTTGGAAACAAACGGGTTGATGGGTGGGAGGAATCAGTGAATAACTTGTGAATAACCAATCAACCATAGGCTGTGTTTGCAACTGAAATAACTGTTAGTGGTGCAGCTCTCATGTTCACTCCATTAAGCACATAAGAAGAGCCCACTGGATCAGGCCAATGGCCCGTCTAGTCCAGCATCCTGTTCTCACAGCGGCCTGTGGGGAACCCCCAAGTGGGGACCCAAGCACAAGAGACCTCTGCCCTCCTGTAGTTTCCATTCAGAAGCAGCACTGTCTTTGCCCATAGAAGCAGAACATAGTCATCATGCCTAACAGCCTCTATTTAGTAGTTTTGCAAATATCCCATTGCCTTCCAAAACATCTGGTGTGAGCCAGAGTAGAGGTTGAATGGTTTTTACCATAGGCATGTCAGGAGGGAAATGGAGGTGGGGGGGAGGGAAGGGCAGGTGAAAGAGTTTGTCTTTAATGTGGTTTGCAAACCCTGTGGTATGTCATCCTCCCCAGAAGCTACCTACAAGGAGATGTCACATGATGGAACAAATGCAGTAGTAAAGGTAAAGGGACCCCTGACCGTTAGGTCCAGTCGTGGATGACTTTGGGGTTGCGGCGCTCATCTCGCTTTACTGGCCGAGGGAGCCGGCATACAGCTTCCGGGTCATGTGGCCAGCATGACTAAGCCGCTTCTGGTGAACCAGAGCAGCGCACGGAAATGCCGTTTACCTTCCCGCTGGAGCAGTACCTATTTATCTACTTGCACTTTGACGTGCTTTTGAACTGCTAGGTTGGCAAGAGCAGGGAGCTCACCCCATCGTGGGGTTTCAAACCACAACCTTCTAATCGGCAAGCCCTAGGCTCTGTGGTTTAGACCACAGCACCACTTGAGCTCTAAGTGTCAGCAAACCTTCTTCAGCACTGTGAACAGCTCCCTGGTACCAAATCAGCTTTGCTTCCCCACCTTTCTTTAGCTTTCTAGTCCCTATAGCTGTAACTCTTGCATATGTGTACAGCAATTGTCTGGGTGTGCATTGAGCTTAGAAGAGCCTATTAGGCAACTGAATCATATTGAGTGACAGCCGGGAATTATTCAGCTCAACCCAGCCTAGCCTTCCCTACTTTGGACTGCAGACTCACCTAAAGTCCCTTAAGCTTCCTCACTTTCTTTGCTTCCACCATTCCAGGTCCTCTGACAGGCACAGCTGGTATTAAGGGGCAGCCTGGTTAGGCATCACACCACACACTAGGGAGATTGTTTTGGTTGATCCTAATAGTGGGATTGTCCTACTATGGATTTTTGCATTTCCTTCCCTAAGGAGCCAGCTATGCTTTTTGGTTACCTTATTTTGTAAAGCAGCATGTACAATGATGGTGCAATAATTAAAATAATTCAAGATGAACTGGGAAGTTGACAAATGCAAAATGCAGCATTTCTTAAATTTGCAACCCGGAGTCAAACGTCCATGCTGTTCTAGTATCAGCCTCAAATTTTTGTCCTGTAATTGGAAGAAGCTTAGATACTGAATTGTGAAGTGTGTGTCAACTCTACCCCTCCTCCAATCAAATGCATTTTCCCCTCTTTTACATTGTTGAATTTTATAGCATTGGTGGGATTTAAGCTTGGATTAAGAGAGAGACGTTGCAAGCTTGTTCATTTGGGGGGGGGGGGAGAGTAGTGACGAGTCCTCAGCTGCAACAGTTATAATCCAAATTGTCTATTAAGCTTTTACAGGGATCCTGCTGCGAGAAGCCGGGCTGAAATAGCAGCATATTCCCTCTGCAGCTGCTCTTTTCAGTGCACCGGGCTTGTCTGATTTTTGCCGCGAAAGGCATGCATCAGACAAGCCATAAGTGTGACCCCCTGTGATTACATTTTGAGGCTTATTTCAAGCCAGTATTTTAAAGCAAAAGAGGAGGGGAGGGAAGCGGAGGAGAGAGTCCAGAGAGCAACAATTGGAAATGCTACCATTTGACACAAGACATCTCTTCCACAAGTGAAAGGATCATAGCTGGGTGGTGGAGCATTTGCTGTTCTTGATGCACAAGGTCCCTGGTTCAGTCCCCAGCATTTCCAGGATGGTTGCAAGAGACTCCTGTCTGAAACCCTGGAGAGCGGCTGCCGGTCAGTGTGAACAGTATTAAACTAGATAGCCAGTTGGTATGGCTTGTTATAAGGTATTTCCCAATCTTCCACCTCTAATATAACACTAGCTCATGCCTGAGGTTTCTGTTTTTATCTTTCTTTTATGCATCAACATTAAAAACACCTACGATATACAGTGGTACCTCAGGTTAAGAACCTAATTCGTTCCGGAGGTCCGTTCTTAACCTGAAACTGTTCTTAACCTGAAGCACCACTTTAGCTAATAGGGCCTCTTGCTGCCGCCGGGCCGCAGGAGCACGATTTCTGTTCTCATTCTGAAGCAAAGTTCTTAACCCGAGGTACTATTTCTGGGTTAGCGGAGTCTGTAATCTGAAGCATCTGTAACCTGAGGTACCACTGTATCCTTCATTCTGAAACAAATTCCCTTATTCATTTTCTTGGGCACCAAATATATCTGTGGTCAACAACTGATGGTCCTTTAAAATTCATTGGGGTCCAACTACCCAGTTTGCAGTCTGTGCTGAGTAAGTTGTGCTGTCAGTGGGACAGAGACTTAGGACTAGGGTTGCCATACGTCCAGGAAAACCTGGACATGTCCTCTTTTGCAGGGCCAACATGCCCACTCAGGCAAATTTTTACATTTTAAAGGAAGTCTGGGGGTTTTTTCGAGGAGGGGGTTATTTGGAGGGGCTTGGGGGGTGGGCTTGGGCTGCTCTGCACACCATAGCTGCTGCCGGTCTGAGCTGGGGGAACAGTCATGCGGGCTTGGTGGCAGTGGTCCCACATGCCCGCACACCTCTTCCGCTTTCTCAGGCTGGCAGTGGCTCAGGCTGTCCTCTTTTTTTCTCTTCAAGATATGGCAACCGTGCTTAGGGCATACATAGGCAACTATATGAAAGTCTCGTGACAACCCCCAGTTCTAAAACAACATTCTCTGTTCCTGCCTACAAACATCGACTTCCTCTAAGGCTGTTACCTGAGCATCGGCTTCACTGAACTCAGTAGGACAAAACTTGCAGATCGGGCTGTAAAACCCATCAAGCATTTGCTTGACAAAGGTGGTTCTTCTGCCAGCTGTCATGTATGCTTTGCTTTTCTCTGAGAACAAGCAGGATGATCTTTCAAATGTTATTGTTAGCATTTCACAAAACATTTCCTCTGTTCGTCTGCAGTTTTAAACCTTTCCAGAAAACCCGTCCATTGTGCATCATGAGGATTTGTGCTGGTGATGGTATCGGGGCGCTTATAAGCAAACCTGCTTTCAGCACTGTTTGTGCCTGCAGAAGCTTTGCAACGGACACCCTGTTTCATTTCCAGTCAGCGTGTGTCTCGTGGATTCCCGCTGGCATCCTGAAATTTTGTGTACATCAAAAGTTCTAGTGATGTTGTTGTTCTGTCCCACTGCTGTGCAAGAGTTCCCCTCTCAAGACAGCAATAATATGTTAACAGTGGGAGTGCATTATAGCAAAACTAATAAAGGGGAATGATGTAAGGATGCTCCACTATATCTACCACCAATGCAGTGATATTGTGCCAATGATACGTTGCTGAATACACATGCAGAAAAGGCAGCAATCTGGAGAGCCCTGAGTTAGGCACTCATAACTGTAACACTACTGTCCCAACAAATGAAACTGATCTGTAGAAAATGTACCGTATTTTTCGCTCTATAAGACGCACCAGACCACAAGACGCACCTAGTTTTTGGAGGAGGAAAACAAGAAAAAAAATATTCTGAATCTCAGAAGCCAGAACAGCAAGAGGGATAGCTGCACAGTGAAAGCAGCAATCCCTCTTGCTGTTCTGGCTTCTGGGATAGCTGCGCAGCCTGCATTCGCTCCATAAGACGCACACACATTTCCCCTTACTTTTTAGGAGGGAAAAAGTGAGTCTTATAGAGCAAAAAATACGGCAACTTGAAATAAGAGACATTGCACATACTTTTGTAAACCAAGGAATCTTTAATAAAAAATAGATTTTAAAAAATATGAAAAGAAATAGCTAGTCTCCATCTACATAGTTCTTTTCCTCCCTGTTCTCTCTAATCGGCAAGCCCTCAGATGTTAAAAGGGGGTGTCAGGTGTGGGTCAGCAATAAATCACACAGAGTAAGTGAAGTGAACTTTTTATTAGAAGAAACAAAATCTGCTCAGGAGTGCCATGCCTAATGAGCACAGCAACTCTTCTTGGTAGGCTGTGCCCCTATGAGGCAGTTGAGACTGAAGATCCTTGCTTTCCCACAGCTTCCTCTCCCGGGTCCTTCCCAAGCAATCTGAGACTCTGCCAGGATGACTGTCTTTGCTCCTCCCTCTTCATGCCTCTTTTAGTTCTGGGAGATCAGGGGAGAGGGGAGCTGGTAGCAGCAGGAGGGGGAGACACTGTCGATTCTTCACCAGCCTGACTCATCTTTGTCTCTTGGTTCCCCTCCTCTCCTACTTCAGCTTCTGATTCTGGACTTCTCCCTGCCACAGAGTCTCCCTGCTCACTAAACCCTGTTGCCTCTTCAGCTTCCAACACCTCCTCCTCCCTCTTCTCCCTCTCACCAACTTATCATCATCTCACTACCACTCCCCAGGCTTCATCCCTTGGGGGTTCCCCAGTTGGTCCAGCCAGTGAACAACATCAATATGATGTGTGTTCAATCCAGGGTACTTCTCTTTCTTTCTTTCTTTCTTTCTTTCTTTCTTTCTTTCTTTCTTTCTTGTCTGCAATCCTTCACTATCAAATATAAGATAATTGGTCCCACTCACCCACCCCAAATATTACTGTGATGTCTCCTGCTTCGTGGATCTCCATATGTTTAGAATTGGTATCAATGAGCCAAACAATAGGAAACATTGAAGGCTACCAGAGCATTATTCTTGCCAGATCATTTGCTGTTGCTAGAGATGAACTCACCAGAGTTCAGTGGGGCAGCTGCTCTGGCATTCATGGCAACTGCATTTGTGGGTTCTTGTTAACCAGAGACCCTGAATTTTAGTGCTGTGAGAGAGGTAGAGAGAGGTATGTTCAGTCTGTAAGTGTCAGATTGCTTTAGTGTAGAAGATGTACAGATAATATAGGTATTAATCTACAATTCTTATCCTACAAGAGGACAAACTACAGTGGCACCTTCTCCCCCCCACCTGCACATTTGCAGTAGGCTCCCTGATCCAGAAAAAAAACCCCCACTTTCTTATAGTTCAGTGTTGTTACAACCCACTCGATGGCATAAGTTGTCCTCAATTCTAATGATTTTGCGCTCACTAATGATGAACAACTGTGTAATGAGGTGTCAGGATTTGATGGTGGCTGTTTGCAAACTTGGGGGTAATTATACTCCGTTGTCTAATAGCTTATCTTATTGATGTTGTGCTGACATGTTTTTAAGCAACATCCAGTGATTGCAGAGACTTAATGGTACCAGTTCCTGGCTCATTATCATTTTTTTTTTTTTTTTGCATTTGATTTGTCTGATTGCTGCAGGTGGAAACAATAGGTGATGCCTACTGTGTTGCAGCAGGGCTCCACAGACAGAACCTAAATCATGCAAAGCCCATCGCGCTGATGGCCCTGAAGATGATGGAGCTGTCAGAGGAGGTGCTTACACCGGATGGAAGACCTATTAAGGTAAACTTACTTGCTCTGCATCCTGAGCAATCGAAAGGAAAGCAGCTGTAGCACGGGCACAGTTGAACTGCTCTGGGTGCAACTTATAGCCCTTACAGAGCACAGGTCAGCAAGGTGTTAGGCAAAGCATGATAGCTGATTGGAACCTCCATCCCCAAGAGCAGTATACCAGTAAATACCACTTGCTGGGGAGCAAAGCCACAGGATGTTCTTTTCATGCCTTGCTTCTGGAGTCATCTGGCTGGCTGCTGTGGGAAATAAGATTCAGGATTCAATGGTTCCTGGTTTTAGGAACCTGCAAACTTATCTTTTAATAAATAAGAATATTTATTACCCACCCTTTACCATAAGGTGCCAGGGCAAATTATGACAATTTAAAAATACAATACAGTGGCACCTTGGGTTAAGAACTTAATTCGTTCCAGAGGTCTGTTCTTAACCTGAAACTGTTCTTAACCTGAAGCACCACTTTAGTTAATGGGGCCTCCTGCTGCCGCCGCGCCGCCACAGCACGATTTCTGTTCTTATCCTGAAGCAAAGTTCTTAACATGAAGCACTATTTCTGGGTTAGCAGAGTCTGTAACCTGAAGCGAATGTAACCTGAAGCGTATGTAACCCGAGGTACTACTGTATTAAGAGGAGTTAAAACAGATTGCAATCAAGAGAATAGGATAGACCCTACATATTTTTATACAGCTCAGTCGGTAGAGCATGAGACTCTTAATCTCAAGATTGTGGGTTCAAGCCCCACACAGAATCATAGAATTGTTGGAAGGGACCCCAAGGGTGATCTCGACCAGCTCCCTGCAATGCAGGAATGTCAGCTAAAGCATCCATGACAGTTCACTTTATTACTCACTTTATTGAGTGAAAGATCAATTTTCCGCCTGCTTTCCATCTGACCAGCTGGTAACAACCCCACATTCCCTCTCATGGCAAACTCAGTGTCCCTGTGCTAACAAGAAAGCAGACGAACATGGAGCCAATGGGAAATGAAACTGTACAGTGGTACCTCAGGTTAAGTACTTAATTCATTCTGGAGGTCTGTTCTTAACCTGAAACTGTTCTTAGCCTGAAGCACCACTTTAGCTAATGGGGCCTCCTGCTGCTGCTGCGCTGCTGGAGCACGATTTCTGTTCTCATCCTGAAACAGAGTTCTTAACCTGAGGTACTATTTCTGGGTTAGCGGAGCCTGTAACCTGAAGCGTCTGTAACCTGAAGCGTATGTAACCCGAGGTACCACTGTATCAGCATTTGCCTGTCTCCTGAACAGCCCAGTGCGGACTGAGCATGCTCAGTGGACGCGAGGTGCCAGAGAATGCTGTGTCATTTGGGAAGGAAAGGCATGAAATGGAAAGGATAAGGAAGCCCACTTGAGTTACTGAAAGGTTATAGTAGACAGCATGGTTGGCCAGAACCCTGAATAGGAGCACTCCTGTTACGGGGTAAAGATATACCCCAACTTTTCTTAATTTTTTGCATTTGGGGTGTGGAGGTGGTTAAGCAAAAGCACTCCCCTAGATGTTAACGCTCTTCAGGGTTTGGGAAAAATTTCTCATATACACTTTTTTTTTTTTAAAGAAAAGCTTTGCTCCTAGGTCAATCAAATTTGGCATTCTTCATAGAGAACGGTCCAATGGGAACAACATTGCATGACAATGTGGTGTCATTTCCAGGGGCATTCTTGGTTAAAAAAATGAGAGAGGAATATGGCACAAAGTTTTCCCCTTTGAAATCTCCACTGCTCAGCAACTGGCTATCATGTCAAGCAAGTGATCCATTTTCCATTCTCTCTACCTCCTCCCTACCTGAAGTACAAGCCATAAAGATAGCATGAAAAAGAGATAGTATATACTCTTCTTGTTTGAACCGAGTCAGTCCAAATGTTGAGCTGCGGCGTCCCTTTGCATCCACTGAGTAGAACATGATTTTCTGATAAGCCCAACATGATGTATTGCTGGTTACATTCGTCCCCCAGGCAGATGCTTCATTCCCAGTTACGTTGGAGCATGGCAACACAGAGCTTATCTGCACTGAAATTAGCTTATCCGTTTCTTGGGAAAATAAATACACAATGTGCTTTGTTTGCAATATCTTTCACTAAGCCTGGGGGAAAGTTTCTGGATACTGAACTGTCTTGCAGATACATTTAAAGCCTTTCATTAGGCATCGTATGTGTCATCTGATGTGGTTCAGGTAGAGCCATGGCTGGATCAGCTACAAGGTCAAGTTCCCCTTGAGAGAACTCAATTGCGTAGGTGTAGCTAGTTTTCTTTTCCCATGGTACTTTGGCGTCCCCAGTTGCTAATTGCTGCAATGTTTTGTGCACCTTTCTTGGGTAATGATAACACCTAATTTAACAGCAAGCACTTGCTAGCAAGACGTTCCATGAGATATAATAAACTACAGATCATTAAAGTTTGAATTCATTAAGGAGCTTGCAATACAGATTGTAAAATAATTTTCCAGCCCCCCCCCTTTAAATTTCCCCAACACTCAGTAGAACAGACATAATTGCATGATCTTGACACTAATGGAACCATCTTCTCCAGAGATGTAACTCTTCACTGACTCTTGTGGGGGTCATGATGGGAGACTGAAAAGCTAAGAACCAACCACTGACAATGCTGTGGTGCGCCTGATGTGCTGGATTTCAGAAAAGGAGATACCATATAGATGAAGTGGTTCCTAGTTTTGCCTCCAGTTCTTCTTTTTTTTAACTAGAAACATGGTGCTAAGCTGTTGCTGAATAAGTGCAAGGAATGCAGACAAGAGCTTCTCACATTCTCTGTTCCACTTCCTCTGCTAGAATGATAAATGTCTGGAAACGCTTCAGAGGAGTGCCAGTATCTCACCTTTTCCCTCTGGACTTGAGTTGCACGTGTGTGTGTGTGTGTGTGTGTGTGTGTTTACCACTATCTAGGAATGGGGGAGAAATTCACTATTCAGCTTCACTATTTCCTTCATTTTGTGCTGGTATTATATTTTCAGTATAAACAGGACTCCGTTTTCTCACCCACCCACACACCACTTTTAATTGTTCTCCCCTCCAAGATGAGGAGGGGGGGAAACAGGAAAACCTGGCATTCCGGGATCTAATCAGAAACCGTTATGGATTCTGTAATCCCAGAACTGTCCCTGGACACTTGAAGGGTATGTAATGCATCTCAGAAAAAAGTGTGAGATAATGATAAAAACTGTAAATGCAGTTCTCTTGCCCTAGCTTTGTACCTTCCTATTCTAGAAACTGGACAAACAGATGAAATGGTGGGCATAATGAACCTGATCCACTCCCAGTGTTGCACGATGACAGGTGCACAGACATCTCCATCTGCAACTGTGTGGTTCTGTGTCCAGCCAGTTCAGTGGCTCCTGATGAACACTGCAATATGGAAAGGGCTGCATGCCCAGATTTGCATCTCCATTGTCTGTACAGACACACACATCCACAATCTCCTTTGTTGGTTATCCAGGGACCTGGTTTTTCATAACTGTAAGCTGAAAATGCCTGCCTGTAACATCTAGTAATGGAGTTGTGTTTGTTGGAATAAAAGTAATTCCATTATTATCACATCGTTGGCTGGTTTTGACTGGGGATCGACTGAAAAACCAAGTTAAGAACTCTGAGATTTGTCCCTGTCTATAAAATTGGTGTTTATTATTTTGGGGAGAAGTCTTCATTAGATTGACCTTGCGCTAAAATACAAGGTAGCTGTAGTTTCTTGAAAGTATTGATTTTAAGCTTCCCTGTACATCCTCAAACAGCAAATTGGAACACCATTGAGGCTAAGGAAAGCAGTTTTAAATTGATTTCAATAGGAGAGTTCAGGGATGATCAAACTGAACTCAGTGGCTTTTAAAGTGCTTAACTTTGGCACGACCATGCCCTGTATTTCTCTCCAATTTTATTCCCTGTACTTTAGCAGAAGCTAAATGCTAATAGGCAGAGCTAATAGGAATTCTCTAGAATGTTGACCTTCAGAGTGAAAGAGAGAGATATTGTTGCCTATGCCACATTTGGCATTGGAATTAAAGGTAATTTTTGGATGTACATTTAAAAAGCATGCTTAAACTATTGCCCAATTAACTCATGCTCTGGTGAAACAAAAAATAGAGAGGGAGGGAGGTGTTTCTTTAATTCTGCATAGCTCTAGTCTTACAATCTTGCTAGATGGATAACTTCAATAATCACATGTTATTGACAGGTGGGAACTATACAAATGGGATCAATGGCTGTGGAGATATTAGGTTGAGGAGGATTAAATTTAGACCTCACCCTAAAGGTAAAGGGACCCCTGACAGTTAAGTCCAGTCATGAACGACTCTGGGGTTGCGGCGCTCATCTTGCTTTACAGGCTGAGGGAGCAGGTGTTTGTCCGCTCCGCAGACAGTTATTCCGGGCCATGTGACCAGCATGACTAAGCCGCTTCTGGTGCAACAGAACACTGACACCAGAGCAGCGCACGGAAACGCCGTTTACCTTCCCGCCAGAGTGGTACCTATTAATCTACTTCCACTTTTGGCGTGCTTTCAAACTGCTAGGTTGGCAGGAGCTGGGACCGACCAATGGGAGTTCACCCCGTTGCGGGGATTAGAACCGCTGACCTTTTGATCGGCAAGGCCAAGGCTCAGTGGTTTAGACCACAGCGCCACCCTCATCCCTAGTGGCATCATTTCACTTTTCCCTGCCCAGGAACAGAGGTCTGTCCACCTTTCTTTGGTGGTCTTCTGGCTCTTCATTTAAATTTAAAAGTAGCTGCTGCCTACTTTTAAAAGTAGCTGCAGCACCAAATGTATAGGCACCTGTTTTTAACTCTTCTCTGCTACCTGTAGCAACGGCACAGCAAAACATATCGATATACTGCAGACGCTGTGTTGTTTTTCCTGAACCGCCCCAGGTGCCAAGTTGGGGCTGGGGTGGGGGCACTATATGAAAACGAGTGAACAAGTGGCAAATCTGCCAGCCACTCCTGGAAATTTGTGGAGGGGTCTCTGAAGAATAGGCAAAAGAAAGGAATGTTTCATTAATGGGTTCTGCATAATATAGCATCATTACACAACTTAACTGTATGTGACATTCGCGGGACTTTCTGCAGCTTGGGGATTTCGTTGTTTTAACTGTCTTTGAAAAGTTTGGGGTTTTTTTTGTCATTGTCTTAATATTCTTGCTGCGTACAGTGCTATGAAAAATTCAAAAAATGAGGACTTGTTGTGATAGTTCTTTTATTAAATACGCTATTTGCGAGTCGCCTCCTCGGTTGGCTGGGAGACACTAAGCATTTGACGTATGAAGCTTATGCTTGAGGTTTCTAGTCATGCTGGCTACGTCAGTGAGATTCTTGACTAAAGAGAGTTTTCCCTTTAAGTCTCAATAATTATTTGCATATATTTTTTTAGTGAGTTGGGGTGGCACTAATGGGTCTGAGGAGCGAGGCGAAGAACTAAGCAGGCGCAGAGGAAAAGCAAACGTCAATTTGCATGTGCTGCTAAAATTAACTCTGCAATTATGCAGATTTGTTGTGTGCAGTCTGCCTTGTTGAAAGCTTGCAGGGCATGGAGTGGGTGAAGGAGAACCCAGACCTATCCCAAACCTCCTTTAAAATGTGCTTCTTAATGTGGGAGAAGTTCACACTGAATAGTATGTGGACTGGCAATCAGAATGAACAGGGAAATGTATATGAAGATTCTTTATGAATCGTCAGACTATTAGTCCTTCTTCTTCTTCTTTTACTTTTAAAAGTACTTTTACCTTGCACGAAATAAATCTACCAAATAAATGAAGTTTAATATTTAAAACACTGGTCTAAAACTGGAAATAATTGCAGTATAGAATGTGTTGGATCAAACTTAAGGACTGACTTGCATCCGATTAACTTCAGCAGGTCTCCTCTGAGACTGTCATTAATCCAAGACACCTGTAGACCTGCTGACTTTACAAGGCACAGCATAGAGTTTTCCATTCTGCAATTAGTTTTTCCGTGCTGTAGAAAATGGGTGTTGTATTGGCACAGGGTGATGGTGAATTGCACCATCTTCCTCCAGATACACTGTGGATGTCTGGAGCACTCAGTAAAGGGCTCTTGAAAATGTACGGGGCCCTTATCAAATGGACTGGGGAGAATATGGTCCTACATCCAGTAAGGCTGAAAAAGGCTTTGCTCATCCCAGTCCTGAGAGCTAGTGTGATGCTCAAGCCAAAAAAAGGTTCCCCACCTGTGGATTATAGCATGTTTCGGTATGCGCACTCAGGTCTCATAGGACAGTGTACAGGTTTGTTGTGCAACAGTAGTGTTCCATATGAATCAAGGAAGTGACCTCAAACATGACCTAAATGGCCTCAGTCCAGTATATCTGAAGGAGCGTCTCCACCTCCATCATTCAGCCTGGGCACTCAGGTCCCGCTCCGAGGGCCTTCTGGCAGTTCCCTCGCTGTGAGAAGCCAAGTTACAGGGAACCAGGCAGAGGGCCTTCTCGGTAGTGGTGCCCGCCCTGTGGAACGCCCTCCCACCAGATGTCAAAGAGAAAAGTAACTACCAAACTTTTAGAAGACATCTGAAGGCAGCCCTGTTTAGGGAAGCTTTTAATGTTTAATAGGTTATTGTATTTTAGTGTTTTGTTGGAAGCCGCCCAGAGTGGCTGGGGAAACCCAGCCAGATGGGCGGGGCATAAATACAAAATAATAACAACAATTATTATTATTATTATTATTATTATTATTATTATTATTATTATTATTATAACATACCTTCCAGTTCTCTGTAAATGCACAGTGCAGGGAAATGGTAGATACAGGGAAGCTGGTTTGCTGTTACTGATCTGAGCTTTTCATTGAGGAGCCCCTAAGGAACTCGGAGTTAATCAGAAAATAGTTTGAAAACCACCAACCTAGAAACCTTTGCCTTGTGGAATTCAACACACACACACACACATACATATACATATACATATACATATACATATACATATACATATACATATACATATACATATACATATACATATACATTCGGCTTTCCTGAAAAATGTTACCTCTGTCTTGTCTCAGAGAACCCTTCCAAATTTGCCTAAATTTTACATTAGTCAAATTTTGGTGGTTCCTCTCTTTAATCTCGTGGAGCCCATAGTTCCTCGGATGCTCAATGGAACTTCTGGCTTAGTTGCCTGCAGGTACATTTTAAGATATAAAAAGAAAAAGATGCAGGTACGTTTTTATGTCGGAGCAACATTCTTCATAATCTTGTACCTTTCTTTGAATGTTTATTCCCGCCTGCTAGGGTTGCAGGTGGTCGACTTGACATGAGGGTGCTTAAATCACTTGAGCTGTGTACAGTTATGCCAAACAGAACTCTCCTCCAGAAAAGCAGAGCCCTGTGTTTCTGCTGATAATTCCATCGCTGGTATGTGGAAATCTTCCTTCCAGTATCCTAGCAACTTCTCTTTTTCTTTCTCCTTTCTTTTTTTCTCCTTTCTAATGTGTAAATCATTCCCAAAAAGCTACAAAATAGCCTATTTCAGGGTGGCTCGCCTGAAATGAGAAATTATTTGTCATTTTGCGCAATAACATTACAGCAAAAGAGTACATTTGCATATGGAACAACTAATCATGTTTTTAATGCCTCAGCAATGTGGTTATATAACCAGATTCACCCCCCCCCCCTTGCTCTGGAGCTTCCTTTCTTGGTGTTAGCGATCCAAGAGTTGGTGGTAACATATTTTTTTCTCCACAGAAACAAGCTCACAGAATTAGTGAGAGGATATCCAACCCAACACCTTTCAAAGGTGCAAGTTTTCCATTCACACGGAACTCCTCTTCAGATAAAACTAAAGTATTACTCTCTCCCCCCTATAAAAAAACCCCTGGCATAAATGCCTACATAACATAGTTCATAGTGGTTTTCAGGAATAATTTGCCATGGGACTGCCAAGGGAATGGTGTGTGTTGCAAGGGATTCTGGGGCACGTTATACCAAACCAACAACAACAAACCACCTTGGAATCAGCTGAACTCGAGAATGCTACAGACTGAATGCTGCTTCGCTCCTGGATAGCTCAGTCAGTAGAGCATTGGACTCTGACTCTCAGGGTTGTGGGTTTGAGCCCCATGTTGGGCAAAAGATTCCTGCATCACAGGGGGTTGGACTAGATGACCCTTGAGATTCCAACTCTACAATTCTATGATTCTCGTGAACTGAGAGCAGGCACACTCCCTTGTAGCTTTGCAGTACAGGCTGGTTGTGATGAGCGCGCTATTTTTCAAAAATACTGTCTCTGCTCTTCTTATTGATGGACGGAAGCTTAAACTGGGATGGGCTTTAGGTCGCAAATACTCCTCTGTGTCTCATTTTGTGCCGTTCTGAGACCCTTTCAAACTAATTTTAGACTCTGGACTTAAGAAGCCCCCCCCCCCCACATTTAGTGTGTTTTACTTGATGGACTTCAAAATGTGGCAAGCCATCACTAGATACGGGGGGAGAGATTTGATTCCGTCCACATTTAAAGGCAAACTTGCCAAGTTCGGATTTCCCAAAACAGTATGAGAACCGAAACAAAGCCATCTTTCAGAATTCTCACTTCTGCATGCAAAGCACATAGAATCATATTATTGTAGAGTTGGGACGGACGCTGAGGATCATCTAGTCCAGGCATCCCCAACCTGCGGCCCTCCAGATGTTTTGGCTTACAATTCCCATGATCCCTAGTTAGCAGGACCAGTGGTCAGGGATGATGGGAATAGTAGTCCAAAACATCTGGAGGGCCGAAGGTTGGGGATGCCTGATCTAGTCCAACCCCTTGCAAGGCAGGAATATGCAGCTGTCCCATGTTCTACTCCTGAATCATGGTCCTTCCCAAAGGGCCCGGAAGTTGTGACTGTTCCAGGGGCGCACTGTTTGCAACTGTCTTTTGATTTGCTTTCTATTTTGAAATAGCTTTGCAGAGTCCTCTCTCCAGCAGTGTTAGTATTGGGAGGAGGAGTTCCCTATTCATCTTTGGCATTTCATGAGTAAGAGCCGGCGGGGGGGGGGGGGGAGAGAACATGGGGGAAAATAAATAACAGTCCTGTCTGCATTCAGAAGCAAGGGCATTTATTTACTCAAGGCCAGAGATGCTATTAAATCATAGCACTGTGTGGGAGAAGGTGCTGAAATGTACAATCCCTATGGAAGCAGAAGATGATGTCTTGGCTTTAGGGCCAAGAGAGAGCACACCTACTTCATCCTTTTGCAGTTATACAGCGTACGCATACTCCTGTAACTGATGCAGCTAGAGGGAGATGACCTTCACCTATTGATCCAGTATTGCGGGAGTGGAATTCCCATGGGTTCATACCGCAGTGCTGTGGTTATGTTTCAAAGCATCTTCACAATTTGCTGAAATGCACAAATCAGAGTTCAGCCCCCATTAATGCCTACTTTTCGCAGCTTGTGGCACCTTCCTACGAAGCACTTTTGTGACAGGGAGCGAGCCAGCTTTAAATCGCACCGTTCAAGTTGGAGCTAATTCTTTATTAGCAAGAACACGATCTGCGCAGACCCAGTAGAGGTCTCACCCCATGGGTCAGTTGTTGAGACTGAAAGTCCCTGCCTCCCCACAGCCATCTTAAGTTCTCTCATCTTTTTCCAAGCAGTCAGAGACTGTGCCTTCATGAAGCCAACCTCCCCCCTGCCCTTTTTATGCCTCTTCTGGTTCTGGGAGAGGGGAGGGGAGGGGAGCTTGTCGCAGCAAGAAGGGGAGACACCCGTGACTATTCACCAGCCTGGCTCATCTCTGCCTCTTGGCCTCTTCCCACTCTCCTGCTTCTGTTTCTGCCTCTGATTCTGCACTTCTCTCTGCCACAGCCTCTCCCAGCTCACTAAGCCCTGATACCTCTTCAGCTTCCAACCCCTCCTCCTCTTCCTAGTCTCTCTCTCCTCCCTCTGGCCACTTATCGGCATCCCACCACCAATCCCCGGGCTCTGAGCCTTCTTCCCTCAGGTGTTGCCCAGCTTGTTCCTCCAACCTGTCCGTGACGTTTTGATTTGAAGGAGGCTAGTTAGAAATGACAAGATAAGAGTACTTTTTAAAACAGCGGGGCAGATCCTGTTGCATGGCGAGTCCCATCCCCCCAGTGGAAATAAAGACACATGACACAATTATTTAAGGTTAATAGGTTAAATATGGCCACAGCTTTATAGGTTACAGGTGATGAGCGGTATTGGCTTAGGCATTGGTCCTAACAGATTATCCGGCTTCAGCCTGTTTGCTTGAAGTCTGGGAAGGGTTAACCACCAGTAGGGGGTGTCCTGCTGCTGCACTAGGAACTCCCCCAAAGTCACCGCTCGGGGGCGAGCCTAAGGCCCTCACCTCCGTAGGCTATGGACAGGGCTACACTCCCCGGAATCCTTTATCAGACTACCCTTCAATATGAACAGCTGGTATGCGGGAAAAGAGGGAGATCCCCAGCAGTGCCTGCGTTTAAATCGGGTGGGCCACACCCCCAAAGCCAGCTGTTTGGCTGGCCAGGGGTTGACATGGGCAGGGATTCCCCCAATCGCGCGGGGGGCTGGGCCGTGACGCCCGCAATCCCACCTCATCTGCAGGGCGGAAGTGGCTATCTCCACACACACACCTTCCGCCCATTGTGACAAGCGGTCAGGGCTGCCCACCTGACAATTACCTGGCATCACAATGACATCAGGTGGCTGCACAGTGTGAAATCAAACTACATGGAGGAGGGGAAGTACGTGTGGCACTTTTCTAGTGCAGCACATCAGCTGACATTAGCTGTAGGGCAGGTAGGCATGGCTCAACCGAAAGCTTCAATCCTCAGCATTTCCAGGTACTTCAGGGAGACTGTCTGAAATCCTGGAGAGCTTCTGCCAATCAGTGTAGCTGAGTGCTCAGCAAGATTGGCCAATTGTCTGACTTGGTATAAGGCAGCTTTCTACATTTCTAGAAGCTGGAGGTGCCACTCCTTTCTGGCTCTCCACCAGGTTGATCCACACTTGTACATGCTTCCCCCTCCTCTCAAGTAGCCTTACATCTAGGTATCTAGGAACTTCTCTGGTGCCTCAAAGCTTATAGCTTGCTTCTGATTGTCTCTGATGTTGTGGCCCTAAAGGTGACAACAGCATGTTGGGTGTGTGTGTGTGTGTGTGTGGGTGTGTGTGTGTGTGTGAAGCTGACAAGATCCCAGGCAACTGTTGTTGAGGCTCCCATTCCTGGGGCAGGAATGTATGGATTCAACAACAACTCAGGGTTGCTGGAGGTGCAGATAACTTCTCGGCGGAAGGGAGTGCAGCCAGGTTCCAGGTCTGAGCAGCAATAAATCCTGATAATAATACCCTGTCAAGTGTATTAGATGTTTCAAACCAGGGTCCCCAGTGCACCAAAGGAAAGTTTGTCCGTTCTCATCTTCTTGAGGTGCAGTTTGTTTTCACAGAAGGGTTTTAGGATCCTCTGCCCACAAAGCTATCATCTCTCACGCTAGAAGGAATATGCCTTTCTAATACAGCGCCATAAATAAATTCGCCGCTTTAAGAACGCAGGTCGGCACAAGTTCTGAGAATTAGCTGGGAGTTCAGCGGGGGCTCGGGAGAGCGGAGGGTGCCACTCGGCCTTGGGTTTGAAGCTGACAGGATGAAAAACATCCATCTGTTTCAGAATGATTTAGTAACCTGAGGGTTGAATGCGTTCCCTGCTATAAATAAAGACGCAGGCAGAATATTGAAATGCCTCCGCTTCTCTTCCTGAGAGATTGGGGGTAGGGAGGAGAGAGATGATCTCAACCGCTGGGAGCACAGCTAGAGATATCGCAGTTCTCAAGCCTTTCCTCTTAATCAAAAAAGGAGTAAAGTTACATGCTTCAAGAAGTTCTAAGAGTGCAGTCCTACTCTCCCGCAAGTTGATGGCTGAGGAGGGGGCGATAGGATTGTGCAGAGTGGCTTCTCAGTTAGCATTTGTTGGCAGATGGGAGCATGCAAGGCGGGGGTTGGGGGGGCTCCACTGTTAAGAAGGCCCCCAAACAGGACCGGAGGACAGTAGCTTTGGCTTGGCGGGATCCAAACCCTAGTAGATCCCCACGGGGCCCAATCCTCAGGCTCAGCAACCTGGAACTGACATTGTGGATGATTATGCAAGAGAGAGAGAGAGAGAGAGAGAGAGAGAGCACAGTCAGGCTGCGCTTTGGACAGCATCTCCCCAGAGAGATGTGCCTAGTGCCATCACCATCAACCTTTGGGTGCCAGGTGAAGATGTTCATTTTCACCCAGCCATTTTATTCTTGATTGGTGTTGGTATTTTAGTAGGGTAGGGTGCTCTTGCAGGATGGGCACTTTCAGCTAATGTTTTTTTTAAACCTTTGGATATATTTTAATTTGTTATTGTATGTTTTTTTAAGAACAAAATTGTACGTCGCTTTGAGACCCAATTTTTCATAGTGACAAATATAAATAATAAATAATAATTTGAATACAGCAGTAGATCCTCTGCTCTTCCGTGGCCCCAAGTTAGGATTCATCTGCCTGTTTCAATAATTTAAAGCTGTTAAGAAAACGAGAGGACTTGTAACGTTGGGGTAGAAACTTTTCCATCCTGCGGTTGAATCATTTTCTCTGCCGCTTCTGCGCTCACCGTCCTGAACAAAGTGGGCCTCTATGGAATTGTTACCTGTTGGATACCATTTTGGAGCCTCATTAAATGGCTGCTTTTAATTTCTAAAATAGCAAGGATAGGAGGCAGTCTGAAGTGAAGGGCAGGGAGAAGTACTTTAAACCCCTTCCCATGCCTGCCATTTCCATAGCACAGCTGGAGTTCTCAGGTTGTTGTGTTCTGCTCTGCTCACACAGAGCTAAGCAAGAGAACAAATCCTCTCCGCCAAAATGGGCAGTG
Source organism: Podarcis liolepis (assembly GCF_965112155.1). Lineage (NCBI taxonomy): Eukaryota > Metazoa > Chordata > Lepidosauria > Squamata > Lacertidae > Podarcis > Podarcis liolepis. The sequence continues at coordinate 85,263,231 of NC_139558.1, forward strand.
TTTAAAGGCTCCAGAGCAGGGGGTGCCAATACGAGGCCCTCTAGAAGTTGTTGGACCGCAACACCCATCATCCATACAAGCTATGGTAGTTCTGAATGGTTCACACCACCATCTAGAGATCAAGGGGCAAACTGAAGTCTTCAGAAAAATAATAACGAAGCTGGAGTCCTCAAAGCTTGTTTAACTAGCTCAGATAAGCTCCTATACCCAGTCAGCCAGTAAGCTTGTTATTACTGACTTAGCTAGCTCTCCCCAGCATATGTTTTTATGACCTCTTTAGAAGCTTTAGAGAGGAAAAAAATTACTTCCTTGCCTTGATACTCAATGCAAATTGCAGTACCGATAAGATTTTAATCCAATTTCATGTAGTGCAATGAATTGCAAACCTTTTTTTTTTGAGAGAGAGAGATAGGTCTAAGAATAAAAGTATTCTTCCCCAGAGTTTTCCAGCAACACTTCTCAGATTTTGAATAAAAGTGAGTGGAGTTCACTCATCATTAGTCATAAATGTTTCCTCTGTTAAGAATCATATTTGCACACTTTTAGTTGAATTGTGAAAAGAAGTATCAGTTGAGTGTACGAGTTGAGTTCTGCTGAGCTCAACGGCAAAACTCCCACTGGCTTTAATGGAGCTGAATCTAACTCTGTTGCTGGACCTTTTAATCAGCAATATGCTCGTTTCTTATGATGGATAACCAGCTAAGACGCTTCCCATTGCTGGCCATCATCTAGCTATGTATTGTAGCACACCTCTATCTGAACCCTTTTAAAATGCAGGCCTTGTTCTTATGGGAGCTAACTCCAATTAAAATGCCCCAACATTTATCCAATGAAAATAGGGGCACCCTATTCCACTATTATTATTATTATTATTATTATTATTACCCGGCCTATCTGACTGGGTTGCTGCAGCCACTCTGGGCAGCTTCCGACATATATAAAAACATAATAAAACATTAAACATTGAAAACTTCCCTATAGAGGGCTGCCTTTAGATGGCTTCTAAAGGTTGTATAGTTACTTATCTCTTGGCTCAGGGGTCGCATAACTCCATAACCTTCCAACATATCTCTGAAGAAAATAGGGATGTCTGACCATACCCTCCAACGTTTCTTTGATGAAAACAGGGATGTCCTAAGGAAAAACAGGATATTCTGGGATCATATCATATTTACGGGACTGCCTCCCCTGGTATGCCCTGCAGAGGACCTTAAGGTCCATGAATAATCATAGTTTAGAGATCCCGGGCCCTAAGGAAGTCAGATTATCCTTCACCAGGGCCAGGGCCTTCTTAGTGATGGCTCCAACCTTGTGGAATGCTCTGTCCCGTGAGACCAGGGCCCTGCAGGATTTAACTTCCTTCCGCACGGCCTGTAAGACAGAGCTATTCCGCCTGGCTTTCAATTTGAACTTAGCCTGATCTTTTATTCCCCTTCCTTCCCTCCCCCTCCCCTTTTTATGAAGATTACCCGCTCTGGGATCCCACAGCTAATTCTCCCCTGGTCTCCTCGCTGACCCAAATAGGACTAATTTAGCCAGCAAGCCCTGGTGATCATCTAATGTGTATTGGATGGATTTTCTCCCTAAATTGATTTTTGAATTCTGAATTTATTGTTATTCATGTTTTATACTGTATTTTAAGCTGGTTTTTGTTGCATCAATTACGGTAAGTGTTTTAGATTTGTTGTTAGCCACCCTGAGCCCGGTTTTCTGAACCGGGAAGGGTGGGGTATAAATAAAAATTTATTATTATTATTTATTATATCAGAAACTGGGACAGCTTCTGCAAATCCAGGACTGTCCCTGGAAAATAGGGATACTTGGAGGGTCTGCAAATGCTGGACACATTGGTTATAGCCTCCATGCAAGCCTATTAGGATGAACAGGCATACTGTATAACTTCGGTGGAAGCTTTGTGCAAACACATCTGCTTGGATGCTCCATGCACAGCTGGTCTGGAAGCTCCCTGAGAAGCGTCCTATGCTGCTCATGGAAAGCGGGCCTGTTATCGACTTGGCAAACCTCAATTTGTTCCTCCTAAAAATAAACGCGTATCTTGTTGAAGCCAACCCAGAATGAGAAGGAAATGACTTCTAGGAGGAGAAATTGCCAGGCAGTTTTCCAAATAAAGCAAAGCCCAGACAAGAGCCCAGGCAGGCAATAAACGTTACCGGTAATAATGATCATGGCAGTGCAGCACACTGGAGAGAGAGGCATCTGGGTCCTTTAAGCTACCAATTGTGCCCAATTAGTGGCATTAAAGGGTGGCTGCAGAGCAATAACAAACAAGGAAGTTAGAGACATGCCACACCATCATCTGTCAGTGTATCCGCTGCCAAATCGGCGTTTTCATTCATCTTGCTGTTCTCACCCCCCATCCCCCCAGAAAACATGCTGTGTTAATCTCTATATTTATTTTGTGCTTCTGGAGTACAGATGAACAAGGTAGCTGATCAAAGGCCTGGGAAATCAGGTCAAGATAGTTTTGGGCGAAGCCCAAGTATATTAACTTTGTGCATCTTCCCTTTGTGCCTTTTGGGAGGGGGAAGGGTTATTTGTGGGGCAAATTACATTTTTTAATATATGTGATTGCATGTAAGGAAACCCCAGAGGTGGGTTTTATTTTTTTTAAATAGAATTTGGTGGCTGGAAATTAAAGCAAGAAAATAGTTTCTGGTGATGGTGCTTAGCCCTTTCACAGCAGACCACTTTTCTGCTTCAATTTGCTATCCCCTTTTGCATGGTGCCAAAAAGTAAAAAAAAAAATAATTGCATAATTTTGGGGGGTATTCTGGAAGTGGGAGAGGAACTTGGTACAGATTTTGAACAATTTTCTTTTTAAAAAGCTGGGTGGGTATAGCTCCTACTTTGTCCCCCCAGTCCAGCTCTCCTATTCAAAGGCTCAGGTTTCCTGATTATTGTTTTAATGTTTAAAGGAAGCAAGCAAACAAACAAACAGTGTTTCTTTTTCTTTTTCAATAGTTATGCCCTCCTTTTCTGCTTCAAGAGCACTTATATTACATACCCTGCAACTGTCCTGAAAAAACGGGACATCCCATTTTATTTTTTTTATCGCAAGAGAGCTATGGCCATTTTTATTGCCATGATCTCGCACAATTTCACAGCATGATTCCTCCCTGCAATAAATGCTTTTTTTGCGGTGCTTGACCTCATGTGGTGCCCCAAAATGTGCATTTTTGGGTGCCATGCCCCCCAGGCACTTTTTGAGGAGAAACTGTGGTGCAAAATTGCACAAGATCACAGCAACCAAAGTGTGAGCCATGCTCTTGTGATAAAAAGCAGGAAGATGGTGTCCGGGAAGATGGCTCCCCAGATTTTGACTTCAAAGTGTAGACGCATATGACATCAGCTCAAATTTGCAATACAAAATAAAGCAAAACAAATTACAAAGATATGCATTTCTAAAAACACACAGCTCACGCCATCTTTTCAACTTTGTCCTAGTAAAGAGAGAAGGGATGACCTGCACTTATTTAGCTTTGGCCCTGCTCACTGCTGGCATGCAGATTAAACTCTCCTCTACCCGATGATGCAACCCTCAACATTAAAAAGAAGTCCCCCATCTCAAAAGCCAAACACTGGAAGCAAATGTTTGAAGGGGTCAAAGTGGAAGTCTCTGTCCAGAAGCCCAAGTGTGGGGCAGCTTCCAGTGGCTGTCTGGGACCGACTGCCTTGGCAGACAGCTTCAAATTTCAGCCCTCCAGCTGCAGGCTGAAATGGATATACGCTCAATGCCTGAGCCAAAGTCCACCTACATCTGTAACTAATAAAGTTGTGGCCAATTTTTATCCCAGATTGTTGTCTTGTCACATTTGTTCCCTTACACCATAGCTATTGCCTTCGCGCAGGGATTGGGGATGCCGTGGCCTGGCCCACAACTTCTTTCTGCTTATTTTAATTGTTTTATGCAGCTTTACTTACATACCTCAATCATGCAGGATTCAACTTCAGCATAAAATAAAGTGTTTTAAAATTATTCACTTGTATGTTAATGGAAAGTTGAAAGCACTTCTGTTGACGGAAAGGTGTCTTAAGTACCATCATGAGGATTGAAACAAGAATATTGAGAGGTCCCTTCAAGGGATTCAGCTTCTTAAGGAAGACTGGACCTTTGGAGAGAGTGTACCTTTTAAGGCTCAAACCGGTCGGGAAATGAACAGAGACCAGACCAGGATATAGGAAAGCAAAGCGGCTATAAGACTGATCTTTATTAAAGCTGTTGCAAGAGGGTGCTCCCCCCACATGTAGGAGAGAGGAGGAGGACCCAGGACAAAGGTGTGAAAGCCCTTATATAGACCTTGAAATTTGCCCACCCTGTAGCCTAAGACCACCCCTCTGTACATCATACATCACAGAAGGGGCGGACTACAACAGAAATCTGAGTGTGTTTTTATCCTGTCTGCCAGGTTACCTTATTACCTGGGCATCCTGGCCACTCTTTTGTTATGATAGCTATTCAGTTCCTGAATCCAGGTCACAGGTCACAGGCTCACCCTATTCTATCTTAAATGTGTCCTTAAGACAGGATTTGTGAGCAAAGAGACAATGGGGACGCTCCCCATTTCCTTCAACCTTGTAGAGAAACATTTGAGGTCATTTGGGAGAGACAAATGGTTTCAGGACTTTTTCTGTGGGTCTCAGACATGTGGCCTATACATTTATGTATGTGCTTGCTTGGTACATTTATGAACATTTACTTTATATATATATAAGACCTTAAAATTCTTATAACAAGATAATACGAATTTCCCAACAGGGGCTCATGTTTCTTTCCTCTGTCATCTGGAACGAAACCAGCTTAGGTGTGAATTGCAACCAACCCTGGTGTGAGCTTCCTATTTTCACTTGATACAGGGCTCACTGAAGCCGGTGGGAGTCTTTCAGTTTATTAAAGTTATTAGATTGGGCCTGGAGTGAGGATGGATCTTAGAATGGTTCTTCAGGCCCAATTTTTCTGTACCCTCTTAGGAAACCAGTTGGAAAAGGCTGGATTGTTTGTACACAGCCAGACAGAGCCTTTGGCTCCCGGAAAGGCCGTTTTGTGTGACGCTGTAGCGCTGTGCGTGAGAAAAATGAAGCTAAATCCAAAGTTGTTACGAGAACTTCTGTAGAATGTACCTATAATAGGACTGCAGGGGACCCTTCTGCCAACGCATGTGCAAGCCTTAATAATTTTCCAAACCGCACCTGTCTTTGTTTGGCTCACAGTGGTTCCTCGATTTCAACCCAGTTACTTTTGTGGAGTGGCTATATAACTGCAGAAGTATGCAAGCAAGCATTTACTTACTTAATTTATTTAAACAATTCATGCTTTGCATAAGGCAACTCCATTAGCAACTCCCCTCTTGTGGTTCTTCGTGGACCACACACTTGCTAAGATCATCTTCAAACCGGGACTCGCTCCCAATGCTGATCTTTGCTCCCAGATTCTTTCCCATGCTGGTTTTCACTTGGGGAATATCAGAAATGGGGGGGGGGAGTAAAAAATTAGCTTCAGAATCTGGCTGGGTTTCCCCAGCCACTCTGAGCAGCTCACAACAGAATATTAATAATAATTTTTTTAAAGCGATAAAACATCAACCATTAAAAACTTCCCAAAGCAAGCCTGCCTTCAGATGTCTTCTAAAAGTCAGATAGCTGTTTATTTCCTTGACAGGGGACGCGAGTGGCGCTGTGGTCTAAACCACTGAGCCTGTCGATCAGAAGGTCAGCGGTTCGAATCCCTGCAACAGGGTGAGCTCCCGTTGCTCTGTCCCAGCTCCTGCCAACCTAGCAGTTTAAAAGCATGCCAGTGCAAGTAGATAAATAGGTATCACTGTGGCGGGAAGGTAAATGGCGTTTCCGTGTGCTCTGGTTTCCGCCACGGTGTTCCGTTGCGCCAGTAGCGGTTTAGTCATGCTGGCCACATGACCCAGAAAGCTGTCTGTGGACAAATGCCAGCTCCCTCAGCCTGAAAGCGAGATGAGTGCCACAACCCCATTGTCACCTTTGACTGGACTTAACCGTCCAGGGGTCCTTTACCTTACCTTATTTCCTTGACATCCAATTTGAGGGCGTTCCACAGGGCAGGCGCCGCTACCAAGAATACCCTCTGCCTGATTCCCTGCAGCTTCACTTCTCGCAGTGAGGGAACCAGCAGAAGACCCTTGGAGCTGGACTTCAATGTCCAGGCTGAACGATGGGGGTGGAGACGCTCCTTCAGGTATACTGGGCTGAGGCCGTTTAAAGCCCTTAAGGTCAGCGCCAACACTTTGAATTGTGCTCGGAAACGTACTGGGAGCCAATGTAGGTCTTTCAGGTGTTACATGGTCTCGGCAGCCACTCCCAGTCACCAGTCTAGCTGCCACATGGGGGGTGGGGGTGGGGAGGAGTATCAGCATCAGAAATAAAGGGGGAAAGTGAAGATACACAGCCCTGTTTAGGGAAGCTTTTAATGTTTAATAAAGTAAAGGTAAAGGGACCCCTGACCAATAGGTCCAGTCGTGACTGACTCTGGGGTTGTGGCGCTCATCTCACTTTACTGGCTGAGGGAGCCAGCGTACAGCTTCCAGGTCATGTGGCCAGCATAACTAAGCTGCTTCTGGCGAACCAGAGCAGCGCACAGAAACGCCGTTTACCTTCCCGCGAGAGCGATACCTATTTATCTACTTGCACTTTGACGTGCTTTCAAACTGCTAGGTTGGCAGGAGCTGGGACAGAGCAACAGGAGCTCACCCCGTCGCAGGGATTTGAACTGCCGATCTTCTTATCGGCAAGTCCTAGGCTCTGTGGTTTAACCCACAGTGCCACCTGTGTCCCAATGTTTAATAGGTTATTGTATTTTAATATTCTGTTGGAAGCCACCCAGGGTGGCTGGGGAAACCCAGCCAGATGGGCGGGGTATAAATAATGATGATGATGATAATGATGATGATGATTAACCCCCTTGAGTAGAAGAGAGGGGCATGGGTTGGTTCACAGCAGCCGCGTTTCTCTCAGGGAGGAAGGAGATGCAGGAAAGAGAGAGAGGAGACTGGTTTGAGTGCTTTCCCCATCAGCCACCTCTCTCACTGCTGCATCTCCCACTTCCCAGAGGGGAGTGTGAGGCAGCAATGCGCAGTGGGTGGCTGTGGGCACATATCTGCCGCTCCTCCCGACTTCCCTGAGCTTGCTGCACCAGGCAGCCTCCTCACCTTGCTTCTTGGGTGGGCAGGCCCTAGTTCTGGGCTTTTTGTTCTACACAGATCACTGTGTGCCTACTGGCTGGCCGAACCCATGAAAGTCTTATGAATGGAGCTTTTACTAGTTAATTTGTCATGCATAAGCATGACTCAACAAAGCATATAAGGAGGACCATAGACATAGCTCGGTATTTCTCTCAAGTTTGTTTTAAAGATGCTAAACAGAGCACCACTGAAGCTGGGGGGGGGGTTCCCCCAGTTTAAACGCTAGTTGGAATATGAATACAGTGGTACCTCGGGTTACATACGCTTCAGGTTACATATGCTTCAGGTTACAGACTCCACTAACCCAGAAATAGTACCTTGGGTTAAGAACTTTGCTTCAGGATGAGAACAGAAATTGTGCTCTGGCGGCACGGCTGCAGCGGGAGGCCCCATTAGCTAAAGTGGTGCTTCAGGTTAAGAACAGTTTCAGGTTAAGAACGGACCTCCGGAATGAATTAAGTACATAACCAGAGGTACCACTGTAGACACTTCCATTCTCCAGCATTTTCCTTCCTGGTTTTCACTGTTATCTTGGGAACCATGCATGACTTGCCTACTACAGTTTATTTACCACACTTCTAACACTTGGTTCAGGCCACAACAGTTTATTTAATTATTTGAAATATTTTAACTTGCTTTTCTGGGTTCATATCCCTCCAAAGTAGCTTACAATCAGAACGAAAATGAAAGGAAGGAATAATGCAGAACTTTAAGCATAAAACTACCGTGCTGCAACACTCCACACAGTTTGAGAAATCAGAATTGCAGAAATTATCATATCTGTTTTCTTTCCGTCTTCCTTTTATATTTTTGTATAGGCAGCTTCTCTCTCCCCCCCCCCCTTAACAGAGAGTGGCTTGTTTGCATCAGGAGACTCCCCCCCCCCCCCCGCCAAGCAGGGGTCTGAAACACAAGTTTTCATGAGCTTTGGATTTTCAGCAATTAACTGGATGGTATCTGGCATGAAAACAAATTGATTAGCAAGCTAGCTGTTAGGGAATCCATTAGTAATGGTGGAATTTAAGTTATTGCACCCCCAGCTGCTTTAATTTAGTATGCAGGTGCTTTAATAAAATATTTGTGACTTTAAAAAATGGTACAGGTGAAGATTTTAGAAGGGACTGTTCATAAGATGGTGTGGTTTTTCCCCCGAAGTGGGTGCAACATTCTTCATTTGAACACAGACGTATGGTTATTGTTGGCCCACCCATGAGGCAAGGTGAGGTGACTGCCTCAGGGGGCAGGATCCACAGGACAGCAGATCCAGCCTCTACTCCTCAGCAGCCCCACCATTGCTGCCTCTACAGCACCCTCTTGGCGATTAGGAGGTGCTACTGGCTAGGGCTCGGTGTTATCTGGTTTTCAGCATCACGATACATCATGATATACTGATATATCACAAGGTCTGAAATAAGGATAGAGCCGTGTAGAGGATGATATATCGCCCAGCCCTACACACATCATGATTTGCAATATATTGCGAGGCAAAAAATTCTAAAACTGATATCACGATATGGACTTCAAGTGGGTTTTGGACGATATATCGCCCAGCCGTAACACACATCATGATTTGCAATATATTGTCAGGTCAAAAATTATGAAACCAATATCATGATATGGATTTCAAGCCAGTTTTGGACAATATATTGATAATATCGCCCAGCCCAACTGCTGGTCTCCTCCCACTCCTTGGGAGAAAATGGTGGGGGCTACCCTCTGGAGTCTCCTGGACTCTGTAGACTGCCCAGTGTGATTCAGAGCAGCCGTTTGATTCCACCTGAGGGGTGGATCATCATCATCATCATAATTTTATCATTTATAGCCACCGATCTGGTTGGCCGCTGTGAGAACAGGATGCTGGACTAGACAGGCCATTGGCCTGATCCAGCTCGGCTCTGGTTTTTATTCTTAACTGTCTGCTGTTTATGCCTTATTTTTTTCCCATGTTTTAACATTTGGATTCCCCCCTGCTCTTTTATGTGTATACATTTTAACCATTATTTTTATTGTATTTTTGCTGTCCTGTTAACCACTTTGAATACCATTGACAGCAAGATGGAACATAAATTGAAGCCTAGTCCATCCTGGTATTACTTTAGAATCTAGTAAAGGTTTGGAAATCTTACGAATCAAGCTGGAAAATAAATCCTATTTTAGATCAACTGCTTTCTTGAAAGTACTAACAATTCTTTTCATGAGCAAAGCTATGACTAGTAATAGTAAAGAAAAAAGGGTGTAATGATCTGTGATTTAATCTTTTCCCATTGTATTTTCCTTTCAATAAGTGGACATAATCTTTATTTTGACAAAAGACACACCAAGAAGGAGAGAGAGAGGGGGGGGGGAGAACAACACACAGAAAATGTTAATAGACTGCAAAGGACATAACACAGATTTCTGAATTAATAAAATAATTCTGTTAGACCGGGAGAGGAAATCCTTCATATATATATTTATTTTTGAAGCATTGAGTAAGCGATGAATAAAACATTATCTGACATTTAAATATGCATAATGTAAGTAAGGAAATGATTAAAAATATTCAAATTTGAAATGAAGAGATGCCAGCACTAATTGGTCATGCTTGGGCTATGAAAGTGCATGCACTCAGTATTTGCAAGTATTGACAATTTCTTTCATAACTGCTTAAGAGAGAGAGAGACTATGCAGCTCTTTCTCATCCAAAGCTTAGCTGTGTCCTCTTATTAATTGAAATGCAAAACCCCCTACAGGTCATGAAGGCCGTAGCATTCTTCCATTTGTCTTCCGCAGCAGCTGGTATTCAGGGACACGCTCCCTCTGCTGGTGAAGTCAGAACATAGCCATCATGGCTAGTAGCCTTGCAATACATAAACTTGTCTAATCCTCTTTTGCACCTATGCAAACTAGTAGCCATCATTACATAGTCTGGTAGAGAATTTTACTGCTGAACCATATATGGGCTGTGTGAATAAGCACTTTCTTTAACTGTCCCAAATCTTCCATCATTCATCTTCATTGGATGGCCTTCAGTTCTACCTCTCATCTTGTTATATTCCCTTTAGCTGAGTAAAAGGTTGTGGAGACAATATGATGGATGGGACATTCAAGTAGCCTATGATAGTGCGGCTTTTCGTTTGATTGTTGAAAGTATAGCCCACCTTTCCATATGTAAAGCTCAATAAAATACATTGCCAACAAGGGTCTTGTGACACCTGAAAGACAAACAGATTAGTCCATGAAAGCTTGTGCTATATATGTTTGTTGAACTTCAAGATGATACACTGGTCGTTGTTGTTGTATCTCATACTGGTATATCCTACCTGGCTCACTGAAGCTAACAGTAGACCTATGCTTGGCCCAGCAAATCCTAGGCTTCTTCCTCGTTTGTAAGCCATGTGACTTAAGTTTCTTTTTGCTAAGTCTGGAAAAGTAAAATATTATACATTTCCCCAGTCTTTAATACAGTGATACCTCAGGTTAAGTACTTAATTCGTTCCGGAGGTCTGTTCTTAACCTGAAAATGTTCTTAACCTGAAGCACCACTTTAGCTAATGGGGCCTCCTGCTGCTGCTGCACTGCCAGAGCACGATTTCTGTTCTCAACCTGAAGCAAAGTTCTTAACCTGAAGCACTATTTCTGGGTTAGCGGAGTATGTAACCTGAAGTGTATGTAACCCGAGGTACCACTGTATGGTTAAATGCTGGCGTATTGTACAGCGCTATGGTAGCAATTACAGAGAAATGTGAAGTTCCATGAGCACTTCATAAAGAACTGTAAAAAAACTGGGTATCTCATCGTGGCATTGAGGCATCTGTTCATAGTCTGCATTTTAATCAAGGCTTATATTTTGATCAGATACCTGTATTCTTAAAATGAAATTAAAAACCATCTGGTTTGTAGGGAATAGGGAAAGAGGGGCCAAAGGTTATCTGGTAATTAAGGTGCCTTGTAGAGGTTAATGGCTACTTGTTTGCCATTTATAAATAGAAGAAAATATAGCTCTCTGTCTCCCATAAAAGGTAATAGGAAATGGGTGTATCTTATATGATTGGTTCTAGCAATCAGCCAATAGGAAATTCAACCAGGCTGATTGGACAGAGGCAGCCAAAGGAGGAGCAAGGGGACTGGGCTGAGGGAATATAAGTGCTGGCCATCAGGGCTGGAAGGGCAGAGCATTGGTAACCATATACCACTGTGTCTCTCATTTATTTGTCTGACAAATAAATGAGAGACACAGTGGTATATGGTTACCAATGCTCTGCCCTTCCAGCCCTGATGGCCAGCACTTATATTCCCTCAGCCCAGTCCCCTTGCTCCTCCTTTGGCTGCCTCTGTCCAATCAGCCTGGTTGAATTTCCTATTGGCTGATTGCTAGAACCAATCATATAAGATACACCCATTTCCTATTACCTTTTATGGGAGACAGAGAGCTATATTTTCTTCTATTTATAAATGGCAAACAAGTAGCCATTAACCTCTACAAGGCACCTTAATTACCAGATAACCTTTGGCCCCTCTTTCCCTATTCCCTACAAACCAGATGGTTTTTAATTTCATTTTAAGAATACAGGTATCTGATCAAAATATAAGCCTTGATTAAAATGCAGACTATGAACAGATGCCTCATTCCCCCCTTTCAAGCTCAAGGACCTTCATCCCAAGTGTCCTTGATAGCTTGACCTTCATCATATTCCTGAGGTAAAGCTCTGTATAGGGCCATGATATGAGGTAGAGTTTCATTTGAAACCATCTTGCTAATTGTACTTCTAAAACATGAAATGATACATGGCATCATACATAAAACCATTACCACTACTGTCAAGAAAAACAAGCAAGACAATAGTATCCCTTTGAGTCCTGTGACATTAGGTAACCAATTGGTGAGCCATCCCATATCCCATCCTTCCCATGTTTGTACTGGGACATGTGCTATATTCTCCATCTTTGTGGCCAACACACGGATTGCCTCACCATTATCTGAAATGTTAAAGCAACAGGCATTCCCTGTCAAGTTCAAGACTCCACATAGGCCTCCCTGCTTGGCAAGTACATAATCCATTCCCATTTTCAGCTGCAAAATGGCGGCTCTACTTTCATCCAACTGTTGTGCAATAAGTCTCAAACTCCGGGCCGTTGCATTGGTTACAAGTTCCACTACTGCTTGCAATCGAATTATTCTGTTTAGATTATAAATAGGATCCCGTGCCCCTTGTATGAGCTCACCAGGATTCCAGGAGGCAGGATCATAATAGGCTATAATGCGCTCTGGTGGCCAATCATCAGTACCGCTCCAACTTTGGGTACTTCCTCCTGCTATATGAGAAATATCAGCGTTTCTTCGTGTACGCTTGGCCAAATTAGTAGGCATAATCCACATTGGTGGTAATACCCATCCCAGGAAACAAGTCCCACTCCATTTGGAGGGGAGTTTCTTGTATGCCCATTCTCCACATATCCACCACAACCATCGTGTCTGAGGTCTTTGGTACGTGGAGTACAGAAGGCGAAATAGCAAAAGAGGTAGAGAGTTCACAGTGCAGTATGTTAGATTGCCTTTTTCTGTCACAGTTATGTTCCATACCACTTTCCATGCATGAATAAAAGGAGGTGCACAGGGCAAGGCATCCCGAGTTCGATAGGTAGTACCGTGTGCCCAGGTATTCTTAATATAATCCCAAGTATAGTGACAATGAGAGGAGCCTATCATGGTAGAATCAGCTGCATCTGATGATTTATGTACACAGAATTCCCCTTGTACAGGTATAACTCGTAATGGTTTAGTTGAGTTCCATCCGGGGAAATTCTGTACTTCTGTTTGGTTTGGTATTTCGCTTACCATACCAATGGCATCTAATGGTATCGGTAATAAGGGCATACCTCCCTCTGAATCATCTGGCCCAAGAGAGCAAACAAGGCAATTGGTCCTATTTGCAACATTGGCTACCATTTCAGCTAAACCTACCCACATATTGTGGTCATGGCGGAATCCATATTTAGTCAATTTGGTCAGATTCAAGGACCCTTCCCCTTCCCAAGGGATCAGGATTAATAATAAAATCATGTTGATGTCTAGCATATACATTCCTTCCACAAAAGATTACCTTATTGTGATAGCAAATAAATATTAGTCCCAATATAATTCCCCCAGTGACAGGAATGGGGAACCACCAAGACCAAAACATATATCCCGAGGATCCCCAATGAGTAATATCTCTGATAATTGTTCCACAAGGGGGGGCAGTCAATTAATTGTATAAGAGAATCTTTCCTTTCACAATCGCTGGTTCAGATGCTCCTCAAGCTTCAGGCGTGCGCAGGTCAGCCAGCTTCCAGGTTGTGGCTGCAGCAGGCCGGTCGTCTAATGTTGCCCGTGACCTAGCCCGTTCCCGGTAGGGCTAGATACAGGGGTTTTTGGAGAGAGTCAGTTTAAGAGGGTTAGAGGGGTCACCTTTGCACGTCCAACTGCCTTCGGACTTCTTCAAACGGGAGTGATGAATCCAGGGGGTCACCTCAGCTACCTTCACCGCTGTTGGAGTAGAGAGCAAGACGGTGTAAGGTCCACGCCACTTAGGTGCAAGTGGATCTCGTTTCCACTCTTTCACCCATACGCTATCGCCAGCCTGGAACTGATGAATCGGCTCGGCAATGCTGCACGGCGTGCGCTCGAAGGCCCACCTGTTAAGAGAAACAAAAACACGGGAGAGAGATTGCACTTGTTCCTGTGTCACATGGTCTCCTATTTGTTTGAGGTCAGCTGGAATATCCTGAACAAAGGAGGGCGGTCTCCCATACAGGAGCTCAAAAGGTGACAACTTAAGTCTTTTTGTGGGTGCACACCGAACACGAAACAGTGTTATGGGTAACACATCTACCCATCCCAATCCCGTTTCCTGGGTTAATTTTGCCAATTGGGTTTTCAGAGTCCGATTCATTCTTTCAGTTTTCCCTGAACTCTGAGGCCTATAGGCTGCATGCAGTCTCCATTTCACTTGTAGGACTCGACATACTTCTTGTACTACTTGATCAATGAACGCTGGCCCATTATCACTTCCAATGCATCTAGGTAATCCAAACCTCGGGATCAATTCAGTCAGGAGTCTCTTAGTTACCTCTCGTGCCTTTTCAGTTCGGGTGGGAAAAGCTTCAACCCATCCGGTAAGAGTATCTACAAACACAAGGAGATACTTGAATCCCTTAGAAGGGACCAGCTCTGTGAAGTCCACAATTAGGCTTTCCTACAGCATATCCTCCAACATGATGCAGGCCAAATCTGGGACACCATCTGTTGGGTCTGAAATCCTGCACGAGATCACAGACCTCGAAAGAATGCTTTGGGGGGGGGAGATCTCAGCTTAAACCGCGTGAGAGCAAGGCGCCCAAAATGGCTGCCGTACTTTCATGGGATTTCCCGGTTTTTCTGGGGCTGTTGGCGGGTATGTCATGGGTGTGCTGAGATATATGAGCTGAATTATGCAGCTTAATTCCATAGAAGCAGGCCTGTTTTGCCTGAACATATGGAAGAATCTTGACTCAACACATGATGAAATCCACTGAAAGCGAATGGCTTTGGATTTTATTTTCACACAGCAGTTTAAAAAATCTCTTTCTGAAAACACGGGAATGAAATGGATGGTTTTATTTTGAAGGTTGCTGAGAATAAACCAGCTTTCATGGAACAACTCACCCATGAGAAACTCTCTGTTAGAGGAGTTGTCTGTGTGTCCAAATTTCTCTCTGTGCAGTGACACCATAAGACCTGCAGCAAAGTCCCAGTGCTTGAAGATATGTCACAAACCCACCGAGGCCCAGTTCCCTGGGATATTTTCTCCTCCTTGAAAGACCTATGAATAATCATGCAAAAATTTATATATTTCTTCTATATATTATGTACTTGTTTTTCACCCTCCTTTCTCCTTACAGAGAGCTTCTTATTTTTGCTGTTTCTATAATATTGATTAAATTCTCTGTCCCCAAAGACCTCATAATACTAGAGGAAAGGATATTTCAGAGAGCTGGAAAACATTCACGTAAAAGATAGTGAAGTAATATTCTCATATTTTCTCTCACAAATCCTGTCTTTTATAAAAATAGGCTTTGGCTTTCTTCCCTTCATGCTTGGCTAACAATCTGAAGTACATTTTGTTAACTCTCTTTTGAAAAATGGCACTGTCCATTACAGACTTCCCTTCATTTACAGTTATGAGGAGCCCAAGACAAGGCGCAAGGATTTAAACCTGAAATGTATTAGTAACCAAATTGTAAAGCAAGGACTCTTCGCAGGGAACATGTCTAGAATGGATCATGTATATGCCAAGGAAGGAGAAGAAATAGCGGAAAACAGGAGTCAACCAACCGTGATCTTAAAAAAAAAAACTATGAGGGGAAAAAGAAACCTTTTCATCCCGCTTACAGTAGCAAACTAATAATAAAAATTTATTGTCGAGCCTTGCCATCAGGTTGGACACTGAGCAGACCTTTTGCAGAGAGCTGATTTGATTTGGCGACCAAATTTAACCTGACTGATTTAGATACTTATTTGGTTTAAGCCATGTGGTCTCCTGTTAATTAGCTAAGAAATGTCTTGCTGAAGGAAACCAGGTTCAAGATGCTCTAAACATTACTGTATTCCTAAACGGAGGCAAAGTTTAAAGTGTGTTGCAGAAGGAACACTAGTGGCCCGAAGGAGGGCAAGTGGGGATGCAGCTGTTGTACCACTGTCCAGCTCTGGCCAAAGGATGGAACTGCCTGGCCCCACACCAGCCGAGGATGCCTCCATACCTCAAATATCCCAGAGACCATATTCCTTGACCCCTGTAAAAACTTCCAGGTCAAGCATGGTGACTGCTCTGACCTACTAGGAGATTTGGTCATAGGACTGCTTTCGACCCCCTGTCCTATCTCACCCCATAAAACCACAACTAAAAAGGGAGTTTCTCAGATATAAGGCGACTTCCTTCTATGCACCACAGTTGAGCATTTTGGTAGTGATGGGCAAGATTTCTATGGTTCTATTTGTTTCCATGACTAAACACCTGATTTGTTTCACTATTCATTTGGTGATTCATATTAGTTGCATTCTTCATTTGTTCAGTTCTCGTTCATCTAATTACATTTGTTTTCATCTGCATTGTTGTTTTTTCTTTGTTCCTTTAATGCCAGTAGCAAAAGCAGAGCTGATTTCCATAGCCAGCTGCTGGCAGCCTTCACTTGGTTTCCCCAGAATGCCCCAAGTTTGTCCCCCTTCTTTTGCTTCAACCTCCCACAAAAATATTGGTGGGAAGTTCTGAAAGTGAGAATACAGGGCTGTTGTGAAGAGAACTGAAACCATGTTTGAATGTTATGATGATGATGATGATGAAGATGTCCATCTGACTGGGTTGCCCCAGCCACTGTGGGCAGCTTCCAGAAAATTAAAATGTCAGACATAGTAAAACATCAAACATTAAAAGCTTCCCTATACAGGGCTGCCTTCAGATATCTTCCAAAAGCCAGATAGTTGTTTATTTCCTTGATAGCTGATGGGTGGGCGCCACTACCAAGAAGGCCCTCTACCTGGTTCCCTGTAACCTCACTTCTCACAGTGAAGAAACCACCAGAAGGCCCTCAGAGCTTGAGTTCAGTGTCTGGGCTGAACAACAGGGGTAGAGAAGCTCCTCCAGGTATACAGGGCTTTGAACAATGGGAATGCTAAGTGCTGCAGTTTAAATACCAGGTGTTGCGATTTAATGTTCGGAGACCTGAAAGGCCTGGTTCCCTGCCCCAAAGCAAGATGCTTTGCAATCCAAACCACTGAGCTGGAGCATATTCTCCAGGGAGTTGACAAAGCAGATCATTCCAAATGACATGAGTGGACAAACCAAACCAAGAAGGCAAACATGGATGGCTGCTCTTCCAGTAAGGAAGCTATTTCCCAAACCTGAATGCTCTTTCCTGGGCAAACGAAGCAAAACCAAAGTATAATTCCTCTTTATAAGCATTTGTGCCAAAAAAAGAGACTTCTGGTGGCGTTCCAGTTTTCCCAGTCCAATGTAATATGCTTTCATGCCTGACAGTTACGAGAATATATGCAGTCTGAAGGGTTGCCAGACTTTTGTTTCAACTCAGGCCGGAAGAATCTCAGGGAGATGAATGGTTTCTCTTTTAAACAGGAGTGACATGGAAAGCAACAAGCTGGTTCCGTAGCCTTGTTCCTGAGCCTGACCGCAGCACAGATGAGATGAAGGCTCATCTCATTGTGAATCCAGGAAGCCACAAGTGCTATGGAATATTTCCAAAAAGGACCCGACCTGGGGGAAAAATCTCTAGAGCAGGCATAGCCATCATTCAGGCTCTCCCACCTCTCAGATTTAATTGATTAGATGCAAGGAGACATGGGTTATATAATTTTTCTTACCCTTTCAGCCATACTTAATTTGCACTCCCACATTAAACAGACTTGGGAAGATGCAGCCATTAAAACCAGCAGGCCATTGGGCTGAAACTCCTGATAAAAAATCTCATCACATCTCGTCAAGGTCACACTGTTTTGTAGTCACTCCAGCTCTGACTGCGGCGAGCTTTTGTGAAAATATCCATAGTTCGATAGTAAATTGCTTGGTTGGTTTGAATCTGTTGGCAGGTGATTTCCAAAGGTGTATCTTAGTGGATTTTTTTTTTTAATACATGGTGCTTTTTTCCATTAATTCACATAACTGGTTGAGGAGACTGTAGACCAAGAGTGGGGAATTTTGTGCTCCTCCAGATGTTACTGGACTACGGCTTTCATAATCCCTGACAGTTGGTCATGCAGCCTGGGGCTGATGGGAGTTGGAGTCCAATGCCATTTCGAGGGCCATAGGTTCCCCATCGCTGCGGTAGAAAAAAACCTCATTCATGTAGTCAATATGTACATAACTATCTCATACTACTGATTTTGAAAATGGCATGAGCGTGTATTAATTGGCCATGTTTTCTTATACTCTGTCAGTGGCCACAAAGTTGCATACTATTGCATCTGTTGGTGTGGTTTTTTATGATTATGAAAGTTAGCAACATGAAATATTCTGGGGTTAACCCAAATAAAATGAGATGCATTTTACTACAGTGAAACATGTGGGCTCATGCCTATGCGCATGCGCGCACACACAACACTCTTTCACATCTTTATCTGACTTCTTCAGAAATGCAAACCAGAGTATTCCTGACCATCTGGCTCTGCGGCTATTGATACCGGTTTAAATTAACATCGTACTGGATTCTGAGCATCCATTCATTCGCTAAGGGAAATAACAGAAGATTTGACGTAAGAGGTTTCATTTTTTATTGTTTTCCCCCTTTCCCTTAACAGATGAGGATAGGGATTCACTCAGGATCTGTTCTGGCTGGAGTTGTTGGTGTGAGAATGCCAAGATACTGTCTCTTTGGCAATAATGTCACCCTAGCAAGCAAATTTGAGTCGGGAAGTCATCCTCGTCGCATCAACGTCAGCCCGACAACATACCAGTAAGTACTCAACAGCCTTTCTTTGCATACTCTGCTCTAACTATGCATCCCATGATCTTCTTTTAACCTTCATGTTTTTATTCCTAAATGTATTATTATGAGAGATATACATGAACATCTGGAAATAAAACAATATGTCCCAAAATGGCAAAAAGAGAGAGAAAATATTGCATATTTCCGAAGGATAGAAGGTTAGCTGAAGGATATATTAAGAAGATGTTAAATTAACCAACAGAGGATTTGTAGGTGGGTAGTATGGACAGGGAGTTGGCAGGCAATCTGTAACTTCCAGGTGTTTCTGTTTAGATTTTTATTGATTTAATTATAAAGATTTCTACCTTTGAGTGTGAGGAACCTGAGGCCTTCCACATGTTGCTGAACTACAGCTCCCATCAACCCCAGCCAACATGCCTGATGGCCAGGAATGCTGGGAAACGTTGTTCAGCAACATCTAGAGCACCAACGATTCTGATTTATGCACTTGCTTTCAGGTGAGGACACTGGCATTTTCTTCTCTGTTTTTTTTTAAAATTGACAGCAATTTGGAGGCATGCGGCTTTCTCAGCCTTCAGCATTGTTCGGCTGCTCGTATGATTTCTCTTTTTAAGCAGCACCAGGGCTTACGCTGCATTTATACTTCCCCGTTAGTCTCTACGTAAAGGAAATTTTATGTAATTGTCTGCACTCAGGGCGCGAGGCATTTGCCACGCTAGAATACAAAGCAGCTAGAGACTGGTGTTTTTAAAAACTCATTAAAAACAGGCGGAAGAAATGAAGCAAGCTCACTTCAGATAAAAATCACGCAACTGGGGAGGTAGCGCGGGTGCTTGTACAAAAGGCAGGCATGTTGAGCAGACTTTTGACGGCAAAATAGACAGGGACAGATCGTGATGGATGAAGAGCGGCAGAGCAGAGACTTGGGAATACAAAGTAGTTCTGGACATGGTCAGGAGAAAGCGAAGCCCATCTCTGCAAATGCTCTTGTCAGAATCCACTGCAGCACTGACTTGACAATCTATCTGAAGGAGAATAATCGGGGTCTAATTTCCCTAATGCAATCCTTGTACAGGCTGCTTTTGTTCTGCTTCTGCTTTGTTTTTTTTAATTGTTGCTTTGATACTCAAAACTCCCTGTGTAAATTGGTATTCGACAGCTGGTCCCTAGAAATCAGAATGTGATTTAGGATATTGGAATGTGGCTTACAATGTGAAAACAATTATTTAAACTGTAGCTTGTTGCCCGGTTAAAGAAACTGTGAGTTAATTAGAAGCCACCTGAGATCCTTTGACTGGAGGTGCCAGGATTGCATGTTCTCCTCCTGAGCTATGACCCTTCCTTCACCCGTCCCCACTGTCCTCCGATAGGGCAAGAACATTCTTGCCAACATGCAAGATCATTAGCCAACCAAGACCCAACAACCCAGCCAGGACGCCTTCGTTATTTCTCTACAGTACCCATGACTCACGTGGCACGAGCCATCTGGCAAATTCTGGCACGCTTCACCATCTGTTGGCGTTAACAATCCACTGGCAAAACCTGAAATGCAGATTTTGACTTTTGACACATTGTGCGGCAGCTTTAATCCCTTAAACGGTGAGACTCTGAACCTGACCTCGGTGGAAATTGAGCAGTATAGAAATAGTTTAAACGAAGAAATGTTAGTCAGCTGGAAAGGAGGAAAGAGCCATTTGGACCACCTCATCCAACAGACAAACACCATCATGGTGACGATGGCAGAAGATGTGGTCTCATGAAGCAAGAGCAGCACTGACAGACTCCAAGGTCTGTACAACAGTTTTGTTTTTCATCGCGGTACTATTTAGCATTCCTGAGCCCATGGTTTACGTGCAGAGGGTCCCTGGTTCAACCCCTGGCATCTCCAGGGGTTTTTTGTGTTTGTTTTTTAAGGATTTGGTAGTAGCTGATGGGAAATTATCACTTCCTACAATCCCGGTTCAAAATTGGGAAAGGAGTACGACAAGGCTGTATATTGTCTCCTTGCTCATTTAACTTATATGCAGAATTCATCATGCGAAAGGCTGGGCTGGATGAATCCCTAGCCGGAATTAAGATTGCTGGAAGAAATATCAACAACCTCAGATATGCAGGTGACACAACCTTGATGGCAGAAAGTGAGGAGGAATTAAAGAACCTTTTAATGAGGGTGAAAGAGGAGAGCGCAAAATATGGTCTGAAGCTCAACATCAAAAAAACGAAGATCATGGCCACTGGGCCCATCACCTCCTGGCAAATAGAAGGGGAAGAAATGGAGGCAGTGAGAGATTTTACTTTCTTGGGCTCCATGATCACTGCAGATGGTGACAGCAGTCACAAAATTAAAAGACTTCTGCTTCTTGGGAGGAAAGCAATAACAAACCTAGACGGCATCTTAAAAAGCAGAGACATCACCTTGCCAACAAAGGTCCGTATAGTTAAAGCTATGGTTTTCCCAGTAGTGATGTATGGAAGTGAGAGCTGGACCATAAAGAAGGCCAATTGCCGAAGAATTGATGCTTTTGAATTATGGTGCTGGAGGAGACTCTTGAGAGTCCCATGGACTGCAAGAAGATCAAACCTCTCCATTCTGAAGGAAATCAGCCCTGAGTGCTCACTGGAAGGACAGATCCTGAAGCTGAGGCTCCAATACTTTGGCCACCTCATGAGAAGAGAATCCTCCCTGGAAAAGACCCTGATAGGTACCGTTTCCATGCGCTGCTCTGCTTCACCAGAAGTGGCTTAGTCATGCTGGCCACATGACCCGGAAGCTGTAACCCCAGAGTCGGCCACGACTGGACCTAATGTCAGGGGTCCCTTTACCTTTACCTAGCATTCGTCACAACTTGTAAGGTGGCGGTTCATTGGCTCAGTTGGACTGGCTTAGTTGGATTGTGGGGAGGAGAGGTGCGGCCATCACCTGCCCCTCCAGGAACTGGGTATTCTGGTAATGGAATCTGGGGGTCCTGAATCTCGTCCAAAGCCCGCTTGAGGGGCTAGGGCCATGCCAGGACCATAGGAACCCAGGGTGAGCTTCGGTTGGTCCTCATCGACCTTGCTCCCTCGTTTGGTTTACCCCATTGGACTACCACCCAGAGAGGTGGAGTCAGCTATAGTCGGGAGTCAATGCCTAAGCCAATACTGTATTTTAATAAAGTTGTGGCCAAAATTTGCCCCAAAACTTAAAACTAAAATAAGTGCCCGTGTGAAGTTATTTTCGGGGGTGGGTCCTGGTGCCTTGGAGCACAACCCTGACCACTGGTCCTGCTAGCTAGGGATGATGGGAGTTGTAGTCCAAAAACAGCTGGAGACCCAAATTTGGGAAACACTGTGCTAGATTATTCTGGGCTAGTTTATTAAATAGTGTGGCCTGCATAAGTCAGGATCCTGTGATCTTAAGAGGTGCAATCTGATGCTACCATTCAGCAGGAAGGACTTGCTTCTGTGCCTGGGTTGTTGCAACTGTTTCAAGTGTTTGTTTCACAGAAAACAATGCATTTTGCTGTAAAGCAAAGGGAGCAGAGCTCATTAAAGTGGATACACTGGAAGACTTGATGTTGAAATGCCTCTTCTTCACTAATATGTGTACAATATCTGTGCAATACTCTGGCTACCTTTGTAAACAACCATTTCTGTGCACATTGAAAAGGAAAAAAAGGAAGACATGATGCAAGGAACAGCTTTACTAAATGCCCAGCCAGCGAGCTGTGAAACTGAAGTAATTGCTTATTTTAGAGATAATTTCCCTGGTTTTTGAAAACTGCATGAATAATGAATTTGTCCAATGGAAAGTAAAGACTTTTCTCCTTATAATGTGGTTGGGGGAGGCGGTGGAGAGAACAAGCAGATGCAATCCATGATTACTGTGACATTTACAAAATCTAAATAACCAACTTTTGGGGGGAGGGGAGAGCAAATGATTAGTTAGTTAGGATTTGTTTTGTATTCTGCTCAGAAGGACATTTGAACACATGAAGCTGGTTAGACAGAGATTGTTAAATAGTTCCCACTTCCAAGGATGCTTTGGCCGTCCAGATGTTGCTGAACTACAACTCCCATCAGCATTGCATATGACCATGGATGATGGGAGTTGTAGTTCAGCCCACCCTTTCCCCATGTAAGAACTCTCTGCCACCAGATAAAGGGAACTTTATTTCAACAAGGCTGCCCTTTATCAGTCAGCCTAAAAGCTTCCCTTGGGTCATCCTGAAGCTTCTCCAAGTAGCATAGTTTATGACCAATGCAGGAGAGACATGTTTTGTTGCAGCTGGGGCAGATGACCTATAACCCTCCAACAAGCAGACATAAAAGATTAGCATTCCCATATAATACACAAGTCTATAAAAGCAGAGTTCGTGCAAACAGCCCATATCAACAGCCCATATACACCAGTAAAATTACAGTAAAAACATAATAGAGTAAAAACCCAATTTAAAATACAGGTTAAAATGCAATTTAAAATGCAGCCTCATTTTAAAAGTAGCCCATAGATCAAAACCATAAGGGGAGGGAAACATAAGGGTCAGGCTGAGTCCAAATCAAAGGCCAGATGGAACAGCTCTGTCTTGCAGGCCCTGTGGAAAGATGTCAAGTCCCGCAGGGCCCTAGTCTCTTGTGAAAGAGCGTTTTACCAAGTCGGGGCCAGTACTGAAAAGGCCCTGGCCCTAGTTGAGACCAATCTAACCACCTTGCAACTTGGGACCTTCAAAATGTTGTCATTTGTGGACCTTAAGGTCCTCCGCGGGGCATACCAGGAGAGGCAGTCCCAAATCCTTGGGTAAGTCTATCCGTAGCTGTTAGTCATGACGTCTGGTTGCAGCTTCCAGGTACCAGCTACTGGCAAGCAACAATGGGAGAGAGCTCTTGCCTTCATATCCTATTAGTTGGCCTTCCCAGAGGCACGTAGTTGGCCACTGTAGGAAGCAAGATGCTGGTTTCAGTGTAGTTTTGGTCTGGTGCAGGGCGGATCTTATTATCTTCTTGCAATTTATGCCTGTGTGCAGGGCTGGAAAAATCACAATCGTATTTCTGGATGATCTGTTATTTTTCCAGTCCCACCTATGACTCAAGCAGGCTGATGCTATAAAAGCATGGATGTTTATTTCTAACCATAACCACCATTCGGATTATAAATGTTACATTATACAAAGCCAGAGATACTATTTTTTTCCAGACAAGAAGCTGCCTTACAAATGTGCATTGTGAGCAGTCATCACATCAGCTTTCACATGGTAATCGCATTTTGGAATGATCTTTGTGAGCTTTCGGCACCCATAGCCTGCCTGTGATAGAAGTAAGAGTTTACAAATCTAAATATAAGATTTGCTGTCACCTAGCAACAGCGCTGAACTTTGGGTCGTCCTGCTCCAATCTACACCTGTCTGGAAAGAAAGTCAAGATGTAAAGATAGGAGGATTTGCATTAGTTGTTTTTTTTTGTAATCTTTTCAGAATAAAAAAGGTCCTATTTATTCTGGAAACATCTGTGTGTCTCACAACTGTTTTCTTCCAGTAACACCTTAAAGACCAACTAAGTTAGTTCTTGGTATGAGCTTTCGTGTGCATGCACACTTCTTCAGATACACTGAAACAGAAGTTGCCGGACCCTTCTATATAGTGAGAAGGTGGGGAGGGGTATTACTCAGAAGGGTGGTGGGAATGGGAGATTGGCAGATAGCTGAGATGAGCCTGTTGACGACTCTTAACGACTGTAATAGGACTGTAATTTTGACTATGGCAGACCAACACGGCTACCTATCTGTAACTGTTTTCTTGTTTGCGCAATCTCTGTGTCCAGCTCAGCATACACATGCACAACGCTGGCCCTCTTCAGGTTTTATGGAAATTTAAACAAATAGGGGTGGGGATGGATGGTATGTAGCACATGTGGGAAGCTGCTGAAGATACAAAACACTCTTAACTTTAGACACCTTCCAACTTGTGGAAGACGACAAGACAATGAACAGGGCAGGGCTCATGCACTCACCCATACTGTCTCTGCACCACCACCAATTTACTAGACTAGCACTAGTTTAAAAGAGATTTAAAATATTCACCCACCTGCACTTAAATTGATTCAGAAAATCGATACCAGGATCCTTCCTTCTGGAGTGGCGGAACCACATGTGATAAGAAACATGTGTTGCATTCCTCCTCCCTCTCTGAATCATGCAATGCACTTTACCTCATGTCGTTATTACTACTACTACTACTACTACTACTACTACTTGGATCTGTCTGTCTCGAGACCATGGAGAAGTGCATCTTCGTTTAATTAAATTTGTATCCCGTCCTTTGTCCTTAGATCTCGGGGCGGTTCACAACATAAAATTACAATATAAAAAACATGCATAGTAAAAATGAGAGCAAAAACAGACCAATAGCCCCCTCTCCTACAACACATTTTAAAAGGGCATCGGATGTCCATCGGCCAAAGGCCTGGTTGAAGAGGAACATTTTCACCTGGCACTTAAAGTTGTATAATGGAGGCGCCAGCCAAAGCTCCTTGAGGAGAGCATTCCACAAATGGGGAACCATAGCAGAAAAGGCCTGTTCTTTATGCTCTTTATTCAGCTCATAGTGGTGAGGAGGAATGGAAGTTCCCCCAGAATGTCTGCTTTATATACGTTATTTACACAATGGCTAATTCCGGGATTCTCCTGTAGGCCAATCAGGTCGCAGATTCACTTCTACCTGGAGCTGGATTGGGTGGCTCCTGTGGACCAATCAGACTGCTGCATTCTGAATCCTATTGTTCTAGGACCATTCAGACTGCTGCATTTTGGATCCTATTCAACTCAGTACATAACAGGACCTCTCCTGGAGGAGGCACACAAAGAAGGACTTCAGGTGCTGTTGCGTTGATCATTTGTTGTCACAACATCAGGACTCGGGGTACTTTGCACTGCACATTATGGAGGAAGGGAAGGGAATTTGATATGGATTGACTGTTTTTTTGTAGCAGTCCTTGTTTCTTATAGCAAGTAACACATTGCACCATTTTCTTTTCATGTTGACTTTAACACCTCAGCGAGATCTTCCTTGCTTTTAATAGAGGACTACTCAACACACAAAAAGTAAGAGTAGCCACACTGACCCTTAAGGAAACGATTTGTATTCGGTCAACAAAATGCAACAAAAAAGTGACCAACATCTCCTTGTTAGGAGTCACCAACATGATGCCCACCAGATGGTGTTGGACTATAACTCTCATCCTGCTTGATGAAGGGCCCTGGTGGCTAGGGCTGATGGGAGTTGGAGTCCATCATCTTTTGGAAGGCACCATGTCAGCTACCCTTGGGCTAGATGGGAAATAGAGCAAGCAGGTGGAGGAGGAAAATGTTGGCTGATGGTGAAGTCATGGAGTCTGCATCTGATCACAGTCGTAAAGATGGAACGTGGGAGGAGGTAGCAGACATTCAAATGAGGCTCCCTTGGGTGCTTTGCATGTTTCAGAATGCACTTTACTTCTTGACAGATAATGCTTCTTCTTGGCTCTTTTGTACATTGTGCAGGGAAAAGATCAGGCTGAGTGAGCAGTATGAAGTGGGTAGAAAAATGGTATTGACCTCCATTTTCTGTATCTCTGCTGAGGTTAAATTCCAAGAAAGAACAAAGGGTGTGGGGAGGTGTGGAGTTTTAGGCCAACCCCAGCAATTCTTCTAAATATTTACCAGCTTTTTGTTAATTGTACAAAGCACAAACATATTATGTTTACTTACCTAGGAGCACTGCAGGCATACCCACCAGATACCTACGTTTCTCTTTTTATCTTGTGGAATTATAGAGCTTTGTACAGGAAGAAAACATTTTTTAATGTGAGCTTCTGGTAAAAAAGAAAAACCTAGGAGAACACACAAAGTATAATTTTTGCAGACTGCCAAGGTTAAAAAAGAGCTTAATTTCCTACAGGCTAATTCATACCACTACCATAATTGTTGCTCCTTGAGGGATTAAAAGTTCGTGCAGTTGTGTGCATTGGCTGCAATCAATGCTGCCTTTGCCATGGATTTTCCCCACACAGCACATTGTTATTTATATAGCACCCTCAGTGTACATTGCACTTCACAGCAGTCCCTCAAGCAAGAGAAGAGGATGCTCTTGTGCTTCCACCTTTCCCACAGGCAGCTGGTTGGCCACTGGGAGAACAGGATGTTGAACTAGATGGGCTCTTCATATCTTATGCCCCCCAGAAGTTGCTGGACCACAACTCCCATCATCCTTTGGCCATTAGCTATGGTGGCTGGTTCTGATGGCAGATGGGAGCCCATCTATAGGGTTGGGGAAGGCTGTTTTACAGCAGCAACATTACAAAAGATACATCTCTGTCCATAGAATGGCAGCTAACAGGTTGAGGTCGAATCCTGACAAGACAGAAGTACTGTTTTGGGGGGACAGGCGCGGGCAGGTGTGGATGACTTCCTGGTACTGAATGGGGTAACTGTGTCCATGGAGGCACAGGTCAATTATGTGTCCAGGGGAGCTGTCTACCAGCTCCATTTGGTATGCGGACTGAGACCCTACCTGCCCACAGACTGTCTCACCAGAGTGGTGTATGCTCTAGTTCTCTCCTGCTTGGACTACTGCAATGTGCTCTACGTGGGGCTACCTTTGAAGGTGACTCGGAAACTACAACTAATCCAGAATGCGGCAGCTAGACTGGTGACTGGGAGTGGCAGCCGAGACCACATAACACCGGTCTTGAAAGACCTACACTGGCTCCCAGTACATTTCCGAGCACAATTCAAAGTGTTGGTGCTGACCTTTAAAGCCCTAAACGGCCTCAGCCCAGTATACCTGAAGGAGCATCTCTGCTCTCATTGTTTTGCCCAGACACTGAGGTCCAGCTCAGAGGGCCTTCTGGTGGTTCCCTCACTGTGAGAAGCAAAGTTACAGGGAGCCAGGCAGAGGGCCTTCTCGATAGTGGCGCCCGCCCTGTGGAACACCCTCCCATCAGATGTCAAGGAAATAAACAACTATCTGACTTTTAGAAGACATCTGAAGGCAGCCCTGTTTAGGGAAGTTTTTAATTTTTGACGTTTTATCATGTTTTTGGTATTCTGTTGGGAGCTGCCCAGAGTGTCTGGGGAAACCCAGCCAGATGGGTGGGGTGTAAATATTATTATTATTATTATTATTATTATTATTATTATTATTATTATTATTATTATTATTATTGAAACCTGCAGTAACAGGAGATGCACGTCCTAGCACTTGCTTTTCATTTTGGCAGGAGTCTGTCTGCCTCTCTCATAGACAGTGCCGGATTGGGCTGACTCTCGTATGCTATTTTGTCTTTGATGTCTCCCACTGGTAAAACTTCACATCTTAGTTATTGCACATTGCAAGTTATCTTTTGTGTTCAGTATTGGTTCTGTTTTATTTGTTAAGATATATTGGGAAAAATCAGTAAAACATTATATGTATATATTTTTTAAAAACCCCATGAGGAATGGCAGTCAGACTTCATTAGACTTCATTCATCTTAGACCTCATTAAGACGGTTTATATGGTTGCCTCCACACATTTAGTTTACATGCAGAGTGGGGAGCTTGGTCCATGCTTGCTGGCCCCATCCCCAATGTTGTCACCCCAGTGTTCATGTATTTGTCACAGAGACATTAAAAGAAGAACTTCAGTGTGCCAAGATCTACGCACATCATCAGTATTAGATTGTAGCCAACTAAATTCTACTCAGTCTAGACCCCTTGGGGGAAATCATGCACTTGAGTGAAAGCCAATGTGAACAACTCAGATTCAGAATACACTTTGTGATGGTGGTGACGACGATGACAATTTATTAGATTTGTGTACCACCCTATACCACAGGCATACACTGAGGTTGTGTTCTGATCCCCCCACAAGTTATAACACAAAATATATCTAATGTATAAAAAGGAGAAAGAAAAGCAGTGTCAGAATGAATTTTATCTATTATTTATTTATTATATAAACCATAAATATGCATCTGTCTTGAATGTATATAGACAGCTGCATCTATATAAACATTATATTTTTTATCTATATCTATGTATATCCAGTGCTTTTTTTCTTAAAAAAAAATGTTTAGGGGTACTCTCATTTTCCCAATATTGAAATACTGCCCCTCAATGAGGCGAAACTTAGATTCACAAAATGTTTAGGGGTATGCGTACCCCCCAAAAAAGCACTGTTTACAGCTATATACATACTTGCACACTTGCATGCATAGACAGATAGATATAATGCAAAAACAAAAGTTCCAGGAATTTACTGCAGAAAAAAAT
This sequence comes from Podarcis liolepis, assembly GCF_965112155.1. Classification (NCBI taxonomy): domain Eukaryota; kingdom Metazoa; phylum Chordata; class Lepidosauria; order Squamata; family Lacertidae; genus Podarcis; species Podarcis liolepis. Next base: position 85,292,178 of record NC_139558.1, read on the forward strand.
CTTGTAGAGAAATCAAGACAGCTTCCTCTGCCCCTTGTCCTGGCAATTAGCGGCTAGCTATGATATCTTTATTGTATAACCGACCAGCCAGTAATTACTCTATCGTATTGCATTTTATAATCCACATTTATGTATTATTCAGGGGCAATAGTGCATGAATTGTTCAGTTGCATGAGAAATCTAATGAGATATAAAACATTTTAAAAATACATGAGCAATCATAATGGGTACTTTATTATCATACAAATAACTTTGGCTGGCTTAGCTTGCTTTTACTTGCAATTTGGGAACTAACTTTTGATCTCAAATCATCAGCATAACAATAATGAGTATAACAACCTTTGCTTGTAACAAAATGCGGTGTTTTGGCCAATTAATAATACACAGAGATATATAGTGTGTGCGTGATTTTCACGGTGGATTACAATCTTCTTCCCATTCTAAATGCTGCACAAGGCAAAATCTAGGTGGGACAGTGCTCATGTCTGGCAACAGAATGGACTCCCCCCTCCCCAATTCCATTTCCTTGGGGTATATATTGAAGATCTCTTAATTACCTTTGTTGGCCATATGCAACGAAAGTTATTAAGAATGATGGAAAGCTAGAAGTTCTCTCACCCTTCCAATTACATTGGGCTTCTGAAAACTGTTCTGCGGCTTAGTGTGGCATGTAGGCAATGGGGAAATTGACGTAAAATCTAAAGAGCAAATGTGATTTTTCAGTTTGAGCATATGGAGCTGTGCTCCCCTTGCAAAAAAACCCCACATGGGTCGTTTTAATGTGTGGAATCATCTTCTCTCTGATATGTCAGGTTTTGACACTGGTGTTATGTTATCACTCTTTGACCTGAAGCTTTTTGGTGGCTCCATTCTCAAAGCTGATTCACCTTATCCAATAGTCCTAGGAGTTCCTCATCAGGGGATCCTCACATTGGACTCATGGGTCCATGTGCTCCTCAAAGACTTTGTGTTTTGGGATGTCCAGTGTGGCCTTTAAAGACTCATTGCCTGGCACGAAGCCAGGGCTTGGCATGGCTAGAGCTCCAGGAGGACCTCTCCAAACTTAAGTGAATGGGCATTTAAATTGCATATGCGATTCGATATTTAAAAAGGGTAAAGTGATGCATGTCAGGGCCCAAGAACCTTGATGTCACATATATGGTCACGGGATTTGAACTGGCAGTAAGTGGCTGGGAATGAAAGCTTGGGGTCATAATGGATGGCCGCTTGATGAAGATGTTGGCCCAGAGTGCAGCACCTGTGAAAAAGACCAATTCCTGATGAATAACTAAAATGCAGGATCCCATCCCTCTTTTGCAGCTTGCGGCCTGTGAAAGAGTTGTGAATGGGATACGCAGAGCAATCCTTTGTTGGTCTACTTTGAAGTAGGTCCCATTGGGCCCAATGTACAGAGGGGTGGGTTTTTTTACCTTCCATGTCTCAAATACTAGCTTTCCATATCACAGTGCTCTGGAAACTGAGGAGAGTATCGAAAGGACATAGTGGTATGCTGCTCAAGGGGAAGAAAACCCAACTGACTGTACTAATCCCTTGGGAGGACTTTAAAGAAGCACTTGGGACACCATCCCCTTTCTATACAAAGGGCATCCAGAGTTTCTTACCAGTAACAGGCTTAGGGAAGGATGTATTTTTTACAAGTGGAAAATTCACTTTAAACTACTTAAGTTGTTGAAAGGGTCATGGGTAACACAGTTGTGGCTGTGGAAGCCCGTCATATGAAGAAATAAAAACTTCATATCAGAATTTATAGCCTGCACTAGCAAGACTGAGAAAAGGAGCCTTGGTGGAATTTAACTGGTTAATGAGGACTATTAAATAACTTCTTGGTCAACAGTCCTATCATATATTGAGTCAGACCAGTGTTAACTGGTAGTAGCCAAGGCTTGAAGCAGAAAGAAATTGGCTACTTGGCCTGAAAATAAAGCAAAACTACAGATGCCGGGTTTTATTCAATATATCTAACAATAGCGTATACAGCAGAGGCATATATTTTCTGTAGAAAGTTTTAAGGGGACATATTTAGTCCGTATTGCTAGCACTAAAATTAAAGCTGTTTCTATTGTTCATGATAAACAGGACTTGGGAATTCAAGGAGGTTGCATTAACCGAAGGCATATTTGGTACTCTCTCTAGTGTAGTTGATTTATCCAGCTTTATAAACAGTAAATCATCTGCCCCAAAAATCTACACCAGAGCTTTCCAAACTGTGTGTCATGACACATTAGTGAGTTGGCTGCAGTGTGTAGGTGTGTCGTGTGTACACTCCCCGCGCTCCTCCCGGGGCTGGAAAGGGGTAGTTTAAACCTGCGGTTTGCTAGTAAAACCGAATCAGTGTGTTGTGAAGTGATGCATGTCTCAAAAGTGTTTCACCAACATGAAAAATTTGGAAAGCTCTGATCTACACTTATCAGCAGAAGACAAGGTGAGCAGCTGGGGTTTTGAACCCTGGTCTCTCAGGTCAACCAATCAGTTCATGCTTTTTAAATATAGGAATAGCAATATTCCTATTTTTGCTTCAACCCACAAGCTCTTGGCAACTATTATGGGTCAATCTTTGCAGCAGCCATTTTGTGGCTGGTGCTCGCAACATCCTCTCAAAAGTCTAAATGGGCCCCTGAGCCCAGAAAGGTTGGTGACCACTGATCACCTATTCTTGTTGGACTTGAGTAATGTAATAGTTGTATTACACCACTAACAATGGTAGAGTCATGAATAAAAGAGTGTTGGACTAGCAGGTAAATTAATTGTTCAAAACAGGCCGAATGCAAACACGTCTACTCTCAAATGTACTGTATTTCTGTATTTACTGATGTTCACCTGTTATGGTAGATATCTCATAAGCTTGATATCCCAATATCTGAATCTAAGGCTAAATTGTATATTAACTGTATTTTCTTTCCCATAGAAACATTTTCTACTTGCTGTAATCTTTCAGTTAGAATATATCACCTATATATATGAATGCTAAGAGCTTTTAGGTCCATTTTGTATAAACAGTTATTAGGTCCAATTTTTTTCCTGAAAATGGGGGAAAGCAGCAAGAAATGGATTTGGCTAGCATCTGAATATTTTGTGAATGCAGTTCTTGTTTGCTGAGGGTATATATCATCAGCTGAAGCCGTATGACTCCTACAGAAAACATTCGGAGATTATACTGGCTTTTTGCAGAAATGTAAGCTTCCATATAATTTTTACAGCTGAAAGAATGGATTTTGCTATCAAGCTCAAGGGACCTGCTTGGGCTCAGTATAATGGTCTGAGACTTGCAAGGTCCCTGGCAGGGACGGCTGTTTCCAAAACACTTAATCCCCAAGCAGATACTTATTCATCCCACACAGCTCCTCTCTTGAGATAGAGTGTGTGTGCATTTCTACTTTTGGCACAGTCTTTGCATTGCCTCTCATACCCTTACAGGATCTGTCTGGCCTCTGTATGGATAACATATTGACTGTGCTGTACGGTAGCACAGAATCCTCTACCAGCAGTGGAAACTGTGCCGTAAGCTCCTTTATTTCTTGCCATAGGAATAAAACCTGCTCAAAACCTTTGAACAAAAAGAATACTTTTCCAATATTGTATTGGCAAATACAGACAAGTTGTGAGTCAGAAAGATTGGGGAGGGGTGTCTCTTCAGTTCAGTTAGCCATATTGGTCATCTCTCGCCAAAACAGAGTTGGGCCATTGGCTCAGGCATGGCTCCTAAATTTCTGTTTCTAAAGCACAGGTGGCAAATGGAACTATTCCGAATCCAAAGCACACATAGCACAATTCCACGTAGTTTAATGTGTTAGCTTTTAGGCAATCTTTCCTAATTTAGTTCCACACTTTGGCAGGGAAAGGGGAGGTGCCGGATGCTGAGATTTCCAGATTTAGCTATGTTCTCTTATAACTAAGGGTATAATGGTGCAGCTACTTGTACTCTTGGGTAAGACTGATTAGACCCATTTCGGTTTGGGTCCCCCAAACTGGTTGGAGGATCAAATTGGCCCTGGTGGATGACCTTTATTAGGAGAGAAACAGAGTGTGTGACATCACTGTTTCTCCTTGATCTCACAGAGGATTTGGATACCATTGGCCAGGCCATGGTATACTCTTGGATCACCTCCATCTTAGGAGTTGGAGGCACTGTGTTTCTGCTCCTACCTTCATGGTCAATATCAGTGAATAACATTGCATTTGGGTCCCCTTCTAACTGAGCTGTGGGGTTCCACAGGGCAGTATTCTGCCCCCAGTGCTACTCGACATCTATATGAAGCCATTGGAGACAGTCATTAGGAGATTTGAAGAGCAGTATTGAATGAATAAATATATGAACATGGATTGCTCAATCTGCTGTTGCCAATTGTTGTTACCAAGTGGCCAACCGATGCTATATTTTGTGCAGAAATTATAGAAATGTTTATTTGTCCTTAATCTTCTGAGTCTTGTAAAGTTGGTCTGCATTGTAGTTTGAAAACTGCAATTCAACACTGATTTTTTGTTTAATCTCTCCTCCCTCCCTCCCCATCCATCCCCAGGCTTCTGAAAAAGGAAGAAAATTTTATCTTCATTCCTCGATCCCGTGAAGAGCTTCCAGACAACTTTCCAAAGGAAATCCCTGGGATTTGTTATTTCCTGGAGGTCAGAACTGGTCAGAAGCAGCCAAAGTCCTCTGTCACATCTGCCAGAGTGAGAAAGATTTCCTACAACATTGGCACCATGTTCCTCCGGGAAACGAGCCTATGAGGCCTGCTGCAGATCAAAGACTCATCAAAAAAGCACAAACCCAGAACTGGGTCATGACAGGAGAGAGGAGATTCTTTCTGTTTCACTGCATTGTTCCAAGCAAGCAGTAAAAGCTCCGTGAAATGTCAGGCAATAATTCTTTTTAAAGGTGGGTGACTGCAGTCCATAAATAAACTGGAAAGGGTCAAGGGAGGGAGCAGGGGTTTTTATTTTTTAATCAAATTAAAACAAAATACCTTTCTGTTGCCAGAGCTACTGTTGGCCATAAATATCAATGTGGTAAAAAGAAGAAGAATCCAGATTGAGTTGCTATTAATGGGGGAGGCATTCCACAAAGCATTGGGCCTCTTCTGCAAGGCCCATTGAAATAAATGGAGCATGTGGTATATTCTGTTCTGAAACAGGTGGGCATTTCCTTTTATCTGAAGATGTAGTACCCCTGCTACTTCTTTAAACATTCACGCCAACAGAATTGGGGTAGGCCCCCTTCACATGCACCTGTGAAATGCATGTAAGAGTCACGGTAGCAGTACTTGGTGAATTGCTCTCAGAAGTTGCACCAGCTAAACTGATTATGATGCATTCCTGCGTTGAAAGGAAGGTTACCTAAATATGCTTCTCGGTATTTTTTTATTTTAAAAAAACAACACTTCATACAAATACTGTAGAGATCATTTATAATCATCTCAGCAGGAGGAATTATAATTCTGCATATAATATCATAGGGATTTTGTCTACTTTTTATACATTTCATTATCTGGACTATATTTCACATGCTGTATCAGATGTGAGGCTAGGCTACTCCTGTATATTTTCTGCCATCTATCTGTCAAAGCTGCTTCTTCTTCTTCCTCTTCTTCTCCAAATTATAAGAAATGCCATTTTGTTGGGGGTTTGCAAGAGCTACACTTCGATCATTTTCATTTTCTGTTTAGTAGATGTTTATGTCTTGCATATTTAAACTGATGTTCAATATTTGTCCCGCTAGTAGTGTTATGTCCTGGCATCAGAACAATGCAAGCAAAGTAGTTATTTTCATACTCACTGATTGGTATATTACTGGAAATCCTAAAGCCCCAGAGTAAAGTAATTGTCCTTTGTAATGAAACGTGCCTAAAAGTAGGTGGTCCAACATCATGACCTCATTGTGCTCTGAACTTCTCCCAAGCTTCCAGCTATCATTGGGGAGCATAAGATACCTGTTGCCACTGGCTTTGCATTTCCAGTTACTAACATGGGTAGAATATCCAGTTATTAATGTTGGTAGGGTGGGGATAATCCATCTGTTATGTTGATTCTCATCATTCAGTTCCTCAAGATTTGATATACCGTATTTTTTTGCACCATAACACTCACTTTTTTCCTCCTAGAAAGTAAGGGGAAATGTCTGTGCGTGTTATGGAGGGAATGCCTGCGGGTGGCGGGGGGGATCTGCTGCAGTCGTGAGCAGAGGATCCATGGTTCCCCTTCCTTCCCTCCTCCGTGGCTCGCTTTGAAACAGCAAAGCGGGAGAAGAGCCGCTGAGTGGGGAGGAGAGAGGGACAGAGAGCCTGCTTCTTTAAAGGAGCAAAGCGGGAGAGGAGAGGAGCCGCTTACACGAGTGTAAGCGGCTCCTGTCTGGTTGGCTCCTTTAAAGCAAGCAGGCTCTCTGTCCCTCTCTCCTCCCCACTCAGCTCGCTAAATAGCAGCATCCTTCTCCACACACCCCATGCATGCTCCTTGTCCCTTGAGTGCTTTTCCTTCCCTCCCCACTTAAAACGTGGTTACAAAGCACGGACCCACATGGATCCTCAGGATTTTTGCACTGGGTCACCCCAAATTCACCATCAGATCACATAGCATGTCCATGGCTACATCTTGCACCAAAAAAATCACACACCCACTGTTGCCTGGGGTCGCAGTGGTGCAAAACGTGGTTACAAAGCATGGATCCACATGGATCCTCAGGATTTTTGCATTCGGCTACTCCAAACTCACTGTCAGATCACATGTCTGTGGCCACAGCATGAACCACAAAAATCATACATCCACTGTTTCGTTTAGAATATTTTTTTTCTTGTTTTCCTCCTCTAAAAACTACGTGCGTGTTATGGTCTGGTGCGTGTTATAGAGCGAAAAATACGGTATTTTTAGAAGTATCCCCTCAAAATACCTTTCAAATTCTGGCGCTTCAAAAGTCCTGGTGCCATTAATATCCTTGAGACTACTCTAGAGTAAGCAGTTTGAGGACTGTAGTCTAGCTACTGCTTTGATCAGCAGTAAAATTTCACTTGTATATGTAGATAATTTCATGTTCATTTTTCATGCGGACTAATTCAGTAAGAGATTTTCATTTACAAAATTGTAGTGTTCCTTTGCCTCAGCAGTGCGTCATGCCAAGCCAAACTTTAATATACTCTGAAGAACATAAAACCATGCATGGGGCTTTGCTCGTGAAATCACAACTCATTGAAGAATTTAGAACTCAGAACTGGTAAAGGGACGGATTCTTGAAAAATTGCCCGTTTCACCTGTTGCAGCAAAAACAACAAAGATCTTGTGCCATCTTAGAAACTTAGGCTGTAATCCTATACACACTTAACTTGGGAGTAAGTCCCATTGAATTCAGTGGGATTTACCTTTGGGAAGACATGTACAGAATTGCGCATTAGAAGATTTATTGTTGCATAAGCAGGGTTGGCCCAATTACAAAGAGGAATGAGACAGTTGTCTCAAGTGGTCAGCACAAGGGGCAGTGAATTTGCGATTGGACCCCCTGCTCACTTTGTTATTAGCTGGGTTGGCTGCCCATCAGCCCCTCTCATTCCACCCAACAAGGCAAGAGTCTTGGAGCCCTACTCCTCCCCCCCGCCTCATCCTGCTCTCAGTGTCCCACAGGGCAAGGCCTTTTGGGTGAGTTTGGCAGGAGACTGCCTAAGGCAAATCACAGTGGCTAAAGAGACTGTTATACATGTGGAATGCCACAGAGGGCCCCCTTGGGTGAGGTGAGGAAGGAAGGGTGGAGAGGGAACAGTGGGGAAGACATCAACACCAACACTTACTTGGGAGCAAAGAGAAAGGACGGGAAGTAAGGAAGGATGGCAGGAGAGAAGACGAGGACGCCATCAGCAAAACCTCAATGAAGAGGGGAAGTGGTGATGGCAGAGCCAATGCCAGCCTCATGTGGCTTTTGTAGACTAGGATCCACTTCATTGGATGCAGAGAGTATTATCTTTGTTGGCACATCTGTTGCTGCCACATAGTGATGCGTGGAGAGCTGGGCTAACAGGAAGAAGATCCCCAAGCCCTTCCCCTTTGGACATTGGTACCCAACTTCAAGCCAAGGCCATCTTCCGGGGGAGGGCAACAGATATCTGTTGCCACTGTTTTGCAATAAAATAAAATAAATTGCTCCATGGAGAAGCAGCTCCCATCATTGTAAAAAGGAGGCCAAGTATGGGTTGGGAACATAAAGGCCAGATGGAGGACCTTTGTTGAATTAATTCTTGGATTTGATCGATTGTGTTTGAGATTGTTTTGACATGCATTTGGATTTGACTTGTTTTACATTCTGATATATGCTGTGTTTTGTTATAATGACTTTCCTTCAGATATTTTGTGTTAACAGAGCTGGGGTGGTAGTACTGTTTTGCTGTTGGCAGCTTTGGGGGGTTTTTTTGAACCAAAGCTGAGTGGGGGGAGGTTGAACTGTGTACAATGCCTTGAGCTCCTTGGAGAAAAACGTGGGGTAAAAATGTAAATAAATGGCCAACCATGCAAGAGGGAGCATTATGCTTCTGAGATTGCTGTGCAGGGCAAAAGTACCGTATTTTTCGCTCTATAACACGCACCCGACCATAACACGCACATAGTTTTTAGAGGAGGAAAATCCGTAGGCATGCCACCCATAGGCATTCCCTCCATAACACGCACAGACATTTCCCCTTACTTTTTAGGAGGAAAAAAGTGAGTGTTATGGTGAAAAAAATACGGTATATACATGATAAAAACTGGCGCTTCCTGGAACCTGTGGGCTCTGCATCCCCCTGGGATTTGAAACTGAACACTTCCATTTCCCCTCTATATTTATGGATGGATAGGCAGAGATATACATGCACAAGATAATGTTTCATGCAGCCAACAAAAGTGCTCTCTAGTCTACAAAAGCTGATGCCACGATACATCTTGTTAGTCTTCAATGTGTCACAAAACTCTTGGCTATCTTGCACAGAAGCAATTCAACACAATTCCAGTGGAACCTTGATGATTTATGCCCTGTGTGATCCTTGATACCCGAAGGTGAAGCATAGAACATACTCTGTTTCTCTGGTATTGTGTCCCTGGAGCTTCCTTGACAGTTAAAGAGGTGGCTGGCATATTACTTCTGCAATGGTACCTTGAGCAGAATGCTAATTTGAAGCTGAATGTTGCCCGTGTCTTACAGATGAACACTCAAATTCATGTTTGTACAGCAGTTCTGAAGTTCAAAAGCAGAACTGGAATTTAAGTTGAAGTCAAAGGTTTTGGAGGATGCTGTGCTCTTCGCTGCAAAGAGTGTGTTGCTTCTGAGAACAAGGCTGTTTCTCTAGATTCATTCATTTACAGCAAATGTTCTCAAGCAGGGAGTTGTGGGCACAGCCATCTCCCAGACCCTCTTCCCCTGTTGATGGGTCCGGGTCACCATGTGCATTGTTTGGTCCAGCAGGCAGTTTTCCTAATCCATCCTCACAACTGGACCACCCACTCAGGACATCAGTGAGGGTACCATATCCATTGCAAGCTTGATATCCCTTTCCCAGGCCTGGGGCTTTCCAGACATTTCAGCCAACATGGCCAATGGTCAGAGAGGATAGGAATTTTAGTTTGAAACATCCAGATAGCGTCGAGATGGAAATTCTGCCTTAAAATATATTGTGATTAATATCAGTTGAGAGTGGAAATAGAACCCATGATGATAGGGATAATAAAATAAGTAATAACTAGGAATAAGATAATAAGATGATAAAAAGTCATTTACACACTTGCTTGGAAGCAAGTCCCATGGAACCCAGTTCAGCTTACTTTTGAGTAGACATGCATAGGATTGCATTGTTAGAAGTCTCTTTTTGTAAACTGGCCACAGATGATGCTCTATCAATATCGGTCATTTTTCTCAGAACAAGCTAACTTTCCACCTCCACCCCCATTGATCTAAGGACATTATCAAAAATTAGAGGTTCTTCATTGCTGTCCACCCTCTAACAGTGCAAAATTAGCCATATTACCTTTGGTTCAAAATCTGTTTTCATAAGGTGCAAGGCAGGGCTTGAAGTATTCCTGTGTCAAAGGTTGTACGTTTTCCCATACATTGTAGCCATTCATAGCAGAGTCTCAAGTCAATATCACATTTTTGTTTTTTCACTTTTAGCACAGCAGATTACCTCTGAGAAAGTTGTTGGTTGCTCCTTTATCCAGCAATATGCAAGCTATTAGCAGGTAGACTGGAGGGGGTTGCATCTTATACTACATTTGAATCTCTAAACTGGAGTCATCATGGAACCAATTTTGCAGTGAAATAGCTTCATTTAGATATGAACTTTAAAAATTTGCTTCTGAGTACTGAGCTTCCAACACACACATGGTCCCAACAATGAAAATCATTATGATTATGGAAATCACAGGGACAGTGGGAACAAAATCTACCAAGCATTATGGCTATGTAATCTCCTCCATTCATTGCATTAGGATTTGCAGGGGCCTTCTGTTCAACCTCAGTTATAATTAAGGGACGTTGCATGGCAACATTGCTTGGTGAATTGTTCCCATTGTTTCTAGACAGGTAGAGAGACTAGGAATACTAATTCCTTTGAACAATAGTGTCCAGGAGGTAGGAGTGATGGTCCTGAATGGGGAAAAAAGCAGAACCACTATAATCACAGAGATCAGTGCAAAACCTAAACAATTGGGTATCATCATCTCCATGGAGATAATGGCTGTGTTTGCAAATAAATCAACTCTCTCAAAAGAAAGAATAGCTTCCCACAAAGAGCCTGCAGACAGTGCTTTTTATATATAAGCATCTTCAAATGCGACACCTCCCAGACACCCATTTTCAGTGCATTGTACCAAGTGATGTGCTTCCGTATTATGACAACTAAAGTTCCTTTGGGGGCACGTTTCTCTAGCTCATTGTGTGAGGGAAGCTGGAGCGTATTGCCAGTCTTGCCTTTTTATACTGCTGCAATGGCCAGATTATTTAATATCTTGAAGAGAAAAGCATGGGCATTTTTCATTAAATCAAGAATGACCTTCCCGCCCCCCAGCTTTAACTAAACAGATGCTGTGGACCATATGGTTCAGTAGCCCCTCGTTGAGAGAGACATTTCGGATTCAGCAAAGCTCTGCGGCTGGAAGGCTGTTCAAATTGCAAGGTGAGCAGGCAGTGTTTTGCAAAACCTATCAAAAGGAACTAAGGCAACATTTTAGAATGTAAATGAATGCAGTGCTATCCAAATGAGAGATATGCTAAGGCATTATCTCTGTTTGGTAGGACAATTTACTACATTAGTACCTTTCAGTGGCACACCATCCAAGTTCTGAATTATAGGCTTGTTGGTCTTGCCTTTGGGACCTATGAGTGGAGTAGATGTTAGATCACTAACTCCATGCATCTAGGAGCTTTAAAAAGAAGGCAGTCTAATCAAGACCTACGCTTGAGAAAACTAAAGCTCAGAACTTGTTGCAGCATAATCATATTTCAGTCATACATGACAATAATACTATCTGATTTTCAGGTTTCCAATACAGTGGCAAGGAGTCCATTTCTAAAGCATGTGCTACAATAGGATGTCTTTGTGCATACCCATGAAATGTACCCCTTAGGTTGAAATAGATATTATGGTTTATTGTTGATTATTTCTACAGGACTCACAGTGTACAGAATGCTGTACTGTCGTCATCTCAGCAACCTTATAGGGCAGGTGTAGCCAACACGGTGGCCTATAGATGCTGTTGGACTACAACGCCCATCATTCCTGACCATTAGCCATGCTGGATGGGGCTGATGGGAGATGCAGTCCAACATCTGCAGAGCACCACATTGGCTACCCATGCTAGACCCTGTGCTGTAGGGCCACTCAGAGAGATTCATATTTAAGCAAGGATTTGAGCTTTGATCTTGCACAGATCGAAACTGCTAGTAGTGCTCCCTCTCAGAATAAGTCTTCCTAACCAAATCATCTCATTCAGAATGCTTTAAAACTAAATTGAACTTCAGGATTACAAAGTAAGTTTTGCCAAGGCACACTCTGGTGCCCTCAAGCTTTTCACATGTTTGTTACTTACATATAGCTCTTGCCAGGGTGCACTCAAGCAGAAGTCAATATGCAGACTTACATGGGAGAAAGCCTCATTGCATAGGGGCATCCATAGCATTCTGGTTAGTCCCTCTGCATTTCTCTTAGTCGGATTTAGCCATGCCTAACTGGCAGGGTTGCATCTTTTAACTTCTGATGGTGCCTCTCATCTTCTGAACTATCTGAACATCTACATCTTACACTGCGGATGGCATGTATGTCACTTGCAGTTCTATATAAAATCTTAATTTACCTAAGACATCCCTATGACGTTCTTATAAATCCTAGAGAGCAACACACAGATGATGCCCTGCAAACAGTATGTCTCCAGGCAGAGACTATGTGGGGAGGGACATATATACAATTCCCAGGCACTACACTCTAGATTGCCATGGATTTTAGGCTATCTGTTAAATTATCTTTTTAAATTGGTAGCAAACCGAAGGATTTAGTATCTCCACACACGCATTACTCACATGTATCAAGTAACTGTGCTGGAAATAATTGGGGAAATCTGTTTATAGATTGCAGGATTGGCTTCCATGGAGATTTTTTGAAAAACGTTGAACAGGTGTTATTTTAGAATGCTTACTAAATACAGTATTTTTGTCTTGAAACATGGGTCTAAACTAGACCCACTGAGTATTTGCAAACTCTACTGAATCTCCTCTGCTGTTCCATACCTCTTAATGTATAGGAACATAGGAAGCTGCCTAATATTAGTGGCAGACCACTGGTCCATCTAAATCAGTTTTGTCTACACTGGCTGGCAGCAGCTCTCCAGGGTTTCAGGCAGGAGGCTCTCCCAGCCCAAACTGGAGGTGCCAGGGATTGAACCTGGGATCGTTTACATGCGAGACAGATACTCTGCCACTGAGCTATGGCCCTTCCCAATATACCCTATCTTATTTCACAATGGCCAGTAGGTGTCAGAACCTTCTCCAGTCCCTATTTGTGCCAGAAAATAAATCACATCAAGAATGGATCATTGGCAGATGGCACTAGGATTGTCATACATTTACCACTGGTAAGTGGTATGTTACACCTGCCAGAATTGAGAAGAAGGAAATTTAAGCAGTGCATCCACATGCTACCTGTCCGTTTTAGGTCAGTGCCATTATTCTGATCACTTCCAGGTATGTTCTAATCACTTACATATTTATGAGTCACTCCCTAGCCATTCTAGTAATTCTTTGTAACACCGTATATCAAGTACTCAACATTCAGCAAATCTGCCAAACATTACTAAGAGACTCAACCATCATTTACAAAGCAAAGCAAATGCAGTTGAATAAATGTTGCGAGATGAGTAGAAGTATCCCATTGAAAACAAATATGTGCTTTTTAGTAGGGCTTGACATATCCATTCCTTGTCATTTTTGTATGTGTTCTCCTATCTGTCCATTCTGCCATGTTTCCACATCATTCTGCAAGTTAAAATAATAATTGCACAAAAATAATACATTTAAATATGTGCTTTTAAAATTAATTTTGTTCTGGCGTTTTTTTTAAAAAAACTGAGAACTTCATCAGAACATTTGGGAAGTGGGTATGCTGGTGGATAACTTAAGTTCAGATCAATGCATTAGTCTAGGAAGTTGGGGATCAGGTCAGTTCATATCAGAATTTGCAAAGGATAAATTCCTCAAACATCCCACCTTCTAAGGATCTAAGTCATCCTTGGTATCAGTAATAACACTGTTTGGCCAGCACAGTCATTTAAGTGCTCTGATCCCACAGCTCTTGAATTCACTTATTTAAATATCACTTTATGCATGTATGTTTATTGCTTGATAACATAACACGCAACCTGTTGGATACAGTCCAACTAATTGGTTGGATACAGTCCAACTAATACCCCAAAGGTACGATGCCCATGTTCTCAGCTCTAGCCCAGTTCAGCTTTTAGGCAGCTTTTCTAAATCCTTCCCAGATGTGATATTATTAACCAACAAGTAGGCAAAGAAAACAAAGGAAATTAACAAGCTGTGTAAATGCAAAGAATGCAGAGAGATCTTTTGCTAGGACCAAGCTGCAAATGAAATCTTCAGGCAAATCTTCTGCACTGAAAATTCATATTGTACTTGCATAGTGGCCCATTATGAATTGTGCATGTGAGCTTGGGAGAATTAGCTCCTAGCAATAACTTACAAGTACGAAGCAATAAAAGAAAAAGCCATGATCACATTGGTGTAGGTACATACTGTGTGCCAAATTATTTGTGCTTGTGGCAGTGAAACTGTATATAAGCAATAAACCAGTAAGTCATACATTGAAAATTAGCCTCCCTGGCATACAAAGCAATAAGTGACTTCTGAGTTGGAGCAATGGCTATAGAAAACATGGCAACATTTAATGTCTTTCAGCATCCATCTTGTGCGACCAAGCCATTATCTTTCTTTCCGAATGCATTTTACTTCAAGGTCCAGTTTTCTCACATGCATTGCCTGCAAGGTTGCAGGGGAGAATATTTAACAACGGGAGATAGGAGGTAGGACAAGAGCTAGTACTTAAAAACCTATGGAAAATGTAAAAAGAGATCTGCTGGTTGGCAGGTTGAGGTAGCTGGTGATTTTGCAGAGCTTTAAGATTGGCTTAAGTCCTATCTGCAACTTGCTGGTATAAAAATTCAAGGAAATTATATTTGTTCCTTGCAAAACTTATAGATAAGGTAAGAACAAAACTGGCCCACAATAAAAGCATGGAAACACTGTTATGCCACCTCAAAGCTTCTGCCAGCATTTGTCCAGGCAGCTTTTATTGATTAGTGGCATCCAAGAAGTCTGTTTGTTTGACGTAAGAAATTTATACGTAGGATAGCATCATGTGTCTTTCTGTCACAGGCTACTAGATGGTTAATGAAGCAAGAAAGCGCTCTTTGCTTTGTACAAGGAGCTTTCCAACTCTTGCTCCATTTTATCTTCACATTGGAAGCGTGAGATAAGTGAAGGTTGGAAGAGAAGTATTTGCCCATGGCCACCAAATTATGGGTTTGAATCTGGGACTTTTGCAGCCAATCTCCAAAGTCTATCTTTTGCAAGGTTCACATTTCAGCCATTGCTTTCCTAGTATTGCCTGGACTGTTTTTCAGAATTCGCAGCTGATGTTTCCCTTCAGCACATACTCAACTGTGCATAGCAGCCAATGCTGTTCTCATCTGGCATACAATAGCACACTGCTGTGCATTCGTTAAAATAATCCTCAAGAATAGCAGTATTGACTTCTTTTCCATGAGAGTTCGTTGAAGCAGTGCTATTTATGCCTGGAACTGGTTGGTCAGTGGCAGGATGGGAGACCATCTGGAAACCAATCATATACTGCCTTCAGTTGTTGTAGTTAAGAAAGTTGGGCTATAAATGAAATAAATAAAACTAAAGCTGGAAGTCTCCCAGCTGATGCCATGACCAGAGGTCCGTCAGAAGCTGTACAATGTAGCCCCATCTCTGTAACTTAGCAGGTCTGGGTTGGGCTATTGCCTGAAATAGGAATCCATCTGAGAACACTCACTGCCCTCATTCTCAGTTCCTTGGAGGAAATATAGTATCCAAGGTAATAAACAGTGCAAAATTGCTTCAGTGTGGCTTAATTAGCTGTGTTGCTGCATGGAGGTTTCATCAAGCCCCTCCATTAAGGTCACAGAGAAAATGAGTTTGTTCATTAACAGAAGTGTAGAACAGAAAAGGTATGGCCACCTCTCTGGCACATATAAAACACTGCCTTAAATCCACCTGTACTTTATTTTCCACATTTTCAGTTCAAAATTAAGGATTCATACAGCCATTATCCAACAAACTGTTGCCCAAGTCAGGTCGCTTAACATCCAACTTCTTTTATTAATTAATCAAGAATAACCCCTTATTATTCATTCTCATCAATAAACAACATTAGAGAGGAGGAGGAGAGATACCACATTATGTTTATAATAAGCTGCCTTAAATTATTTATAAAGATAAATAGGTAGTCAAAAACTATGAAGGAGTAGCTAGCTTATGTTGTGACCTTGAGCGTGCATCTGTATTTTTAGCTACAAATAAGGTTGCGGGAGGCAATATACGCTTACTCTGCTGTCATGTAGTCACACAAGAATCAGCAAGACTGTCACAGGGTTAGTTCTATCATTGCTTCCATTAATGGTGAGATTGGAGCCTGTGTCACCAACACGTCATGCCCCTTTCATGCAAAGCCATCCCCTGGTTGTCTGTTGATAATAATGCAGATTAGAACTCATTGTGGAAGAATGCCATTATTTAACCCATGATCATGAGTCTGAACATTTGGGTAAAGGGTGTTTAAATGGCAATTGATTAGTATTGAGAATGTGCCCGAAAAGTAGAGAAAGTGGGAAAATGCTAACCAAAGTTCCAGGCCATCGCTGGTACGGTCTGTGTCAAACAACCTACAGCTATCAGTGATCCAAGTTTGTCAGGATTCTCCTAGGACATTGGTCTTGAAAAAATAGGTCATCGTGGAGGTTTGAAATCTGTTGTTGTTGAGAATGATGAAGATGATGCTATTTATTAAATTTGTATTGTGCCCTTCATTCGAAGATCACAGGGCAGTTCACAGCATAAAAATACATAACAAGAACATAAAATTTAAAGTAGCTAGGTGTCCCAGAGAGCAAAAATAAAGCTCAAAAATCACATTTGATACAAGTGTGTACAGTGGTGCCCCGCAAGACGAATGCCTCGCAAGACGAAAAACTCGCTAGACGAAAGGGTTTTCCGTTTTTGCGTTGCTTCGCTAGACAAATTTCCCTATGGGCTTGCTTCGCAAGACGAAAACGCCTTGCGCTTTTTTTAAAAAGCCGCTTGAAGAGGCGCAGTTGCCACGGACCGTGCTTCGCAAGACGAAAAGACTCGCGGAATGAATTCTTTTCGCCTTGCGAGGCACCACTGTATCAACTCTTCAGACACAAATGACATAATAAGAGATAGAATTGCAGCAGAGCATGTTGAATACATTTTGCTCACATTCTAGCTATGGGTAATAGAAAAGATTCCTGATAGATCAAAATCAGCTCCCACTACATACAATACATGTGGAAAACTCCTTGCTACTATTGTCACTTGTCCATCCCTTGCCTCTTGACCACTTCAGTGCCCTTGATAGCCCTTGACAGCCATGGAGCAGCAACCCAAGGCTGGGTGGTAGCCTTCAGCATCCCGGAAGAACGACCAGACGATGTTGTTTTTCATCAGGGTCTGTTCAAAGGTGCCACCTACTGTTGCCCTGAGCACAACCTGCACACATTACAGCTCACCGATTCACGTTAACGCCCCCAGCCAATGGGGCAGTGTGCCATTACCTGTAATTTGGAGCTGAGCACCCACTTGCCTTAGAGAAGGGAAAAAATGATGTCAACAGAGAGTGGCCAACTTGGATGACTTTAAAAGAAAACCAGACAAATTCACGGATAAAGCTATCAGTGACTGCTAGATATAATCACTGTGCTCTTCTTCCACTGCTGGAGGTGATATGCCTTTGAATCCTAGTTGATTGGAATCAACTTGTGGGGAGAGTCCTGTTGCATTCAAGTCCTGTT
Source organism: Podarcis liolepis (assembly GCF_965112155.1). Taxonomy (NCBI): domain Eukaryota; kingdom Metazoa; phylum Chordata; class Lepidosauria; order Squamata; family Lacertidae; genus Podarcis; species Podarcis liolepis. The sequence goes on from NC_139558.1 coordinate 85,309,782, forward strand.
CGTCGGAGCTGAATGCAAAGGCCTCTTGTTGGCCACTATGAAAACAGGACGGATTTGGTGGGCCTTTGTCCTGATCAAGCAGGGCTGCTCTTATGTTCTGAGACAAGGGGCAGTGCAAAAGCCTGGGTAAAATATTCACCATCTCAACTCTGCAAGATGCAGATAAAAAAAATCAACTGTTGCACAGCACTTTGGCCTAGCGCTAGAAGGTGTTGTTTGGAAACCGATGCGCTTTGTATAGGGAACTGGGACTGCAGAATACCTTTTTCTGTCACAACATCAAATAGCATTTATTTATTTATTTCAAAGCAAGCGCAACTTGAACCTAAAATAAGTAATTTGTGCTTCAGCTGCAGCAGTTCTATGTCAAATAAGATTCGGCAAAAATGATGACAGTAAATGATGCTTTTGATATTAATGGCCAACAGAAGGCTTTCGAGTTATACTGCCCAACATTTAGTAATTAAAATGCTGATACTGTATTCTCAAAAAAAAGGTGCTTATAATTTCAAGCATGCAGTGTGCCCTCTGGTGGTGTAAGCATATGGCCAAACATTTTAGGCTTCTTAGAAATAAGAGTTATTATGCTAGCAGGGAAAGCAAAATTAAATTCATGGTCCTAAAGCCCAGGAAGTCCAATTTAACTCAACTGGATTTATGTCTCAGAAAACATGCTTAGGTACAGGCTGGAGGTAGTTTAACAGCTGGTTTAGGAATCAGAAGCAATCCCTTATGCATCTGGAAAAGCCATGCCTTTATTTGTTTATGAAATTTATTTCCTGCCCTTCACCATAAATTCCCAGGGCAGGTTACAACAATAGAATATATAATTATAAAAACAAATAAAACCATTAAAATGATAAAAGATGTAAAAACAACCCAAATAAAACAGAATATCATAAATTCAGGAGAAGAGGTGGGTCCCACAAATCAAAATACCTTGCCTGTCAAAGGCCAGGGTAAAAAATGCACCTTCAGCATTTTTTTGAAGCATTAGTGAAGATGCCTGGCATACCTCTATAGGGAGAGAGTTCCTCAGTTTGGGCTTCCACAGAGAAAGCCCCTTCCCAGGCCGACATTCTCTCTACTTCTGAGGGTGGCAAAACTACCAAGCCTACTCTTCAGATCTTTATGCTCAAGAAGGTTGGTAGGGATGGAGATGGTAGAGATGGAGATGGTCCTAAGTCATGAGGGCTTGAGGGTATTTGGGGTGGGGGCAGGATCTGACACCGTGTGAGATGCTGCAACAAGAGGGGCAAAGGGTGGGCATGCATGGAAGTGTCGTGTTTACTTTATTACATTTAAAGCTCATATGTTCATTACTGGGGATACCAGCATTAGTGTTTAGCTGGTTTGTGGATGGCCATCAAATAGTCACCATTTCTGGAAGTGGTGTTTGCTTTGTGATGATTGAGTTAGGATTGCCTCCCCCCAAAACAACTGAATTTACATCTAACCAAAGATTTAAATTACCTACTTGAATAGACCAAATCTGGGGCATGATCCATCCACAATGAATTGCATTTAAGTTTCCATTGATCTGTTGGAGAATTAAGCTCACACTTAAGCCTTTCTCACTGAAGCCAATGGGACTTAAGCATTCATAATATGGGATAGATCATGGCCTTGTTTCTTGAGTGATGGTGGTATATGCGGTACATAGTAAACATAATAGCCAAACAGTGGAGAATATTGACCAGGGATTACTGGAAAGCAGTCGTGTTAGAAGAGCATGGAACAAAAACTTAATTACTTCCTTCACTGGTGTGCATAAATCTATAGAATAAATTCACTGCCATATGACAAGGCCGTGAGATCAATTGTCTGTGCACAGTAAAAACTACTCATTTTCTTAACACTTTAAGGTTTGAACCATTCTCCATGTTAGCTGAATGGGGTTTTTTTGGAGCAGTCACCCTTGCCTTTTGCTAAGGCTTCTTCTCTGTTTCCATTTCTGCCCTGGGAGCCCTTGTTCCTAACATCTGCTTCCCATTAGGCCTGTGTTGTTATGCTTAGCGCTGTGGGGAAAGGGGATGAAGCAGCCCAAAATACTACACACAAGAGCAAGACAATTAGCACATGGAGTTGCCAGGCCTTATACAGAGTCACACCTTTCATCCACTTAGCCTTGTACTGTCTATGTTCAGGACATTTTGCTGTCTGAGGTAGAACAATACATGGCTCCCACCCCAAGTCAAGTGCATAGACCCAAGGCTGGCCAAATTATTTTGACACCTGAGGCAGCAAAATATCTGAGAAATGTATCTGCCTGGGAGGAAAAAAAGAATAATTTGCTTGCCTTTTATGATATACAGAATCAGTTGCCTTGTTTTGTCTAATGGTAGGGCCGGCCCTATGACTATGCCAACTGAAAACAGCTCTCCAAAGACTTAGGCAGAGGTCTTTCCCAGCCCAGATTTACGTGAGATTGAATGGATTGATGTTGGGACCATCAATATAGAAAGCATGGACTCTTATCACTGAGCAATATCCCTTTCCTACAAGATTCACTTGCATTACTTGAGTTGAAACTTTGCTGATGGTTGCCTTTTGGGAGAACAGGGCATTTGCAAAGGGCACCTCTGCAGCTGTTGTTGATTCAGAGCATTCCTCTTGTGTTGTGTCCCCCCCCAAAAAAAAACCCTAAAAAAACCTCCATGCCTTGGAGACAAGAACTGAAATGGAGGGCAACACCAATGAGCAGAGGAAACCAGAAGGGGAGATAAGCTCAATAGATGCTAGGAAGCATTTGTTTCGGTAGAAAGGCTGTTGGCCAACATGTTTCACAAGATAGATTTTTTTTTCCCCAGGAGCAACTTAGTCTGGGAGACATTAGAAAGCAACCATATTCCATGAGTATCAGTTGATCAGTCCCTTAGATGGTGCTTGACTCAAAATAAGTTGGGCCACAGCATTTCTGCTGGTGTCCCACTGTCTTCCATCAGCACGGCGGAAGCGGGCACTTGAAGTCATAGTCATAGGCACATGTCAACACTTGGTTCCTTCATGCTTATTGTGGTTGCGTAGAAAATGTCTATTGTTCACATCAGGAAGCAACCTGAAGCGCCACGAGTGTAGGCATCTCCGTACAAAAATGGCAGAACTGCTGTGCTGGTGGCAGCCATTTTGTCTTTGTTGCTAACAGTTTAATAGAAATTTTACAGTACACAAAAACACACAATTCTCATTATTAGCATACCACAGCATTGGTTGACAGCGGCACCAAACATTGGCAGTTTTTTACCACAGGAAACCTTGGTAGTCTTTGCCACAGGAAAAAGCGTGAATCAGGAGCCATGGCCCATCTGGGTCACACAAAATGGCCACCCTTATGCTACTGAGGTAAAGAAAAGCTGAGCCTGCAGTCAGCCAAGGGAGACTTTGCTCCTCCAGTTTGCCTGAGAATTGCAGCGCCACTTCTAAACGGAAACATCTTTTGAGCTTACCTTGTAATAACTCCTCTGATGTGTGTTGTGACTCCTCATCTGCCTTCTGTAACGAAATCTCTTGCTTCAATGCTGTGTGTATGTGCGTGTGCGGCGGCCCGTGTGCGTGTCTGTATTACAACGCAATGTTTTTACTTTGTCTTGGAGAACCTTGTTTGTTGCCATATTAGTAAGCCTAAAGTACACTCTTTATTTTAAATAAATAAATAAAAAGTAAAGCAATATTTACTCTACTCTGCATCTTCTCAGTCAAAGCCTCCATAGCGGTAAGCTATTTCTTATAAATGTTTATAAACAGAATGCAGTTTTCTAATACTCGCTGCACCAAGCAGAGGCGACTTGCTTTTTTTCCAGAAATTATTAATACGATGACAATAAATAACAGTGTCAGCGTCTACTTCTTCCACACCCATATTTTCTAACCCTTGACCAATCTGCCACATTTTATAATATCGCCGACAAAAAAGGGTTTTTAAAGAGAAAAAAAAGGAAATTAATCAGCTATTTCTTGTGTGATCTTGACACAGTACCTGATTCATAAAAAGGGGAAGGGGGGAATAATTCAGCATCTCAGTTCAATAATTTTATTCGTGCTGTTCAGATTGCTAAAGTCTCTGAAACTTTAAGGACTCAGGGATACGGGCATTTCTTCAACTTGTTTTCCAATTCTTGAGTCATTATTTTTCAGCATCTTCTGTCACTCCCTCTGACTTCTGCTGTGCTCATGTAGACCCTTGTAAAATAAAATTTGAGATCAAATCAATGAATTTTTTAAAGAAACAGTGAGTATCTGGATTCAGTCCGCCATGCTTCATTTCCCCTGCCAATCAACTAACCAGTGTGATTATTGCCAAATGCATGAGGACACAGCTGAGTCAGAGCCTTTGCACTCTTTTCATTATTAAAGATGAAATGTAAATGTCGCTATGGAAAGTATAAGAGCATTTTTTTAAAATCTGGAAAACTTATATACAGGTATATGCTGATCTCCAGGCCTTTTCACAGCTCCATCATAATGCTGTTCACTAGATATTTCTAATAGGCCACAGGGCAAAATTTATCAACGTGTATGTGAATTAACAGAGGCCAATAAGAGATGGGGTACAGTACACGGCTAATGTAAATTTACAGCATAAGCAGCTTTCTATGAGGTCAGATTAGCTGTCCTTCTCGTGGAATATTTTCTACTACAAGAGGCAGCAACTTTTCCCAGACTCAGAGCAATGTCTTCTCCTACCTGATCTTTTCAACTGGAGTTTCCAAGGATTGAATGTCAGATCTTTGGCACGTAAAAGTGCGCCACTGAAGAGTGTTTGTCTCTCCTGCTAAAATTCTGTTATGTGCTACTCCACAAAAGAAAGAGGAACTTCTTAAAAAATATAAATATAAATGTAGCATTCTGGTTTCAGAACTGAAGCCTTCTCAATAAGCCCTCTTAACTGCTTACAATAGGGTGTTGAGTTTAATGGCGTGACTAATCCTACCAAAATTGAGGGGTTTTTTGCCCAAAGATGGAAATTATCAGTGGCATTCAGTGGCCAAATATGCTTGTCTGATTGGACAGACTTCATGTAGTCTCCTTGGCATAGATGTCTTTGGAGTGACTTTGCTGGAGGTCAGTTAAGAACGTGGCCAACAAGCTTTAATTATTTGACCAAACAAAATGTCAGAATGGGGTGTCATTTCCTCTCTTCCATGCATCGTGTCATCTCTTGAGGAAAGTTTTCGAATACCACTTGACGTATGATTGTCATTGTATTTCATTCTTCTTGCCTAAACATAATTTAAATAACATTTTAAGCTAGATGTTATAATCATCCATTGTGTGTGCAGAATGTGATTGGCGACACGCACACACACATATATATGGTGTGTGAGGGTCCAAAACCAGGCATAAAGGACTGGATTGGGCCCATATTTGTAACACTGACTTCCTTTCCTTTCTTTCATGGCAGTGCTGCTTTTTCACAGTGACAGGTTTGTAAAAAAATAAAATAAAAGCCCTGTGACACACAGTTGTAAAAAGCTCCATTGATCCCTTTTGCACTCGTAGGGCATCAACCACCCAAATTTAAATGGAGCACAGTTCTGTGTTAACTCAGAAGTAAGCCTGAGTAAGTTCAGTGGTGTGGCTACCCCTTTAAGAGTGCTCAGGACTGCAGCCTTAATCCCCGCTTGTTCCAATGAGCAAAATTTTAAGGACATGCTTAATTCTTCCATTAGTATCAGTGGCAGCCAAAAGGCTTTTTAACTTTTGCTGCATTGCACCCACAGAGTTCGGCGTGAGGGAGAACTGCTTCACTGACTTTACCAGGGGGAAAAGCACCTTATGGGAATTCCTATAGGAGTGAATTGGGTGGCTGCTTCTCAAACAGAGCTCCACACATGCAGGAGATTCTGCAACTCTGTCGTGGAGCTTCTAGGTCATGTGGGTTTTGTTCAATTCTGAAACGTCCATTTCTGGTGGAATGGAGAACCCAGTTTTTTAAAAAATCTCTAGTAGGTATTTTAGCAACATAAATAATCCTTATGTTCCTGCTCCATTAAATTTTATACATGTTCATATACTATATATAAGTATATATAAATATATATATAATATACATATACATATGCATATATTTTATGAATCAGGTCTGTGATTTTTACTATTCTGAGCAATTTGATGCATTTTCATAAGGTCATTATCTCTTATTATTTAGTTTGCAGTGTAAATAATAGTGTACATCTGCTATTTTATTATACCAATATGCCATGGGCAATTTTTTGTTTGTTTGGAAACTGTACTAGATATATCAAATAGCAATTGCAATGCCATCATTCCACATTGCTTCCACATACAAAAGTATCTGTGAGGCGTGTGTTTTTCAACCGCTAATATAATCTGCACCGTCAGAAATATTTGATTTACATTTCCCTCCCAGCTAAACCCACCTCTCAAAGTATGTACAGTTCCCAACAATGTTTTCTCTTTGGTAATTTCCACTTGGTTCGCATCCCATGTATTTCCTGTCAGAAGTGAGTGAAACATGAGGTATAATGTCAATAGCCATTTCAGATTGGAATTAATCTATATCAGTCTGTATGCATTTATAGTGCTGAGGAACAACACAGCAAACACTGCTGCTGTGCTCTTTCCACTTTCTCACCGGGGCTTGTGAGGTGAATAGCAATATATGATCGGTCAGATCCAGCGTGAGAGACCCATGTGCAAAAGCAGGCTTCCCCACACATGCCCATACACCCCTCACGATTGGGCCCGGCACATTCAAAAGGTGCTTTGTGAGGTTTTAAGGAAAAAATCCTACACCTGAGCTTCTGCGCATCATCCCTCTGTTTACACTCCTTAACATGCCCTTCACTTCCACCTGTAAGTTCACAACCGCATGTTAGGCATGGCACATTAAGGCCTTTCAAAATGGCACCTCCACCCCAAGTAGATCCATCTACCTTTTTTCACAATGCCATCATGTTTTGTATATCTCAGGCCCAACTCAAGAAATTGGACAATGCGATGATGCCACCAGATGGGGGAAATGGCCCCTGGTCAAATTCCAATCCTATTTGTCCCATCTTCCAACATGGCTTCAGAGAGAGGGAGAGAACAGCTTCAAAGATTGCTCTAAGCATTGATCTCCCATCCTGTTTGGTCTTAAAAGTGACAGTTGACTAGCTGAGATTTGGGAGAATCGATTCCCCATATTATCAAAGCTCTCAGCGCTGACTATTGGTCTGACAGGGAGATACTCACATGAAGATCTCTGGAGTAGATGGAGGAAGCGCAATAGCAGTGTTTGTTGGTTTGTGCCCTCGGTCAAAACATGAAATGTATCTTCCATGCTTTTCACACAGCAAAAGCCTTTTAAACACTTTTGTATATTTTTGTGTGTGTCATACGCGGTGTAAATAGCATGTTTCATTATGCAAAAATTTCTAGGTCATCAACTTCAGAACAAGATGAATTTGTATATGAGGAAAATCGAAACATCGACAGTAAATCCGGATGATTAAAACAAAATATAAAGTGGTTATGACTGTTGTGTGTTCTATTTATACTGTCCATATCCCGGTTTTATGTTTTAAAGGAGAGGAAAAAATACATTTTCTTTACCCTTGAGTGTATGATCAATTATTTAAACTATATTTACATCAATAAATCTTATGCCAAACCTATTAAATGTTGTCAGGCTGTTTGCTTTGTGGGCATGATGACAAATATCCTGGTTTTTTAAAAAAGTGTGTGGTGTGTGTGTGTGCCATTTTTAAATCTGTATTCCTATTCCACTAAATTAAAAAGCAGGTTTAAACGAGCAAATTGTGAAATCCAACACAGTAAGAAAGATTGTAATAATATGCACAGAGCCTCTGCACAGAGAGGAAATGTGTTGAGCTTGTGTGGACATCTTCACACACATGTGAAGCACTCACACACATGTGATCCTCATACACATGTGAATGACATCCTCACACATATGTGAAGCACATGAGAGCCAGTGTGGTGTAGTGGTTAAGTGCAGTAGACTCGTAATCTGGTGAACCGGGTTTGCTTCCCCACTCCTCCACATTCACCTTGGGCTAGTCACACTTTTCTGAAGTCTCTCAGCCCTACTCACCTCACAGAGTGTTTGTTGTGGGGGAAGAAGGGAAAGGAGAATGTTAGCTGCTTTGAGACTCCTTAGGGTAGTAATTCTTCTTCTTCTTCTTCTTCTTCTTCTTCTTCTTCTTCTTCTTCTTCTTCTTCTTCTTCACCTCATAAATGAAAAAAAGGAAGCCCTTGTATGCCCAGTAATAAAATATCAAAGCCACATACTCCATTATTAGCAGTATGTTGGGTCAGGTTGCTTACAATGCTGCTATAACAATTGGCACTCATGAAATACTTCTCACCACTTCTGTTCATGAAATCTTAAGAAATAAATGTTTGACACTACTTTAAAATAAACTGAATGAAGGTACTGCCAGGCAATTTCCATGCCCCACAACATCCCACTGATCGAAAGCAGGACCCTTGTTTTTTGGTCCAGCACAAGGAGAAGCTGCTGACCAGGGCTACTTGTGAGTAAATTGATCAAACAATAATCAGCCCAAATGGGCTGTAACCAGGTAATAATGGGGCCTCTTCCAACTGGCTTATATGATGCATTTTCTATTTTATGCAACTTACTGTATTCTTTTTACTCTTATTTTTAGATCCGTTTTTAGTGTTTGTAAGCCACTTTGAGTTATTTTTTTCTTAAAAGTGGCTAATAAATCTAAGAATAATAATATGCCTCATAGGGGTCACTGGAACAGGAAAACATGAAGAAAGCAGAGGTTACCCCTTGAGGGAGGATAAAGGAGGACCCCATGTTGAGCAGGGCTTCTCTGGTCTGCAACTGGTGCTCATGAGAGAAGTGACAGGGAGCTGCCCAATGCTCTGAGGGCAACTGGAGAACATGTCAGAAAAAAAATCACATTCACATTAAGACATGGATGGGGCACCTGGTGTCTTCCAGATGTCACTGTACTCCAGGTCCCATCATCCTGTGTTCAAGAATAAAGGATCATGGGATCTGAAGTCGGGCAACATCTCAAGGGCCAGAGGTTTCCCCTCACTGCACTAAGACATGAATTCATGCTCCCATGATAAGTGGGCCTGATGTTCACGCTCAATCCCAGAACCATCATAAAGCCTCCCCAGTTATCAGTTTCTGAACAGTACCATCTGTGGTTGCCATTCAGCTAAAATGCAGCTTTCAAGATTTTGGGTTGTGTTCAATGTTAATTCTATACAGAGTAGATCCCTCAAAAATTCATGGACTTGGCTAACTTGAGTCCATTCATTTCAGTGGATACAACCCCATGAAATTCAAGTTGCATTTACATTCTCAGCACTTAAGTGCTGATGTGATGATTACCAGCCTGTCCTTCAGTTAGTTAAAGACCCAACATAATACTCCTGCAGTCCTGGGAAGGTGCCGTGGAGAGGCAGAGAATCAATTTATTTCCCCAAATTTCAGTAAAAGGTGAGCACTTATCAGTTTGAGCAGATGGGTGCTTGGATAGCGCCTTTTTAAGGACAAAAATGTGAAGCTACTCAATGCTGCACCAATGGCCGGCTGTTTTAAGACTAGGGGTGTAAGCAGACATGGTTTTCCCTTCTGCCCTGCATTTGTCCCAGGCAGCACTGTTTCAGTTCTGTGAGATAGTATAAGTTACCATTGCCACTATGTTGTTCCACCCGATTCATTACAATGAGAAGGAAATGCAATGCAAATGTAGAAGGGAATGTAATCAGTGATGCATCACTTGCTGGCTGAAAGTAACAACAACAATTGTATTCAGTGGATTGATTTCCATTCCAGACATGGGACAATTTAAGTCAATATAAGCCAAGCTGGTATTAGAAGACTCCCTGGAAAAGACCCTGATGTTGGGAAAGATTGAGGGCACAAGGAGAAGGGGATGACAGAGGACGAGATGGTTGGACAGTGTTCTCAAAGCTACTAACATGAGTTTGACTAAACTGCGGGAGGCAGTGGAAGACAGGAGTGCCTGGCGTGCTCTGGTCCATGGGGTCACGAAGAGTCAGACATGACTAAATGACTAAACAACAACAACAACAAAATGATTCATATAATACCAAGGATCTGGCCCATTTCAAATGCTTCCCTGGCAGATGTCCATCCACTATCCCCAGATTTTCCTAAAGCTGGTTCCCCACTCCACCTTCTCTTGGTCTAAATCTTGTCTGTCCCAATTAAATCAGGACATCCTGTTTTCTGGTGCCAAGCTCTTGTGTGAGAGCAAAGAGCCGCAAAACGCATGAGACCATGGCCCTGAAAGATGCTCATTTTGAGGCACCGTGCTCTCATGCAGGTCATGTGACCCATGCGCTTCCTAGAAGATGGTTGTCATGGTTTCCTGTTGCAACATGGTGGTGGGTATGATATATAATGGCCCAAAGAGCAGACCTATGACTCCCATTCCCCTTCATCTGCTATATATATTAAATTCAATTTTTAGAAACTAAAGAATCAACTAACAAGTTTATCAGTATTTAAATATAACCTGCAGCTCTGTAAATAAAGGATGCATTTTAAATGGAATAATTATCTTCCATTCCATTGCTTATAATGCAACAATAACTAATCCTCATTTTGAAGATTCTGTCAGTTTTAATCCAATCAAGATTCCCTAAAAAATACACTATTCTTATAATTATTTAAAAAGTTATTTGAACAGTCCATCTCACACACTCTTCGTTTCTCACTATTTTAAAAAGCCAGAACATTAGCTTTGCCAATTTAATCATTTTCCAGCACCTAATTTCCAATTTATTTCTCTGGAAGCTTCTTCTAGTTCAGTCTGATTAAAATTTAAACTGCCATTAATATATTTATTATTCTTCCACCTCCAATCCAGTATCTTAAAAACACACACACAGGGAGAGAAATATAATAAAAATATCCATAGGCCTTCATTAAGCCCCAAAGCCTTACCAATAGACAGGTCCCAGCTTCAAAAAATCTCTCAAAACTGTATTTTGCTAGTGTTCCAAGTCTTTGCCAAGGGACTAGACTCCAGGAGAAGCTACACTTCACAAGGATGTGAAGCAGACTGTATCCCAGCCCAGGGTCCCAAGGCTGCTCTGGACTACTCAGTGCTGGCCGAGGCTGATGAGAGTTGCAGTCCAAAAACATTGGAGGGCACCAGGTTGGGAAAAGATGATGTAAAGTGGTGAGGCAGGAGGCAACTTGGAACATCTCAAACATCGTTTAGCAAGCTCAATCAATAGAAATCACCCAATTTACTTACAGTAAGTTGAAAGAGAGCGCCACCTGAATCTCTTCTTAATATGATCTTGGTTTCTAGTTGCAAGTGGTTAATGAGCAGTTCATCTGGCAATATATTCCCCACAGCAGATTAAAAACAACAGCTGATACTGGAAAGGTATCAAGTCACGGAGAGCAAATAACTCCAGTGTTCGTGACAGCATTGTTAGACCATGCAGACACATCTGTCTAGGATTAAGGGATTTCCTATAATATTGGGAGGAATTTATGTGACATCTTTTGGGTGCAGAGATATTTCTTGACTAACACAGTTTTTTTAATAAAAAAACCCTAACCCAAATACATTTCAGTTGATTTAAGCAAGGGTGATCAAGGGTGACTGACTGAAGGCAACTGGATTTGCACCCATCTGAAAATTATTGCACAGTACTTTTATCTGTTAAGCATTTTTGTGCAGAATTAATAGAAAAATACAGAAAGGCAATCCAATAATTTCAAATATAATTATGCCTGTTGGGGATATTAATCTAAAAGGAGGAGGAGGAGGAGAAGAAGAAGAAGAGGAGTTGTTGTTGTTTGGGCCCATATTGTGAAATATATTTCTTTACTGCAATGGGAGGTTGGTACAGAGATCTATTTCAAAATAATTTCTTCTTTCCTGCAAATAGAGAGCTAGAAGGAACATGAGACAGACTGTAAGTGATTTTTCTTTAACATTGTTTTTATATAAGATAATGCTACTTTCCTCAGATACAAGGCCACCCATAAAATATGTCTTCCAACCAAGTAGGTAAGGGGTTCCAAAGTTGTGATGAAGGAGAATCTGATCATTGATTAAAATGGTGCAAAATGTGACCAGGGTGGGGTGGAGACAGAAAGAATGGACTTACAGCCATTGAAAATGTGGCTTACTTTATGGATGTTCCCAGCGCAAACCTCCCATTTTCTTAGCCAATTACCTACTTAAAGCCAGCAAGGATTCCTTCAGTTTCTGACTGATGGCCATAGATTTCCAATAAAGCGCTGCTGCAACTCTGTGAGAAGCCTACCATGTTGCTTCAACAGCAGTCAAGCTCTATTAGGGTCACTGTCATGTCTGGGAGAAAGGTGCTGAAGGTCATGCTGTCTTCTTCCTGGATCAACATTTCAGCTAATTATCCTAATTCCAGAAGAGTCCTCTCCAGGAAGCCATTAGGGCCTGGGGTTTGCAAATCTAATGAAACATGACAATGTGCTGACTTCCGCACCACTGAGACAAAATGGTCGAGGAAGTCACATTGTCTTCTCACGGCTTCCTGACCTGTGTGCACAGTGGGTCTCCTAGCCAGGGTCAGTCCTAGTTATTCCAGTATGCCCGGAGGCAAGCCTCTATTGCAAAGTAGGGCTGCAAACTTGAACCATTTTAATAGGTTAGAGCATCTGTTGTAGAGATGGACAACCTGTGGCCCTCCAGATGCTGTTGGACTAGGAAGCTGCCTTATATGGAGTGAGACCAGTGGTCCATCTAGCTCAGTATTGTCTAAATTCCAGCTCTCCCTGAGATGCCAGGGATTGAAAATGGTGTTGGTTTCTGTGTGTTGCCACCATGCAGTGCTTTGAGTCACAAGACTCTGTTTACATTCCAGAGACATTCCAGACTGTTGGAAGTCTCACGGAAGACAGGGAAGGACGAGAAGTTTGAGCTACACTGCAAAGAGTTTTAATTCTAGTTAAGCAGACAGAAAAGAAACATCCTCTCTCTGTGAAAACAGAGAGCAACTGAACTAAAGGAACAGGAAACCAGTAAAGGTCACATCCGTCTCCTGTCTTCCGTGAGACTTCCAACACTCTTGAATGTCTCTGGAATGTAAACAGAGTCTTGTGACTCAAAGCACTGCACAGTGGCAACACACAGAAACTAACATCCTCCCCCTTTCTGTGAACACCACTGGGCAGTGTGTCAGTACAATGTCAGTACAAACCCAGTTTCTGTACATAGGTACAGTGTTGGTCCTTCGGGACAACCTTGGATAATAAATCAGCAGGAATTTCATTACCTGGCATGTAGAACACTGTTACGAGTCCTTTCTGAGCACATTCTCTAGCATGTTGCAGCTTCAGTTGCAAGTGCTTTGTGCTTTGCTTACAACCTTCAGAAGTCAGCAAGGCCAAACATGCTTTGCTGTCCTGATGAACCTGGATTCGACACTTTACAGGAATTCTCATGTCTTTACACAATTGTAACAACCATTCACAACCCACAAGTGAATAAGACAGTGCATTCAGTTCAGCTTCACAAGAACTTAAGCTTACTGTTATTTGCTTCTTGCACGACCAATCAAATAGACCCTGGTTGTACATGTAGTACACCAGTACACCAGACGTGCTTTTCCTGTCTGTAGTGTCACTTCCAAAACTCGCATCAGCAAATATCTCAAGACCACAAGACTTCTGATTGTTAAATCTCAGTCTGTAGTACATAGTGCCTTTCAAATAGTGTGCTATGCATTTCAGAGCTTTCCAATCCTTAACCGTAGGATTGTTGACATGTCTGCTTAGCAAATTAGTGCTAACTGCAATGTCAGGTCTTGAACATTTGGCAATGAAGTTTAGTTTGCCTAGCACACTTCTGTACAGTGTAGTGTCAGAAAACGCTTCTTCAGTATCATCTGCTTGATAACCTGTTGTCATTGGTGTGTCTACAGGGTTAGCATCCATCAGGTTTAGTTTGGTTAACACATCAGCAATTTTCTGTGACTGGTGTACTAAAATATTACCATCTTGGTCTCTCTATTTCCAGAGATAGGTAGTTGGTTACCTCACCAAGAGGTAACCAACTGTCGGACTTGCGTTCGACCAATGGCACTGAGCTATACCTGTTCATCATTTCCCATCACCCTTGAACAATGTCTACAGCTGATGGGATTTGGAGGCCAACATGATCTGAAGAGTCACATGTTTCTCACCTATGATCTACTTAAATGTTACTTGGACAGTTATAGAGAACACATTTTATTTTAGTATTAAAAGTGGACTTGTTTGTTTTTGAAGGTTATTTTGGTTCTGCCGTTGTTGCAGAATATTAACAATGGCCTCCTAACTTGTGGCAGCGTTTGTTTATTGAGTCGCAAATCAACTTGCACTACTTACAATTCCTCACCTTTGCAACTATTGATTTTTCTTTGGTTTTAGTCCATTCCCCTTGATGGTGCTGCTTTTTCAAATTATTGGCTTGCCGCTTTTATCAGGTTGTGTCCAGCTAAGTTACAGAGCAGACTGATTGAAATTAATAGACCAATGTTAGTCATGGCCATTAATTTCAATGGGTCTACCCTGAGTTAGACCTAAATGCTCCTGAGCCCAATACAAAGCCCCCAATGTCTTCCTACCCATTAGGCAAAATGAGCCAATTGCCTTGGGCAGCAGGGACAAATGATTAGTTTCATGGTGTTCTGTTCTGGTGGTCAGGATGCATTTGGTATCTGTGTGTCCAGTTGTGAGCCCAACATTTTAAGACAGGTGATGACAAGCTGGACCACGTCCTGAGCAGGATGAGCAGTAGGATGACCATCTTTTAGGGGTGTTGCATTTCCTGAATTGAGCAGTGGGTTGAACTCAATGATCTCTAAGGCCCTTTCCAAATATGTTTCCACGATGACGCCTGTTTTTAAGGGCTGCTGCCTTATCGCCAGTCTCTGCACTTACCTCCTCTGTTCTGTTCGGTTGGGAGAATTGTTTCTGTAAGATATTGTTTATTTTAGCGCGGTTCACCCTTGGCGTGTTTGTTGGGATTGTAAAATGTAATCACCCATTTCCATTCAGTGAATTGGAAATACCAAGTTACAAGCTAGTCACTGTGGAGGCATTACTATTGATTCCTGTCATTTCTGTTTACAGAGGCTGACCGGAGGCGACAACACGCCTCCACGGAGAGCCCCTCACTCCTGTAAACAATATCTCATCTCTCCCAGGCTTCTGGCAAAATGTGCCTACTCCTTGCTTGGGCTTGTAGCAATGCAAATGGCTGTTATTGACAAACAGCACTTTTGACATGTGAGGCTGTTTTCTTTATTTTCTTCAGAATACCTCTGTGAGAAAGGTAATTATAAATTGCATTTTTCAGAGAGAGAATGGGAACTATATGCCTCAGTCTACACACAGGATGAGGTTCAGGCTGTGTATACAAAACAGCAATCATGTGACTTCCCCCACAGAATCCTGGGAACCGTAGTTCCTTTTGGGATTTCAGCTGTAAATAAAATATGTTGTATTTTCACAAACTTCCATGTAGTAAAAGCACTAGTATTTCTGACCCGATCCATTTAGAGCCTACAAAAATGATATGCCGAGAGAGCAGGTAAGTGAACAGGAGAAAACAGGGACTCAGTTAGCAGAAGTTTGAAATTAAAATGCGAGGGCCTGATCAAAATGTTGTGGTTTCATTGTGCCTTTAAGTTAAAACAAAAGGGCAGTGTAAACAGACTGAGGAAGAAGTAACAGTCAGCCAGGGCTCACATGGAACGATGCACAACAGGTCCGCGAGGACTGATTTCTACAATAGAATCACAAGAGAATGGAGAGAGAATGGAGTTGGTATAGAATTTCTGGGCATGAAGGGGGCATTAATAAAAGGCTTTTTGCGAAATCTTAAATGAAAAAGCAGGTTGGAATAATGGCTCTAGGGGGTTGAAACACATCAGAAGCGTACGCTGACAGTGATGAAAAACAGACATGAGATGAATACACCCAGTGAAACACTGCGGTTGATTTGCAGTCTCCTGGCAAAATAGCGAACCAGACGCAGCACAATTATTCTTAGTCTATGGATCATTGGTGGTCTACAGAGCAATTTGGCCCGGAATAATGGTGTCTTGTTTGACAAATGTCTCAGTCACTCACTTGCAAGCCTGTGCTGTCTCCTTCCAGAGGAAGCTGTTCCTTTTTCCTTTCCTACTGCTTGTTTGGGAGAACTTCACTGGAGAGCAGGAGCTCAGTTTTCATTTGGAGGCTTTTCAGACTGTATCTTCTAGTCAAGCTTTCCTTTCTTGCCTGGTAGAGGTGTAGCAAAATGTGATAGTAAGGGTACAGATATGGCAAAGTAGACTATACTAAGCTCCCCCAAACGTGGTGCCCTCTAGATGTTTTGGACAGCAAACCTCCCTCATCCCTGACTGTTGGCCACGTTGGATGGGACTGCTGAGAGTCCAACAACATCCGCAGGGCATCAGGTTGGGTGTGTGAGGGCTATACCACTTCAGGCTAAATGGGGGAAGAATGCCATTTTTTAGAATGTGACCCCACTTGGAAAACAACATTTCTCTGTGAGTTCTAGGAGACTGGGGAAGGGGAGCTGGTTGCAGCAGGAGGGAGAGACCCCCTGGATTCTTCAGCAGCCTGTCTCCACTCTGCCTCTTGGTCACCCTCCCTTCCAGCCTCAGAGTCAGAGTCTGAAACCCTGTCATCTCTCCTGCTGCTGACACCTTCTCAAGCCAGTCTGCTCCTTCTTCTCCCTCTGACCACTTGTTGTTGTCCCTCCACCAATCCCCTGGCTTGGAGCTTTCTGTCATGGGACAAAGGTTCTTGAGAGCAGAAGAACTGCTACGTCACTGTGACTCGTGACTCATCTTGGGTGATGACTCATTCTCCCTATATAAAGTAGCCTCGGTGAGAGAGCTGTATGGATTTTCTATGGAGTAGTCTGTGGAATACAGTGGTACCTCTGGTTGAGAACAGGATCCGTTCCGGAGAGCCGTTCGCAACATGAAAAGAGCACAACTCGCAGTGGCACGTCTGCACACACGTGGGTTGCGATTCGCCACTTCTGCACATGCGCGTGATGTCATTTCGCACTTCTGCACATGTGCGAGCATGAGCAGCGAAACCCAGAAGTAACCCTTTCCGGTTCGCCGCGGGACGTAACCTGAAAGAACGTAACATGAAGCAGACGTAACATGAGGTATGACTGTAGTGCTATTGTTGTTGATGTAAAGCTAAGGCAGACAGAGTGGCTCCAGCACTCTAGTACATCAGTAATTAAGACTATGTCACTGTGAAGAATCAGATAGCTGCTATGAGCACTCTGTGTATGCTCTTTAACTATGTTGTTTACCCCCCCCCCCAAAAAAAACCAACCAGTCCATGACTGAGACCCTGGGGCCCTCAGCTAGTCTTGCCAAAATCTGGCACCAGGCCTGATAATCATCAAGTGTTGAGCATATATGTATGAGTGCGCTACCCCAACTTGGAAATCAATGCCCATTTCTTTCTTTCTATTATTCAGACCTAACCACTGGTTTTGGGGTTTTTTTAATACCTCCTAGTTCTACGATCTTCTGACAAGGGACCAGGAGTTGGCTGTATAAAGCAGTTGCGCACTCAAGCCATCCCTGGGTGCCTCATTTAATTTCATCTCTATAAAGCAGAGCGGCAACGGAGATATCAGTGACAGCCTTGTTACCATGCTGCTTCCAGTCACATCAAATTGGGATCAGAGATAATAAACACAGCCGCTTCTGCTGTTATCGGGCTACCCTTCTTGCCACCTACAATGTTGTGACCTCATCAGATTCCAAGAGCGCCGTGTCCCTGTTTCAAATGACTGACTAGGTGAAATTTGCTGTTCTTTTACATGAAAGGAAAGGGATGTCACCAAAGGGGAAGGATGGGGGCAAATGAAAAAGAGACAACCCCACCCCCAAAATAGGAAGGGACAACCGTTGCCTCCCATCTACACAGAAGGGCACTAGGACTTCCTTTGTGGGTTTCTTTTCTTTTCCTTTTTCTCTGAAGATCTGCAACTTCTCTAAGTGACAGGGCATATTTTCATTTCTACTGTTGACATACATTCTGTAATGCATATTGATAGAGTGATTGATAGCCTGCCAGTTCCTCCCAAAGGAACCCAGGGCAGCATGTTGGTGTTATATGCCGTGGATATCTTCCTACCAAACTCGCTGGGATTGGAAAATTGCATAAAGCTTTATGGGACAGCTCAGTCGGTACAGCATGGAACTCTTAATCTCAGGGTCGAGAGTTCAAGCCCCACATTGGGTAAAAGATTCCTGCACTGCAGGGGGTTGATCTAGAAGACCCTCATGGTCCCTTCCATCTGCACAATTCTATGATTCTAGGACCTCGGGCTCATCCACTGCACTTCCTGCTTTACCGCTGAATCGGAACAAACAGCAATACATGGTAAACACAATTGCCATTTGCTCCAATCCAGCAGTAAAATGTGGGTTTTCCTGGGGCAAGCAAAGCAAAGTTTTCCTGCGGACAAAGCAAAACAAACAAACAAACAAACAAACAACAAATGCTTGGACATGGAGCTTGAAAGCCCAGTCCTGGATGGATGGGCTCTTACAGTGTGGTTTCTTTGTTTACTTATTTATTTCATTCATTTCAAGTTCATATGCAATGTTTCCTCCAAGGACAAGGGCACTTCAACTAGAAGTGAAGACCACAACAGAGAAAACTGTGTGGTCATATGAAACCTGGTTTTCCAAGTTTCAGTGACATGGATGTGTGCTGAGTTTCAACAGGGCTTTCGCCTGTTGATCTTAAGAAGAAGAAGAAGAAGAAGAGTTTGGATTTGATATCCCGCCTTTCACTCCCCTTCAGGAGTCTCAAAGCGGCTAACATTCTCCTTTCCCTTCCTCCCCCACAACAAACACTCTGTGAGGTGAGTGGGGCTGAGAGACTTCAAAGAAGTGTGACTGGCCCAAGGTCACCCAGGAGCTGCATGTGGAGGAGCGGAGACGCGAACCCGGTTCCCCAGATTACGAGACTACCGCTCTTAACCACTACACCACACTGGCTCTCTTAAACTGATAATTTGTCTGGAAATGTTTTAGTTTGTCAGGAGTGCGTGCAGGAACCAGGCCCTGTGACCAGTAGGACTTCACAGGACTGGGGCCTTCCTGAGTTTGTTCTGAGGAGACAAGGCACGGCCTCACAGGTGAGGTCGATTGGTAACTCACAGCACCTGGTGGCAAGAGCTGGGAAGGGATATAAGGTCAGCATTTCCCTTTGGCTCTTTGCCACAGCAACATGTTTCCTGACTTGCTGTGTTTGACTCCTTTCTTCTTGATCCTTGGACCCTTGACTTCGTGACTCCTTGCTTCCTGACCCTCGGACTCTTGGCTTCCTGACTTCTGGCTTCTGGACTCTCGTTTCTGCTCCCACCCTGCCATCTTGCCCCCGGTTCCGATGTCCTCAGCCAGGACTTTGACTCGGACTGTGACACGGTTCATGCACAAGTTATCAAGAGAAAGAAAGATAGGGAGGGAGGAACAAATCCTGCAGAGACAAAAGGAGGGCAAGAGCAGAAATATAGTCTTGGGAAGAAAAACAAATGTCTCTGAAATAAGGAAGGAAGCTTCTTCGGCTCTGAGTTGGCTTTGCTCATCTGCGTGAAAACCATCTAATTATGAAGTGGTGACTGAAACTTATAAAGAAGCTGAGGAAGCAATCAGCTAGAGGTACTCTAATATTTCCAGGTCATAGCTATGAGCAAAGTACATCTCAGATGCTTTGACCTTCAATGACTAATGAAAACCTTTTAGTGTGGAAGGTTTTTTGAGATGGTGGGTTGATATACTGAGGATTCCTCTTGCCATGCTCTGCTGTGATTTCAGACTTTTGATTCTATTATTTTATATCAGTTCTTTAAAACAGATTTTAATTGCTTTTATGAAATAAGATTGTGGGCCATCCAGAGGGCCCGGCTAGGCCAAAAGGGAGACTATAAATTAATACAATCAACCAGTGCATGACTCTTGCTGAACACGTAAATTATGTGGCTGGGTTTTTAATTTCAACATTGAGGAAGGGATATCTGCCTTGGCTTCTAAATGGGAAGGATCTTTTAATTATGATGTTCACAGATATCAGTGTGGCATCTGCTGCTATGCAGAAAGATGATCAAAATGATGATGATAATGACATATTTATTTATAGCCCGCCTTTTCCCCCTGACGGGACTCAAGGAGGCTTATAAAAAAATAAAAGATAAAAATAAGAACTGTAAAAAAACCATAAGAAAAAAACCCAAAGTTTAAAAAAGTAATCACTGATAAAATTAAAAGTAAATGCATATATAAAGTCCATTAAAACCATACCAATAACTACAATAAAAATAGCATGGCACCAGCCCTTTAATTAAAAGCCATCCATTCCTAAAGGTCTGTTGGAACAAGAAAGTCTTCACATGCTGGCAGAAGGACAACAAGGAGGGAGCCAGTCTAGCTTCTCCAGGGTGGGAGTTTCAAAGTCTAGGAGCAGCCACTCAAAAGGCCCTTGAGATTATGGGTTGAAACACATTCCTTATGAGAGGAGGCTTACTGGCTTTAGGCATTTTTAAATTTATTTAAAGGATGACTTTTAGTCATGATGGTGGTACAGATCCTCTGAAGAGACATGGGTGGTGCTGTGGTCCAAACCACTGAGCCTCTTGGGCTTGCTGATCAGAAGGTTGGCAGTTCGAATCCCTGCGACAGGGTGAGCTCCTGTTGCTCTGTCCCAGCTCCTGCCAACCTAGCAGTTTGAAAGCATACCAGTGCAAGTAGATAAATAGGTGCCATTGTGGTGGGAAGGTAAACAGCATTTCCATGCGCTCTGGCACTCATCACAGTCCTCTGTGTGCCAGAAGCGGTTTAGTCATGCTGGCCACATGTCCCGGAAAACTGTCTGTGGACAAACGCCAGCTCCTTCGGCCTGTAAGCAAGATCAGCGCCGCACCCCGTAGTTACCTTTGACTGGATTTAACTGTCCAGGAGTCCTTCTCCCATTATTTCCCAACATTCCCACTCATCTGACTCTGAGCTGTGACCTCCCGCAAACCACTGTTGTAAATCTATACTGTCTTCCTCTTCCTCCTCCCTGGAAGGGTCAGGATGGGGAGGCGGTCTCCACTATTCCTCCTCTGCCCAGTCCCTAACAGGTGTTGGGGTGGCAGAAAGTGTTTGGGTAGAGGATGAACAGCTAAGATGAGACATATTTTTCCCTTATAGAGGAAGTTATCATCATCATCATCATCATTTTTAATTTGTATGCTGCCTTTCTATCTTACAATACTCAAGGTGGTTTACAAGCTGAAGAAACAAAAAATGCACATCTTATAACAATCTAATGCAATACAAAAATGTGATAAAGCATAACTTTAAAATAGGCAGCCTACATAAAAAAGTAACATTCAACAATCAATTAGAATAGCATAAAATTATAATATCAACATATAAAAGTTAAACAGAAATCCACTCATCAGTTACAATAATATCTAAACTATAATCAATAAAACAATGGCAAGCCACAGTACATAAAACAATACAGTACACATTGAGAAGCAGAGGGTGGGGTGAGGCAGGTGGAAGGAGGCCTTGCCTGATGGAGTCTCTCCCCTCACAGTTCTTCCTCCAGGAACAGCTCCCTTATGAGGACTCCTAGGACCAGAGACTCTAGAATGTCTCCTATGCTGACTCTTTGAACTCTTGTTTTGTGTAGTGCATTACTGAATGAAGTCCAACCAACTGGTAGTTTGGTATGAGCCCCCATACTTGAACCCCAAAGGAAAAATTATCCCACAGTGGCTGATTGGAAAAGGGATGATGGACTAGGTGGCTGTTGGTCTAGGCTGGAGATGGGGAAGCTTTGGTCCTCCAGATGTCATTGGACTATTACAACTCCCATCATCTCAGACTAATGGCCATGCTGGCTAGGAGATGATGGCACTTGGTGATTCACAGGTTTGGTGCCCATCTCTAGCCTAGGCTTTTCTTCAATTCTTATGAACGAGCACAAGTGTTGAATGAACTGTAAACAACCTCCTAGCACTGATGCATCCCTTGGCATTAATATGTGGTGGTTAAACTTTAGATTATCTCTCTCTGGGGATGATTGATAGTAGATACACTAAGTTCATCTTGAAGCAAACTAACTGCCAGACACAGTTTATACAATGCACAATGGATAAAGCAAGTTCATTTAAAAATATGACGTTGGATAGTGGACATTGTGCCTCAGAATTGTTTATTTCTTTCGAGATTATTGCTTTATCACTAACAATACACTTTGATGTATTGTATTAATATAATTCAATATCCAGCAGAGGCTGCCAGGCTGGAAAAAGCAGATACGCGGAATTTTAAAATGCTGAAATAATGAATGAGTCAATATCTAAGGGCAGGATATCGAAGAGGAAATGAGAAAACTAGTACCGTATATTATCCATGAAGAAATACAAATACAAAACTTACAGGGCGCATTGTACCGTTTGCATAGTAAGAATCATCAGGCAGCCACAGAATTATGATGGCAACATTAGCATTAATGATCATAATGGATTATCATTTTATCACGCCCCCTCTTAACAACAAACTCAGATGGGGCCACCTCAAAATAAGAAACTGACTTCTACATACTCGGCATAGGAGACATTCTAGACATGAAGAAGTAAATTGTGTGAAGTACCGTATTTTTTGCACCATAACACTCACTTTTTTCCTCCTAAAAAGTAAGGGGAAATGTCTGTGCGTGTTATGGAGGGAATGCCTACGGGTGTCATGGCTACGGATTTTCCTCCTCTAAAAACTATGTGCGTGTTATGGTCGGGTGCGTGTTATAGAGCAAAAAAGACGGTATTCGTTTTGTGACTAGGCTTACTTGTGTGGCCTGCCAGATCAGAATATGCACCCTAGAAGACAGGATTAGTTGAGCTTGCTGCTAAGGACCCAATGCCAATCTGGGTCCTGCTGACAAGAGCCCCATAGACCTCATAGCTGTCAACGTTTTCCTTTTTTTAAGGGAAATTCCTTTATTCCGAATAGGATTCTTCACAAGAAAAGGGGAAAGTTGACAGCTATGATAGACCTGCCCCTCCTCTTCACCATTGCAATCCTGCTTGTTCACCTTCTTCTGGCCCAGGGATGAACAAATCTGTGAATTTCAGTTTTTATCCGTTCCTCACCTTTTCCATTCTTAATTTCAGCTCTTCACATTTCAATAGCAATTTACTGTTTAAAAAAAAATGTCATGGAAATTTACCAGCATTTTTAGTGTGACTTTCTCTTAATATACACATTTGCATATGCAGTTTTGACCAATATGTCCAAGGTTCCTCAGCAGGCAAGTTGATACTGTAGGAGCAAATCAATGTTGCGCTGTTAGAAAGGTCTCATATGCACAAGTATTTCTGCTTGCCCAACAGAATGGCCACCACTCACCTCCATTCATTGTTCTGGAGATTCTCTCAACCCCCCTGAGCAAATTTGGAGGAGTATTGGGGGGCATGGAGAGAGGAGGTGGGCTCCCCAGTTAGTTGAATCCACCCCATAAAGATGTGGTCCCTGGAGGCAAACATTTGAAACTCCTTGGATTCACAACTTTCTTTGCAGAACAGCACATTTAAGCTTATCTCTCTCTGCCCTGCCCTGTCCTTGGTCAAGACACTTTGAAAAATGCAAAGCAGCCTTATGGAATCAATTTCCCACTTAAAAGACCTGACATCAGATTAGGGAAGCTGTAAAGGTTGGGAAACCGGGGGAATAGATTAAATCAAATAACGGAGCTCTGTGACAACCAGAAAGACAGAGGGAAGGTTTGGAGTTGACAGAAACCTGGAATGAAAGAAGCATAGAGATTGAAAACAAAACCCATAAGGCATGGAAAGGCTGGAATTGAAACAGAAGGGGCAGTTGGGTACCAGAAGACAGCTATCAGATGAGAAAAATAAGAAATAAAATGCCTAAGATTGATTGCACTGAACAGGAAAATCACTTTTTCAGATATAGGTTGCTCAGGAGGGTGGGGAGAATGAAAGCAAGAGCAAGACGAAGGAGGAAAGGTTTCTGCAGTTATACCTTCTAAGGTGTTCTCTTCAAATGAACGCTGAATCAGATATATATTCCCCCCTCCACGAAAATATCAAGCCAATTTTCTGTGAACTGCTGGGTGGGAAGTCAATGTGAACAGATTGGCTTTCTGGTTCATTCACTGATGCAATAATACAGCCGTGAAAACCAGTCGGGGGCATTTCCTCTCGTTGTGGATGTGGATTACACCCAGGGTTTTGTGCATTTGTGATTAAGAAGATGAGAAGCGCCTTCTGAATCAGGCTAACCACCCATCTAGTCCAGCAACCTGCTCTCACAGTGGGCACCAAGGCTGTAGGTAGCCCCAAAATAGGGCCTGAGCACAATTCTCTCCCCAACTGTGATTGTCAGCTGGGATTCTGAGGCATATTTCATCCGACAGTGGAAGCAGAGCACAGCCATCGTGGCTAGTATCTGCTGGTATCCTTGTTCTCCATGAATTTTTCTAGTCCTGTTTTTAAAGCTACTCAAGTTAGCAGACATCACTACCTCTTGTGACAGTGAGTTCCACAGTTTACTTATACATTGTACTTTCTTTTTTAAAAAAAATAATAATTTTTATTAAATTTTCCACTTTTATCATATTCACATTTTGTTACATAATTCTTTAACTTAATGCATTACTCTATAAGAGCATCGACCTCCTTCCCTCCCTCTTTCTGACTTCCACACATCTTTCTCTATTCTTCGCATTTCTATAATCTCTTGTTTACCTTCTAGCTTACTGTAATATTTCACCTCGTTATCGGTAAATCAGTTCCTTATATTTACATTACAAAACATTTCAGTTCAAGCCTACAAATGTTTTCAGATGTTTACGATTTTCTTTCATGTAAAATATAAATTTGTTCCAGTCCTTTTGAAACAGTTCATCACACTGATTCCAGATCTTCCCCATCAACTTGGCCATCTCTACATACTTCACCATCTTGATCCTGCCTATACACTGTACTTTTTTCTCTCCATCCTGAATCTTCCAATCTTGTGGATGTCCACGAGTTCTAGCTTTGTGAGAGGAGAGTAGCTTTTCTCTATCTGCTTTCTCCGCACAATGCGTAATTTTATACACCTCTGCCATGTCTCCTATTATTCGCCTTTTCTCTGCTCTGCAAAACCCCCAAATGCTGAAACCTTTTCTCTTGATTATGTTGATTGCCCTTTGCTGAACCTTTCCTAGCTCTAAAATGTCCTTTCTGAGGTGAGACAACCAGAACTGTACACAGTCTTCCAAGCGTGTTTGCTCTATAGATTTGTATAATGGCATGGTGATATTGGCAGTTCTGTTTTCACTTCTCCTCCTAGCATGGAATTTGCCCTTTCCACAGCTGCTGTTCACTGGGCTGATTCTCATACTGCACTTAGGTAAATGTGGAATTTCTTACAAAGCTTTTTTTTAAAAAAAATCTCATTTGTAAAAGAGGTTTGTAGCCTAGAAGACTGCAAAGATACTGATGATAAGAAATATATATTTCAGCATTTGAAATGAATGGTTCATGTGCCTTCTCAAGTTTTCGATCCTTGGGTTGGCGGGCTCAGTGGTAGAACACCTGCTTGGCATGCAGAAGTCCCCAGATTCAATTCCTGGCATCTCCAGATAAGGCTTGGAGATACCTCCATCTGAAACTCAGGAGAACTGCTGAAAGTCAGGGTAGGCAGCACAGAGCTATACTTGATAAAAGGCGGCTTCCTGCCTTCCTATGCCAGGTAATTATTAGTTGAGCTCAAGAAAGTACTTCATTGGCGTTGTGGGTCTCTGATTGCATGCAGTTCATCAACACTCAATAACCAGACCCTTGGAGCAACGGCGAAAGGAACAGCTCAGCTGCCAGATATGAAAAAGCATCTCTGCATTGGAAACTGCACTGGCGGAGACAGGTGTTGAAAACAAATGTGCAGTGATTTGCTCATTGTCTCAACCGCAGGATAATCAGGGCTGGAAGTAATAGTGCTGTATAGATGCTTTCCGAAAGAATGAAGCGGCATCGTCTTATTAACTCGAAGGAAACGGGTTGTTACTCTCAGCATCATAACTGAGCTCTTCAAACAAAGGGCACCTTCAAGCAGAGGACTGCCCTCTCATAGCCCTTCAAATAGAGGACTGTGAGACACATGCCTACTCTAGCTGGGATGGGGATACAACATAACATTTCATTGCAAGTCATGGGCCAACCCAACATTTTTTGCAGCCTGAGGGAAAGGACAAGATGGCAACTTCCCTCCCATTCCATGCATAAAAGATGACTGAATTTTGCATTTTGCAGCCTAGATTCTGCATTGCAGGGCAGGCTGCACAGGATCCTATAACACCTTGCTGCCATTCTTTGCTCCATACCCTTAGCACACACCACCTGAGGCAGCTGCCTCCTTCTGCCTAATGGTAGGACTGGCCTTGAGCAAATCTTGCTTGTCTTTCTCATTTCTCATTTTGGTTCTGGCTCCTCTGCTTCCCCCTTTCAGAGTCTCTGTTTCTACCACCGCTGACAGTTTAGCTCACTTTCCTGCTCCCTGAAGAGAAAGCTTATTGATTCCAGCAGCAGCAATTTGACATTTTTCCACAGAAGGACCTCACAGCATTCAAAGAGGGATCATCCAGATCTGTTCATGATGCAACTTCTGCAGACAGGTCATCAATGCAATTCGTTTTTTCACCCCCTCCTCCCTTTGAGAACCCAATATTTCAATTTGTTTGCTCCTGCTCCTGCTCCCCTTTTTGTAAAGTACACAATGGGAACGAACAAAAGCAATATAGCTCTAAGTACGCAATCGAGAGGAAAGCAATATAGCTTTGTTTCTAAGCTGTCATACTGTGTTTCCGGTTGCCTGGCATACAAACTGGTTTCTTTCATTGGATTGCAACTTAGCTCTTTCTCCCTGGCACTGTGCAGCTTCAAAACATAATCATTCTGCTGACATTCCTCTTTTGTTATTTAATATACTATCACTATCAATACAATGTGGCATGTCTGGCACAGTTAAGACCACTTTAAAACCGAAAAGATATCTGAAGGGGGGAAATGCAGTATAAGCCTGAACATCAATACCTCTTTCCCAAAAAAAGTTCCAGGCAGAAACACACACACTGCAAATTGAGATTGGGTCGGCCTTCCTTTTTATATATATATAAATTTTTATTAACAATTTCAACATAACAAATTATCAAAACAAATCATCTTCATTATTCCCCCCCATTTCCCCCTCCCCAACAAACCCTCCCTCCCTCCCTCCCCGCTATGACTTCCCTCAGCTCCTCTCTCTGATTTCTCAACCAATGTTAACTTCTGCATATTATAAAATTGTATTCATCTATATATTATCTATCTACTATGTTAACCCTCAATAAATTTGTGTATGTTTATTCAAAACCTGCCAAGGAGTCCAGTTCATTTTGTTGTCTTTTTAAATAGTTTGTAAAAGGTTCCCATTCTTCTTTAAAGTCACAGTTGTTCTTGTCTCGTAACTTGCATGTCAATTTTGCCAGTTCTGCATAGTTCATCAACTTCTCTTGCCACTGTTCTTTTGTCGGGGTTTCCTCATTCTTCCATTCTTGTGCAGTCAACATTCTTGCCGCTGTTGTAGCATACATAAATAAGTTCTTTATTTTCCTTGGCAGGTCTTGTCCTACTATCGCTAACAAAAATGCTTCTGGTTTTCTTTTATAAATGTTATTTTAAACATCTTCTTCAACTCATTATATATCATTTCCCTTTTTTTTAAAAAAATAATTCTCTGCATTCCTACCACGTATGGTAAAAGGTCCCTTCCTCTTCTTTACATTTCCAACAGGTGTTTGACCCAGTTTTATACATTTTTGCTATCTGTACTGGTGTTATATACCATCTATACATCATTTTCATGTAATTTTCTTTCAGAAGAGAACAGATTGGGTCAGCCTTCCAATAGCTGAGATGAGATGCAGATAGCGGTTGAATGGAATAGCTGTCACAGTGGTGGGTTTATAAAAATGCTTATTTCATTTCCTGCCTACCTTTATTCTTCGAGGTTCAGATGGGTCTCAACCTTTCTCCCATCTAGGAGAAGGAAAACTCTGATTCTAAACCTCCATTGCCTTGTGGCATATCTTCAGGAGAAGAAAAGGCTAAGTAAATCCTACACAAATCCGGAGTGAATTCCGGAGTGGAGTGATGCCTTGTACGCTTCCTACCAGGAACTCCTGCAGCCACGCTACTCCCAAACATATTATTCAGCTTTTGGTGGGTCTTGTCACCTGGGCAGCCCAGGACCTCCATGCACACTGGCCAGGCTTTTGCCCTGGGAATGCCACGTTGTTATTGCTAATGCAGCAGTTTGACTTCACCCTCAGAGGTGCACTCCATTTTCTCTTGAGACAGACGGATGCCAATCCCATTTTGTTCTGTAGAACGCAGAGCAATGTGCATAGTCCCAGGCATCAAACAGACCAAGACCCACCGAGTTTCAACAACCTTGTTGCATTGTGAGCTTTCAGACCATGCTTTGCTGGCCTCCAGGGATTACATTGTGTATGGCAGCGGTGGGGAACCTCTGGTTTGTGGGCCTAATTAAGGCCGGCAACCTTACTGGTTTGGTCCATCGGGCATTTCTGCTGCTTTACATCTGATAGCATACGCAATGTCAGACGTTAGGTAGAAAGATTGGGCTGAAAGATTGGCAGCCACTAACAGTCAGTTGATCAGCCGGTTCAACCCCTGCCTTAAACCCTGGAGAGCTGCTACCAGTCAGTGTGGACAATACTGAGCTGGGTAGACCAATGGTCTGACTAGGTATAAAGCAGTTTCCTGTGTTGTGGCAACACGAGAACAGGGCCTTCTCTGTGGTGGCTCCCCATTTGTGGAATGCTCTCCCCAGGGAGGCTCACCTGGTACCTTCATTACATATCTTTAAACCCCAGTAGAAAACATTTCTCTTCAACCAGGCGTTAGGCTGATTGACATTCTATGGTTTTAAAATGTGTTTGTGGGAGGGGAGTTACTGGTTTTGTTTTGTTTTATTATGTATTTTGTATTCTCAGTTTGTATCTTTCCTTTGGGATCTGCCCTGGGTTCTTTGGCTGAAAAGTGGTATATGAATTTTAATAATAATAATAATAATAATAATAATAATTCCCATGTAAAAATTATTATTATTATTATTATTAACAGGTACCTGTGCATGTTTTCCTCCCATTGCCCACCCCACCTCCTGCTAAACTGGTGCAGCTCTCTTTTTTATGACTTGGATTTTGCACACCATCTTGTCTGCTCACATTAATCTGAAACATCAATGCCTGAGCTGTTGGCTCTGCAGATTATACTTATAATTTCAGTTAGTTTGCGCAGAATAGATTAAATGTGAAATGGCAGCTTTGCTACCGGGAGCTCAATGCGTTCAACCTGAAAGGTTGCTTTAGATTTGTAGCTGCCCAGTGTCAGGAATCAGTGTGGCATTTATGATTTTGTTCTCCGGGTGCATTTTAGCTAGGCTTTCTCTGCCTCCAGCTCGACTGAATGCCATGGAAGACAATGCATGGAGATATCTATCTATCTATCTTTGGAAACCCTCTGCACCAGAAATCATCCACTTTTTGTTCTGGCCTCCTTGCTTGCTGCTCCTTAATTTGTGCAGTGCTAAGATAGCACAGTGAATAGAGGAACAGAAACAGTGCATGGAGCAAGATAGGATCCCCTGTCCCATTTTGCAAAGAGATGGTACTAGTCTGTAAGGGGAAAGAAGGTAATAATGATAACACCAAATGGGTTTTAATCTCTGAGCGCTGTAGTGTATGCAAAGTAACACATTTTGGAAGAGGCAAATACCTTGACCAGCATAACTGAACAGGTGGGAAATGGGAATGTAAGAAAGGAACATTCAGCTCCCATGATGACATAAAAGGAACCTGCTGGATCAAGCCAATGGCTCAGCTATTCCACACATGCACACCCCATGGCAAGATGGCTAGATGGCCAACCAGATGCCTGTCTTCAAACAGGACCTCTCCCCTCCTGTGGCTTCCAGCAACTAGTATTCAGAAACATTACTGCTTCCAACTCTGGAGGCAGAGTATAGCCATCATGGCTAGGAGCCACTGGTAGCTTTCTTGTCCATGAATTTGTCTAATGCTCTTTTGAAGCCACACTACAGTATTTGGTACAATACAATAGCATTCAGGAGCGATAAAAGCAAATACTTCTTCATGCAGTGCCTAGTTGCACTATGGAACTCGCTCCCACCGAAATCCAGCTCTGAGGTTGTGAGTCGAGGCCCCCCTCCCCGCTTTGTGATGAAATAAGACACATGGGCACAAGTATTTTAGGTTAATGAGCTAAAAAAGGCCACAACTTTATTGGTTACAGAATGTGAGTGGTGTTGGCTTAGGCATTGGATCCGAACAGACTACAGTGGTACCTCTGTTTGCGAATGGGATCCGTTCCGGAAGCCCGTTTGCAACATGAAAAGAGCGCAACTTGCAGCGGCACATCTGCGCACACGCATGACATCATTTTGTGCTTCTGTGCATGCAGCAAAACCCGGAAGTAACCCTTCTGGTACTTCCAGGTCGCCGCGGGACATAACCTGAAAGAATGTAACATGAAGCAAATGTAACATGAGGTATGTCTGTATACTTGACTCCTGTCCGAGGAAGCAGGAACAAAACAAGGAAGAGCTCGTGGGCCTGCGGCTGTTTAAATGCGGTGAAACACGCCCCTCAGACAGCTGCGGGCCCAGGACTCCAGTGACGCAGGGGGCCCGGCCACACCCCCTGTGAGCGCGGGAAGCAATTCCCACTCACAACCCCTCCACTCTGGGAAGAGGAAAGGCCTTCCCTCACTGCGAGACGTGAAGTTACAGGGAACCAGGCAGAGGGCCTTCTCGGTAGTGGCACCCACGTTGTGGGACACCCTCCCATCAGATGTCAAGGAGATCAAGAACTACACAACTTTTGGAAGACATCTGAAGAGAGCCCTGTATCAGGAAGCTTTTTCATGTTTCATGTTATATTATGTTTTTATATGTGTTGGAAGCCGCCCAGTGTGGCTGGGGAAGCCCAGCAAGGTGGGTGGGGTATAAATAATAAAATTATTATTACTATTACTATTAGTGTGGATAAGCCCTAAGCACTCTTGAGCTCAGGTCTTGCTTCAGAGCTTCCCACAGGCATCTGATCAGCTGTGAGAACAGGAGTGGTCTGATCTAACAGACTTTAATTATGTTCCCTCCTGTAACAACATATTTCTGGTTGGAAAGTTTTGACTGCCTGTGATTTCTCAATCTTTAACTGTCAGTCTGGTGCACAGAAAGGTGTGCCCGGCTGATGAAGGTCTGAGACGGGAGAATGCGGTAGACAATAAAAACCGATGTGTTTCATTGAGCAGTTTCTAAGGAAGGCTGCAGTTATAATTGTTTTGAGTCTCTGTCCCGGGAATACAAGTTCTTTTGCTTTGACCCAGCCTTTTAACTCAAGTTATCCCAGAAATAATAACTGTGAGCACTCAGGCCAGAAAAACATTTTCTTGCTCGCATTTTTCACCTCCCCTGTGGCTCATTTGGAATAGGAACACGTACCATTTGGGTCTCGTCCTCTGCTGCAGTAAGTTACAAGTAAGTTGCACGCCTTAAAATAAGAGCACATCTTCCTTAGTGGGTGAGAGAGAACCATTGTTGTATATATTTCATAACTAGCAAGGATGCAGTCCAGCCCCAACAGAGGTTAGTCCACTAGGGGCACAGTCACCCCACACATTTAAAGAACTATGATTCATTCATGACCCCCCCCCCCAAATAATTCTGGGAGTTCTGGTTTGCTGAGGTTGCAAAGTGTCAGGAGTTCAGCCTACACTCAAGTAGGACCCTGGCAGAGACACATGCCCGACTGACACGGTCTCTTCCTCCTGGTCGATCGTTTGGGAGCTTCATAAGCTTTCTTCAGCCCAAACATCACTGTGACCGATGCCAACCGACATTGGCACACTTAGGGATCCGCAGAGTTTGTGCATCATGCACGTAACAGACCTCAGCAACTCAGCATTTTGGCTAATCTATTTTATTTACATATAAACACACATGGAGCACTGCAACATGTGGAGTCTTCTCTTCTCATGAGGTGGCCAAAGTATTAGAGCCTCAGCTTCACAATCTGTCCTTCCAGTGAGCACTCAGGGCTGATTTCCTTCAGAATGGATAGGTTGAATCTTCTTGGGACTCTCAAGAGTCTTCTCCAGCACCATAATTCAAAAGCATCAATTCTTCGGCGATCAGCCTTCTTTATGGTCCAGCTCTCACTTCCATACATCACTACTGGGAAAACCATAGCTATTCCCCTTACATAGCTACAATTCTCAGAGTTCCCTGTGAAGAGGTATGGATTGTTAAACCATTCCTGGAATTTTTGCTCTGTGAGGGGAATAGGGGTCTCCTAACCACTCTCGGCGCCTTTAACAGCTCCCAGAATCCTTCGAGGGAAGCCATGACTGTTCTAAGTGGCATCACAGTGCTTGAAATATAGGGCGCAAATGCGGCCTAGGAGTTCCGCCCCAGCAGGCTCAGTCTGGCCTCAGCCAGTACCCTCCTGCCTTCTTCCTTACGAGCAATAGTGGTCAATTGGGCAGAGCTGCACTGCCTTTGTGGCTTCCCAGTGTCAGGGTCACTTCCGATTACCAAGAGGGAGTTTTGGATTGGCTCAGCTGTTGTGCCCACCCTGCAAGGACCTCCATGCTGCCTCTGCCTGCAGCCCCACCATTAGGAAGCCAGGCCAGGAGTGCAGGCCCACCCCCACTCTGCTCACTGCTATTGCTCACAAAGCAGTCCAGGAGATGCATAGGCTTGGGGTTTTGCTGTCCCAAATCCAGAACACCCACCCCACATCATGCCATTTTGTCACAGCCACCATGAGGCAGGTTAG
This sequence comes from Podarcis liolepis, assembly GCF_965112155.1. Lineage (NCBI taxonomy): Eukaryota > Metazoa > Chordata > Lepidosauria > Squamata > Lacertidae > Podarcis > Podarcis liolepis. The sequence goes on from NC_139558.1 coordinate 85,342,723, forward strand.
TCTGAGAGGCAGTGACAGGCCCTGGGCCACACAGGGAGCTTCCCAGTCGAGTGGGGATTTGGACCTTGGTTTCCTGGGTTCTATCCTGACACTCCTAACCACAACAACGCTGCAGCAGCAGCTCACCATTATTAATAATGGCAGGCAGAATTAGACTGTGGTCATTATAATTCCCCACTCAGTTCTGAGCATTCATGGAGTGCATTTGCATTTCCAGTATCAATCTCAGATTACTTTTATAATTTTCTGCTTTGCTTGTTGGAAAGCTTAGAGATTAGTTTTTGGATTAATTTCCTTCCACTCATTTGCCTCTTTCTCTCGCCATGACAAACATTTGCAGGATGGCAAATTGGACAGATCCGTCTGTAGGGAAAAGGTTTGTCAATGGGACAGGGTCCAAATTAATGCAGTGAAAACCAGGCTGGTACAAGAGAGCTCACCAAGGTTATGCTCCTGCAGCTGCAACACATGCACCTATTAACCACTATTATGTTAAAAGGAGGAGTGTGTTAGAAAAACTGGAGAAAAGCAATCAGTGGCTAAATTGACAATACAGTGGTACCTCAGGTTACAGACGCTTCAGGTTACAGACTCCACTAACCCAAAAATAGTACCTCGGGTTAAGAACTTTACCTCAGGATGAGAACAGAAATCGCGCAGTGGCGGCAGCAGGAGGCCCCATTAGCTGAAGTGGTACCTCAGGTTAAGAACAGTTTCAGGTTAAGAACGGACCTCCAGAACGAATTACGGTAAGTTCTTAACCTGAGGTACCACTATATTGCCTTTTTTATATTCCCTATTTAACCCCAGTGTATCCAGCAGACGTGAATCTAATGCAGAGAAAAGTTTGGCACTTTGAATAACAGGCTGCTATTAACTTCCAGCTATGTTATATCCTAGTGAACGTGAAAGTGACAAATGCAAGCTTATCCCATTCAAACACTGTACTTCCTCCTTTTCTCTTTAAATCTGTCCACTTAGATGCATTATTATTGCCTAGCAGTGCAATCTTCCACATGACTAGCCAGGAAGAAGTCCAATGAACTTGGTGGGGCCTGCTCCCAGGAACGGGAGTATACATTTTGTGGGCTTGTGGTTTCCACTCCCATAACAGGTGTGCTGGAACTATTTTCAGGAGAATCACTCAGGACTGTCTAAGGTGGGTGGCAGTGTTCTCTAACTGAAGCACTGCTTGTTGAACCCATCATAGAATCTTAGAGTTGGAAGGAGGGTCATCCAGTCCAACCCCCTGAAATGCAGAAATCTCAGCTAAAGCATCCATGACAGATGGCCATCCAACCTCTGCTTAAAAACCTCCAAGGAAGGAGAGTCTGCCACCTCTCATGGGAGTCTGTTCCACTGCTGAACAGCTCTTATTGTCAAAGTTTTTCTGAATGTTTAGTCAGAATCTCCTTTGGAAAGAGATATCATTGGCCTATCAGAGCCGTCAGACATTGAACTGGAGAAGGGGTGTAGCTCAGTGCAGAAGGTCTCAGGTTCAATCTCTGGAGAGCTTGGAGAGATCTCTATCTGAAACCCTGGAGAGCTGCTGCCAGTCAGTGTGGGTGTCAAGGATACTCCCTAGCCAAAGGAATGCACACAGCAGAGCCTCTTTAATTGTCAAAGCTGGCACTTAGTCATTTCTATGGCAACAAATACCCTTGCATACCAGTCTAGCATCTGGGGTGCTTTTCCAAAGTCTGCACTCCATGGAGCAGTTGCAAGAACAGGGGACCACTCTCCGTCTCTACTAGTTTACGAGCCTTCCTCCGAGGGGCTTGCACATGCAGCCAGAGACTACGCCTGCGTGGAAGTTGCCTCTGCTCTTCCCTCTTCAGTCCCCTCCTGGTTCTGGGAGAGAGTGGTGTGCTTGCTCCTCCTCCTCTTCTAACCCATCCTGTGCTCAACCCTCCAGCTCTGAAGCTTCCCTTGGCTCCGACTCTTGCCACAAATCCAAGTTAGACTCCAGCCCCTTTTCCCCCAGGGCACATTCGCCAGTGTCTTGCCAGTGTCTGATAGTGAGCTCAATGAACAATGGTCTGAGTTGGTGGAAAGGCAGCTTCCAATGTTCATATGAAGATCCTTCACTTTCCATTTCTGAGGGAAGAAGCAATCATTTTGGTACACTTCTCCCCAAAGATTCTAGAATATGCACTTTGGAAACAAACATAGCAGCACTATTTTCCTTTGGGTCACATTAGTCACATGGGTAATCCCACCCAATCATGTAAGAGTGGGAAACTCAGGCCCTAGGACAAAATACATCTCCGGGCCTCTCTACATAGACCTTGGGATTTCCCCTTGTTGTGTACTGAGTTGAATAGGATCAAAATGCAGCAGTCTGATTGGTCCTAGAACAATGCAGCAACTTCCTCACAGGAGCCACCCAATCCAGCTCCAGGTGGAAGTGAATCCACAACTTGATTGGCCTACAGGAGAATCCCAAAATTAGCCAATCACATGCAACCCATTGTGTAAATAATGTATATAAAGCAGATATTTTGGGGAAACATTCATTCCTCCTCACCCCTATGAGCTGAATAAAGAGCATGAAATCCACTCTCGACTCCGAGTATATTTCACCCCTAGTCCCTGGCTCCTCACCAGTGAAGTGTGCAGTTCTATAGCCCTTTCCCTGGGATGAACTTAATCCAGCTGAATTTGCAGAATTCCACTAAAGGCCTTTTCTCCTGTCCTTGCTGCCTGGTTGGTTTATTAATGCCTGGTGCTCCTGTAGCTGACATTTTAAAATAGCACAGACATCTGCTCTCAATAGATGGGTGAGCTCTTCAGTGTCAGAGGGCGCAGCTATCTTCCAAAAATGAAAAGGTGTCTTTTGTCAGCCCACAATATATTACGGTGACATAAGGGTCATGCAAAAACTTCCTCAGCCGTGAACAATTCTAGGGAACTGGATGAATGCAGCATGACAATGTTTCCCCCACAAGCCAATCAACCAAATAAGCAGAGGCATAGACTTCCTCACCTAAAACAGCTGCTTTCGGTGACTTAACAACCGACATTTTCAGGCATAGCAATTTTAGCTGTCTTGGCTTCCATCACCTCATGGCACTTGAGGTTTCCAAATTATTTTGTCCCATGTAAAGTGGGTGACCTACTCAGCTTCCAGAGTCCCTGGGGGACGTTAATGGTAGAGGCAAGTGATATTTGAATGAAGAAATATGGTGGCTTGCATCAAATACTGTGTTACATCACAGCACAAGAATTTTAGCCTGTGCAGACAGACTTCCCCCCCCCTCCCCTGTGGGCCCTCCCTGCACCTACCCCAAATCTGCTCTAGAGTGCTTGGGGAAAGCCCAGAACACATGGGGGGGGTGCAGAGGGTGGGGAGATGGTGGAAACCCCATTAAAGCTGCAATGGATACAATCCAATGAATGCATTTTTTTATTCTTGACTGTATCTAAGAGCTTTTGAAATTTTGCATTGAATATGATGTTGATGACTTACCTGCATATTTAACATACTGGATGGCAGGGGTGGGGTGACCCTCTGTCCCTTCCTTGCTCTGCTTGTCGACCCACCCACCACCACCCCTTGATAACTCTATGCAGTTTTGCATTATAAACTTCTTCCCCCCCCCCCAAGCAATTTACGGAATAGAATACATTTATGTATGTTATGTTCACTCATATATGCATTTTAGTTGTAAAGTTGTGGAGTTGAAAGGGACAGTGAGGGTCATCTAGTCTAACCCCCTGCAATGCAGGGTTCTTTTGCGCAACGTGAGGCTCGAACCCATGACCCTGAGGTTAAGAGCCTCGTGCTCTGCCTTCTGAGCTATTACAATGGTACCTCGTTTTAAGAACTTAATTTGTTCTGGAGGTCTGTTCTTAACCTGAAACTGTTCTTAGCCTGAGGTATCACTTTAGCTAATGGGGCCTCCCATTGCCGCCACTGTGCGATTTCTGTTCTCATCCTGAAGCAAAGGAAACCCAAGGTACTATTTCTGGGTTAGCGGAGTCTGTAATCTGAAGCGTCTGTAACCTGAAGTGTCTGTGACCTGAGGTACCACAGTAGTTGTTTCTACTGACACTCTTAAGTGACGTTCATCTTTTACTTGGGTGGCGTACGTTATGCCCTTTTTATGTTATTGCAGGGTGAGCTCTTTTAGTTAATAATATTTTTTAATCTTTTGGTATTATATGCTTTAAAAATGTAGCCATTGTGAGGCTGTCCCACCCCGCAATAAATGACAAACAATAACAGTACAGTGGTACCTCGGGTTAAGTACTTAATTTGTTCTGGAGGTCTGTTCTTAACATGAAACTGTTCTTAACCTGAAGCACCACTTTAGCTAATGGGGCCTCCTGCTGCTGCCGCACCGCCGGAGCACGATTTCTGTTCTCATCCTGAAGCAAAGTTCTTAACCTGAAGCACTATTTCTGGGTTAGAGGAGTCTGTAACCTGAAGCGTATGTAACCTGAGGTACCACTGTACTACTTTTTAAATATGCATATGGGACTTACATACAAACATGCAGAAACTGCCAAACCTGATGTTTCTGGTGTGTGTGTGTTTGTGTGTGTGTGTGTTCCACCCCAGAAAACTACCTGCTTTCCTTTTTAAAACCTGCAAGCTAATCCTCATGCCACCTGATAGCTTGTTTGCAAAGATCCAAAAGCTTCAAAAGATTCATGAAGTGTATATCTTGTTGCTCTTTGGTTGTTCCTCCCTCAGAAGGTTCTCCTGGCCCCTACTTCTGAGGCATCAAAATGGCATCGCTCAAAATCCTTATCAACCAGAATCCATAATCCAATGAAAGACATGGTTGGCTATCTGAATATTTTGTCTCACATCTGGGCTTTTATACTACCTTTGCTTCTGATATTCAGCAGCTAGCTAAGACGTAGGATCTGCAAGATACGCAATTTTTCTCCAACAAGAAAAGAAGCAATTGCATTGCTCTCTACCTGGGAGCAGGCTTTGAAAGTTGGGGAAGTGATAGCAATTTCTGACACATTGTCAGGGTTTTGTTTTTTATTCTGGTACTTGAAAATAGGGTTGCCATATTTTGAATTGCAAAAGAGAGAGGATACATTTGCTGATTTCTACTTTTAACTATGGATCGCTATGACGACTCTACCCATGAAAAAGAGGATGTGTCCTGGGAAAAGAGGACATATGGCAACCCAGATTCAGGGAGGTAGCCATGTTGGTCTGATGCATTCGAAATAAATTAAAAAATTGTCCAGTAGCACCTTAGAGACCAACTAAGTTTGTTCTGGGTATAAGCTTTCGTGTGTATGTACACTTCTTCAGGGGTGTGTGTTCCTGTAATATTTCTAGATTCCCTATTTGTAACGACGCAATCCTAAATTAATCACAACTGACACATCCTTTGGGTTTTCGAAGGCCAAAGGGAGGGGGCAGAGAGAATGCAAATTCCTCTTAGTGATCATAAGCAATATTGCTTTTTAATACTGCGATTAATATCTTCTCTATTGATGAATTGCTTCTGACACTTGCAATTAAAACAGAAGATTCAGTCATTAGAGGCAATCAATCTGAATATGCACCTTTTTTTAAAAAAAAGGAATTAGATTGCATTGAACTTTGGGTATTAGACCAGCCAAACCTTGTGACTTCTCTTTGTATCACTTGGTTTCATTAAGGACTATCTGGATTATGAGGCTGTAATGCAATATATAATTTGCTTTTAATGTGTGTGAAGCCCTAGAGCCTGCAAATGAAATAAGAAGCAGACGCTTGTCCCATGTAAAAAATAAACCAAACAAGACTTTTCTGCCATTATTACCATATATATTCAATTGGGTAGAATGATGCCAAGCATGTATATCAGATCAATTCGAACTAATGGTTAGACAGCTGAACTTGGGGTCAAATGCTACATCACCTTTGGGCCTGATAGGATGGCTTCAGAGCAAATCATGGAAATTAGATGTGCATATTATTTTTTGCAGATTATATGTATTCCAATTCAGCCTTCCTTTTAAGGCTAGGGTTGAGGAACCAATGGCAAGGAAGCTCTCCTCTGTTTGGCCCTTAGGACTATCCCCTATCCCCTGCCATACACTTGCTCCCGAGGCCATATGGTTTGGCTTCATACCATTCTTGAGTGTTCCTTGCCTGATGGAAATGTATCACTGAACTCTGATAATGATGCTTGCTTGGATGGATGGAAGATAGAGGCATATGTGTAGAAACTATTGTAGATATTAATATTGAACAGCTTAAAGCAATAGGATGCATAAAAAAACTAGCTCCTCTTGGAATAAAAAGTGTCCAGACCCATCAATATGATTCAAAAGCTTTAATTACAGAACTTGTTCCAAATACAGATACAAAAAAGAGAAAAGAATGATACATCCAGAGAGTTGTATAATATTATGTGCACATCCAGCACAGATTCCATCTTCTTACTAATTTGAAAGAACTCCAAACAGACCTAAAATCCGAAATCTGCCTCTCTCCACGCAGCCTCCATTACCTTGGAGCTGCTTTCTTTTCAGGAGAGACCACGTTAGCACATCCTTTATTTCTCTGTGGCTTCCAGAGAAAAACTCAAACATCAACTCCCCAAAATGGTGTTTTGCAATTGATACCTCTCTCACATGATCTAAAGTTAAACACCACGTGAAAACTAGCAGAGAACATTAACAGCCAATTATCAATACATGTAGGTGCTAAGAGAGCTCTTCTTAGCTTCAATTTTCCAGTTAAACCTTTGGCAATACACATACAGGCATGTTCCATTTCAATGTCAATTAAGCCACTATACTTAACAGAAACTAGCCAACTGAGAACACAGGACCTGTGTGATAATTTCTCTATTCCCTTCTTTCTTCATTGCCTTCTCAGCCACGACGTTCCCCTTTTCACCTCATCTTCCACTGCACTTAGTTCCTTCCCTCTCCCTGAAGATCTTGGACGAAGGATTTCCCACCCTCACCCCAGGCAAACCAACTTTCCATTTCTCCAGCAGCAACACTGTTGCTCAGCATTCCACGTCCAACTCTTCCTTCTCCACCGCTATGGCAGGTCACAGCAGGGCAGAGTGGAGAAGACCTCTCAACATCTCAGTCTGGTTCACAACCAACAACACTGGAACCTCCTTTTTGGCCGTGCTTCAGGGTGTCCTAAACATCTTTCTCATTGCATGCGTGACACTTCCCTTCTTCCAGTTGTCGTCCCTCCCCCCTTGCATCTCAGCGCAATGCCAGAAGATGGAGAAAGTCAACTGGCTTGTTTTCCAGGACTGTGTTCCATCGCAACTTCAAAGTAATCAAACTGACACCGAACAAACTTATTTTAGGTATATTTGGAGTGGGAGGAGAGGGCCCTTCCCCAAGGGGAGACATTTCACACCCCACAAAATCCCAGTCTCGTCCCAAACTTTCTCATGGCCAGTAATTTGCCCCAGTCGTTCATTGCGGTCCCAGAGTACAAACAAAGAGTATTGCTGCCTTCATTGAGAGACCAGCCTCTGTAAAGCTTGGGTTACGGATGAGACTCCCAAATCACTTGTCTGCAGCAGATGGCTGCAACAGATGCCTCAATGGAGGCTGTGTTTAAATCTGGCAAAACAGCATCTAAAATGTAGGTTTGTTAAAAATGTAAAATGTGACTCAGCCATGCTCAAAATATGATATATTTACAACATAGTGTTGAGAAAGGAGGTAATTTTGAAAGCCAAATTGAGCTCCATAAAGAATAATATTATACACATATACCGTAATGTATGTACTTAGGGAGGTTTTTTAAAAAAACAAAACAAAAAAAACCCTATCTTTTAAAAATCATGTTTAAGGACAGGAAGAAAACCCTTCACTCGGTATTACTACCTTTTGAATCTGTTTCAGTCATTTTCAGCACACTTTGTCCTAGTTTAGACAAACACTTTGAATGCTACAGCTTCACATTTTTCAAACAGTTGGACATGAAAACTGTTTGGGAAACAGAAGCGATATCTTGATTTATTTATTTTTTAAGTGCAGGCACACACAGCTGTTGAACATTTGTGGAGAACTTTTAGCCCACAATTTGTTTTGGGCGTATATGTGTGTGTGTAAAGGTTTGATTATGTGTGGAGAGATTTTAGCAACTTTCCCCCAGGTGTGGTGGGTAGGCAGTGGAATGCACATTTTGAGGAGGGGGCCTTTTCTGCCTCCTCAATATTGGGGGGGGGGGGGGCTTGGCTCCTGTTATGTACTGAGCTGAATCCTAGAACAATAGGATCCAGAATGCAGCAGTCTGATTGGTCCGCAGGAGCCACCCAATCCAGCTTCAGGTAGAAGTGAATCGGCAACCTGATTGGCTTGCAGGAGCAGCCAATCAGGCTTCTGGAGGAAGTGAATCCACAACTTGATTGGCCTACAGGAGCAGCCCGGAATTAGCCAATCACACAGGGCCCATTGTGTAAGTAAAGTATACATAGCTAGATGTTTTGGGGAAAGTTTCAATCATTGCTACTACAAGCTGAATAAAGAGCATGAAATTCACACTCAACTCTGAGTATATTTCAGCTCCCTGCCTAAAAATATTGTGGGGGTCGAGGCATCCACAGCCCTGTGACAATGGCTCCTATGCACCAAACCTATTCTCTAAGAGACCTGGCACATTGGAGAGAAGCTTGGTGTGTATTTTAGGGGTACACACACAGAAGATCCCTGGGTTCTGTAAAGCACCACTTTCCAACAAGTGGTTCTCTGCATCGAAAGACCTCCTTCCCCAGCTATCATGAGATTCTCTCTTTAAGCTGCATAGCTTTTCAGGACTGCAAGCAAGAGGAGAGTGAGAATTAATGTGTTGCCTTAGATAACACTGCCCCATTCTGGGTAGATGTGCAAACATCTTAACAGGAAAGCATCTTCATATCCGGCCATCTGGATATGAATTTATGTTGGAAGATAGATCTTGGGGGAGTTGCATGCCCTGTCCTTTTGACATATTCCACATTTTGTGATGTTCCCAGGGTTTGTGTACACTGTTTGAAGTTAGAATGATAGCATTGATATTCCCCTTCCCTAACATTAAAGAGATGAGAACCATGTTGTTTTGTGAGTTGGAGGAGGGATTTACTTGAAAATGCTGATAAAGATGTGACACAGAGTTTTATCTCAGAATCCTCTTCTGGTGGCAGGAAGCTGGTTCCATTTAGCACAAATTCCATTCTGATTTCTGAAGAACAAGCCTCTGTTTCAGGCAGAAGGGCAAGAAAAAATGGTTTCCCACCTTCACCTTGACCCTAATGGCAAAATCTGTGTGGAATTGAGGAGAAAAGCCACAGCTCAGTAGTAGAGCATTTGCTTTGCACACAGAAAGTTCCAGGTTCAGTCCCCAGGATCTCCTGGTAGGGCTGTGAGAAAACTGTGTCTGAAATCCTGGACTGCTGCTGTCAATCAGTGTGTAAGGTAAAAAGGTAAAGGACCCCTGGACAGTTAAGTCCAGTCAAAGGCGACTATGGGGTGTGATGCTCATCTTGCTTTCAGGCTGAGGAAGCCACTGTTTGTTCGCAGTTTTCTGGGTCATGTGACCAGCATGACTAACCCACTTCTGGCACAACACAACACCGTGGTGTATGCCATTTACCTTCTTGCCACAGCAGTACAGTGGACGCTCGGGTTGTGAACGTGAGCCGTGCGGGATGCACCGTCGCAACCCGCAGTATTCGCAACCCACAGTGGCGCGTCTGCGCACGCGCAGGTTGCAATTTGGCGCTTCTGAGCATGTGAAAAGCACGATTTAGCACTTCTGCGCATGTGTAACCGCCAAAACCTGGAAGTAACCCGTTGCGGTACTTCTGGGTTTCGGCAGTCCGTAACCAGAAAAAATGCAACCTGAAGGGTCTGTAACCCAAGGTATGACTGTACCTATTTATCTACTTGCACTGGTGTGCTTTCAAAATGCTAGGTTGGCAGGAGCTGGGACAGAGCAACGGAATTCGAACCGCCGACCTTTCGATCGGCAAGCCCAAGAGGCTCAGTGGTTTAGACCACAGCACCATTCGCTCCCTTACAATCAATGTGTACCGTATTTTTTGCTCCATAACACTCACTTTTTCCCTCCTAGAAAGTAAGGGGAAATGTCTGTGCCTGTTATGGAGCGAATCCCTACGGATGGTGGTGGTGGGGGATCTGCTGCAGTCGTGAGCAGAGGATCCATGGTTCCCCTTCCTTCCCTCCTCCATGGCTCGCTTTGCTCACTTTGAAACAGCAAAGCGGGAGAAGAGCCACTGAGTGGGGAGAAGAGAGGGACAGAGAGCCTGGTTACAAAACACGGATCCACATGGATCCTCAGGATTTTTGCACTGGGTCACCCCAAATTCACCATCAGATCACATAGCATGTCTAGGGCTACAGCTTGCACCAAAAAAAATCACGCACCCACTGTTGCCTGGGGCCGCAGTGGTGCAAAAATGTGGTTACAAAGCATGGATCCACATGGCTCCTCAGGATTTTTGCATTGGGCTACCCCAAACTCACTGTCAGATCACATGTCTATGACCACAGCATGAACCACAAAAATCATACTGTTTCGTTTAGAATAATTTTTTTCTTGTTTTCCTCCTCTAAATACTATGTGCGTGTTATGGTCGGGTGCGTGTTATAGAGTGAAAAATACGGTAGATAATACTGAGCTAGATGGAGCAATGGTCTTACTCAGAAGAAGGCAGCTTCCTTTGTTGTTGGTGTCCATCCATCTCGAAAGTGAGCTGCACCACCAGTCATGGAGGAAAAAGAAGATGTGCAGAACCTCACAGATATGCCCTAAATATTTTAATAATATCAGGCATAACATATCTCCCGACTTCAACATCTCATCCATGCATTGAGAATCTTCAGCTCTGCCTAGAAAATATTCAAACTTTTTTAAAAAACAAAGCCTTTTTACTGGGAATATTAGAACCAGATATTGCAAAGGAAAATAAGAGAATTTTTCTTTACGCAACAGCAGCAGCAAGAATTCTAATTGCCAAAAAAAAAGGAAAAATGAAACAATCCCAACAACAACAACAACAAAAGAATGTCAAGATAAGCTATTTGATTATTTAGAATTGGCTAAACTGACAGAGGCAATTAGAGACCAATCCAAACGAAAATTTCAAAAAGAATGGGGAAAATATAGTGAAAACCTGAAAAAGCAGTGCCCTCAAATTAATACTTGGACTTGTCAGGACTAATTTCCACAAAATAAGATACGGTGTAAAAATGCAAGTTATAGAGGAAAAATAGAGAAGAGGAATTGAGAAAGAAACAGTTTATGAAATACAGTGGTACCTCGCGTTACAGACAGGATCCGTTCTGGAGGCCTGTCTGTAACGGGAAATGCCCATAACTCGAAGCGCTGTGTCTGCGCAGGCGCGCGGCGCGATTTGGCGCTTCTGCACATGCGCAAAGTGTGGTTTAGTGTTTCTGCACATGCGCAAGTGGCAAAACCCGGAAGTAACCCGTTCCAGTACTTCCGGGTTGCCGTGGGACGTAATGCAAAAAGACGCAACACAAGGAATGACAGTATACAACCAGGAGAGGGAAGTCAAATAGAAATGAATAAGAATTAAAATAGGGGTGTATGTGTATTGTGTGTTCTATATGTGTAGCTATATCTTTTTGTATGCTTGTCTTGTGCGTGACGTCTGTGTTGGTGTTGGTATAATAAGTGAATAAAAGCATTAAAAATAAATAAAAAAAGAGAATCTTCAGCTTTACCTAAACTAGTCTTTAAAAAGATAACAGGTCTCTTCAAGACTACCACATAAAAGGGAACAGAAAGGCTGCCTTGCAACGCTGATTGAAGATCCCAAGCCATTTACATTGTGCCAATTGTGCCAAAGTCACTGTAAATCCTATTGGATGACACTAAGCTTGCTCCAATGTGACAATGGTGAGGAAATGCGGTCTGCCAGAGTGTAAATTGCTGCTGGAATGGTGACAGCCAGCTTTCTGCAACCTGTGTATTCCCTGTGGCAGCAGCCTCTATATACAGACCTGGCAGAAGTGAGGCATGATTTCTTGGCACACACTTGAAAGGAAGACTGGAGAAATTGAGTAATCCTATAGGGACAGGCTAGGAAAGGGCAGGGCTGTATGATTGTGCTAATCAGGTTTAGCCAGTAAAATTGTGCACTGTCCAGATTTTGTCAGTATCTAGGAATGGGTGAATCTGTCAATTTCAGTTTCTCATTTTCAAAATCTCCACATTTCCACATCAACCTGCAATTCTTTAAAAAGTCCTCATGAATATTCATCAGCATTCTCCTGATATACACATGTTTGTATGCACTTTCCCCTTCTATATACATTTTTGCAAAGTACCCCCCACACCGTAATGCGTTTTTAAATATTCTTTTCACTAGTGCATGCCTTTGCATGCACACGTTAACATTGTACAGTGGTACCTCGGGTTACATACGCTTCAGGTTACATACGCTTCAGGTTACAGACTCCGCTAACCCAGAAATAGTACCTCGGGTTAAGAACTTTGCTTCAGGATGAGAACAGAAATCGTGCTCCGGTGGCGCGGCGGCAGCAGGAGGCCCCATTAGTTAAAGTAGTGCTTCAGGTTAAGAACAGTTTCAGGTTAAGAACGGAGCTCTGGGACGAATTAAGTACTTAACCCGAGGTACCACTGTATATTCATTTTCTGCAAAATTCAGAAAAGTGTGAATTTTGAAGGATGTGTTGGTTTTGCCTTTAAATGTGAACTGAACCAAATTTCTCCCCCACCCCAAGCTCTACCAATAACCCTCAAATGGCTGAGACTCCTGCATTGCAGATGGTTGTAATTGATGACTCTTGGAGTCCCTTTTAACTCTACAATTCTACTTTGCTATGATTCTATTCCTTCTAGGAATCTGCTGTTGACTCACCAGATCATAGAAGTGGAAGGGATAGAATTATAGAGTTGGAAGGGAACCTCAGGATAATCTGGATCAGCCCCCTCCAATGCAGGATTATGCAGCTGTACCACACAGCTGCAAACTTGGCAATATCAGCACCATGCTCTAACCAACTGAGCTATCCAGTCTTCATGATTCGGTTCTACTTCTTATCCATAGCCTTCCAGCCTGACTCTTCCACTGATCTCCTGATTCCAGCTTTGACCCACATGCCTAAATGATCTACCCAGCCTCGCCCTGCTCTGAGGCTTGCTCCCTGCGACTTGACAACCATAATGGCACTTTGCCTGTTACAAGCTGTTAACCTTGCTATGGATGATGCCGGCTGCCCACTTCTGAGTAAGTGTCTGTGCTATTTCCCTCTCATTTGTAAAGTGCATCGGACAGCAAACACAGCTGTGGCTATTTGACAAGGCATTATTCACAGTGTAAAGGCCTTCTCCAGTCTAGTGGAATAATGTTAATGATCAAGATTACACGCCAAACATGGCAAATTCATTGACAAAGGCAATGCAAAACTTCAATTGCTTCAAGAAGAAAAAAATTCATTGAGAAACCAGACCCACGTTTGCCTAGTTGTCTCTGATCACGTGGTTTGCTCAACTATTGACAGTGTAAAGCATGAATGAAAATGTTGCCAGGACGTAGTAGAAATGAAGGTGGATTGCTTAGCTCACTTTTAAGACTATATATTTCTTGCCCCGGTAGTTAATAACCTCCAGGGCTATAATCAAGGTAAAGGTAAAGGACCCCTGGATGGTTAAGTTCAGTCAAAGGGGACTATGGGGTTGCGGCGCTCATCTCGCTTTCAGACCAACAGAGCCAGTGTTTGTCCACAGACAGCTTTCCGGGTCATGTGGCCAGCATGACTAAACTGCTTCTGGTGCAACGGAACACCGTGACAGAAGCCAGAGTGCATGGAAATGCCATTTACCTTCCCACCGCAATGGTACCTATTTATCTACTTGCACTGGTGTGCTTTCAAACTGCTAGGTTGGCAGGAGCTGGGACAGAGCAACGGGAGCTCACTCCATCGCTGGAATTTGAACCACCGACCTTCTGATTGGCAAGCCCAAGAGGGTTTAGACCACAGTGCCACCTGCGTCAATGAAGAGTTTATGGGGACCTAGACTTGAATTTTCTAACAGACAATAGTGGACTAGATCTAACCTAGTGCCATCCAGATGTTTTGGACTCATTAGCCTCAGCTGGCTGATGAGAGCTGAAGTCCAAAAATCTGTAGCACCAGGTTGGGCACCAGGTTGGGGAATGATGGACTGAATGGACAAATAGCCTGACTCATATGATGCTGGATGTTATTATTATTAGCTGTGTTATTCCTGCATTGCAGGGGTTGGACTAGATAACCCTCAGGATCCCTCAGGGATCCCTCAGGATCCCTTCCAACTCTACAATTCCATGATTCCACGATTCCATTATTCTATCATCATCATTGTGACCACCATCATCTCTTTGTTTCTCCATTTTTGTATTATGTACTCTAACACGTGAGTAGATTACTGTAGAAAAAATGTAATTGTTTCAGGAAAGCAAGTCACATTTCAAGGACAGAACACAGATTCATTTTGCATCGCAGGACCTTGCAGATTCCCTATTTAAATGCAAACCCTTTCCCCACATATTTTCCAGCCTGTTACTAAACAGTAACTGAGAAGGAAAACATCATACATTTTTGCTTTTTCACCCTTGCCAGAGATCTTGTTAATGAAGAACTTTTCTGGCCAATCCGTTTTACAGATTGCCAGCCCTTAATATGCACAATGACACACACGTGGCATATCTTACAAGGTGACTGTGGCTGCTTCCAGACAGATATTTGTATATATCCCATCACCACTGAGCTAAGGAAGAGGCATCGTCCAGTAGCAGAACATCTCTGAAGCATCTCCAAATACAGCTGGGAATGTCCCTAGTCTCAAACCCTGGAGAGCTGTTGCCAGTCTGTGTAGACGATACTGAACCAGGTGGGCCAACAAATCTGATTCAGAATAAGGCAGCTTCTTACGTTCCTGCATTTACTGCTGCTCCAGTGGTCCTGTTGGGAGTCACCAGGGTCCAGACCTTAGCCTCAATGAGACCCCCTTTGAAAAACACAAGGAGTGTGATCCTGTGGGGGCTTTTAGAACAAATGAGCAACCTAGGGACTCAGTACCCACTGAAGAAAAACAGATGTGCGTGGGAATATGCTAGAGACAACTCTACTGTGCCACAAGTAGAACCAACCATGTGCTTGCATCATTCTCTGGCATTGGCCTAATGTGGGATTCCCCAACCTGTTGACCTCCAGAGATGCTTTGGATGGTAAGTCCCATCAGTATCCAGCATGCCCAATGGTCAGGGATGATGGGAGTTGTAGTCCAGCAGCACCCAGAAGGCAGTACTAGGTGGGAGAAGGCTGGGCTAATGAAATATGTAACGGTGGCAAACATGCCTTTTCTAACGTATGCTGGCTTTCTCAGAAAAGCCACACGTAGGACAAACAAATTGTATTTCTTCGCCCTGCCCATTTCAACTTGAATTAAATACTGCAATTTGTTTTCCACAGCCATCAGAGTCGAGGGGAGGGAGAACACTTTGCTTAGCGGATATTTATAGCTTTCATTTGTACTATTTTCCAGTTCTCTCTCTCTCTCTCTCTCTCTCTCTCTCTCTCTCTTTCTCTCTCTCCGCATCTGCGAAGACAGATGCTTTCATTAATTCGAGTCCCCATTGCCCAAACCTCAGGAGGAGAGAAATATTAAAACAAATAAATTATTAAGTGTTCGCAAAATACCTCTCCCAGATATTAAAAAGGTGGTGACTGTCATCTCTGGCAGTGATCTCCGACTCGCTGACGGCAAGCAGCGAAGCATGCAGCTCAGCAGAAAAACTGGCTTTGCAAAAAATGTGGGCCGGCAGAAGAACCATAGGCATTAATGGGGGATGGAGAACCATAGGCATTAATGGGGGATGGAGAAGTGAAGAGGTGGACAAGAGCAACATTTCAAATGGACACATGTTTGGTGAGTCACAGGACTTTGCCCCATCAGAGTGTGGCTTCTGTTGGAAAGCAGTCCAGCTGTAGCAGTTAATGGGCATGTGCTGAATTTTGCATGCACTGTAGACCTACAAGACGCAAAGCTTATGCCATGCCTCCAGTTTCGCTATAGAACTTGCTTGCACAACAGGTAGTAGTGGCTGCCAACTTGGATGGCTTTAAAACAAGATATTTGTGAAGGATAAGGCTATCTAGGGCTCCTCGCCATGTCAATGATGTTATGCCCGCAGTGTTGGAGGCAGTATGCCTCTGAAGGCCACGTGCTGGGAATAACAAGGGGGGATGCTGTTGTGCTCATGTCCTGCTTCTGATCCTGCCACTGAGACATCAGGCTGGCCACTGAGGGGAGCAGAGGTCTGATAGATGGCCAAGAAATCAGGCACATGGTGTGGACACCTCTGGTCCTAGGACAGGGCATCGGGGACTGGACTGAGGAGGAATGGTGTGTTAGATTTCTGTTATGCCACTGTGCAGTTTTTGGAGTCGCAAGACTCTGTTGACATTCCAGACTGTTGGAAGTCTCATGGGAGATGGATGTTGATGTTACTGGTTTCCTGTTTCTTTGTTCCTGTTGTTCACTCTCACTCACACAGAGAGCAGATGCGTATTCTTTTCTGTCCTGCGTAGATAGAAATAAACGTAGCAATGTAGCACATATTTCCTGGCTCCTTCTGCTGTCTAGGTACTCTGCATAATGGGGAGCGTGCCTGAAGCCTCATTATAGGCTTAGGTTGTTAATCACCATCGGAGCAGAGGTCGATGGATTCTGAAGATATACGATGAGGAGGAGAGCCATTACAGCTCGGTCGTACGGAAGCTCCGATATGGTGGAGACCAGCCCCCTCCTCCTGCACCTCCCAGAGAAGAGGAAGACAATATAGATTTACAACAGTGGTTTGCAGAAAGTCATGGCTGTGAGACAGAAGAGGGACAAAGCTGGGAGATAATGGGAGAAGAGGAGGGGAGAGCAGCAGAGCTGGAGCAGCTGGTTGACACGCTATCACTAGAAACCATTCCAGACCCTCCTTCTCCTAGGACCCAATGAACAGTTGGGAGAAGAGGTTAGCCTGGAGAAGAGGAGGTTAAGGGGTGATATGATAGCCATGTTCAAATATATAAAAGGATGTCATATAGAGGAGGGAGAAAGGTTGTTTTCTGCTGCTCCAGAGAAGCGGACACGGAGCAATGGATCCAAACTACAAGAAAGAAGATTCCACCTAAACATTAGGAAGAACTTCCTGACAGTAAGAGCTGTTCGACAGTGGAATTTGCTGCCAAGGAGTGTGGTGGAGTCTCCTTATTTGGAGGTCTTTATGCAGAGGCTTGACAACCATATGTCAGGAGTGCTCTGATGGTGTTTCCTGCTTGGCAGGGGGTTGGACTCGATGGCCCTTGTGGTCTCTTCCAACTCTATGATTTTATGAACAGTGAAAGTGGTAGAGCAGAAAGCGAATAGGCAAATGGCCTTACGCAGCCGCCATAAAGTGAGTGCTGCAGCTGACAACTGAGAGGGAAGGGGGAGGAGATTACTTAAAGCAAGAGACGACATTTCTATGTCTCTCTGTGAATATGAATAAAAGACCTTGGTAAGAGCTTCTTGTCTTTCCATTACCAGCACCCTTCCATGAGGGAGGGGGGACAGATTCCCAGAAGCCTGACACAGGGTGATCTGGGTCAAATGGCTCCCCAAGGCTGCTGGGGGCTCTCCTCCTACTTCTCTGAGGAGACCCCAGCCTCTGGTTCTAGGCAGGGCTGGACCACCCACATTGAAAACATGACTGGAGTTTACTTCCCTAGCCTCCCCACATGGTTGGAATATTTCCAGCTATGTGAGGTTTCCTTGTGGATAATCAGCTCCTACATAGCTAGGAGGTTTAAAGAGTAGCCCTGTTGCTTGTCTTCTCACCTTCCTCTGGCTCAAAGCTGATCCCCCACCCCCTTCCCATCTCCTTAACTCCTGTTGAATAATAACTGCTGCTGAGGAATTCTAATAATAGTTATTATTGAATAGTAACTGCTGCTGAGGAATTCTAATAGAAGGAATTCTAACCTTACAGTTGCATTTACCCAGACCTAGCTGTGGTTTCCCTGGGAGATGTGGGTTTAAGCTGAATGCTTCGTCAAAAAAGGTGAGTTTTGGAGAGAGAACTGAGACGTGTTCTTGTTTGTTAATGAATTCACTGTGTGAAGCTCTTCCTCTGGCCTGTGAGTGGCTAGTTCTTTCCAAAAGAACTAGCATTTTGGAAAACAGAACCCATTTAATCTGTACCCAACTTGTAATAAAGGACTCTGTACCATGTAGATCAGGAAAAATAATAATATATAATAATTATTTATTATTTATTATTTATTATTTATACCCCGCCCATCTGGCTGAGTTTCCCCAGCCACTCTGGGCGGCTCCCAATCGAGTGTTAAAAACAATACAGCATTAAATATTAAAAACTTCCCTAAACAGATGTCTTTTAAAAATAAGATAGCTGCTTATTTCCTTGACATCTGATGGGAGGGCGTTCCACAGGGCAGGCACCACTACCGAGAAGACCCTCTGCCTGGTTCCCTGTAACCTCACTTCTTGCAATGAGGGAACCGCCAGAAGGCCCTCAGCGCTGGATCTCAGTGTCCGGGCTGAACGAGGAGGGTGGAGACGCTCCTTCAAGTATACAGAACCGAGGCCATTTAGGGCTTTAAAGGTCAGCACCAACACTTTGAATTGTGCTCGGACTGAAGAGGGGCCCTAACTGCATATGGTTAAACACATTTAGAAGCCACCTCACAACTGGAAAGCCTGATAATGTAGGGGAGGTTTCTAAGCACCTTCAGCTAAAGGCATTTGGGAACCACTTTCTGACCATTCCACTCAGAATGGGAAAGTCAGCTCCACTCTGCAGTTACCGGGAAAACATCTTGCATGTAAGGAACAGGTATCTCCATTGTATCTAGCAGGGTTTGCCAACATGGTACCCACGGGTGCACCCTTGAAGTTTTTCCCTGGCACCCATGAAAACCTCTGAGCACGCCCCCACTGCTTCCATGGGCATGAGGCGGGTGAAGGCGGTTGCCTCTTTCTTGGAACGAATACTGAACTGAAGGAGGAAGTTGGAAAGGTGGCACTCTTTCTCACTTCCTTTTTCAGCTTTCTGTGCTTTCCAAGGCTCAGGTGAATTCTGTGGGATTTGACTTTCTTGAAAAAGTGAAGTGCGTGCTTTCTCTCTTTCTGTCTCTCAGGGATGAGGGCTGATCCAGGGAAAGAAGTGACCAGAGTGAGTGATGCGCTGACTCTAAAATCTGAAAGAAAGTGCAGGCCTAAAAAGTTTGGCAACCCCTGAAGTATTATATTCAGTGCAGGTTTTTCCTAGAAAAATAGGTGTCAGTACTCACCATGAAGTTATTAGAGTAAGTGCCACACTTTTTAACAACAACAAAAGAGAGGTGCTGGTACTGCGTTCCCTTGGGTACCCCCCTGAAAGAAAAAGCACTGCTTATATCCCATAGTGTCCCTTCCATTAGCAAAAGGCTCTCTGATCCAGCAGTCTTCTAACCATGGGATGAGAGCAAGGCGTTTTTTTGCCGAATCCTTAATTGTAGTCTTTCAAACACCTTGTGAAGACGTGGCTTTTTAATTAGGCTTAGGGTGGATTAAATCATGTTTGTGCTGTCTTATGTTGTGTTTATTTTAATGACTGCTGGATTTGTTAATTTTCGTTTGATTGTAATGGGTTTACTTTGGAACGTTATTTGCTTCACATGGTGTTGCTGCTTAATCTCTTACCCACTCCCCGAAGTTTCTTTGAAAAGCAAGCTGAGCTAGAAATAAAGTGGTAAAAAGTAAAGAACACCCCTTGGCCTTGCAGCATTGCCCACACTGTTCCAAATGGTCCCTCGAGCAGATTTTAGAGGGTGCAAGGGGGCTGGAGGAGGGAGGTAAAGGTAAAGGGACCCCTGACCATTAGGTCCAGTCGTGACCGACTCTGGGGTTGCGGCGCTCACCTCGCTTTATTGGCCGAGGGAGCTGGCATACAGCTTCCGGGTCATGTGGCCAGCATGACTAAGCCGCTTCTGGTGAACCAGAGCAGCGCATGGAAACACCATTTACCTTCCCGCCGGAGCAGTACCTATTTATCTACTTGCACTTTGACGTGCTTTCGAACTGGTAGGTTGCCAGGAGCAGGGAGCGAGCAATGGGAGCTCACCCCATCACGGGGATTCGAACCGCTGACCTTCTGATTGGCAAGTCCTAGGCACTGTGGTTTAACCCACAGCGCCACCCACGTCCGGAGGAGGGAGGAGGTATCAGCAAATATTGACTCCCTCCTCTTTCTGTTGATCAAAGGCTCAGATGGATCTCCCTTCCATCGACAGGGCACCTGCACCTTTAATAGTTGTTAGAAGAGAAACTTATTAAAGGTGCAAGAGCTCCTTATATTTTTGGCATTTGGCTACCATATATTCAACCCATAGCGCAGATAATTGCCTTTGATCCTAAGATAAGTAAACACAAGGAATTTCACAGAAGGAACGTCTCCAGTCTCCTCCACTGCTTGTATCTCTCCTGAACATGAAAGCCTTTTCTGAACAATATGAGATGAGGCATGGAGGGTTGCCATGGGTAGGGTAGGAATGGAAGACTTCATCCCTGTGAGCCGACTATTAGTTTTAATTGTTCCGACGTGTTGCCTGTCCCTCACTGTTCACCCATCTCAGGGTAGGCTGCAACAAATCAAAAATACAACAACAAATTAAAAATGCAATCGTGCATTTTAAAAAGATTTTTTTAAATGCACTATTGCAAAAATATGCACTCACAAGATATAGGGGTGGGTTCAGCAAATATACACCTCAGGTGCCAAAGGCCAGGGTAGAGGGGTGTCAGTATTAGAATCTGACAACCAATAAATGAATGCTGGAAAAGTTATGGAATGGATATGCTAAGCCACCTCATTTCAGCCTGTTCCTCTTTGGCGCTATTTAGTTGGAACAGGCTATATATGTTCAAGGTCCCATCATACTCCATTCGCTGGTGATTTAAGTCCACCTGAAATTACATTAGCATGCACACAATGCACCCCCCCCCCAAGGATGCCACCTCCTAATATTTCTTACCTATAAAGAGAGTTCTGTTTTTGGAGATGACAAGATACTGCCAGGTCTGATCTTCACTGTTATTTATCACAGAGTGCCCTTGGAGTAACCAAGGGGAAAAAAAACTCTCAGCAAAAGCATACCCTAGAATATAATGTACTAAATAATATTCTTCAAATGCTTACCATGAGAGAATATGAATGTTGGCTGTCAACACACACCATGAGTATTGCGACAAATAGGTATTTGAAGCGAGGTTATTTGGGCATAATTTCAGACCGGCAATCTATGTTCTTCTCATTCCCAGTAAGCACCAGTTTATAAGAATATTGTAGTTCTTTGACAAAGGAAAGATTGATGTTTACAGCATGGGGGCGGGGGACGGTGGCAAAATACAAATAAACCTATGCAGTTTAAAAGACAGCCCAGCATTTTTGTGGAAAACAAGTCTAGACTGAAATATCTCTCCTGCCCCTGCACAAACAAACCCCAAAGTGTGCTACATTAAAAAGACCAATTTTTCTGAGCCAAATTGACTTTTCCTTTTCAATTTATTTCAAATTGTTTGTTTATTAAATGCCTACAAATTATCTGCAATAATTACTGAACTATCAGTGCAGCGAGAACAGCTTGATGGAAAACCGAATCCTTAATACAATTGAAGCAATTCTTAATAGCAATTGCAGATAATTAGGATAACCAAGCTAGCACAGCATGTTGATGAGTCGTTGAAACTAGCTAACCAAAAACTGGAAGAAGAATACTGGGGTCCTATTACTGTTTTGCCTTCGATTTAAGTAGTGTGGTATACGCCACACCGAAAGTCAGCTGTGAGATTTTCAAAGGCCTTCCTGAGTTCTTTGTTTTAAACCTCTTTGCGCATGATTTCTCTGTGGCAAATAAAGTGATAAATGAAAATCCTTCCAGACTTTCCCCTAATGAAGGCTCCATGTCTTCAACATCAACACATCTGAGACTGCTGCTAAACTCACAGGCAAAACGCCAGGGTGCTGAAAAATAGCTATCTGAATCCAGAGCTCTGTTAGGAATATGCAAATCTTCCACCCCGTGCCTTAAAATGAAGGCCGGGTGAGAGGGAATGACAGCAAATGCAGGATGAATGAAAACTGAAGATCTGACAATGTTTTATGAACCAAAAGGCATGAACAAGCTGTAGCACAGCTCTTCCAATATGGCAAATTCCCTGCTGATATCTGCAAAAGTGCCAAGAGAAAGGGGCAGCAATCTTCGAAAAGCATTTGCGGCACAACTAGGGACAATGAGGGCACTGCTCATGAATATGTGGAAAGAATCGATGGCACCCATGGAAGGTCAGTTGAAAGAAATTAATGCCAGATTAGACTCAATGTATGAAATGGCCACATCAACAGCAACAACAAGAAAACTGGGGCTTAGCTCATTATAAGGAAATTAAATATTTGCAAGCACCTTGAATTTAGCCTGGAAGCAAATGAAGAACCAGTAGAATACTGGAGTTATATGATCAAATAAAGGGGCTGTCATCAACAGCCTAGCTCAGGCATAGGCAAACTCGGCCCTCCAGATGTTTTGGGACTGCAACTCCCATCATCCCTGACCACTGGTCCTGTTAGCTAGGGATGATGGGAGTTGTAGTCCCAAAACATCTAGAGGGCCAAGTTTGCCTATGCCTGGCCTAGCTGCTGCATTTATTCTATTTCTACTTTTCTAAAGTATATGATGAAAGCATACTAGTGATGGTCCCAAGAGATGACCGTGGCAATACCTCCACCAAAGGCCACTGCCAGTATGCCAACAGAACTGGTCCAAAATAATTCAAAGCATTGTTAATGTACTCAGGAGGTCTAGTGGACTCCCAAACCAGGAACCTTTTTCTTTAAGGAGGAGTGAAATCCAGTAGAGGCTCAGTGCTTATTGCTTGATTGGTGATTCCTCCCGCTAACAGGACTTCCACCTTGTCCAAATTAAGTATCATGTTGTTTACCCACATTCAGTCGCTCACCACTGATCTTGTGGTGGCCTCCAGAGGATTCCCCTTAGAGTCAGATAGAAAGGAGAGACAGAGTTGGGTGTCGCAACTCTCCAAATCTCCAAGCAGTATAATGTTAAACAGTATTGTTGAGGATGAGAATGGGATCCTGTGGAGCTACATGAGCCAGGGGTCATTGGGACAAGCAGTTAAGATGGATCAAGAATGCTGAGGCTGTGAAGATCAAAGTATTTCTGCTCTCTGGTATAACACAGAAATCGCTTAAATTTAATGATTCCTAGTGTTGCAGTAATCAAAACCTAAAAAGATATCTAAATCAATGTGAACCCTTTGAATGCTTTAATTAATGGAATACACACTTTGAATTCATAACCCTTATGTTAACTTCATCATTTCAACATTATCCATTTTGATTTTAAGTAAGCTGCCTTTTGTCAAATTGATTTGGTGTTGAGACCCTACTGATCTGTCCCTGAGGAAAAAACAACCTTAGTGTTAAACACAGTTACTCTGGCATGAATCCCATTGACCTCATCTTATAAATGTTGCCCAAAAAAATCAATGGGACTTAATCATGAGTAAGCTTATCAAGGATTGCAACCTTAACCTTTATGCAAATAGATTCCATGCCAGCTTTCCAGTATTTTGGCCCCATCATCTGAGCACCCTGACACTACGCTAGAATGAGCTCATTTGGAAATGCCACACAATATTGGGACAAAAGAGATCAAATTAAGTACATAAATCTATATTTTAATACCTCTATAAGTAGCCTGATTTACAAGGGTGCTAAGAAGTAAATTGCATCTTCTAATCCAGATAATGCAGGAATGTCTTTTTAATTAACCATTAACCCAGGGATCAATCTGGTCTACAAAACATTTCTTGAAACCTCTCTCTCCCTCCCTCCTCCCTCCACCAGAAAAAAACCACCTAAGGTGATTCAAGGTGTGTTGTGATATAGCTATGCTGTGAATTTCCCTGCCCTCAATTCCTGTTCATTGGCTGTCAGCTGTGAGGCTGGGAAAATTCCTAGGCAAGATTATACTGAGTCAGGCATCGAGTATCCATAGCATAGGTTTTATGGAAACATGGGGGAAAACAAGACACTGGCTATTTGGAAAGGTCTTGTAGTAAGTATCCTTTGCCATATAGTTTGGAAACCATGAGTATGCATAGTTAGCATGCCAGATTTGGAACTGGGAGGCCTAGGTTGTGTATACACCAAATCTTAAAAGCACATTTGACGCACATTCTTTCCCTCAAATAATTCTGGGCACTGTAGTTTACCTCTCACAGATTTGCAATTCCCAGGCAGTAGCTGACCAGAGAGGCAGTTATCTCTTCCACCAACAGAGGCAACCTGTAGTGCTCATGCTTTATGTCAATCAGGTTGAGCTTATAACTCGTAACTGCTGCCTTTCACATTGTTTTTGCTGCGTTTACAGCACTGAAATGACCTCCTCAAGCCTGGGCAGTGTTTATGGAGGTCCTATGCTTCCCAGATGACAGGGCCCCACTATTGGCCTTGCTGATGTGGTCCAAAGGAAAGTAGGGCAATACATTTGGTACCAGCTTGGCTGTAGGAGTTGTCAGAAGGAGGCATACAAGGCACCATCCAACTACCTTAGGAACACCACTCCAGATTTGTGTAGGATTTAGTCCTTAGCCTTTTCTTTTCCTGAAGAGGTCCCACAAGACAGTGGGTACTGATTTCTCCTCGAGGTTTACTCCTGAAACCTTTCTCATGAGTGAGTGTATCCAGAAGGCATCAGAGGTTTAGGCTCAGAGTTTTCCTTCTTCCAAATGGGCTACCTTCCCAGGTTGATGAGCCCCACCCGCCTCTCATTTCCATATATTGTACATCTCATGCAGAAACTGCCTTCTTGACTGTTGGACCCACTATTGGTCTCATCTGCTCAATCTGCCGGAGTCTGTCTTCACATCTAGAGCATGTCCCTAACTCACCAGTGATTGAGACCCATTGGCTACCCTCATCTGTTTCCGCCGACCAGACAATATATTTTAATAAACATTTAATAGTGAACTGGTCTTTGACCGTAATAAATTATCTATCTGATCTATCTGAACCTTTAATAATAACCTTGTGGAATATTAATCCCAGCCAAACTGACAATTCCCCCTTCCCTTATGTAAAGCGAACTGCAAAGTTCCTAACAGCTCTGTTTCCTATTCAGAAAAAGTTCCACACTCTCACACACAGCTCTGTCAATTGGTGTCAGTCTTCACAACCATATGCATAATACAACACAGATGCAATGTTCTAGGCAACTAACAATAGCATCTGCCTTTCAGTTTAACAAGGCAACATGCCCATAGTCAGTTCTATTGATCTGTTTGCCTTTCTTTCACCCCTTCTGTCAAAAAAGGGACTTTAAGAGGCATAGCCAAATTCTAAGCCTGAAGGAATTGGGCTTTTAAAAGATAGAAAACACACACTTTGTATGGTTAGAAGTAACTCAGAAACACTATGGATCAGAATGAGAAAGGTAGCTTGGCACCCCCAAGAAAATCAACGAATAATAAAGAGTTTTCTTGGCAATGTGTGTGTATTTTGCAGCTTCCAGAGAAAATCATCCTTAACTGATATAATATGCCTAAAGGCCAGGTGGAACTTCGAATGATGAAATTTTTAAAAGGAGGAATGTTCATAGAGAATTGGGGAGAAAGGTGCCCACATAAAAGGGAGGTTTGGCAGCTTTTCAAGTGCTGAAGCCTGCCTTTGAACAGGTTCAACCTGCAGACAGTCATAATGAGCCATGCATTTCAGAATCAAAAGGAGAAAAAGCAGACCATCGAAGGTTCCTTCGTGATTATTCGCGTTGCCAAAAGAAAGGCTTTGGGACTTCCATATGCTTGAACAGGCCAGGTCCACAATATGAGGACACGGCTGGGATGAAGATACTTGTCTGTTCCAGTTCCTTAAATGGGGGCAGTCACTAGCCTTTCCTCCCGATTCCACAAGGGCAATTCACGCAGAGGAGCACCCTTCCGCAATTGGCTCCTGTAAGTTGCCTTCTCTGATTGGCTGCTTTCACATGCCCTTTCCCCTGACTTCTATCAGCCTCACTAAGCATGGGGGGGATTTGATTCAGTTCACCCTGAAAGCCAACCTAATTTGTAGTTTCTGAATCAATATGCAGTCTGTAACACAGGCAGCCTGGAATCTGTGCAGATTGTGGGCAAATGCAGTATTCTTGAATCCCCAAAGAACCCTTCCAAGGGCAAGTCACTTGATAACTTGTAAGTTCACATCTTTTAAACATGCGGGCGCATTTTTAGGAAGGCTACCTCTGCAAACAGCAAGCGCCACAGCTTTAAAATCAAAACCTGTGGACTGTGTCGAATGCTGAAAGGTTACATTCACTAATGATCTCTGGTGGAGTGCCAGTTCCTTAGCAAGTGTCAACATTCCTTTGATTTCTGGCCTATGACATGACAAATGACCTATTCGCTCCATGTCACCTCTCAAAAGCCAAGTCCACTGAAGGCGTTTTCTCTGATTACTTGAATTATCCATTAGAATTTCATGAGGATTTGAATCAACACTAGAGATATGCAAAAGCAAAACACACACACACACACACACAAAACTCAAGAGGTTTTTTTTTTACTTCTTCCAGTCCCCCTTGAAATTTCTTAGGTTTTTTTCACCTCAAGAGGGACCTCAACATCTGTGACTAGATTTCTTTTTCAATGCAATCTTTTTGGTGCCTGCTGAAAACTTTACCGTTTGGACAAGCCTACCCAGACACTTAGAAAGTTGAGATAATTTAAATCTATTTCAGTATACCTGAAGGAGCGTCTCCCCCCCCCCCCATCATTCAGCCTGGACACTGAGGTTCTCCTTGGAGGGTCTTCTGCTGGTTCCCTCACTGCGAGAAGCGAAGTTACATTGAACCAGGCAGAGGGCCTTCTCAGTAGTGGTGCCCTCCCTGTGGAACGCCTTCCCATCAGATGTCAAGTAGATAAAGAACTACATAACTTTTAGAAGACATCTGAAGGCAGCCCTGTTTAGGGAAGTTCTTAATGTCCGATGTTTTATTATGTTTCGTCATATGCTGTAAGCTGCCCAGAGTGGCTGGGGAAACCCAACCAGATGGGCAGGGTAATAATAATAAAAATAAAATGCTTTAAAGTAGGGTTGAAATTTTTCTTTAGTTTACTATTTTGTCTTTTGTAAACTGGATTGAGAGGGTTTCTTTTACAATCAAGCGGTGTATAAATTTTATAAAATAAAATAAACTTAGGGATGTGCAAAACACACACAACCTTGAGAAAGCTGACTTCCCATTTAAAATTCTTCAGATGCAGGGTTGGCCCTAGACATTTTGCTTCCTTGAAGCAAACCAGGAAATGGTGTCCTCCCCAGGAAACATAGTTTGTTAAGGGTGCTTAACAACAATCCAGAGAATTGTAGCTTAAGGGTGGTTGGCAAAAATCCTTGGAACTGTAAGGGTGCTTTAAAACAATTCTGGGAATTGTAGTTTGTAAAGGGTGATTAGACAGCAATCAATCACCTTGCTGCCCCATTTTTATTTTTTTTAGTGAACCTCAAAAAAATATGCTATTGGAATGAAAGGGTGGACATAACATTCTCAACCCCCTCATCTATTTTCAACTGACTCTGAATTCCTTTCTTTTGCACTACACACATATACACAAACACACACATCCCCCCTCTTTTTCTTGTCTTTGCAATTGTTCATTCTCTCTCCTTTCTCCCTTTTCTCTTTTATTCTCTCTCTTTTTCTTTCTGTGGTGTCTTCTATCTTGGTTATTACTTTTATTATTATCAGTGCTTTTCTTCTAGAAAAGCAGGTGCCCGTAATACCCCCAGAAAAATAGCATTGATTGTTATTATTATTGGTTTTGTTTCAATGCAACTTTCTCTACTAGTTTGCAGTGTGTGTTTGTGTGTGCTGTATTTAATTATGCTAGTGTAGTTTCTCATCGATGGGGTCGGGGGGGTTGTGTGTGTGTAGTCACATCTGATGAAATGTGTTGCTTTTCTTTTCTTCCCATTTGCAATTATAAGTAGTAGTAGTAGTAGTAGTAGTAGTAGTAGTAGTAGTAATAATAATAATAATAATAATAATAATAATAATAATAATAATAATTAATAATTTATTTATACCCCACCCATCTGTCTTGGTTTCCCCAGATATAGATATATATAATGAAACAGCGCTAAGATGTCTGAACCATATGACAATACAAAAGTGTTGATCTGGGATTTTGAATAAAACATTTAAAATAAAAATGGCTTTGTGGGAGCAGAAGACCAATAAGCAGATGAATGCCCTTCTACATAAAAAGCCCCAACTTAACCACAGAAGGAGAAAGGGGTTTAAAGGACAGAGAGGAAGGGAGAGAAGAGAGAAAACACCATGACTGGGGAAAATTAGAAGAGCATCTAATTAAAAAATAAAGGCTCAGTCATATAACCCCCCCTCTCTCTCTGTGTGTGTGTGTGTGTGCTCTTCATTCCTAGATTCCCTTTGCCCTTTCCATATGAAACACAACCTTATTTGGACCACTTTACGCACATGGAGCTCACTGGGGTTTACTCTTAAGGATTGCAACCATACTGTTTGACTCTCAGAAGGAACGTCACTAGGGTTTACTTACGAATGGCAGGGGAGGAAATGGATGCTGCCTCTACATCTCAAACAGCACCACTATTGCCTTTTCGTATCCACTGTTCC
This sequence comes from Podarcis liolepis, assembly GCF_965112155.1. Lineage (NCBI taxonomy): Eukaryota > Metazoa > Chordata > Lepidosauria > Squamata > Lacertidae > Podarcis > Podarcis liolepis. The sequence goes on from NC_139558.1 coordinate 85,371,460, forward strand.
AACCCAACGGGCACAAATCACAGCAGTTGCCTCTCTTCCAGTTTTCAGAAGAAAAACATGTACGTTAAAACAAAGGAAAGACTGAAGCAATGACGTTTGGCTCGAACGAGGAGTGCTTCATCTTCAAAGCTCTTGGAGGGAGACTAACTAATTAATTCTGAAGCAGTTCTAGAATTCAAACTTATAATATAGCAATAGTAAAAAAAAAAAACCCACAAAAAACCACACACTTTACATTAGTAATGTTACGGTTCCACTGAACTTCCAAGCTATGCTAAAAAGGGAGATGTCTTCTGACAGCAACATGCTGCTGCTGAAGTATTAAGGGTAGCAGAGAATGAGAAATTATGTATAATAATACCGTTCAAAGATACATTAAAGGTCAGATAAAAATTTTAAGATGTACTTTCTCCTGGGCTGCAAACACTCCCTCTTTGAAGAGTTACTGTAAGTTCTTCTAAGGGCTTTACTTTAAATACTTTTGTCTTTTCCCATTTATGTGCTGTGGCAACTCTTTTTTATTCATTCCTAGTCACAATTCAAAGTATCCCTGAACTCCAGGGCATACATGCAGCAGGACAGTCCAACTCTGGGTTGCTGAGAGAAAGACTTCCAGCTGCGCAGATATAAGATGGGGACACATGGATTACCGGTAATACATGTGAAAAGGGTCTAGAGCAGGGGTAGGCAAACTAAGGCCCAGGGGCTGGATGTGGCCCAATCACCTTCTCAATCCTGCCCGCAGATGGTCGGGGACTCAGCATGTTTTCACATGAGTAGAATGTGTGCTTTGATTTAAAATGCATCTCTGGGTTATTTGTGGGGCATAGGAATTCGTTCATTTTTCTTCTTCAAAATATAGTCCGGCCCCCCACATGGTCTGAGGGACGGTGGACCAGCCCCCTGCTGAAAAAGGTTGCTGACCCCTGGTCTAGGGGACAAGCTTAACCCGAGTCAATAGTGTGAAGCAGCAACAAAAAAGCTAACGTTATACTAGGCTGAATCTACAGAAGTTTAGTGTCCATAGTCCCACTCTATTCTGCCTTAGTCAGACCAGATCTGGAGTACAGTGGTACCTCGGGTTAAGTATTTAATTCGTTCTGGAGGTCTGTTCTTAACCTGAAACTGTACTTAACCTGAAGCACCACTTTAGCTAATGGGGCCTCCTGCTGCCGCTGTGCCACCGGAGCACCATTTCTGTTCTCATCCGGAAGCAAAGTTCTTAACCCGAGGTAATATTTCTGGGTTAGTGGAGTCTGTAACCTGAAGCATATGTAACCTGAAGCGTATGTAACCCAAGGTACCACTGTACTGTGTCCAGTTCTGGGCACCACAATTTAAGAAGGAAATTGACAAGCTGGAACATGTGCAGAGGAGGGCAACCAAGATGATCAAAGAAACCAAGCCTTATGAGGGAGTTGGGTATGTTGAGCTTACCTGCATCCTCTGCCCACACCTTCTCCAACTCTCATGCTCCTCTGCCCATCCCTGATGCTTCAGCAAGACTCTGACATTTTAACTCCTCCCTACTGGGAGTTTGAACTTCTAGAGATCGTGGGAAAGGAGCAGAATCTGGAAAACTGACAAATATCCTCTCCCATCCAAGGCCAGGACTGCATCTGCAGTAGTATGGAGATGAATAGACAGGCAGGTGGCTTTGGGAACGCTTTGGAGAAATGTTACATCTCTGCGTGTTTCTGCGTGCAGAGCAGATGGTCTACCTTTCCTTACTTTTTCACCCAATAGAAGAAAGTTGCTTCTATCAGAGCCCGGCTGTTAGGAAAACTCTTCCAGTGCTCATGACATGTTTGCTGTTTGCTGGCGATGGAGAGGTTTTGTGCCTCCCTATTTTCCTGGTCTCTTCTCACCCCTCTGCGAGTTTTGATGTTTTATTAATACTTCTGAGAGTTCCTGTAACGCAAGCATCTAAAAATCCCTTTGTGGGAAAGCTGCCCAAAGTTGCCAATAAAATATGAAGTTTTTATCATCTACCCGACATCCTGAGCTTTAATCATATTTCATTTTGTTCTCAGATGCCGACCTCTGCTCTTTGGAGGCTCAGCCAGTCTCTTGAGCTAAGCTTCTCTCCCAATTTAGTTTTCTCCTGTTACCACGAGACTCCAATAACTTTGTACTTAAAAACAAACCCGAGCTTATCTGTGTGTACGTGATGGAATGCATAGATCAACAGAGCTGCAGCAGCTGGCATATATCCACGCCCAAATCTAGACCTGGATAGGACATTCTCCACAAGAAGACATCTGAGGTCAGTGGTTTAAAATGGACTCTCGACTGCAAGGATGTGGAACCTCGGGTACAGGGGCTGGATGAAGCCCTCTAGTTCCCTCTGTCTCACCCTGACTCTCCACATACAACACCCTGTGCTTGACTGGATTACTTCTGACTTTTGTATGACTTTTGTATGTACAAAGGTAAGAGTCACATCCATTGCTCCACCCCCTTTTGCAGCCCCTTTCGTTACCACTGTCAGTGAACACCCAGGGCTGTTCTCGTCAGACTGGGAAGTCCAGGATTAGATGGTTGAGCTTCTTCTTTGCACTGGAGCATCCATGTAGGGATAGTATCATAGGGAAGCGGATGGCGCTGTGGTCTAAACCACTGAGCCTCTTGGGCTTGCCGATCAGAAGGTTGGCAGTTTGAATCTCCGCAACAGGGTGAGCTCTCCTTGCTCTGTCCCAGCTCCTGCCAACCTAGCAGTTCTAAAGCATGCCAATGGAAGTAGATAAATAGGTACCTCTGTGGCAAGAAGGTAAAAGGTGCTCTAGTTTCTGTCACGGTGTCCTGCTGCACCAGAAGCGGTTTAGTCATGCTGGCCACATGACCTGGAATGCTGTCTGTGGACAAACACCGGCTCCCTTGGCCTGAAAGCGAGATGAGTGCCGCAACCCCATTGTCTCCTTGACTGGACTTAACTGTCCAGGGGGTCCTTCACCTTTCTTTTAGTATCATATCATTGTGGGTTCTTGCAATGCCACGACTCAGATCTCATCTCATGTTCAATGCATAGGTGAGATAATCTGGGATAGCTCATAAGACTCTTAATCTCATGGTTGTGGGTTTGAGCCCCACATCGGGCAAAAGATTCCTGCGTTGCAGGGGGGGTGAACTAGATGACCCTCGGTGTCCCTTCCAACTCCACAACTCTACAATTCTATGCTTTTATCCTGTCCTCTGCATCCTGCTTCAGTGCCTTGGGTCTTCGAGCAACTCGTTAGACCTTTCTGAAGTCACACTCAGAATGACTGATTGAAATCCCCTGCAGCCCCCCGAAGTGCTCCCCACTTTCTTCTCATTCCTCCATCCCATATATATGTGGATTAGCACTTTGCTATCCACAGAGAGGCTAAAAGGTAATTTAACTCCAGCTCTGCCCTCTCTATGTTCTATTATATGTTATGAAAGCCCAGGGCAGGAACAAGACATGATGTTTAATAGAAATAATACCCCCATGGAACTATAGTTCATCACAAGTTTCTCTCGGGTAACCAGCTGCTATATTTTTTACGTCCAACTGAACATTATCTCAGCCCGAAGGATTTTTTCCCCTGTCTGCCTGTCTGTCTACAAAGCGGAAGCATAACGATGCCCTCAGTGTCCTGGATCTAGATTTCATTTTTAATGGAATATTATCCTTTAAGCTGAGGATTTCAGGTGCCACAAACCTTCCATCACATCCTATGCAGCCGAGAAGCTTAATGTTAAGAATGGAAAAATACAATTCGCAGAATGGGAAGAATGGGAAGATAATATTCACAGAAAGGCATAAACGTCGCTCCCCAGGCCCTACAAAAATTCGGAATGGCGGTATGGGGATCAGTGGGAAAATAAAGATGTTAATATCAGATTGGTTAGTACAGATCTGGGCTATTAGATATCTTTTAAACCTCACAAACTTGTCCTGAGTTGGAGAAGTGGACAAGTTGGTTGAGGAAGGAAGCATTTATTTGCATAATGCAATTTAATTTAATTGCATAATGCATTGCAAGGGTAGCCAAGGTGGTGACTTCCCAATGTTGTGGACTCCTACCCCCATCAGCCACAGCCAGAAAAAAATGAGGGATGATGGAAGTTGTAGTCCAAAACATCGGATGGCTACAACAATATTTTTTATATAATTATGCAGTATTGCTAGGATGTGGAATCTTTGGCCCACCAGATAGTGTTCCCAGCAGCCCCAGCAGGGAAGGCACCACTAGATTTAGGGTCGTGTAGACAGTTCCCTCACATGGGGCACGAAATTGAGGGGGGTGCAAAATTGAGATGATCCACTTGGGGGTGCCAAATTGTGGCCTTGCAAACGGGTGCCATATTAAGAAAGATTACCAAAGTCCACCCCTGAGCAAGGTTCCCTACACCTGCTCAACCCACCTCTGATTCCCAGCATGTGGTGTTCAGAAGCATAATGCCTCAGACTGTGGAGGCAGCACATAGTCATTGTGGCTCTGGTGGTCTTGTCGTCCTGTCTAATCCTCTGAGAAGCCTTCCAACCTGGTGGCCAGCTTCTGGGCTATATTTAAGCCTTTCCCTCTCCTTCCTCTCATGGTGTCTTTCTCTCTGTCTCTGTCTCGCTACTCTCTGGGTTATTGGGATGATCCTTAGAAAGGGCTGCCTTAGGAAGTTAGAGCTGATGAGGAATTCCACCATCTTTAATGGCCGTAAATAAAAGCAAAGGCAGATATTTCCCTAGTAAACACAACACAAAGCATCGTCTAGTGGTGCTTTGCAAAAGAAGTCGGTGACATTTTACCATCTGGCCCAGCCAAGAAGTATCCCTAAATCTGGACAAGTATAAATTAAAGACAAAAATCCTATTTACCTGCAGATAGAAATTCATTATGTTAAGGTCAAATGCATCTGGAGCTGTCTGCAAAACTGGCAAATACTATTAACAAGCTTTATATAAAGTGGAGTGGAGACAACTCTGCTTTTCCCACATTAAAGGTGCATTGAGAACAGGTGCGAAGAAACTTTTTGCACTCCAGATGTTGCTGTTGAAAGGTCATGTGAGCTCTCCCACCCAGCCATGGCATCTGCTACTTTAAGGAGATGATGAATAAGGACACTTTTAAAATAAATAAATAGAAACAAACCAGAAACTGATGTGGAAATGAGAAGTTAAGACTGGGAAAATGAAAAATGGAGAGAAACCAAAAAGGATGGATTTGCCCCTTCTAGGCTTAGCATTGACCCTGGAAATCACAAACACCTGGACTCCTGCTCTCTACTATGCATCACATCCTGGTCTAAGAAGTGAGTTGCAGCTCCTTCAAGACAGCCATATTGGCAACTCAGGCAAGCAAATCAGTTGACAACTTGCCAGGTCCAACCACGTTTGCCAGTTTCCTGCAGGTATCTGATGGGCAACTGTGGGAACAAGATGCTGGACTTGAAAGGACATTGGCCTGATCCAGCAGGCTCTTCATATCATCTTACGTTCTTAACCATCTCTTCCTCCCGGAAGCAAAGCAGTAGATCCCAGCTTTGCTAAAAGTGTTTCTATTTCGCTGCCGTGAAACATGGTCTGAAAAAAAAAGAGGAAAGGATGGGGAGATTTTCAGCTTAATGCAAAATACGATAGTAGAAAGAAATACTGGAAGCTGCCCATCATTCTTTCCAAGGCACTTAGAAGAAGAGGGAATGAATTACCTTTCCAAAAATAACTTTCCCCAGTCCTCTTTCTGCACTCATTCTTATTCCTCCGAAGTTTCAATTTCACACTGTGTACCAGACTACCTTAGGGGCACATGCCGTTATCCTCAATAAAAGCACGCCTAGCATAGAGGAGTCCTTGAAGCACAGAGATATAACAGCAAGAGGGTGCTATTTAGCATTTAAAATGGAAGGAGACTGGTCCAGTGAAGTTATAAGTTTTTGAGAATATTTTTTAGACCAACTGCTCACGCTACCCATGATTAAAAGAATGCAAATCAGTATGGAAAGGAAACCAGGGAGAGGTGAACTCTCCAACTTGCCTATCGTGATATTGTGCATAAATTGTGCATAAATTAGAGCTTAATTCCTCCCACTTGCATCTCCTAATGGATTGAGGCAGATGTTTCTTGTATGCCATTATTCATACATTCAGAAAGCGAGTGAGTTCAAGATGCCTTCTCTCGGGGGTCGGAATCTTCACCGAACAACGCCTTTATTTCTGACTGCTCTCTCATATGAAAACACATGGGTCCGCCTCCCTTCCTCTCCGCATCAAACTCCAAACATCAGTCCAAGATCACTTGAGAAATCACTCCAGTTGTCTTTTAACAATGAATTGTTTTGGCATGCCAAAGAGGAATAAGAACTTTATATGAGCATTCATGGGAGTGAACTCCAACACACTGCACAATTTTGTACAATTTTGATTTGGCCCATCCAATTACCCCTTCATTCTTATGGGTTGCCTGGAGGCTGCAGTAGTGCACAAATTACATGGGGCTCAGAGAGCACCTGACCTTTTTGTTTCAGCTGGTTCCCCCTGCACTGCTTTAGAAGGTTGCCAGGAGGATATAGTTTGGCTAAGATGGTAAACCAAAGGAGAGGTCCCTTAAAAAAGACCTACAAAATAACTAGGTCATGGACCAATGAGTGGCAGGAACAATAATTGAGTGTCAGTCGCTGCTGCCAACGACTCCCATGGCCGGTTGCCCAGGAATGTACAAAGACAAGGAATGTTCTTACCGTCTGCTTTTTATTCAGTATTTACAGAGAGAGGCTCTAGAACCCAGCTTCTTGAATAATGGCATTGTCCCGAGTGAATCTCCACGCCCCTGTTTCTTCCACTTCCTCATTCATCATTCACATTGTCTCTTCTACGGGTGCTGTTACATGCCTTCTGTCTTTGAGCTCTTTGCTCTCCTACTTTTAAGGCTTGCCAGGTTCTTGGGGGTGGGTGGGTCTGGAATGCTTTCTAAAGACACTGTGTCCATTAGCTGTGCCCCCCTCCTGGTGCTTGCTCTTCCTCTTCCTCCTCTCCCATAATTTCCCAAATGTCTCCCTCATCTGCCTCTTCCTCTTCTCTGGAAGGTTACAGATAGGTAGCCGTGTTGGTCTGCCATAGTCAAAATAAAAAAATTCCTTCCAGTAGCACCTTAAAGACCAACTAAGTTAGTTCTTGGTATGAGCTTTCGTGTGCATGCACACTTCTTCAGATACACAGAAGTGTGCATGCACACGAAAGCTCATACCAAGAACTAACTTAGTTGGTCTTTAAGGTGCTACTGGAAGGAATTTTTTTTATTTTTTCTCTGGAATGGTCAGGCTGGGGAAGTGGTCTCCACCATTCCTCCTCTGCCCAGTCCCTGACACTGAGTAATGAAATACATATATCATATATGAAGTACAATAAGAGGGTGCAAAACAATAAAAACTATGTCTTGGTGAAATAAATAACTGTACTTGGTAGTATAGTACAGTAGCTTCCCAAGAAGTAATGAAACATAAATACATTCTAGAGTTTTTGTCATTCAATTGGATTGTCTATTATTCAACTGATGTATAGATTTGAAGATTATGAGGTATAGATTTTGTTTATCATTTCATTTAACTGATACACAGTATTTAGATTGCCTATTACTTATTATTATTATTATTACTACTACATCTGTTTCTATACAGATTTAGAATCGATTCATTCCATAACATAGTTTTGTCTTGTTTCTTTTCCTTTTATTGTACTTTACATAGGATATACAGTGGTACCTTGGGTTAAGTACTTAATTCGTTCCGGAGGTCCGTTCTTAACCTGAAACTGTTCTTAACCTGAAGCACCACTTTAGCTTATGGTGCCTCCTGCTGCCGCCGTGCTGCTGGAGCACGATTTCTGTTCTCATCCTGAAGCAAAGTTCTTAACCTGAAGCACTATTTCTGGGTTAGTGGAGTCTGTAACCTGAGGGTGTGGCCTGGGGAGAGTCCCAAGGGCTAGACCGAGAGGGCTGGAGGGCTTCATTTGAGCCCTGGGCCTGAAGTTTCCCCACCCCTGTTCTGGGAACACACACAACTTCCTGTCCTGGAGAGGGATGAAGAACTTCCGGCTGGGAGGGGGGCAGTTACACCCCTTCAGACCTCTCCGTCTGGTCCTTGGGACACATTTTTGCCTGTGTCCTTGAATTCCTATAATGCCTCTTGGTTGCCTGGAGTATCAAGAGGGGTGTCTGCAGAATTCACAGACATTACTCTGCCCACTTTCCCCTCTGTCTTTGCCCACCTCTGGCCCCTGGAAGAATGTCTCTCTGCCTCTGTGGCCCCTGGGAAGTTGCCCAGGAGGGAATATGGCCCTCAGGCTGAAAATGTTTCCCCTTTTCTGATCTAAGGAGAGATGAAGGGTGTGGCCATTATTGCCTCCCTCTTTCCTGCACAATGCAGACCACTGAGCAAGCACCAGAGCTGGAGAAATCTCCTTTCCCAGGCCAGTTGTTGGAGAAAGGAGCACCCCAGCATCCTGGATCAGAGGTGGAGAGAGACTTGAGAAGAGGGGAAGGACAGGTTGCAGGACATCTGCTTTGAATGTCTAAGGTCACAGGCTCCGTCCCCAGCTTCTCTGGGGAGGACTGGAAAAGTCTGAAACCCTGGAGACCTGCTGCCAATCAATGTTGATAGCACTGAGATCGATGGATCTTTGGGTCTGACTTGGTAGAAGGCAGTTTCCTATGTTCCTAAGAGGCATAAGGTGGGATTCGACAGCAGCCATGGTGGCAGGGTGTGTGTGTGTGTGTGTGTGTGTGTGTGTGTGTGAGAGAGAGAGAGAGAGAGAGAGAGAGAGAGAGAGAGAGAGAGGAAGAAATCAGAGGATGCTGAAAGGACCTGCATCTGACTCCTTTCAGATTGCTCTTGGTATTCCATCTGGCAGACAGACTTGCCCTTGAATGCTTGGGGAGAGAGAGAGAGAGAGAGAGAGAGAGAGAGAGAGAGAGAGAGAGAGAGAAACATCCCCCACCCCTCACACTTCCCCTTGTGTTTTAATGTGTTCTGTCACTTGCTGGTCCCACGCTCCCTCAACATATAATCTCTCACACAGCTCAGTGGCCAAGAGAATGACTGAGGCACTCAGACCCCTCTCCAAGGCTATTTTCCAGGGTAAACAAAACGGCAACTTGTAAAGATTACTGATGAACTCGATCTTCCTCTGGAGACAGCACATTATCTCAGAGTCAGCCTGTTTTCTGTCAGCACGTCCCCCACAACTCTCTCCCCCCGCACCTCACCACCACCAAGAATGTCAAGGTCAGCCAAACAGACCCTCCCCAGTGACAAGAACACAAGCGTCTCTGTGCTGGCTGAGCGCATGGGAAATATTCTTGATTGGCGCGGCTGATGAGTACTATTCGCTCAAGAACTATAAAAGCCGAGGCCAGCCCTACCATTAACCAGGGTGAAGCAACTGCTTCAAGCAGTTGGTGCCAGGGGGGAGGGCAGCCATGACAGCCCTCAGCTGTTCCTCCTGAGCCTGGCAGCTGTCCCTCTCTGGTGAAAGACAGATCTGGGTGTGCCACCTGGCCCAACCCCTGCCTGCTAAGTCAGCTTGTAGCCGGAGTGCTGTGCCAGGACGGGGCAAATGTAGGTTTCAATTAGAGATGGACATATCTTTCAGTTTCCATTTCTTTCTGTTTCTTGCTTTTTCTACTCTTATATTGTGTTCTATGGTGTGGTGTAGCGGTTAAGAGCGGTAGACTGGTAATCTGGTGAACCGGGTTCGCTTCCCCGCTCCTCCACATGCAGCTGCTGGGTGACCTTGGGCCAGTCACACTTCTCTGAAGTCTCTCAGCCCCACTCACCTCACAGAGTGTTTGCTGTGGGGAAGGAAGGGAAAGGAGAATGTTAGCCGCTTTGAGACTCCTTCGGGTAGCGATAAAGCGGGATATCAAATCCAAACTCTTCCTCTTCTTCTTCTCCACACTTTCACAGCAACATGTGGTTTTTCGTGGAAATTTGAGTGTTTCAGCACAAATTTTTAGAGTCTTTTAGCACAAATTTCTTGCCCCACCCAAGATGGATGCCTATGGATTAGCATGTGTGTAGACCTGTAATACAATCTCTTTCATGTGACAGAGCCAGCAGAGATACAGTCCCATGATACAGCTCCATGAATGATTAACCTGTTATGCTCTTCTTCCGCTTCAATGGAAATTTCCAGTCATACTTCACAGTACAACACAGCAGGCACATTATATATTTATTTTCCATTTCAATATACATTAAATGATTATACTTAACAACCAGACCCAATGGGTACTAGCCACCACTGGATGCCACTACATTATTGTCTTTTTGCAGCTGGTACCGACTAACATAGTTACTGTTCTAGAATTCACCAAAGAGATTTATCTAGGGGGCCTTTATTTAGGTTTGATGAACTGTTCATGCTCCTGCCAGGTTTATTCCAATTGCGATTGCATTTGTTTCCATCCACAAACAACTACTTAATCAAATTAATCCAGCTATAGAAGTTGTGCAACGCTACAAAAAGCTATTTCCCGCCATCGCTATCTAATTTACACAATGAATTACACAGGCGCGGACTTTGCAGGATAATTCTCTAAGCCAACAAAAGGCACAGCGGGCTTCTGCCATGTGTGCCCAACGCATTTGCAAAATGCAACCGGAGATAAATACAGAGAATCGGCAAGGAGAAATATCCCTTGATCTCTTGAATAGGAAGGTTAACGTCAAAAGAGGTGTGAGGGGAAGGTGGAAACTTGGAAGGAAAAGTTAACATTGTAAATTAACTCGGGGTAAATTAATCATGCTTCCCCATGGCCTTAGATTTAACACGTAAACACAAATTTTCAGGAGGAACAGAGGAAATGAATGAGACACGCAAGATGAAAAGTGGATAGAAAGCTGCTGTATACCAGTTTAGGTTATTTGGCCATCTAGTCCACTGTTGTCTAGCAGTTCTGGAGAGCCAATGTGGTGTAGTGGTTAAGAGCGGTGGACTCGTAATCTGGTGAACCGGGTTCGCTTCCCCGCTCCTCCACATGCAGCTGCTGGGTGACCTTGGGCTAATCACACTTCTTTGAAGTCTCTCAGCCCCCCCCCCCCCACCTCACAGAGTGTTTGTTGTGGGGGAGGAAGGGAATGGAGAATGTTTGCCGCTTTGAGACTCCTACGGGTAGTGATAAAGCGGGATATCAAATCCAAACTACTACTACTACTACTACTACTACTACTACTACTACTACTACTCCTCCTCTCCTTCTTCTTCTTCTTCTTCTTCTTCTTCTTCTTCTTCTTCGGACCACCTTCATGAGACACATGCCACTCTCCAAGCTCCTTCAGAATTGCTCCTCCTGGGAATGTCATGTACATTGCCTTGGGTTCTGTGTTGAAAGAAAGGCAGGATATATCAGAAACAAGAAAATAAATGCTTTGCTTTGATTGACAGCAGCAATTTAAAATGCCCTGCAGTCCCACCTGATCCTTTAAAGTGCAAATACTAATACTTGAACCTGTAATCTTCTATAAGCAAAGCAGCTGGGGGGGGGGGGTACGCGTGGCCCTGAAAGATGGCATCCCAGTCCCCCCCCCATCATGTTGGAGGGCATGTGCTTCCCCATTCAGCTGTGGGCCCCAGCCTAACATGACCCAAAGCAACATAATAGGCACTTGGACATTTTTGCTTTTTGTTTTACTTCTTCCTTTCCAGCCTCTTAGTTTCCTCGCCCAATATTTACAACAAAAGTCACATAGATGCAGGTGAAGTGATGATTTTGAAACTTTTGGAGGAGTGTGTGTGTGTTTTAACCATGGAAACAGAGCAAAACCAGAACAAACTGCATGCAGTTTCCAGGAAAAAAAGAAACAGACATTCCATCTTGGCAATGGGCTGGACAGAGGGATAAACTACAGTGGTACCTCTGGTTAAGTACTTAATTTATTCTGGAGGTCTATTCTTAACCTGAAACTGTTCTTAACCTGAAGCACCACTTTAGCTAATGGGGCCTGCTGCTGCCGCCGCGCCACCGGAGCACGATTTCTGTTCTCATCCTGAAGCAAAGTTCTTAACCTGAGGTACTATTTTTGGGTTAGCGGAGTCTATAACCTGAAGCGTCTGTAACCTGAAGCGTATGTAACCCGAGGTACCACTGTATATGGTTCATTAGATGCATCTCTGTGCCCTTAAGTGTCGGGTTTCTTAAAACACAAACTGCCAGTGTGGAGGCCTGATTCACATGAGATTCATTGAATGGTCATCTCTCTCTCTCTGGTTCGCTCCCTCCCCCTTTCACTCTGTGTCGAGTATGGGTGTAGCCAGGGGGCAGAGGGGCAGCTACCCCCCATCAAGTAAATAATATAAAATACTTAACTAAAAGCAGAAACAATCAGAATTGAAATGCTTGCTGAGGTCACATGGATGATACCGACTGAGCGATAGGCGTGGCATCCACAATCTGACCAATCGCGTTGCAGGTAACTCGGTTCTGGAACATGAAAGCTGGAGGTCCTGCCTCTGACCCAACATAAATCCTGGCTACTCTCATGGTGCATTAAAAACTTTTTGTCCTGTGAATTGCCCCCTGCACTTTGCAAAGAATCCCTATTGAAGTGAATGGGTGTTTCGTAGAGGCACAAATCACCCTTTATGATCCATATCAGGGGGCAAAGTGTTGAAAACAACAACTCCTCTTAACCCTCATGCTAGGATTCCGATCTGGATCAGGCCACCCCACACTGGCAATTTGTGTTTAAAAAACAAAACATCCTGCGTACAAAACTAACACAACATCTTGTTTGGCCATTTCATCATCAAACCTTTATTGGCATCACATAGAAACATTCGGAATACATTCAGAATAAATAGGCCAGTGCGATCTCGTTGCCATTTCAACAGTACAGTCATTTGCCAAAAGGAAGAAGAGGCGAGCAATCTATTTCATCTCTGTGGGTCTCCAGCAAGGGCAGGATCCTGTAGCGTACTTTGGTGACAAAAAAATCAAATAGAGGAACTTAGCTACTGTCTTGGTGAGCTCCTGGTCTCTCCCCTGTAATAAGACGTGTATAACCTCCGTCTCTGGTTTCCATGTTGGAATACATAGATGGTCTAGAAATTGTTGGCGGAGATCATCATTACATTTAAGGGCCATGTGAGCTAGTGTTTCCACCAGGTGGGCATAGCATGGGCAGATCCTATCTTTGGCCATTTCAGTCCCTAAAGAGGCTCGCAATATAAATGAAAAACATCTACGATGAATAGGACTAAATTAGATGAAGTGTGATCAGAAACAAAGGCTCATGAGGTAGGGAAGAAATGCTTCAAACAGCAGAGGGAAGTTCTAGAAAGAAGTACAGTGGTACCTCGGGTTACATATGCTTCAGGTTACATACGCTTCAGGTTACAGACTCTGCTAACCCAGAAATAGTATCTCGGGTTAAGAACTTTGCTTCAGGATGAGAACAGAAATCGTGCTCCAGACGCGCGGCAGCAGCAGGAGGCCCCCTTAGCTAAAGTGGTGCTTCAGGTTAAGAACAGTTTCAGGTTAAGTACGGACCTCCGGAACGAATTAAGTACTTAACCCGAGGTACCACTGTATGTCTGTCTTTTCTTCACCTTCTTTGCCCACCCTAAAAAACCCCAACAAAAAACCTGAAGCCCAAACCTGCACAGACCACCTGATCTCAACAATCAAAGGTAATATGTTACTCTGGCATAAGGTGCTGTCATCTCCTTACAAGTTGATGAACGACGGGTCTGTAGGCCATTTCCATGGAATGAGCAAATGCTTGGCAGCTTCAAAAGGAATTAAGTGAAATGTCAGTTTTCATTCACTTGCAGCAGTCTTGTATTTTGGCGTTTATTTGAAAAGGAAATTGCTTGATTTCCATGGGAAACTACGAGCATTTTTACGAGGCGGAATGCAACATGTCCACTTAAAAAAACAACCGCATGCCCCTCTGCCCTACAAGAACCCAGGCAGTTCAGAAGCAAGAAGACAAAAAATAAAAACAAAAGCTGTGAGGAGAAAATGAGGGTGTTCCTTCTGCTTAGCTTAGTTGCAAAATTCCACTGACCACTGCCCCCCCATTAAGGATTCTTTTTCTGTTCTGCTTTTTAGAAGTGACAGGGTATCATAGTGATTAGAGTATTGAACTAAGGCCTAGGAGGCTAGGGCTCAAATTCTCAACCATTAAGCTCACTGGGTGGCTTTGAGCTTTGCATCAGCTTCGTGTGCATAGGATTTGTACATTTGTAGAGTTTTAACAAGGGTGCCGCTGTGGGTTAAACAACAGAGCCTAGGACTTGCCGATCAGAAGGTCGGCGGTTTGAATCCCTGTGACGGGGTGAGCTCCTGTTGCTCAGTCCCTGCTTCTGCCAACCTAGCAGTTTGAAAGCACGTCAAAGTGCAAGTAGATAAATAGGTACCGCTCTGGCGGGAAGGTAAAGGGCGTTTCCGTGTGCTGCTCTGGTTCACCAGAAGCGACTTAGTCATGCTGGCCACATGACCCGGAAGCTGTACGCTGGCTCCCTCAGCCAATAAAGCAAGATGAGCGCCACAACCCCAGAGTCGTCCGCAACTGGACCTAATGGTCAGGGGTCCCTTTACCTTTACTAGAGTTTTAATAACCTGCTATTTACTGGAGCACAGGCAAGTATGGAGCTTTTTTAAGCCAACAACTAGTATGAATGTAAAAAATAAAGTAAAAATCTTTGTCCAGTTTTTCCCTGGTGGCAGGTAGAAGAGGAGAGGGCTGTATCTGTTTGTTGGGCCTGCCAAGATTGCGAGATCGAGGTGTGCAATATTTTTCGTCATTTTGTTATTCCATGCATTTTCCTTACTAAAAATCATTATTTTCCTATACACAAGTAATGTTCAGGAAGAAAACTGATGCATGGACATGTAGCCTTGAACTGTTGTGCTGCTATAGCTGGATTTATTTTCCTTTCTTTGTTTGCAAGCAAATAGTTTCATTTGGAGGTTTTTTCCCCCCCTTGTTTTGTTTTGCGTGTGGTTTGTCATTACATTTCATTTTACGATGCGAAAATTGTTTCTTACAAGCTGACGATGTTAGAAAGCCAGGAAGTATTCTACCCTCACAGGCAATTTTTCCCCTATATTGGATTATGCAAATCCTGTTTACAAGTCAGGAAATTCAATTTGGTTGGGTAAATTAGGCATTACTTTTAATCACATTCTACAATTTGTTTTCAACTGCCCTTTTCACACCCATCATTCCGTTGACTTCCTAGAAGTAGCCGTTCGATAGGAGGACAGCAGTTATCTCAGGACAACATAGCTGGCAAGCATCCATCTTCACAAGATGATTGGCTGGTAGCATTCCTAGCTGAAAGCAAGGATACAGTGTCCTTTCACAAGACTCAGACTTGCCCAGCATCTAAATCCTCTCTTGAGCTTGCTGGCGATATGGAGAAGCTCAGTTAATTGCCAAGGCATCTAGAGCCAGCTTGGTTAGAAGAGTTCTTGGGAAGGTGTCCAGCTACAACTTGAATTAACTTCATTTTGACTTTTAATCTGATGGGATGAGTTAGCCATCATCTTCCCTGAATTAGCTCATGAAGAAGCAAGGATTAGCACACTAATTTATGGGTAGGGGTATTTCTCTGTTTCTCATTTTCCACATCTTAAATTCAGTTCTCCATACTTCTGCAACAACTTGTCATTTTCTTTATTTTTGTTAAAAAGAACCCTCATGCAAATTCACCAGCACTTCACTGCAAATTCCTCCTGTTAACCACATTTTTGTATAAGGATTTGACTGGTGTACACATTTTTGCAAGCAATTTTCCCCAGTACAATGAATTTTGGCACATTTTCGTGAATACACTCATTTTTATGGACATTTTCTCCAATATATGCATTTTTGTAAAAAAATGATTGGTTGGAGAATGGCATTGCAAAATTCAGGTAAGTGTGAGTTTTGAAGGACAGCTGTGTTTCAGTTTGCATATTGTTTCAGAAAATGCAAAATGGAAAGATTCATTTAAATGCAAACAGAATCAAATTTCTCCTCCATCCCTATTTATGGCATCTCATATCATGGGCTCTTCCAGACAGCCCGCTCATTTTGCAGGCTGATTTGCTTCCACGAAAACTTCCATGGAGGCTAGACTATTTCCAATCTGTATAGAACATTCCTGTCTGAATTTCCAGCAATGTACATTCAATAAATACTTACATTGATTTGCTTGTAGAATGCTTATGTCTTCCCATTCATATTCGTTCATCCCACACTTTTCATTTCCCTGTCACTTTCCTAACTGCAAAAACACCTGTTAGTTTTTTAAGGTGGATTTGTTGCAAAGGGCTACAAAGCATTTTATTCCACTTTCATTGTGCAAACCTAGATTTACGATGTGCGCTTGAATCCATCTGTCAGGGGTTCAGGGACAGAGGCACAGGGGAGACAGGAGATGGAGAGCGAATGGGAAGAATCTGAGGACAGCGGGGAGGAGGATGACAGTGGTCCGAGGGATTCCATGAGCCTCTCCAGCAAATCAGAGGATTCCCAGAAGGGGGCGCCAGTGGTCAGGACAAGGGGGGTCCCAGGGGGGACGCATCAGGGACAAGGGGCCAGCGGGGACTCCCAAAGCGGCAGCTGGAGATCAGGACCAGCTTCCCCGCCAGAGCGTGGTGAGGGGGGGGGAAGGTTCCCGTGTGTCAGAGGCAACGTCTCCGTCAGCAGGGAGAGGAAATGAGTCAGGGCTGACCACGCCTCCATGGGAGAAGGGGGGAATGGAGGGAAGGTCAGAACCAGCTATCCTCCCGGAAAAGGAGGAGAGCAGTGACGGGAGTAGTGTAACGATTAGAAGGAAGGTTGGGAGCTGGGCGCGCGCGCCAAGTTCAAATGTACAGGCGCGCGGGGAAGCAGAGAGCCCGGATTGGGAGCCAGGTCCTAAAGCCCGCCGGAGGGAGGGGGAACAATCCGGGGAATCAGCGTCAGAGGAGTCCAGGAGGGGCGAAGCTCCGGCGAGCAGGAAGACCCAGCGGAAGAGGGAAAGAAGGAAGTGAAGCAAAGCAAGGGTCTTAAACTGGTGCCGGGGAGGGAGTGACTCAGAGGGGACTTCAACGGTCTAGCGTAACAGACGTAGGGCTGCGCGCCGCAGCTGTGAAACGGAAAATGAACTGCAATAAACACTTCTGTATATAAAGAGAAACTGGCGTTGGTCCTTTTGTGAGCTGGGACCTGAGGCAGCCCTGACACCATCCTTCAAACTAGTGACAGTCTGGATTAGATTGTTGCAGTGCTCTCTGTATGGAGCCGCTTTTCAACAAAACAAAAGAAAAAGAAAAAGGAAAAAGTTGATTCTGCAAGTCCTAAGGCAACACACAATACATATCTTCACTGGCCATTCCATGCACTTGACGTGACAGGAATGTGCTCAACAAAGGAGCATATTGCAAAACTACATAGTTTTTGTTTCAAAAAACTAACATGGTTCTTCTTCAGATTTCTGGTCTGTTTTCTCAGAGAAAGTCATTTTGCCAGTGGATGAAAATTCAGTTATAAACTTCATTAAAGCTGAGCAAAATTGAGTTGGAGCCTAACCTCCACTCATTTCATCTAATGGCAAAACTTTCATTTATAAGAGACTGATTTTCATAGCTTATCAGAGCTGCTAGCTCATTTCCACTGTGTCATAGATCCTGCAGTAAAAATTGTTTCAGGGTAATATGGAAGAGACTGAGCTTCAGCTGTATATATGGAGTCATCTGCCACTTACAATTATGGGCGAATATGTTCTTTGATATTTTAGAAATTCGTTTTTTGGAAACCGATGCTGCATTCATGTGTCTCTCTAAATTTACAAGGTGTTCTTTATTATAATGACTATACCAAAAAGTG